>NC_047524.1:19869400-20561900 GCF_902827115.2 Pseudochaenichthys georgianus
TATTAAACACATTGGTGTTATCAAATGTAAAACATATAATTAATAAATGGATAAAAATCGCTGTCCATAATGGGCAGCATCAATATATAGCATTAATATACCCACATGAAAGCTCATTGATACTTTGTAATTCTACTCCACTACAATTCAGAGGTTAACCTGGTATTTTTACTCCACTGCATTTATTTGAGTTACTTTGCAGATTCTGATTAATGATGTGAAATATAAACAACCCTTAAATCAGACTTTAGTTACACCTGAGTAAAATTCAGATAAGGTGATTGTCAAGTGCCAACAATCAGGAGAGATATTTGATACTTGTGCTTGAGAAGACTAAACATGTATCTGCAATTGACATTAATGGAAATGAGTAATAAAGTATATTAATTACTCGTTATTCTCTACTAATAGTTAATTAAAGACTATATATTATGGCTATTTTGCACATCCCTTTCAAGATTTTAAAGGTGTATTGACATATCATTTACACAACTTACGATGTAGTTATGAAATGAATGAAAAACGTGGGTCACAGGTCCCTCAACAGTGCAGTACAAGACATCTATCAATATGTGTGTACCTCCACCATTAAACTGTCATATTCTGCACATTTCTTATTCTATCTACATACATAAGAGTATAATCCATATGTATAATATCAGTTAAAATAAGTGCTTCAACATAGTTAACATTGCAGGAAAGCAATATATTAGACGTTAAGTACTTTGTATTTATCTGTAGATAGATACCCCCAACGTTTTTTTCTTATTTAAAAGAAGACCGTAATCTGTTATTTAATGTTTAAATAAAGGTTAATTCGTTTTTTCTGTTTTGCACCTCCTCCTATTAATATCTTTGTACATCCTGCACTAAACTGTTTTATTGAAGAGATCACTTATAGTATCTTCTTGATTTTTTATATTCTATATTTCTATCACAGACCTTCTACTTTCCCCCTATGAAAGTATATGTACTCTTAATATTTTTTTAATCAAATATAACACATAAAAACAATAATTCAATAACGTGCTTTAACCACTAGGCACACAAGGTACACACAGACACTTATGTACAACATCTGAAGATGTGTAGTTTTATTCATGCTTTCACATAATTTTACAGCATATTGCTATACTATTTCAGAATCAGTATTTACATTCTTACATTCAAAATACAATCCAATTCAAATCAGTAATATCTTTAAAAACTACAGTCCTTTTTTATCAGCTGTGCACCGTTATGGTGTAAATATAACCTATCTATGAATTACATCAAATGTAAAAGTCAGCCGAATTAGTGTTGATACTGCAAGGAGACGTATTGTGTGAAGAGAAATTGAGAAGTTTTTTAATTGTTGATATATTTATGATCCACGTCAAGTATTCAGTTTCGGCGGCATTTCTTCAGTTTTTCCATAGGTCTCATCATCAGGGCGCTAAATAAAGAACTACGGCAGATCTGTAATATTTAATGCAGCCGAACCGTGTATTACAATGCCGTTATGTGATGACTTTCAAAGAGAAAAGCAAGAGCACTCGGAATTAAGTATTATTTTAGTCTTTTCAAATGTTTTCCGGATTTCATATAATATAAACACCAAATCCCAGCATGCATTGCGGCTAAAACATCCAATCAGCATAGCTGAGAATCTTGGGTAATCGCTCGAAATGCCCACGTCTGTTTCCGGTTATTTTTATATTCAGTTCCTGACGAACGCCAAAAAAGACCGAGATTATGGAATTAAACCAATAAATAAAAGCAAGGATAATTGTATGTTATTGGTGAGTAAATAACAGTGTGTTATTTTGAAAAGAATAACAAATTAGAAGGAAAAAAATATTTAAAAATACGAGGCTCTGAGCCCCATGCATTTTCCTCACAGACGTAAGGTAATCTTCGTCATAACTAGCAAACTAAACATCATGTACATGTACTGCACAAATAATCAGAAATAAAAACTCATTACTCGCATACAATGACATCAAAACACATTTTAATGGCCAAATGAACCATAAAATAGGCATTTTTCCACCGAGAATAACACGAAGGACAGCCATTGTTGTTGATCACGTGGTCTGGGAGCTGTTGCAGCGTCCATAGCAACCACCTCAGCAACCATGAATGTGTACACATTCATGAAGTAATCTTCGTCATAACTAGCAAACTAAACATCATGTACATGTACTGCACAAATAATCAGAAATAAAAACTCATTACTCGTATACAATGACATCAAAACGCATTTTAATGGCCAAATTAACCTTAAAATAGGCATTATGAAGGTCTATGGGACGCCCTTCCCGTAGAAGCCTGACGGTCAAGGGGTCCGCTGTCCGCAATGAAGGTCCATGGGACGCCCTTCCCGTAGAAACCTGACGGTCAAGGGGTCCGCTGTCCGCAATGAAGGTCTATGGGACGCCCTGCCCGTAGAAAATGACGGGAAAGGGGTACCCTGTACGTAATATAGCGACGGGGAGGGGCCCTGACCGTCCGTCAATATGTGACGGGATGGGAGTGAGAACGTGTTGGTCTGTGATGTGTGTGTCTGTGGTGTGTGTGTGTGTGTGTGTCTGCCTGTGGTGTAATTGTGTGTCTGTGATGTGTGTGTCTGTGGTGTGTGTGTCTGTGGTGTAATTGTATGTCTGTGATGTGTGTGTCTGTGTCTGCCTGTGGTGTAATTGTGTGTCTGTGATGTGTGTATCTGTGTGTGTGTGTGTGTGTGTGTGTGTGTGTGTGTGTGTGTGTGTGTGTGTGTGTGTGTGTGTGTGTGTGTGTGTGTGTGTGTGTGTGTGTGTGTCTGCCTGTGGTGTAATTGTGTGTCTGTGATGTGTGTGTCTGTGGTGTGTGTGTGTCTGCCTGTGGTGTAATTGTGTGTCTGTGATGTGTGTGTCTGTGGTGTGTGTGTGTGTGTATGTGGTGTGTGTCTGCCTGTGGTGTAATTGTGTGTCTGTGATGTGTGTGTCTGTGGTGTGTGTGTCTGTGGTGTGTGTGTCTGTGATGTCTGTGGTGTGTGTGTGTGTGTGTGTGTGTGTGTGTGTGTGTGTGTGTGTGTGTGTGTGTGTGTGTGTGTGTGTGTGTGTTTGTGGTGTAATTGTATGTCTGTGGTATGTGTGTCTGTGATGTGTGTGTCTGTGGTGTGTGTGTCTGTGATGTGTGTGTCTGTGGTGTGTGTGTCTGCGTGGCGTATAACCTTTTTTTTTTTAAATCTTGTATATTACTTTTTTCTCAGGTACCTGGCAACCGGTGACTCGTACAGGACCATAGCATTCAGCTATCGGGTCGGGCATACAACAGTGGCTGTCATCGTCAAGGAGGTTGCGGCTGCCATCTGGACCGCCCTGGTTGAGGAGACCATGCCGGTACCACAGACGGAGGACCCATCGCTGCTGGGTTCCAGGAGCGCTGGAACTTTCCAAATTGCGTTGGTGCCATTGATGGGAAGCACGTGATCCAGGCTCCAGCAAATTCTGGGTCCCTGTCAGGCTTGGAATTTCGTCATTTTAGGGGCAAGGCCATTTGGCCTTCCCGTTCACATTTTTTTTAAGGGCACAAAGGCCACATGACAGGGCACAAAGGCTGTTTGGTTAAATTACGCGGGTCAATCAACATGACTGAAAAGTGTAGCACTAACGTCAACACCAGTCGTTTTACAAACGACTGTATAGCAATAGTGTTTCTTAAACATGTACGTTAAGTTCAGCCATAAACCACATAAGTCAGTCAGGGGTAGACAGTAAGGGTAAAATTGTATTGTCACTGGCCTCACCATTGTAACCACTGGCCCGGAGCATTCGTCCACCAAAAAAAAAATCGACTAATAATTAACACATTTGTTGCAATAATTTATAACTACATTACTACTTGTACTACAACATTTTAATCATCAGTTCTTCCTCATTTTCCTCAATTGTTCATATTTGGTTTATTAAAATAATGATATTGTGGTCATTGTTAAAAAATGTCTGCTATTATTATGAGTATTATTATTTGTATAATGCACTTTCTGCCTTCCTGTCATTAGGAGTTAGACATGTAATGGCTATATGTAATTGATTTGATTAGAACCTTCATTATCCTAAACTGCTGGGACATTTCGCCAATACCTTTATATTGTCTACTCTTCACTTACTTGTCAGCATAGGTCGGCATTGATGTACAGAGCCGACAGAAGACCTTGTTTATACTGGCATCATATTGAGAGGTGCAGTGACGCGTCCTGACACCAGGAAGTAAGCTGCTGGTTCCCTCCACAAAAAGCAATGGAATTTCTCCACAGGGTTTTGGAAAATAGCTGGAAATAAGGTCTGTGGAAAACAAACCTGTTTGATAAGTAGAATCATGCTAGAAGGGTTTTAACTGGTTTAACTGGTTTTAACTGGGAACCTATTGCGGTGAGCACGTTGCACGTTGTAACTTCCGGTTGTTGTTGTTGTTTTCATCTCCGGGTATCCCGTGTGCCTGTTCTGTTGCTGATAGCTTATTAACTTAAACTTAATCGATCGTTTTAAAACTCTTGATCACGGCAACTGCCTGACGTTGTAATCACACGTTACTACAGCTTAAGCACTCACAACTCTCCTTCTCTTAGCGACTGTAACTCCACAGTTGCCTACACTCTTTTCGGGTTTGCTAACGGTAGCTACTTTAGCTTGATAGCTAGCCATGGCTCTTTCCCCACCTTCTGGTGCTATTTTCTGCTCTTCCTGTCTCATGTTTGGTTACTTCCCGGCCTCCCTTACTGGTAAGGATACATGTGTTAAATGTAGTATAGTTGTTAGGTTGGAGGCGGGAATCATAGCCATAGAAGCCCGGCTCCGCATCTTAGAAAGTAACTCAGTTAAAGTAAAGCCCATGTTAGCATGTGCGGACCGGCAAAATGTAGCTCCTCTTAGCCGTCCCCCGGCAACTCCCGAGCAGCAGGGAGGCTGGGTGACTGTTCAGAAGGGGCATAACGCGAAACCCGCAGGTCCCCACCAACCCGTTCACGTATCTAACAGATATTCCCCACTCAGCGAGACACCCGCTGAGAAGCCAACTCTGGTTATTGGTAGCTCTATTATGAGACACGTGAATTTAGAGACCGAAGCCTCCACAGTCACATGCATTCCGGGGGCCAGAGCGGGCGACGTTGAGGCGCATCTTAAACTGCTGGCTAAAGATAAACGTAAATACAGTAGGATTGTTATTCACGTCGGTGGTAATGATGTTCGTTTACGCCAATCAGAATGCACAAAACTTAATGTGGAGTCGGTGTGTAGTTATGCTAAAACAATGTCGGACACCGTAATCTTCTCTGGTCCCCTCCCCAATCTGATCAATGATGACATGTATAGCCGCATGTCATCATTTCAGCGCTGGTTGTCTTGGTGGTGCCCAGCAAACAATGTGGGCTTCGTAAATAATTGGACAGCCTTCTGGGGAAAACCTGGTCTGATTAAGAGAGACGGCATTCACCCTACTTTGAAAGGTGCAGATCTCATTTCGGCAAACATTTCAGGGCTTTGTGGACGTAATCCATGACAAACTGGAGTTGAGACCAGGAGGCAGAGTCGCAGTCTTACACGCTTCTCTGCGCTCTCTCCTAGGCAGTCACCCATAGGAATCCCGAACCCAATAAAATACCCAATATTAGCGGTGTGTGTCTGCCCAAGGACAATTTAATGTAAAACCTAATAGAGGTGTCATACATAATAACCTAATAAAAGTAAATGTAACAACTACTACAGTGCAACAAAACAGGAAGATTAAATGTGGTCTCTTAAACATAAGATCTCTAGCATCTAAAGCAATATTGGTAAATGATTTAATATCAGATTATAATATTGATATATGCTGTCTCACTGAAACTTGGTTGAGACATGAAGAATATGTCAGCATAAATGAGGCCACTCCACCCAGCCATGTCAACACTCATATTGCTCGAGGCACGGGCCGAGGAGGTGGAGTTGCAGCAATCTTTGACTCAAGTTTACTTATCAATACTAAACCAAAATGTAATTATACCTCTTTTGAAAGCCTCGTTTTTAGTCTTACGCATCCGACCTGGAAAACTTTGCAGCCAATCTTATTTGTTACAGTGTATCGTGCACCAGGTCCTTATTCAGAATTCTTATCAGAATTCTCTGAGTTTTTATCAACTTTGGTTCTTAAAACAGACAAAGTAATTATCGTAGGTGACTTTAATATTCATGTTGACGATGATAAAAATAGCCTTACTGTTGCATTTAACTCTATATTAGATTCTGTTGGTTTCTGTCAGAGTGTAAATAAACCAACCCACTGTTATAATCACACTCTCGACCTTGTTCTGACTTATGGTATTGAAATTGAGCAACTATTAGTCGAACCGCATAATCCTGCTTTATCCGACCATTTCTTAGTAACTTTTGAAGTACTGTTACTAGACTACAAAGCATTAGTCAAAAGCTCTTGCAGCAGAAACCTATCTGTTAGTGCTATAGCCACATTTAAGGAAGAGATTCAACCAATACTTAACTCGATAGCATGTCTGCATGTAGGGGAGGAAACTTATACAAAATGTACACCACCCCAAATTGATCATGTTGTTGATAGTGCTATAGATGCGCTGCGAATAAAATTAGATTATGTTGCTCCTTTGAAAAAGAAGAAAATAAAACAACATAGATTAGCTCCATGGCATAATGCCGAAAATAAAGCAAAAGTCTAGACAACTTGAAAGGATATGGCGTTCCACTAAACTTGAAGAATCTCGTTTAATTTGGCATATTACTCTCAATGAATATAAGAAAGCACTGCGTAAAGCGAGAGCAGCCTACTACTCTTCATTAATAGATGAGAATAAGAATAATGCAAGATTTCTTTTCAGCACTGTAGCCAGGCTGACAGAGAGCCACAGCTCGATTGAGCCTTCTATTCCCTTAGCACTCAGTAGTAATGATTTTATGTGCTTTTTTAACGATAAAATTGTTACTCTTAGAAACAAAATTAATGACCTCTTGCCTTCGACCAGTATAGTGTTATCAACAGCTCCCGGAATCGTAAGTTCTAATATTACACTAGATAGTAAACTAGAATGCTTTTCAGCCATTAACCTTGAACAATTACATTCAATGATTCTCTCTTCTAAACCATCAACGTGTATGTTAGACCCAATTCCAACTAAGCTGTTGAAGGAAGTTTTTCCATTAATTAGCACTTCTTTATTAAATATTATGAATATGTCTTTATTATCAGGCTATGTTCCACAATCATTCAAAGTAGCAGTGATAAAACCGCTTCTTAAAAAGCACAACCTCGATCCAGAGGTTTTAGCCAACTATAGACCTATTTCTAATCTTCCGTTCCTCTCAAAAATTCTTGAGAAAGCGGTCGCAAAACAGTTGTGTGATTATTTAAAAAACAATGATTTATTTGAAGATTTTCAGTCTGGCTTTAGAACACATCATAGCACAGAGACAGCTCTGGTTAAAGTCACAAATGATATTCTAATAGCCTCAGACAAGGGACTTGTCTCTATTCTTGTTTTGCTCGATCTCAGTGCTGCATTTGATACTATCGACCATGATATCCTATTGCAAAGACTAGAGCACTTAGTTGGCATACAGGGAACTGCTTTAGGCTGGTTTAGGTCGTATCTATCTGAACGCTCTCAGTTTGTACGTGTTAACGATGAATCTTCCACGCAAACCAAAGTTAGCCATGGAGTGCCACAGGGCTCAGTGCTCGGACCTATTTTGTTCACATTATATATGCTTCCGTTAGGCAATATTATAAGGAATCATTCTGTAAACTTTCATTGTTATGCGGATGATACTCAACTATATTTATCAATCAAGCCTGATGAAATTAATCATCTAAATAAAATTCAAGACTGCCTTAAGGACTTAAAAACGTGGATGACCTTAAACTTTTTGATGTTAAACACGACCAAAACTGAAGTTATTGTACTTGGCCCGAAGAATCTACGAAACAAATTATCTAAAGACATACTAACTATGGATGGCATTAATTTGGCCTCCAGTGAGACTGTAAGGAATCTTGGTGTTATATTTGATCAGGATTTATCCTTTAACGCCCACATAAAATCAATTTCAAGGACCGCCTACTTCCATCTACGTAACATTGCAAAAATCAGGCATATCTTGCCTCAAAACGATGCAGAGAAACTAGTCCATGCATTTGTTACTTCTAGGCTGGATTATTGTAACTCTTTATTATCAGGGAGTACCAAGAAGTCAATCAAGTCGCTTCAGCTGATTCAAAATGCTGCGGCTCGTGTACTAACCAGAGTTAGGAAAAGGGACCACATTACTCCTGTTCTGGCTGCCTTACACTGGCTGCCTATAGAACACAGGATAGAATTTAAAATTCTTCTTCTCGCCTACAAAGCCCTTAATGGGCAGGCGCCATCTTACCTTAAAGAACTCATTATACCCTACTGTCCTACTAGGGCATTGCGTTCCAAGAATGCAGGGTTGTTGGTTGTTCCTAGAATCTTTAAAAGTACAATGGGAGCCAGAGCCTTTTCTTATCAAGCTCCACATTTGTGGAATCAGCTTCCAGTTTGTGTTCGGGCGGCAGACACCCTATCCGTTTTTAAGAGTGCGCTTAAGACCTTCCTTTTTGATAAAGCTTATAGTTAGGGCTGATTAGATTCAGCCCCTAGTTTTGCTGATATAGGCTTAGTTTGTCGGGGGACATCTTACTTCTTCCTTCTCTCTGTCTATACCCGTGTACACTCATGTTCCGATTAACCCAGCTTCCCCAAATGTCTTTCTTTTTGGTGTCTATATACGCTGGGATCCGGAGTCATGGATGATCCTGCGGTCCTGTGTCCTGGATCGCGAGCGCTGGATCTTGAGTCGTGGCTGTGGTCCTGGATCATAGGTCCTGGATGGATATCCTCGTGGATTCATCTTCCTATTATACACACATGCATTTCCAAACATTTGGACTACCTATGTTGCAAATGTATTATCTTTTCAATTTACACACGGCATCTATTGCACGTCTGTCCGTCCTGGGAGAGGGATCCCTCCTCTGTTGCTCTCCCTGAGGTTTCTCCCATTTTTCCCTTTAAACTGGGTTTTCTTTGGAAGTTTTTCCTTGTACGATGTGAGGGTCTAAGGACAGAGGGTGTCGTATTGTCATACTGATATTCTGTACACACTGTGAAGACCACTGAGACAAATGTAACATTTGTGATATTGGGCTATATAAATAAACATTGATTGATTGATTGATTGATAAATGCACGTTTTGTTCAGCCGGATAATCTCCACATGTCTACCCTACTTTTATAATGTTCTAATCATAAATCTAATCGATAGATTATAAAAGGGTTTTAGGACGCGGCACTGCAGCCAACTCCCTGTCACTCCTTTACAGGCCCGGTTCTACGGGGGTGCATAAGGGTGCATTGCACCCTCAGTTGAGTCGTTATGCACCCTCATTTAAAAATGAAAAGTAAAAAAAAAAAAAATGTAAAGTGAAAAATATTACATTTTGCCTACTATTACTAACAATAGTAGTAATAATAATAATAATAAGAAGAAGAAGAATATAGTTGAAATAAAATAAATTGTAATTGTGGTGGAATAGCATTGTCTGCTGCATTTATTTGATCAATTTAAACGGTAAGTAACGTTATTATGTCAGGTGCACGTGACCTGTGCCGCTGCACATTCATCATCTGCAAGGTGCTGACACAGCAGTCAATGATGGATCAGAAAATGGTTAAAACAACCAGCCCTTATCGCCAGCAGTAACACTGCATCTACTGCAGGTAATAACAGTTCAGATCATGGGGACATTACGTTACTGTCGTGGACACTAACGTCCTCCTGCCCGACTCGCTGGCTTTGCCCGCCTCGCCCACAGAGGCGGAGCAGCCACAGCCGTCTTCGTTACCCCAAACACCGCCACCCCTCGGCGGCCCACAAGTGCCAGAGGACCTCTGCAAAACAGAGCCTGCCCAGGTATATTTAAAAAAAGTACCCAACTCGCCTGTACAGTGGGGTGAGGCGCTCATTTTGCAGCTCATGGTTTCAAAACAGAGATTGGCTGGAATATTCATGTGAAAAAAGATGCCAAGTAAGTCAGATGCCTTCACCACAACTGGTTAGAACAACTGGCGCCATGCTCTTATAGGCTACGTGATAAGGGACTGGGAAGGCATAATCAAGCAAAGAGCACATAGATCCATAGATCTCTTAATGTTGCTCTCAAAGTGCACCAGATTGATGGTTTTAACTTCAATATTTTAAAAAAAAATCTTCCCCCCCGGACCCCCCTCAGAGGAGGTGAGGACCCCCATAGAGGGTGTTAGGTACACTCCCCACTTATAAAAATAGCACTTTACCACTGCACCCTCTCTAATCTCAGATGCACCCTTAGTCATTTTGTTCTGGAACCGGGCCTGCTCCTTTAACTCCTCCGGTGACTTTCTTTTATTAGAAGATAGTTTTTTGCCCGGCGCTTGGCCGGTTACCGCTCGTATTAAAAACATTTTGGCGAATGGTTAGGTGGCGCGATAGTCTGTAGTGAAGAAGGAGCGCCCTCCCGCTCACGGGAGCCTGCTCGCGCTGTGCTGCGGAGCACATCGCGAGCAGCTAACAGCTGTTTGCTTTTCCCCCCCAACAACGACAACCGACTCACGAAACGCTATGTTGTAGCGTTGATAAACGAAACAATTTAACTAAATTGCTAGTCAAAATACCAATACCACAGGACATTCTTTTTTACTTTTGACAGGGGCACAAAGGCCACTTTGGCCGTGAATTGCATTTTTTTTAACAGGGCATCACGGCCATGGCCGTCTTGGCCGTCGTGGAATTCCCACCCTGGTCCCTGTACTTCAACTACAAGTCCACCCACTCCTTGGTACTACTGGCTGTAGTGGATGCCCAGTACCTCTTCAGGGTAGTGGATGTCGGAGGTTTTGGAAGGAGCAGCGACGGTGGGAGCCTGCGGAATTCCGCTTTTGGAGAGGGCCTCCGAGATGGCAGTCTGCAGCTACCACCTGACACCGTCATCCCAGGAGCAGAGCGGCTGGGCCTTCTTCCCCATGTGTTTGTTGGGGATGAGGCTTTTCTGCTGCTGGACAACCTGCTGCGTCTGTTCCCTGGACGTCAGCTCACCCGTGAAAGGAGGCTGTTCAACTACCGCCTCAGCCGGGCCAGGTTGGTGGTTGAATGTGCGTTTGGCATCCTCTCATCTCAGTGGAGAATGTTCCGGCGTGTCATCACCACCAGCCCGGAGGTAACAGAGTTGTGTGTGAAGGCCACCTGTGTGTTGCACAACTTCCTCCGCAGGAAGACAATAGGAAGGTCATCATGCACACCTGTCGTCTCTGTCGTCGCAGAGTCGAGTGATGAAGCTCCAACCCTGCGCGATGCACCTATGATGGGCTCCAATCCATCCAACTGCGGGAGACCTTCTGCTCCTATTTGAATGAGGAGGGTGTAGTGTCATGGCAGCATAACGTGGTGTAGGGTCACCATGGCTCCTCCAAACCAAAAGCTCTTTTAAGAGCTACCCATTTTCTTTAAAGAGCAAATATTCCAAATGAGCCATTTTAAAATCAAACATTCCTAATAAACATGTTTCTTGAATTGATATTATTATATTATGATATGACTAACAACTTTTTTCTTTCAGCCCTGTTTTTACTGATAAACCACTCATAATTTCAATAGGTTTTCACATGACCAATTACAGAAGAAAGCACATTATATATACCGACATACATGAAGCTTCTGGTATGTTGCAACTGACAAACCACATGAACAAGTGAAGACACAGTATAGCCATAACATACTTGAAATAATGTTTTATTTGGTGAATTTGAGTGAAGTGTGTGTGATGAGTGTAAAAAAATGTAATGTGGATCAGTACGTGTGAAAAAATTATAAAATTATACATTGTTCTCCTGGTCCACCTCAAAAATGAGCTGGTGTACCCCGAGGCGGACTCTTGCCCTCTGTGCCTTTGTCATCTGCCTCATGGTGGGCAAGAGGCTCTTGAAGAATTGAAAGTCCTCGTCCTCCTCCACCACTGGTGGGGTTGGCTGGGCAATTGGTATGTAATTGGTCACAGCAGACAGCAGACTTCTTTCAAACGGGGAGATCTCCCTCCCCCTCCCCCGTGTTTTCCCCCGGACCTCAGCATTCTCCTCCATGCTGACTGCTGCTGGCTGACTGGTGGGCTGGCTGGCGGACTGGCTGGTGGACTGGCTGGCAGACTCACTATCTATCTGGCTCTCTTCCTCTTCCACCAGGGTGGATGGAGGCAGGGTCTGCCGGGGGACATTGCTGGACGTCTCACGGTCTACGATGAATGGGGTTAAAAACCCCATCACTGACATGAAACGCCAGGGCCTGTACCCCCCTGCAGACCCTGCCCCGCTTCTTTTGGCCTCCTTTTCCAAAATGTTTTCCTTGCGGAACCTGTCCCCCAGACTCTTCCATCTTTTCTTGCAGACGTTCTCTAATGAAATGAAATGAAATAATAAAGTTAATAAATAATAAAGTGAATTTCTTTAATTTACTAAATTATTCCTCCATTAATGAATGCTATTTTTATGCTACATTCCATGCTGGCTAAATATACTGTCTGTGCTTGATAGCTGTGAATCAAATCAAGTTTTATTTATATAGCACATTTATAAAGATGTTTGGTCGAGCCAAAGTGCTGTACATATAATAAAATTAGCCTACAGTAGAGACACTTTACAGCAAATACAACAACACAGATTGTTCAGAATATCAGTATGAGAAAAACGACACTCTCTGCATGTATTATATGTTATATATTATGCTTATACTTATATTATATATAATATTTTTTTATTATTATATTAATATATATTATATGTTATGCTACATTACTAGCTGGCTAAATATACTGTCTATGCTTGATAGCTGTGCATGTATTATATGTTATATATTATGCTTATACTTATTATAATATTTTTTTATTAATATATATGATATTGTAGTGCCGAGAGATATGGGAGTCGGAGGCGATGCATCGAAGGTGGTCACCACAATATGTTATTATGCTACATTACTAGCTGTCCGTTCAATGCTAAAACGAAGTAAACTGGATATAAACTCTCCAAACAGTTGAAAACCTATCAGTTTCACCAACTGTCTCTGCCACCTCCCGCCATGCCTGGTTCCTCCGGTTTAGGTCCCGGTAGGTGAACAGAGAGTACAGTCATACAAGACTGGGACATTTGCCACGGCAATTATTAATTTTTCCTCCATTTTCTGACATATGGAAAATAGTCAAGACCTGCATACACGCGGTTTGATTGGCTAGCGCTTGTACTGGCGGGAATTAAAAAACGGGATTTGATTGGCTGACGCCAGCTTCGAGCAAGCATCGAGCCTCAAAAGTTGAACATTGTTGAACTTTTGACGCCGATAGACGCTCGCGAGGCTTGCAACGCCTTGCCATGTTACCCACAATGCAGTTCAGCGAATTTTGAAAATATCCTACGTCACCCCATTCAAATGAATGGGCGAAGCGTTGAAATCAAATCAAAATCAAATCAAGTTTATTTATAAAGCACATTTTAAAACAACTTTCGGTCACGCCAAAGTGCTGTACATGAATAAAAAATATACGGAACATATTGCAATTTGTAGCATTTAAGTTAAAAACAACAAATATAAAGGCAGACACAGTTAAAATACAAAATGAAAAATGTCATGCTCTGCTCACTTTTAAAAGGCCAGAGAGAAAAAGTGTGTTTTTAGAGAGGATTTAAAAGCCCCTAGTGTCTGGGCCGACCTCACAGGTAAGGGCAGAGTGTTCCAGAGCCTGGGACCAGCTGCTGCGAAGGCTCGGTGCCCTCTAGTTTTTAGCCTGGTTTTCGGCACTACCAGCAGCATTTGGTCGGCAGACCTTAGAGCTCTGGCTGGGGTGTATCGCTGGATTAAGTCAGCTATATAAGCCGGAGCCAGCCCGTTTAGGGCCTTAAAAACAAATAAAAGGAGTTTAAAATCTATTCGGAACCGAACTGGAAGCCAGTGAAGTGAGGCCAGAATGGGGGTAATGTGGTCATGCCTTTTGTGGCCAGTCAGGAGACGTGCAGCTGCGTTCTGTACTAGCTGCAGGCGTTTTATGGATGCCTGATCCATGCCCACATACAAAGCGTTGCAGTAGTCCAGTCGCGATGTCACAAAAGCGTTAATTACCCTCTCTAAGTCTTTAAAAGATAAAAACGACTTGGTCTTAGCCAATAGTCGTAATTTAAAAAAGCAGGTTTTGACTACGCTGCTGACCTGTTTATCGAATTTAAAAGTGCTATTGAAGGTTACTCCAAGGTTCGTTACAGCGGGGAGGATGTTTTTACTCAGGGAGCCAAGAATGTCAACCTGGGAGGCCGGAGGTTGGGGTCCAAAAAAAATTACCTCGGTCTTGCTCTCGTTGAGGGTGAGGAAGTTTTGGCTCAGCCAGGATTTAATTTCAGCCAAGCAGTCCATCAATTGCTGTAAGGAGTTGGCATTAGCATTGAGAGGTAGATATATCTGAACGTCATCAGCGTAGCAGTGGAAGGGGATGTTGTGCTTGGAGAGAATTGCACCTAGGGGCAGTATATATAATAGAAAAAGGATGGGGCCCAGAATAGAACCTTGGGGAACCCCACAGGTAAGGGGGGCTTTTGCAGAGGAGAAGGCACCTAGCTGCAGTGAAAGGCTACGGTCTGTTAGGTAGGACCTGAACCATGCCAGAGCAGAGCCTGTGATGCCTGCGGACTGTTCGAGCCGCGACAACAGAATGCTGTGGTCCACAGCACCAGGACAGCTGGGCTACCTGAGTCGGCGGCTAAGAGGAGATCATTAAAAACTCTTAAAAGGGCTGTTTCAGTGCTGTGCATTGGTTTGAAACCAGACTGAAACTTTTCATGGATGCCATGCGTGGTTAAAAAAGACTGCAGCTGGGCGTAGACTACTCGCTCCAGCGCTTTAGATAAAAACGGTAGCTGGGAGATGGGCCTAAAATTTGCAAGAATGGAGGGGTCGAGATTTTTCTTTTTTAGCAGTGGCTTGACCACAGCATGTTTGAAGGCAGCTGGGACACATCCTGAGCTGAGAGAGGTGTTTATAAGTAATAAAATACTTGCTCCAACTGAATCGAGAAGGCGAGAGGGAATGCTGTCTGAGGTGCAGTTTGTCGGCCGCAGGTGCTTGACAACATCTGAGAGAGAAGAGAGGGATACAGGCTCAAAGTGGTCGAGGACAGCAGCGCACAGAAGAGGGGCAGAATCTAGGTTAGCACTAGTGTGGGCTAGCCTAAGAGCAGATACTTTTTCAATAAAAAATGACAGAAACTTATCACAGAGAGTAGTCGATGGTACAATTGGAGAAACATCACAGGGATTAATGATCGAGTTGAGGACATTAAAAAGAACCTGAGGTTTGTGGCTGTTCTTAGAGATTAACAGAGAAATGTGCTCTGTCTTGGCTGCTTTGACTGCTTTTGTTGACGCCTGTAGTGTGTACGGGCCGTTAGTCTTGGGTTGAAAGATAAAATGAGAAAAGTGTTTTCTTTTAGACGTCTATCATAATTGTTTTTTCAACCAGAGAAGTCGCCCCCACTTCTGGCCATTACCGA
Source organism: Pseudochaenichthys georgianus (assembly GCF_902827115.2). NCBI lineage: Eukaryota > Metazoa > Chordata > Actinopteri > Perciformes > Channichthyidae > Pseudochaenichthys > Pseudochaenichthys georgianus. Next base: position 19,885,007 of record NC_047524.1, read on the forward strand.
GAATGCATTAAAGTTTAAGACACTTCTGTATTTGGTTAATTTTTAAGACTTGAAGGTCTTTAAATAAATTCTATGAATGTATTTTCCTGTTAGCAGTTGGAAGTTGCTTTACTGCACAGAGCATGTTGCTACCATTTGTTGTCAGCACAAAATGGGTGCAGTTTTTATTTTAAAGGTCATCTATCATGCAAAATGCACTTTTTGATGTCTTTTATACACCGTGTCCCCGGTGTGTAAGGAGACACACAAAGTGTCAGAAAATACAACCCTCTCTCTTTTCCTCCTTATCCACATCTCTAAAACGGGGGTACAACGGAGCTGATCCAGATTTGCTGCTGTCATGACAACATTACTAAAATGAGGGCTGGCTCTACATAGAACTCCTGGCAACGTTCCGCCCCAACCTATCATCCCTTATCAGAAACAATGCGCAATATGTTTGGGAAGTAATATGGTTTGTGTTTACATTAGCAAGCATCGCTAACACTCAGAGCTAACGCTGTACTGGAGAAAATCGTTTAAAGAACACGGATGTAAAATTAACTCACCCTGTGGTAAACACGCAAGAGAAAAAGCATTTGAGCTCCATACTGTTTCCGAAATAATCCTTGATGTTGTTTGGAACATAATATGGCATTTAATCACGGCAGCGTTTAGCTGAGTCTCTGCCGCAGAGTAGCCACCCTTCTCTTCACAGAGCTCACTGCTTGCATGTGCTCCAAAGGGGCGTGGCCACAACAGCTCATTTACATTTAAAGGGCCCAACTCAGAATCAGCACTTTTGTACTTTTGTATCAGGGCTGAAATAGAGGGGTATAAGGCATGGCTACAATGGGTGATCTGTTTGGTATTTTGAGCAAAACACTTCAGAGATATGGCCCTATAATATATTGTTCAAATATAGCATAATAGGTGAGCTTTAAGGTTCTCAATACAGAATTCCGAGCAGAGGGATTGCCTTCACATACCTCTCAATGTGGCGTTAGCTGAGGGGCTAGCAGCTAACATCAGTGAAAACAGTGCGAAATACAATGAGCGAGAGGGAACAAGAGGTTTGGCGTAGTTTCCTCAACAAAGCCTTTGGTCAGGTGCAGTCTTGGCTAACCATTGCATGAGTGCAGTGCAGTTCGGCAGCCATTAGCTGGTTGCACACAAGACTCGCATGCACTAAAAGGAATGCATGGACTATAACACATATAGAGAAGCCTGATTTCTTTTTCTGTGCTCAGGTAACCACTTTTGGTGCCATATTATTGCTCTAAATATTGAAACGAGAACCTTTTTAATTAAAATGTCTAAAAAAAGTACAACGACACTCCAACCATTGTGATTACCTCATGGTTCATTGTTGCACTCCTCAACCCCACCTTCAGTATTCTTCCATCCCTCAACAACAGGGCAGTCATTCAGATTCAAATACCTTCCCTCTCCAAAAATCTGCAGTTCATTTGCTGTATGATTTTGTTGCTTAAGTGTATTTTGTTTCCACTCTGTTTATCATCCTCATTTTTCATCATACATGACTTCATAACTGGCACAAGACACCCAAAGCCAAGCAACAAATACATGTAGACTGTAGCATATTCTCCATGAACTGTCACCCTTCAAACAACATCAGTATGGTGTGTCACACCAATTGTCATCAAGAATATCCGATGCTACGTTCACTTCTCTTGTTGAATAAAAGTAAAGGAAATGTTTGATCAGAGGGGTTTAGGTTACCTCTGTTTATCTCAGAATTTCTTGGTTACTGGCATTTCAGGCCAAACATCACAGAGTTGTTTGTCTCTTTTCCTTGCAAACAACAACAAGCTGGGATAGCCATATAAGGATATAGAAATAGGTTGTAAAGGAGCAAGAGAATATTATTTAAATCAACCAAACTGTGGAATATATTTCTTTGTCCCTCAGATATGACACAGTCAATTATTTTCCTAAGTAGCACAATTCTGTGTTGGAAAATAACTAAAAGCCAAAATTGCTCATTTTCTCTCACTCTCGACAAGAGAAGGAAACATTTGAGCCCTGTGTTTTTTTGTAAGAATTAGTGCTGTGATCCTGTAATGTTTTAACTGCAGAATCATCTCTTACTTTGGCGCCCCCTATCACAAAAGACAGCAATGCAGCCTTTACACTTTCCACTAGAGACAAGGCAAAAAACTGACATGATGAATCCATTTTTACCAGGATTGCTTTAATAAAACCATACGCCATCATTAGAATGTTGTGAAAGATTTCATTAAGCAGTAAAATTGTATTCAATACACAGTGGGTTTTAAGAATTTTGCCCCCTACTGTTTGAATGTCTTTATTTAACGTTAGCCATTATTCATGTTATTGCAACAACAACATGGTTACAAAATAAAATATCCTGCAGCTTTCATTTCCTCCTGTTTATGTTTAGCTTTATTAAGAGAAACCTTCATCATATATCTTCATGTCAGTTTGGCGACGCTTGCGATGCGGCTTATTTTGTTGAGACTGTCAGCTTCATTTTGAGGCTGTAGTGTTATTACACACAGATATTCTGTTCAGTGTCATTGCTTCTAGGGTTCTACTTGTTTTCATGTGCTTGGCATTTGTTTTTGTAAAACATTTTTCTTTTGCTTTTGTGTTTATGCTGCAACAATTCAGGCACCAACATGTTGGCCTAGGCTAAGTTGCTTTACAGTGTTTCCTTTGAACAAAAACAAAAATAGTAGTTAAATGCAGAGGTGGAAGAAGTACTCAGATCTTGTACTTGAGTAAAGGTAGAAGTACTAGTAGTAGGAATAGTCTATTACAAGTAAAAGTCCTGCATTCAAAATGTTACTGAAGTAAAAGTACTAAAGTATTAGCATCAAAATATACTTAAATTACCAAAAGTAAAAGTAGTCATTATGCAGATTGGTCAATTTCAGAATAATATATATTATATGTTTTGATTATAATTATTGATGTATGAATGAATTATCAAAGCTGGTAAAGGTGCAGTTAGTTTGAATGACTTTGTATACTGCAGGGTGGATTGTGAATTTACTCCAGGTGTAACTAAAGTCTTATTTAAGAGTTGATTATATTTCACATCATTAATCCAAATCTTTGTAAATAAAAGTTCTTGAAATAAATAATAGTCATTGTTCATTACAGTTTCTGAATATTTGTTTTATATTTGTGAATATGTCTGGGTGTTAGCATCTGTATGTGGCGACGCTGCATTCTTTATGCTTCTTACGTTGCTATGGTTATGTTTTTGCATATGAGCACCTGGGAGCGCAGGCCATATAGACTTTCTCTTTTACACATACATGTGCAAGTGTAAGAGGGAACAAGCCCAAGCAGAGATTTATAAATAAAACCCAACCAGTTGGAAAGTCTGCGAGCAGACAAAGATGGCCAATTTGCAGCAGCATATAAAGTGCAATGGTGTACCCAATATCCACATCCAGAAATAAAACGTAAAGCACAATGGTAAACAGTATCCAAACTCTTTAGGCAGTGGTCAGAGGCATTCATATAAAGCAGATCACCATAATCCAATACAGGTAAAAACATTGCAGAGATCGAATGTTTCCTTGTCTGAAAGGAGAAACAGGATTTGTTTCTATAAAAGAAACCTAATTTAATTTTTAGCTTTTTCTGTAGTGGAGTGAAAGTACACGATGTATTCAATGCAGAGGAGTAGTAGTACAAAGTAGCATGACATGGAAATAATCAAGTAAAGTACAATTATCTCAAAAGTGTACTTCAGTACAGTACTTGAGTAAATGTACTTAGTTACTTTCCACCTCAAATGTCTATAAAAGAGTAAATGATTAAACACAATGTTTGAACCAACACTCAAACACAGTTACCTTTTGCAGGATAACTCAATGTAGACTATGTTTTTTTTGTCCACCATGTGTTCATTAAGCAGTGTATGTACAAATGATCCACTCTCTACAACAAAATCAACAACAATTTGCCTCATTATACCATTCATTCCCCTTTTGGTTAGCTCTGCGGCTGTATCCGGGGAGGATGAGCTGTGTGGCAGTGGCGTGACCACCCTGTCGGACACATTAGCGTTCTTATAGCCAGGAGGAGCCTGGTAGTAATTCTGCCTGTCAGCTGCGGCCAGTGCATATTTTCTGCTAATGCTGAAGGATTATCAGTGATTTATGGATGAACAGAGGGGGGGGGGAAGGAATCACAACTGCCTCTGCAGCTCTATAATTCATCTGTAATTTATACAGTGGTGATGACTAACGCTAATAACTACAGCTGTTGTTAACATGTGTATGGTGTCTGCAGGATGATGTCATTGATGAAACTCCATATGCTTTCCAAAGAGGAGTTATGGTTTTAATAAGGAGAAGAGTTGCAGATTTCAACAGGTTATAAGATTGGACAAAGTGAGTATGATGAAATTGCTTTAGTGAACTTTCAAATATTTAACTTCATATACTTGATTAGAAAATAGTGGCAAGCAAAAATGTCAAGAAAATAAGACAAAAGGGACGATGGAAGTGTGGTCAGCTTCCTATCACACCAGGATGCCTCATTGTGGTAACATTTTAAAAGAAACGTCTAATCTTGATTTAATAAAGCAGGATTAAATGCAGTAGTCTGTCGCTCCAGTTTCCAGGCTTCCTCCTCTCAACTCTTAAACACATGTGTTGTGAATTAGCTGGCTGGCAACAGTTGTAATCTGGAGTCTTCCTCCAATGGACGTGGCCCAGGCAGACTTTTACTCATTCCCCGCTGACAGATCTTAGTGGAAAGTCTGTGTCCAGTTGTGCTGTAAAAACCCTCCAAACCTGACCACAGGTGATCAGAGAGAGAAACAGGTCAGTAGTAATGATAATATCCTGATATAACGACACGCTGTTTCTGTAAGTCAGCATGTGAGGGGAAAAATAGTGAATTAACTCTTTATAGGATTCACAAATCACTCTACACAGACTGCCTCATCTGACACAATCTGTTGCCGGTCATCAACTCTAGTGACGGCGAGTTCCTTGTTAGTTTTATTGTAATTCCCTTCTGATCTGTATGTCAAAGCACCTCATTAATAAGAGCTCGTTGTGCAGTAGCATGTGTTTCCAGTTATTCCAATAATCTGCTAGCCACCGAGGTGCGTGATGGGGTGTCTTTGAAAATTCAGTGACAGCTTTATGACTTTGTTGTGAGATGCGCAAATGAGAAGGCGAGTGATGACTAATGTTCAAGCACACTCGGACTTAAGGTTGTTTCGAATGTTCTTTTCAGCTTTTAGAAGAGTATAGTCCCTCGTGACACCTGCTGATTCAGTGCTTTTAAAATGCAGCATGCTCCATCGAATTTACTCACTGAATTACTGTTTGCTAACTAGTGACTTAAAGCAATAAAACATGTTGCCTCTAAAAATATATGACACTTTCCCTTGGATTCATTCACTGCCCTCGTGTCACCTTGTTAGCAGCTGTCTTTAATATGAAGGAGTGGTGTGAGAACAATCTCTTTATGACACTGGTTCTGCCCACAATGATTAGATCACAGTTATTATTACATGTTTTACCTAGTTGATTAAAGGTTCTACCTTTGGTATTTGGTATGTTAAATGTTCTACATATCATCTGATTAATGTACACATGAATAACATATATTCACATACTGAAAAGTCATGTTCCTTTAGAAAAATCAAGCGCCGTAACTAGTGTTACGGTAACAACTGCAGATTTTTAAAGTGTGTTTTAATTATATGAAATGGTTCTGTATTATGTACTGTACTCAGTATTTTGTCCGATATTGTCTAAATTTATAGATTAAACTGCATCATCTGAATGTTTTCTTTCCGTTAACAATACTAGATTTGTTTAGTGGTGAGTCAAACCTTCCCTTAGGAACATAGTTATTACATTACATTTGTGAGCGGAAGGTTGTTCATGAACCCCGTTTTAGTACGCTTTTAGGCCATCAACACCCCCCCACTGCTCCGTTCCACTGCAGTATAACCCATGACCTCTCGATGCTGCAAGGCATAAAGTGTGTATATGTGTGGATGAGTAGGGCATTGTAGGAAAATAACCTCCTCTCCGTGAGACTAACTAACTCATAAATGCAAGTTTAAATGCCTACTTGCATCCTGTATGCCTTTCCTGCTCAAACTGCATCAGTCTGTCCCATACAGTGTATAAACAGTCAATGGTAAAACATTACATGATGACAGACAGCAGAAAGTACATTACGCAGCGTGCACATCATGTCAGATTGTGAGCTGAAGTTTGTGACCATCCCAGACGTCTTTTCGCTGCTTCCCCTCGATGGCTTTAACACATAATCTCCATCCTGGCAATCACTGATCATTTCTGAATCGTATGGCAAACCGCAACGCAGAAACGATCTGCGCTTGTCTGCATTTCTCCTGTTACATGATGATTGCTTGATGTCTGTACACGAACATGTGGCAACACTTAACGATCTTTTTCCACTGGTGCGAGAATTGGTCATGGCTTTCTTTCTTTCCACTTCATGGAGTTCAAGGCCCCAGGCTTTACCAAACATGATGTAACTGTAAACCTGTGTATTCTGAATATCAGTTGTTTACAAAGATGCTGTGATTGCAGCATGGCAAGAAGAGTCAAGAAGACCGTCATGTCACAGCAGGGTCCCCTCACATTTTTGTGATGGTTAAAGACCATCTTATCTTATCTTATGAAGCCTTTGAAGGCACATGGGAACAATTGCCTTACACACTAAGCTGAGACCGTTGAGATTTAAAATTGATTGCCAAAACAACATTGGAATTCATGTCTTATATCATATTGATCTTATAACCTGATGGTGTTTTCATGTACAAACTGTATTCATACACAACACAGCAGCTTTAAAGGCATGCAGTAGGTACTGTAAAGCATGTGCATAATGATTTACTGCTCCAGCTATGAACGTGTGTGGAAGGCATCTCAGCTGTGGACATTATGAGTCACAGAGCCCAGATAGCTCTCAGCCTCTACAGGTAGTGGCAGAACTGTCTGGGAGGCGGCACCATGGAAAGTGTGGTTCTGTGGTTCATTTGAAAGGACAACAGGGCAAGGCCAACAAAGGCACCTTTTAGTTTTACTGCAGCTCTGGTTAGAGGACATCTGAATAACTTTATCCTGGAAACCCCTCAGACCTGTGGATGGTCTCTCTTTTAACGTACGACTACTAAACAATGAAATTACGGCAATATAAAAATGTAATATCATTTATGCACTTTAAATTAAGTTACTGTTTGTGGTGTTCCCATTTTAAATACATTTAGGAAAAGGTTTTTATGAAGTGAAAGCGGTCATGGCTGCCATCATGAAGTTAGCACCAGAAAAAAAACGGAATGAAAGGCTTTGCACACAAGCTTACTATCTTTCTCTCTTTATGAAACCATTTCCAACAATAAAATCAAGTTCCAGGAAACAAAAGCATTGTTTGGAGTCAACGAATCAGAGGAATATGAGACTTTACAAGGCGGTGCAACCTCTCATGGAAAGCAAAGTGGAGTTAATGTTAATGCACAATGATGGCCAATGAAATATATCCTTTTTAACACACATGTGTTTTAGTACTCACACGTCACACAGTACATCACAGGATGGTTGTCGCATGGGATTAGTTTTGTTTCATAAAGATAAAGGAACACTTTCTCAGAATCAAGCAAAACTAAGAGTTTAAGAGAAAAAAGCTAGCTGAGTCAAGCTAAATTAATTTAATTTCAAAAATAAAACTATAAGTTGCAAACAAATCATTTGTGTAATCATGTAAACTATAAGTATTTTTTCTTTGTTTTAACATATATATTTGTTTGCAGTTCTCTTTGCTTCTTTCTCACTGATCAGACTTTTGAACTCGCTGCAGCTCTCTCATGTTGCTTTATCTTTATGAAACAAAACTAATCCCATATCCTTATTGTCAACCCACAACTCAATAATGAGTGATTATCATTCTGAATATACCTTAAACACATACATTTCCCATTGGGGCCATACCTTTAACTTGGCTCTAGGCAATGGCAATGGCTTTTAGTCCACCACTTTGGTCCTGACTCAAATGTAGGCAAAAACATTCATGATCCCGTGAAGATGAACATTAACCTTCTGTAATTTCTATTTTCCTCTGTATAATTTCTATTGCCACAAGAAGGTTTTTAATAATGAAATCGCTCAACTAAGATGGTGATCAGTAAGTAAGCATTACACATACATTATTTAGCATCATTTTGTAAGCATGCATTTTGAAGTCTTACAAAGGTCAGGTTTTTGATGTCGGTCTGTAAGAATACATTTACTTAAAGGAATGGTATGCTCATGACACTCATTTTTAAATAATTATCATCCGATAAAACAGACCAGTCTCTGCCAGTCTTTCTTTTTTTTTTTTAATCCGATGACATTATCAGTGATTTTAAACTGATTATATACCGAAATAACATCAACACTGTGGGCGCCGCCATTTTCCGGACGTGACGTAAACCATGCGTTTGGTTTTCGAGGACACGTTGATCTCCATGTTATTTACTGTAGTTTCTCTCTTCAAATATGCCTCACTGTATCGCGAAATATTGCCACAATTCTGATAGGAACAATCCACGGAATGCTTAGTTCCATCTATTGCCAAAAGGTAAGCGTAAGAAGTACATTCAGAGGCAGTGGCTAGCGAAATGTGGCCGGCCCGAACCGAAAGATTCACAGGCTCATGTATGCAGCGAACATTTCAAATTTCCGGACGACTACTCTGAGAGTATGATAAAACATAACATGGGATTTATGGAACAACCATTACTTAATGGAGATGCAGTACCATCGGTCTTTCTGGTGTCATCACCGACCAGGACACCAGTTCGGCCAGTAGAGAAATCGCCCTCTGCAAGTGTGAAGGGAGGAGGAGGAGAAGTAGTGCTCGGAGTAAGAATAAGGTATGTTATAGCGCATTTCCATTGCAGCGGCTAGCCCCGTTTTAACGTCCTTTAGCGTCCAGGCCAGGACAGTTTTTGGTGGCCTTTCCATATAGCGTAGTACCGACTAGTGTGTATTTCCCCCCAGTTTTTTCCGGCCCCATAAAATCGTGATTCTATGGCCAGGGACAACGAAGCTGAGTATGCTAAACTAGAGAGGGAATCGCTAGCAAGGGTGGTACTACATGCATACATATAGTATCTTATATCATCTTCCTATTATACACACATGCATTTCCAAACATCTGGACTACCTATGTTGCAAATGTATTATCTCTTCAATTTACACACGGCATCTATTGCACGTCTGTCCGTCCTGGGAGAGGGATCCCTCCTCTGTTGCTCTCCCTGAGGTTTCTCCCATGTTCCCTTTAAACTGTGGGTTTTCTCTGGAAGTTTTTCCTTGTAAGATGTGAGGGTCTAAGGACAGAGGGTGTCGTATTGTCATACTGATAAAACATCAAAACTTCTTCCTCTGCTGACGAGTCCGAACTCAAATATTCCGCCATGTTTCCGTGTGTTGACAAAGTGAACGCATGGATGACGTCACGACCATCACGTGACTACTAAAAATGGCGGCGGCCAGATGGAATATAAAGGTTTTGATAAAAAAGAGCTATAAAATCATTATTTACCGGGGAATATCGCTGATTTCTTCAGGGTATGGTTTAAACATAATGTTTCACTAAATACTGAAGTTTTGATTAATTATCTAATGAGTGGACCATTCCTTTAAAAGATCATTTTTCAAGAGAAGACATCCCGTGCAGGCAGCCTGTGACCAGCTGTGGATATCCCCTTTGATGTTTTTATCCTTAACTCACAAGTTTACATTTTCAGTTGCAGAAGTCCAAACACTGATCGAAGGTAGTGCAGCAATCAGAATCAATTATGGCTTGTGGTTCTGAAATTATGTGGGAAAACACAACATTGAAGAACTGTAAAAGTATTGAACAGCAACTGTTATCAAATCTGAGGCTTTCTTTTAATACCCATTATCCATTGAATGAACACCAACACATTTAGCGCTGGTTTCAGCCCAACAGATGCTAAGATTACCTTCAAAGACTGTGTAAAACTTCATTAAGAAATAAAGACCAGACATTCCTTATACCACTAATCAGGGCAAGAAAGCTGCTAGCGTTTGTCCTTGACTGGAGCACAACTTCAAGTACTCTATTGGTTCTATTTTCAGCATTACAAGCTCCCTCCTAATGCTAAATTAAAGGGTGAGTTAGGATGTACCCTTCTTGGAGTAATTATAAGCATTCCCCGACACTGTAGCTGACTGAAAGCCAAAGGCTAGTAACCGCACTCTGAATGTACATTATGTCATGTACGTACGGATGCAATAATGAGCCAGTGATTCATCAACACTTCTTCAGTAGCCTATGAGCAGATGAAACATTTGGTCACTTAGGCCGTTCAGGCCTGTTAAACACAATTACAGCATGCAGTAATCCCCCATAATAGCGATAACAGTAGCAGGGATTAGATTGTACTGCCTGTAACATTTAGAACATGTCAAACACTGAGGATTGCCAGCCCCAGAAGTGGCCATTTCTTTTTGTCCTTGTCACAGAATGCAAATGCAAAGAGGTGCTGACCTTTCTGCGAAAACTTTAATTGCATATAGTTTTCAAGCTGGTGTCTAAAACAGGAAGTTCACATATCAACTGATGGACTTGTTCTCTTTTGTTTTATCCGCGAGTTCTGTATCTAAAGTATCAAAGAATTTCAAGACTCTTTGTAATTATTTACAGGGTGACAGTCCTGTTTTAGTAATGATGACCTAACACCATGTAACAAGTTGGGAGAGTCAAAAGGTCAAATACGAAACAGGCCCGGACCACCAACAGAGAAAGTGCTGTTCTTTGTTCCATCCAGTATCCTTTTTAGCCACCGTAACCATCAAACCTTGAATACGAGATGCCCTGAGGCTCCCATGTTGCTGAGTGGCACTTTTGGGCCCGTGGTTAATGGGTAGACGATGCTCCGAGGGAAAATTAGGGGATTGGTCATGCCTCCCATTCTCTGTCTCTGAGCCAAAACACCAGGGATTCCTCTTTCATGGATGCAATGGCCCTCATTGTTAACTACTGCTTTAATGGCTCGTTCTTTTTCGCATTGTTGAACTGTTGAGGACTAACAAACTCACAGTCTGAGTAAAACTCAGCACCAAGGGCAAGATGTTCTCATTCCTAGCAGTTACATTTGCATTTCAATACTTGTGTGAAAGATTTATGATTCAAAAGTAGGATAAGTTGATGTTAATTTGAGGAACAATTGAATTCAGTTCTCATCCTCAAGCTTTGTGAACTGGAGACATTTGACAAGAGTACATTATCGATACATCCAGTAGCTTTGATTTTGGATTTTTTTAATATAACTATTTTGGTCTCCATCAATCCTGTAGACAATATATGGCTCTTAAACTGGTGTTCAACAGCTAATTTTCAGAGCCATGAGAGTCAACCAAAACAGTACAGTTGTTAGCCAATTTACCAAAACAAGGAGCTATAAGACGCTAAAAACGTTTTTTCCAGCATTTTGTACATTATATATCACAACATTATCCAGCATTTGCAAGTTAAACCAATTCTACTCCCGTAACCAATGCCTAACACAAACTAAGATTACCCCAGTCTTCCTGCTGAGTTGAGAATATTTTTGTAAGAGTCTAATTATATGACCATTTATACAGGTGTTTTATTGAGGAAGCCAAAGCAGCCTTGGATTTAAGAAAATAAATTACAGTATCTTGTCTGGAGCTTTCCCTTTTGCTACTATAAGCATATAGCAGAGCCAAATCTCTTCAGAGAGCAACCTCAATCCTTCTCCTGCGTCATTCCTCAAAAGAGGTTTAAAGTCATTAGGAAAACATTCTGGTTGTCTCTTGCTTCTTGCCATTTAATGGTATTGGCTTGGAAGAATGTGATCTTTCACCCTCTGTTCAATGTTGCTTCAGCTAATTCTGGAAGGAGAACAGCAAGAGAAATGTGGTTTGAAACCAAAAATAATAATGATAATCTCAATTCCTGGCAATGTTTCTGGGAGTGTGGGTATTGTACCTCCATCGTTTATGGTGTAATCCTAGGGGGAGCCTTTTAATTTCCCATCAAAGTAAACCCCAAAGTCCAGGGCCATTGCATGGAACAGGAATTGGTTTGCATGTTACCCACAGAGAAGTTCAGTCTTTCTCCTTTTGCACCGTTGCCATGTTCCCAGACATTTAAGTACAGCATTAATCATATACTGAGTGTTCGGGTTAAAAGAGACAGGAAAGCACTTACCAATACAATTTATGACTGCATGAAGGCTATAGACAAAATGGCATTTCTCTTTTTGTCTAAATTGTGACAAAACCTATAATTTGGCTTCTGTTTATGCTTTGCATCTACCTGCGACATACTTGTCGTGTTTTCTTTGAAGCATTAGCAATCCCCCTAACCTCACTCTGACAAAAGTGTACTATATATTTGTGCACCAAAATTCTGAGTCCTTTGACAAAAGTGTATCTGACAAAAATTGTACAGTTCAAATATACTGTAGTTCAAATTTGCCAAAAAACACACTTCAACCAAGACTGGGATTTTTTTTTAAAGCCTTCTTGTATTTGCATGATTTCCATATGTGAGTGATAGTTAAAGACATCAAAAGAACTGAATGAATGAAGATCATTCTCTCCATGATTTAGTTGGTTAATGCTTTACCAAAACCAAATCCAAGATGATTCAAATCAAACAGCCCAGTTGGACACCATGATGTAAGATCAGGGCCAAAGAAAAAGTATTCACTCTCCTGCTATTTCTGGTTTCCCAAAAAAGGAGACTTTACTGGAATGATTGTGGAAAATGACACAAGAGGAAGGTCTTAACTGGTTCCAATGATTCATGATTTTTTCTGAAACTGTAATTACAAAGTGTCTATAAATGACCAGTTAGGAGATGTTTAAGAGGGTGGAAAGAGGGGACAAATGCTATAAAAACTTGAGCTGTGCTTTATAAGCATATGCAAAATTGGGCCAAAGAAAATCACCACTTTGTCAGAGTAACAGAAATACACTGCAGGTCCCAGACCTCCAAAAAATATCACATTGTAGTGTAGTTTCAATCACTTGTCAATCACCAGTCCCATGCAGTGCTTTGATTACAATATGTTATTACAGTTAGGCTGATATGTGAGATGCAAAAGTGCATACAGCATCATTTTATGGATTACAGATTTTCCCTCTGCCTAAATAAAGAGCAACAAGAAAGAACTCCCTGCTCCCTAACGCTGGAAGTTAAACTTTCACAGCAGATGGAAAATGTGAGTGGATGAAGAGCAAACAGTGGAAACATGTCCGGCTATGGTTTGAACATTTCTAATTGAAGCAGACAGTGCCCGACTCCAAAGACAAGGATCCCTTTTTCTGTATGCGCTTCACAGCAGGCATGGGAGACTTTCAAGCCATAAATAAATCAATCAATAAGGGTGTAAAACCTCAGAACAGCGCCAAAGCAGACTTACACGACCAACTAGTTTAACAGAAAGCAGACATTATATTATACAAATAATCTTATTCAATTAAGTCTAACCCTAAAGTCTAACCCTAACCCGAAAACATCTCACTGTTCCTGTGGTCTGCTCAGTTTTAATTTGACAAAGTGACAAACGAAATGGATTGCGGGTAGTGGGTGTGCATTTAAAGATGACCCTTGTTGTGTTTTTTCTTCTTACCTTCACTACATAGGGCACGTTTGTTTTTCCTAGCTTGTGCTTACATTACATATAACAGAGTGTAAAGCTGGCACCGTCTTTTAAAAAGTGTTCCAGTGCACATGACTGAATGATCTGCTATGTTTCCACCATTTACCATAATAGGCTTAAGCATCAATTGAATTACCATTAAAAAAATAAATAAAAAAAGAATTCAGCCTTTGCAATCTTCCATTGGAAATTATTTGATTTGATTAAGGTGACTTGAAAGTCCTGATTGTTTTGACACATTGATAATGAGAATTGAAACTTTCCAAAAACACTCACTTTTCCAGTGAAACCCATCACTCAAGCATTTTTGATGATCAATTACAGATCTACGACAGCAATACAGTGGTTGGAGCTGCCATAGATAAGACATTTTTGCATTTCTATAGGTTGTACGAGCATGGTTTTATATACTACCATGTTTAATCATGTTTTATGCCGTTTGCTAAGACTTGATAAGTCGCTCATAAAACACAGGAGGTATGGAAACTAAGAACACCATATGTGGTAAATTGTACAGCTAATATAACACAACACATTAGTTGTATTTCCTTTAACTGGTGGATATAGAGTTGCTGCGGGGAGGGGGGGGGGTTGAGATGCACAGGCAGTGGACACAAACCACCAAATACGAAAACATAATTCAGCTCCAGTCGTCATGACTCCACTCCGGAGGGATTCCCCGATCATTTCTTACAGTTTCTCATCAGGGGGGTCTCCTGTCCCCGGTACAAACACACTGCCTGAGGAAGGCTATGTGTATTTTTTTTGTCATGAACCTTTTTCGGACCACTTATTTATTTATTTTGGTGACGATCCGACCTCCATGCTGCTACTCTGGTTCAAACGGCATCAACCAAACAATATGATTTATCTCGACCTCCCCAAAATAACCAAACTCTGACACGGTGTGAGATGTCTTTTTTAGCTGTTCTGTCATCATTTCCTGCTATCTTCTTCATAAAGTCAGTCAGAATGAATGAATGGGCGTTTCTTTGACTATTTATAGGCAAATATGGGCGTTACGTGAAGCCCGCAAAAGCTGCACCGCATTTCGAGTCAATTGTGATTTATAAAGGGAAACCGGCGTAGCAAGTGCTGTACGCACTTTCCTCGCCGGTACGCAATGTTTTGTGAATCGGAAAATGTCGGAAAATGTCTGTACCTATTTTTTGGATTTCTACTATGTAAGCAACCTTCCCACGTGAATCCTATGCACGGCGTTATAAATGAGGCCCCAGGTGAATACCCCACTTGTCACAATAATATTATCATGCCATTGCATATATGTGGTATTTTAGAGTTGACTAGATATTGATTAAGGCAATAGACTATGATATTCAGTACAGGAAGCTTAGCAACACCTAGAGTCGGTGTACGGCTGCTTGCACCTCGCGTAAAACGGCAGATACCGGAAGTACGGTGTCGCCCTCGGCCCAATACCCGTATGTGTGTGAAAGAATAGAAATGCAAAACGGCATCAGTTTAGACGTAATTCTGTCCTCCTGCTTACCGCATCATTTATGAGAAAACATTTCATAACATTAACACAACATATTCGAGGTGGTTTTAAATAACATATCCGTATTTATTTATTTCTCCAAGTTATGTTTTTGTGTGCACTGAGGAGTCGCAAACAGGCGTTTGTTAAATCATTTTCAGATTGGCTTTAATCAATGTTTGAAAATGAATTCTTCATATATGATAAATGAGAAGTAACATTTTATTTATGGTATTATTTCCACATATTTCTCTCCATTCTTCCTTCTGCCAACGCGGTGTCGCAGTTTCTCGTCTCTCCCGTTTTTGTGCTTAGTGCGTACGCATGGGTTAGAGTTTGCGGAGAGGACCGCACATTTTCCCGTCAAGTTAGTATTTTATAAATCGCAAACATTGCGTAGAAACTGGCGTACGCCATTTTTTGAGCGTATATCCCTTTAGAAATGAGGCCCCAGCAGGTGCTGTAGAAATCTTTTGTATAAATTGACACCAATAACATTTAGAAAACTACATTTTTAATTACTTTGTAGTTAAAAGTTATGGTAAAACTATGCATTGAAGTTCTCCTCTAGATTCATTCCTTTGTAAAGACAAGATGCTTTACTGAACCTTTGAGGTTTTGGCAACGGCAGTATTGGTCCAAAGGGCTAGCAGTTTCAACAAGACATTATGTGTGACTAAATTCTTTCTTATTGACTGGACTTTCCCATTTGCTTGGAACATCACTGTTACCCTTCTCGGAAGTGTCTGAGAGGCCAATATCATAAACTTGGCTTCACTGGCCCAAACAGTGTGGCTCCCAGCCAGAGGATCTCACGCTTCAGTGGAAGTTCTCCAGCTGACTCACAGTAGAAGGACACCCTCAGACTTGACTTGAAGACAAGCCAACATAGGGGTCTCTCTGTAAGCATCCAAAGAAAGCAGCGGCAGTGATTAGTAATAATAAACTACTCCTTACAGAGGTTAAGGATGTCTGGATGCATCCAAGGACCGGACTTTGGGGCATTTCCATCTTACAGCACAAACTGTGTAAATACTCACACTCCTAAAAGATCAGAGTGAGTTATATTCAATGGAGTTATTGTGTATTGGCTGTTTAACTTCAATGTATGCTATTCATGTCATTATTCAAAGAAAATAATTCATAATGTGCTGTCAAATTACTGCTGCATTATTGCGAATAATAGAATAACATCCAAACATTTGTTATCAATTACTCTACAAAAGAGTAATATTAGCCATGTCATTATCACAATATATTTTAAATACTGTGCGAAAAGCTTTTATGAACTTTTTGTTATGTGTTTGTATGCAGGACGGATGCCTCCTTTCCTGCTCAGTAGATGTTGTCAAGATTTCTTCTTTGGTACAGATTGGAGGAGGTCACTTCCTCCTTAGATTTACTGATAGCCAGCAGATTACTGGAGGCAGAACTGTATAGCACATCGTACACCATCACATCCCTGTTGAAAATAGACTTTAATTCAGGGTCTGCTATCTTTCAAACAAGAGGCCCAGAACCCTCCCCTCGAACAGAAAAGTCTGTCAATGTCAGGGGGTTTATGAGGGTATGATCTGTTTTAAGGGAGATGTAGAAAGTGCTATGGAAAAAGTAACTTTTTTAATCTCCAGACAGGAAAATTAAATCACCTTGTCCTGAGGCAGGGCCTTCGTGCAGGTGTTCTTGTAAAATAATACAGGCGGCAGGATTAGCCTGGAACTAGCTTCGAATCACGCAAGGGCCTCTCTACGACTTTGCTTGTCAGTCTCGAAGAAAAGTGATCATCTAACTGTACAGAGACCTAAGTGAATCCAGAGGGGGGTCGGATACAGTGTACACTTCACTCTATCCGATTTAATCCAAGCTGTTGTACACGGCAACCCCTTGTGGGGTGTAGAAACAAAACTGAAGACATCTGCTTAAACCTGGCCTGACCTCCGTCACATCATTGGAATACTACAGCTAGCATTGGGTAATGGAGAACACATGGGCAACTGTGTGTTTTCACACAACTCAGAAGCGGATTCAGTACATGAATGATGAATCAGAGGGGAGATGCTATGTACTTAGCACTGTGCTGCTTGTGTTCAATGTGACAATGACCAGAGCTGCAGCTGGGGTCTTTTTCTTTAAAAACAAAATGTGACTTGTCTTCTTCAAGCAGAGACATTTCAATGCACAACCTTTTTCAGTGTCCAATGAACTTTTACACTTGCATCGTGATAAACTAAAGTCGATCACCTAGCTTGTAGGCCAAACACACATCTTCAATGTAAGGTTGTTAGAACTATAGAGTTGTGGAATATGACATACAAAACATAGAATTTAGGTAATATAAATTAAATGGTTTAATATTCGGCGATAAACCTGCCAATTATGAGGCTTCACTCAGGGCCGTTTCTTCCTATAGGCGGACTATGCAGATGCAAAGGGCCCCCGCGGCCACTAGCGGGCCCCCAAGCTGAAAGTTCAGGTTCAGCCTCAATATATTTGGGGAGAATTCAAATTAGCAGTCTTTATTTCTAGACAGCCAAGCATTATATGCTTAAAAATGAAATGTAGGATATAAACACAACTAAACTACAATGATAGCAAAGCTGTGTCTTGTGTTGTTGGTGATCAATAAAGTCCAAATCATCGTTGGGCCAATGAGTGACGTCTGAGGAAGATGAAACATTTCAATTATACATTGTTGAGAAAATGCTGCATCTCTTGCATTTATTGACGCAGAGGAGCCTTATTGTTTAACCTGTTTAGCCCTGAGCCTGTTTTTCAGGTCTCAGGCTCAAAAATTACATTCCCAGAACAAATGACCATATCTTCCCTTCTAAAAGGGTTCAATTAATAATCTTTTTTCTCAAAGTAATACCTGTGAGTTGGATGTAGAAAAGTCAGAATCAATAAAGATGTTTTTTATTTTAAAGAAAATTCAGATTGAACATAGTAAAAAACTGTAAATTATAGTGTCCGTCCAAAAATCCTTTTTTACTTATAGTGAAAACTACCCTTGGATGATGGGTTAGTACAGTGATTCTCACATGGGGGTACGCGGACCCCTAGGGGTACGTTGGGGTACTGCAGGGGGTACGTGAGATTTAAAAAAACTAAAAAAAGTTAATTAAAAAAATACCATGTATGATTACAAAAATAATCTTAGTACAATAAGTTAAATAGAAAACACAATTTTATAAAAAATATTCCTAGAACCACCAAGGGGGTCCTCATATGTCAAATTTGTGTATTGTATTTTATAGTTTTGCATGTCGTTATGTTTTTTCATGCAGAAAATGAAAATATCCTTAGTTTGCTGTAATGCATGCATGAAGGAGTTAATACATAACACACTGAGGGAACATCACTACAGTATATTGGAATTATTTCTATAGGCTTTTTCGATTAAAAATGTTCGGGGTCGGTCAGGGGGTACTTGGCTGAGAAAATGTTTCAAAGGGGGTACATTACTGAAAAAAGTTTGAGAAGCACTGGGTTAGTAAACTAAAAGCTTTAGGAATCCAAAGTACAACATATAATAAGTACCCTGTATCAAGGTTGATGCAAAACAAGTGAAATATGACCTTTTTAGAGATTTAACAAAAAAAAAACACTTCTGGGGTCATTTGGGTGGATTTTCCATATCTCTGGCCCCCCTTTG
This sequence comes from Pseudochaenichthys georgianus, assembly GCF_902827115.2. Lineage (NCBI taxonomy): Eukaryota > Metazoa > Chordata > Actinopteri > Perciformes > Channichthyidae > Pseudochaenichthys > Pseudochaenichthys georgianus. Next base: position 19,903,838 of record NC_047524.1, read on the forward strand.
TCGATTTTGCTGATTGACATCTCTTTCTGACCGTTAGAGCCAATAGAATCGAAGGGGTATTTCCCCACACACACACATGGTAAAACAAAAAGGTGGGGGCTTCGCGCACGCAGTTTTGCATGAGAGTGAAGCTATCTTTAGCTCTGACATCTGTAAACGTAAAAACAGGTTTATTGCTTATGGATTATCAGAAATCATTTCAAAGGGACACAGACACATTGGATTAACCTATGGATTAACTTCAGCAGCGTTTTTATCGTTTTAATGCCATTGAAGACCACTTTTGACCAGACTACGACACAGGTAAGCCATGTTAGCGTTTTTAGCTACCTAGCGCCACATGTTTTGATGTCTGTTTTTGTTTATAAAGTCGCGAGTTCGTATCATTGAGTGATAATGTCTGTACCCATCGATTCTGTGTCATCTCACGATCAGATCGATGGGTTGGATGTGCAGAATGGATAAATAATAAGGTTTTATGAGTGAGTTTCGGTGCAGTAAATCTGTTAGCATTTTTCGCTTGTTGCTAATTCAGAGGCTTTGTGTGTTTTTAAAAAATTTTTAAATTAAAATTATCAGTTAGATGAGTTTCTTCCCGTTACATTGATATAAAACATTCATAGTTTATTAAATGAACATACCCTCAGACACTGTTTCCTGCAAGATGTTGCGGGAGGGCCCCGGTACCGGGGTCTCTCGGGCTTAACAGGTTACTATAGTTTTTTGTAAGCTTTAATTGCTTGGTTTTCGTGAAATTAGCCTGTTTTCCTCTTAAAGTTTAACAGATTGATGCATCTCCACAGATCATCTTAACGGCTTCGGAATCCCCCCATTCTGGTTAAAAAACTGTAAAAACTAGGGCCCCCAAACAAAATCTTGCATAGGGCCCCCAAAAAGCTAGAAACGGTCCTGGCTTCACCCAGTAAGACAGTTAGCTTAGCTTGCTCTAAAACTTAGTATTTCACACTTTAAATGTTATATTTGATGAAGTGTAAGCCTTTGTTTCAAATTGGATTTAAATGTTAATTAGTGAGCTTTAGAGGTGGTTTGTTCATTTTGAAGAGAGCCATGCTAAGCTGTTTCATCTTTGTGCTAAGCTAAGCTAACATTTCCTTTGTGTCCCATGATATGGAGCTTACAGGAACAAGAATGGTATCAATTCATTTTCTAACCCTATAAAAGATAGCAAACAAGCATGCATATGTAAAATGGTAATATAGCGATTATATATTAAAAACATTTGACTTACAATAAGACTGGTAGAAAGATTTGACTTGATAACATTGTAAGCATGCAGATTTTATTGGTTTTTCATGTCCATGTCTTCTTTGGCTCCAGGAACAATTCAGCAGCATGTGTTAGCTGCAGATTGTATCAGTCTTCCTAGCAGCAGCCAAACAGGACTACAACACCACAAAATAAACTCTGTGGAGGAAGAAGGTCAGACCAATGAAACTGCTCATTCCAAGTTATCTAACCACAGCCTCTCGCTGATAAATGGACATGAAGACATCTTTAAAAAATAATCAGTGGTTATGGGTTGTTTTTTTAATGATTTGTTTTCTATTATTACAAAGGTAATGACACATTATAACAGCAGGTTCATAGCCAGATTTCATATGGTGCACATCTTAAACCACAAAGTCACGAGCACAAGGTAATGAGTCAGGATCAGTATCAGTGGGCAAGTTATGTAACAAACCCCTCGAATGGAATGACAGTGAAAACAGCCCAGAGGGAAGCTTTAAATCCATAAGCTAAGCAGAGGAAAATGCACGGTTTGCAGACAAGAAAATCACCATCACTGTTGGGAGTCTCATGTGTCTCTTGCCTGAAACTCAACTCTGCCTGAGTGGAGGAAAGATTGGATCTTTAAGTTACAGAAGTATAAAATACAGAGTCAAAATATGTAAAGAAAGGAATGGTTTAGCCCTAAACTCAAACCAACCCCCAACTACAGTATAGTTTAGCCCAAAGCTCAAGTCTTGATGGACATGCTAAGTGAAAATAGACTGTAATAAATGTTGACTGAATAATGGGAGAGCCTGAGGGGTTAAGAAACAGTAGGCAAAACGGTTTACATTTTCCTGTCACTTTGTGCCAATAAGTAAAAGAAAGACTCAATATTTACCATCATTATTCGATTGGTTCCATTTGAAGCCTTTTAATCACCAGTCCGTTGACATCTATGGCTGAAAATGAGGCCTTAATTACAAACTTAATCAGACATCAATACCTTCCATTGATGAGTGATGATAATTTGACAAATATATCCAACAGCAGTGCAAAAAGTTTAAACAGAAGGTTTGATTAACTCTGGCAAAATAGTCAAACTGCCAATAAAAATGAAAAAGGGCTCTCAACCTTAATCACTTTAAACCAGGCAGCAGTTTTGCAACAATTATGCAAAAATGTCAGCATTTTTACATTATAAATACACAAGTGCATTTACTTTTTGAATAAGCTACTTGTGGTTTTGGATCTGGTCTGTGTTTCCTCAGGGCCTGGATGTATTTTCAAAGAGTACAATTAAGAAAAGAAAAGACCTTTGTTGATCAGATGAAGATCTATTAGACCATTAAAACTGGCCCTAATTGCAGTAGTTAGACAAAATTACAGGGGAATTACACTGTGTTCTGGTATTTCTGTTCAGCTCATATTGAAACAAGAAAAGCAAAGAACATCATAATTCAGACTTGTTTGACTGGGCCAATCACAACAGTATCAGGTGACCTATTCAATTGATATCGGTGGAATTTACTGATTTACTGTTCGCTTAACCCCTCCCCAAAACAAAATTAACCAATCATAGCTCAGCAACCAAAACCAGGCACAGCAGGTCTGACTCTCCACATAGTGAATGGATAGAGTGATACTCCGCATTTAAAGAGTTTGAGGGTGTCATTTCTAACGCCTTCCAAAACCCAGATTCAACAGCAAAAGAGGGCCCTGGAAGCTATAAGAGTGTAGTAAATGTTATTGTAGTAAGCTTAGCAGCCATATTTGTTAAGTTTAGAATTACAATTTGATACATGTTTTCTTATCATAGGCTGTAATGAAGCAGACTTGCAAAGCTAGGCTCAGTCTTTTCTAGCAGACTATCTAACAGATTGAACCTTTTTCACAACGTTATTTTACAGACCTGCTGCACATATAAAAAAAAGTCAGCCCTGAGACTTTAGAATGTTTTCAATCAAGTTTTGGAGGGAATGATTGCATTACTACTAAGATTGTTTAGCAGGTAAAAGTGAGAAGCCTGCTATGAAAGATTGACATGCATAGCAACCGTAAGTAAAGGGCACAGTGCATAGCTAACGGTAAATCAGCCAACATTTTATTTCATTTTTCTGCTTTAAAGTGGACCTATCATGCTATATTTGAAACATATATTGTAGGGCCATACCTACAAAACATTTCTGTTTGTTTTTTTTTCAAAATACCAAACAGTTCACCCATTGTAGCCATACTGCTCAAACCCCTCTTTTGAAGCCCTGTTAGAGAAATGCGGATCTTGGGTCCTTAGCTTGAAAAAGAAGAGGAGGCGAAGCTAATGCCTGATCAGAATTTTACCGGAGATAAAGTTAAATTCTGCTGTGATAAAACGCCATCCTGTTTAAACCACATCAAGGATTATTTCTGAAATAGTATGAAGCTCAAATGCTTTTTCTCTTGCAGGTTTATCACAAGGTGAGTTCTTTTTTTATTTCCTGCTTTTTAAACACATGTGCTCTACAGCAGTGGTTCCCAACCTGCGCCAAAGATCGCAGGGGGGGCGCCAGGCCTCAAATGATTTGAGGCCAAATATCATATTTAGACTTTTGTTACATATAATTGTAACGCAATACATGATTGCCACTAAAAACCTTGTCTCTACATTACAATAAAATATAAAAAATAATTGATTAATTAATTAGAATACAAATTCAAGTTAGTAGCTATTATAGGCATAAAAATACAGAAATGTATAATTTTTTCTTTGATAGGAATGTTTCTTCTGCCCGTAAAGTGTCCAAACCAGGCTTTTCTGGATAAGCGCATTTTTAAAACATAGTCATTGTCCATGCCGGTTTCAGTTGGATTATTTGTCACAGTTGCTCCGATCAGATCGGTCTCCTCCATTTTGTAGATTATTTACGACTTTTGAATCCACATAAACACATCGGCAAAATCCGGCTCACTTTGAGCATGTGTTTTAAACAGTTTAATCCCTTTGTGAATTGTTTCCACTTCCGTCCTTTAATTTCTTCATACAGCAGGAATCCAAATGAATTAATCCTGAGTCCAATAACCATCAAAGTCACTCCAATAGTGCTCCTTAATTACGCTTTCATCCTCCTTTTGTTATGTTTTACATGGGGCTTTTATTGTTTTTGTGTTTAACTTGTTGTGTGCTCCTTTTACCCCTCACTACTCTATCTTTCTGTCTCTGCAGGGCTGGTGTGTCACAGGGGGGCGTGGCTGGTTACTCCTGGCTGCAGTGAGGCACACCTTTCCCCACTCACTTGATTACCTGCTCTTTAAGAGCCTGGCCCTCACCTCACTTCTCTGCCAGAGTATTTTTCATGCTGTCCCGTGGTCCGGAGTGCCTTTCTGCAGCCTGGAGTCTGTTGCAGTTGTTTAAGGAGTTCTTTTTGAGTTTTGGTCGGAAACGTTTTCCCGCAGCTTTGTTTTTGGTTTACTACGGCCAGCCAAGCTCCCTGTCGTCAGTACCTGCCTTGGATTACCTTGTTTATTAAACTTTTTGAAACTTTATTTTTTGTCAGTCTCTGCTTTGGGGTCCCAGTAGTATCTAAACGTCACAGAATACTCTGGCCAATATGGACCCCGCAGAGAATGAGAGACTCAGGGAAGCGCTTGCTGCTCAAGGGGTAATGATAGGGCAACATGACAGAGCTCTGCAGAGAGTTATGGAAGCGATTCGGGATTTAACCGCCGGTGTGACCAACATCGGAGGCCGTATGGAACAGGTCGCAGCACATCTCTCCACACTCCCACCGACTGCCGATGCTCAAGCTACAGACCCTGCTCCTCCACCTCAAGCTGATCCAGAACGACAGCCCGGCAATCCTCGTGAGCCCTTTATCCCCACACCCGTCAGGTATTCAGGAGATTTAGGGTCTTGTAGTCAGTTCTTACACCAGTGTAGTCTTGTGTTTGAGCAACAGCCTTTCACTTATTCCACTGATAGAACTAGGGTTGCTTTCATCATGAGCCTACTGAGTGATAAAGCAGCAGCATGGGCCCTTGCCATATCTAACAGCAACTCGTCTATCATTAACTGGAGTTTATTCTGTCACTCTCATTGCTTACACTCTGCTGTACCCCCCACAGTTACTAGAGCACCAGACCCCCTCAAACCCATTGATCTCACCTCTGTACCCCCTGACTATCACAGTGTCAAGGAGGTTTTCAGCAAGGACCACGCCCTATCCTTGCCGCCTCACCGGCCCTACGATTGTGCCATAGATTTGCTCCCTGGCACCCCCTTTCCGTCTAGTAAACTGTACAATATCTCTAGGCCAGAGAAGGAGGCCATGGAGAGTTACATCTCTGACTCACTCGCTGCTGGGCTTATTCGCCCCTCTTCATCGCCTATGGGCGCAGGTTTCTTTTTTGTGGACAAGATGGATAAGACCCTACGCCCTTGCATAGACTACAGAGGGCTTAATGAGATCACAGTCAAGAACAAGTACCCCCTTACACTCATAGACTCAGCCTTTGTTCCCCTTCATGAAGCCACCATCTTCACTAAGTTGGATCTTCGCAATGCGTACCACTTGGTGAGAATAAGGGAGGGGGATGAGTGGAAGACTGCATTCAATACTCCCAGGGGACATTTTGAGTATTTAGTAATGCCTTTTGGGTTAACGAACGCACCTGGGGTTTTTCAAGCTATGATTAATGATGTATTGCGTGACATGTTAAACAGGTTTGTTTTTGTGTACCTTGATGACATCCTTATCTTCTCTCGCACTCTTCAGGAGCATGTCCAGCATGCTAGGCTGGTACTGCAGAGACTTCTTGAGAACAGACTGTACGTTAAGGCTGAGAAGTGCGAGTTTCATGCCTCTTCTGTGAGTTTCCTGGGTTTTATCGTCGACAAGGGACAATTAAGGACTGACCCCGCCAAGGTCCAAGCAGTGACCGAGTGGCCCACTCCCTCTAACAGGAAGCAGTTGCAAAGGTTTCTGGGCTTTGCCAACTTTTATAGAAGGTTTATTCGGGACTATAGTAGGGTAGCAGTGCCTCTGACTAAACTCACCTCTGTCAAGTTGCCTTTTGAGTGGTCTCCTACAGCTGAGGCAGCTTTTGTAAAACTGAAATGTCTGTTTGCCACTCCTCCTGTGCTCTCTCATTCTGATCCAGGGGTCCAGTTTGTGGTGGAGGTGGATGCCTCTGATTCTGGAGTGGGGGCAGTTTTATCCCAGCGTTCCCCCGCAGACCAGAAGCTCCACCCTTGTGCGTTCTTCTCTCGTCGGCTGACCCCTGCTGAGAGGAATTACGACGTCGGTAATCGGGAGTTGCTGGCAGTGGTTCTGGCCCTTCAAGAATGGAGGCACTGGCTGGAGGGAACCAACCATCCTTTTATAGTATGGACGGACCATAAGAATTTGTCTTACCTTCGCTCTGCACGCAGGCTCAACTCACGCCAGGCTCGGTGGGCTCTCTTCCTGGGACGGTTCAACTTCACCTTGACCTACCGGCCTGGCTCCAGGAATGTGAAGGCCGACGCCTTGTCCCGGCAGTTCGCTTCCCCAGTGGAGGACTCAAGGGATGCAACCATTCTGCCATCTTCCTGTGTCGTGGGAGCAGCTAGATGGGAGATTGAAAGGGTGGTCCAGGAGGCCCAGGAGGACCATCCAGCGGCTCAGGATTGTCCACCAGACCGGCTGTTCGTTTCCCCCGATGTTAGATCTCCAGTGCTCCAGTGGGGACACACGTCCAAAGTTGCCTGCCATGCAAGTTTTCATCGGACCCTGGCTCTAATTCGACAATGCTTCTGGTGGCCCACTATGTCCGCAGACACGAAGGAGTATGTCTCAGCTTGTTCCGTCTGTGCCCGCAGCAAGGCCTCACATCAGGCCCCCGCTGGCCTTCTTCGCCCACTTCCCATTCCCCACCGGCCCTGGTCCCACATTGCGGTGGATTTTGTGACTGGTCTCCCACCATCAGACGGGAACGACACTATTCTGACCATCGTTGACCGTTTCTCTAAGGCTGTGCACTTTGTCCCCCTGCCTAAACTACCTTCTGCCCTCGAGACTGCCACTCTTCTCACCCAGCATGTTTTTAGGCTGCATGGTATCCCTCAGGATATTGTTTCAGACAGGGGTCCGCAGTTTTCCTCCCAAGTTTGGAAGGCCTTTTGTCGGGCATTGGGGGCGTCGGCCAGTTTGTCCTCTGGGTACCATCCCCAAACCAATGGCCAGACGGAGCGGGCAAATCAGGACCTGGGAACGGCTCTTCGTTGTGTTGCCTCTCGAAACCCAGCCTCATGGTCTCTTCATCTGCCATGGGTTGAGTACGCCCACAACTCCCTGGTGTGCTCTGCCAAAGGTATGTCACCCTTTATGGCTTCCAACGGCTTCCAACCTCCCCTTTTCCCAGTTCAAGAGAGAGAGGTGGCAGTTCCCTCAGTACAGGGGCATCTTCGGCGAGCCCGCAGAGTCTGGCGTGAAGCCCGGGCAGCTCTTACCCGCACCTCCGCCCGGAACCAGAGGATGGGGGATTGTCATCGACGTCCAGCTCCGGATTACCAACCGGGCCAGAAGGTTTGGCTTTCCTCCCGTGACATCCCTCTTCAAACGGATTCTCGGAAACTCACTCCCAGGTACATTGGACCTTATGAGATAGAACGGGTCATCAATCCTAGTGTGGTTAGGCTTAAGTTGCCTCTTGCCTTGAAGGTGCACCCCACTTTTCATGTGTCACTCCTTAAGAGAGTTTCCTGCAGCCCTCTTTGCCCTCCAACCAAACCCCCTCCACCCCCCCCGGCTCATCGACAACCACCCGGCCTTCACTGTACGGAGGTTGCTGAAGGTTCGAAGGTGGGGCCGTGGATACCAGTATTTAGTGGATTGGGTGGGGTATGGGCCAGAGGAGCGACAATGGGTTTCTCGCTCGCTGATTTTGGACCCAAAACTCTTGAGAGACTTTTATGTCCGTTTCCCGGATAGTCCTGGTAGGCCGCCAGGAGGCGTCCTTTGAGGGGGGGGTACTGTTATGTTTTGCATGGGGCTTTTCTTGTTTTTGTGTTTAACTTGTTGTGTGCTCCTTTTACCCCTCACTACTCTGTCTTTCTGTCTCTGCAGGGCTGGTGTGTGACAGGGGGGCGTGGGTGGTTACTCCTGGCTGCAGATGAGGCACACCTTTCCCCACTCACTTGATTACCTGCTCTTTAAGAGCCTGGCCCTCACCTCACTTCTCTGCCAGAGTATTGTTCATGCTGTCCCGCGGTCCGGAGTGCCTTTCTGCAGCCTGGAGTCTGTTGCAGTTGTTTAAGGAGTTCTTTTTGAGTTTTGGTCGGAAATGTTTTCCCGCAGCTTTGTTTTGGATTACTACGGCCAGCCAAGCTCCCTGTCGTCAGTACCTGCCTTGGATTACCTTGTTTATTAAACTTTTTGAAACTTTATTTTTTGTCAGTCTCTGCTTTGGGGTCCCAGTAGTATCTAAACGTCACACCTTTAACACAATACTTCACATTCATCCAGTTTGTGACAGTAGTTGTAGCTTTTTTGATACTTTTAACCTTTAATTACCGCTGCGCAACTTCCAACAGGAGTCATTTGGGGGAGCTCTTGGGCAAAAAGGTTGGGAACCCCTGCTCTCCAGTACAGGTTAGCTCTGAGTGTTAGCGAGGCTTGCTAATGTAAACAAAAACGAGATTACGTCCAAAACACGTCGGACATTGTTTCTGATAGCAACTTTCTGTGGGTCCGCTGCCGATTTGACGTCAGTTCGGATGGAATCTGTATCCGCTCGTTGTACACCCGTTTTTTTAAAAGATTTGGGTACGGAGGAAAAGAGAGAGGGTTGTATTTTCTGATGCTGCGTGAGTTCCCCGATGCACCGGGGACACATATGTATGTATAAAAGACATCACAAAGTGCATTTTGCATGATAGGTCCCCTTTAAATGAGAATGATTGTTTTTTACTGTACTCGATATGCGAAACATTGTAATGCAGGACTCAAAGCAGGATCAACTGCTGCCATTACTCATTATTTAGTGAAGACAAATGCTTCTTTGGGCAACATAGGGGGTGGAAAGAGGAAGACTACGTCGCCTCCAGTTGTCATCCGGTTCCCTGTAACAGCAGCAGTGAGAAGCAGACACTGATGATCTGTGAAATCCATCACTGATAGGAACAGGATTATAAAGTCTCCACTATCATCCACTAGGAATGTCCCTCCCACACAGTTGAGGACCATCAGGCTTTACAGCACCACCATCAACGAGCCCCCCCCAACCCCACTAGTCTGGAGGAAGAAATGACTCAAACCCCCCTGTGGTGGAGTTCAAAAGAGAAAACAATAAAGCAACATGAGGATTCATGTTATAATTGAATGTGTTCTATTGATGATAATGAGACGCGGATACACATCTTCCAAATGCATTTGTATCATTTGTATCACAAGCTGCTGTAGCCACATTTCCTCATAGTGACAATTTTAAAGACCATGATGGAAACACCACGTCAACGCACCGAGTCATGATGTACTATATGTTCTGTAACCTTAAACTAACATGCTCCAACGAGAGGTTCGACAATGACTTCAGTGTGACGCCGTAAAATGCCTCCAAATGACCAGCGAGGGACACATGGAACGGCTAAGCGCCTGTACTTCTATTCCACTGGCTGCTCACTACATAACTGCAGCAGTAAGGATGGAATTAGACCTGTTTTCTCAGCCTTATAGAAACAACATGAAGCCTTGATTCAAGTTTTCTGGTGTCATTTTTGTAGAAAGGAACTGCTGCCAGTTCCTTCTGAGAATCAAAACAAACAAGTTCTCCAATCTATCATGGTGTCAAGGCTCCCTTTTCCTGAGTCAGTTGAAATTAGTCAATTACATTTGTCTCAGCTTCTGTTTGAGAAAGAATCCCAAAAAATTGAATAGTTAAACAATGAGAACGTTTTGCCAATGAGCACACCAAACGGGAATGAACTATTTGAACAGTTACAGAAATGTATAAACACAAATATCCCCGTGGTCAAACTTGGTAGAGTAACACATTGCAACAATTAGAATATTGACGGTAAATTGGTCTATCTAACATTTACGTCCTAAATCATATGACTATGAAATAATGTATGAATAGTTCATGAGCTACACGTTTTTCTAATCTTTAGAGACTCGGCTGAAGTTTCCTCCTGGCAACACACGCTTCTTTAGGTCTCCCAAAGGAGGAATCCTAGTTTTGGTGACCTTGTGACCTTACCTTTAACACCAACCATCCATTCATCTCTTTTATGATGCTTATCTTGGGTCTGGGTCAAGTAGGCATTAGGCTAAGCATAGTAGCTTTTCCATCCTCCAACTCTCCCTGGAGAATCCCAAAACCTACTCTCAAGAGAAATCAACTCTTGGGTGTTTAATGACCCCATGGCCTTTCTTCTGGTAAACCTAAGCCTTTTTGTCTCATTACTAATAAGCTTTATAAACAGATCAGTAGTAAAAGAGATTTCATGGACAAATACCAGATCTGACAGTGGGTTATCTGTATTTCCAAAGTAAAGTTTGAAAGTCTGTTGTTGACCTTGAGAAGTAGTCATTTTATGAGAAGGACCACATACTAGCTTTTTTTTCTTTTTAGCCTTTCACCACATTTCAAGGAAAATCTACTTCATATGTAAATGTAGACAATCTGTTGTATGTGTTAAAACCAATTTAACAAAGTAGGTGTAACAGAAAATTCTTATATAATCATGACAAGTACAATAATGCTGACATTATAAGTGGTTCATGAATCAATAAGTGTTGTGCTTTTCATCTGTTTTGGATCAGTAAAAGTAAGTAAACCCAGAGTATGTTGCGGTCATATTTAAATGTGGGAATCCTGCTATAATTGAATATGGTTTTTGTAATTACTCTATAACTCTAAAATACGACTTTGTTGTAAACATCGGAACAACGCTCTTCTTTTTAAAGGAGCTTTAATTATCTTTAAATCTCAACAATAGTGAATCATTTATACCAATTTCCTGTCTGCTTAAAAAAGGAAAACACAACTGGTGGTGAAACATAAAAAAGAAATGTAATTATTTTGGTCTTTCCCAGAACAGTAGGCCCTTTTTGCTTTTCTCCTCGACATTCTCAGACACCTCTGGGATCTGAGTCACGGAGAATCGTCCTCAGTTCGGGGTTCACAGGTCATCATGGCGGCTGCTCTGCCAGCTGCTGCGGCCTGGAGGGGAAACTGAATTTTCTCAAAGTTGCTGTGCAAGGAAGCAGTGACGCAGCATTATGTTGACCCTAGCAAACGATTTTCCTCACTTTCCTCAGGGGAGCCCAGGCACTCTTTCACCCACAGAAACATCTGAATGAACACAGGGTGTGTAGTCCTAAAATGTTCAACTCTTTTCCAGTTATTCTGATAGCTTTATGTATGCCTGGGTCTCGACCGAGTCAGCTATCATTCATCGATAATATTCCATGACTGATTTTGATCGGTGGTTTCCAAACTTTATGGAGGGGACCTCCCAAGTGATCCCAGGATACATCTGAGGGGTCAGATGTGATTAAAAGGATAATGGAAAATGTCTGGTACAGAAAGTCGTTTATTATTTCAAACTTCTAGATAGAGGTCCTTGAAAAAAAAGTGAGTGAAATACTGGATATTATCAGCTCTCAAGGCCTCTGAAAATGCTTAAAGAAATATTTTCACTTGTATATCTGTCTGTCAAATATGAAGATATACCTAGGGGACAGTTGGCCTAGCATATCAAAGAGAGGTGGAACAGCTAACCTGGCTCTGTCCAATTGTACTTTTTCCTACCAACACCTTTAAGTTTATTTTTTCATAAGCAACACACTGTCACTACAAGACACAAGTAAGTGACTGCTTCATGCCGACAGATATATACTCGTTCTTCCCCCATGTAACCAAAACGGGGTTTTTTTGCATGTAGATTTTGTACAAATTACAAAATAAGATGTCGAGCTTTGAGGCCCGGTCACAGCAGGATTTTAAATGTGCAGTAGATTCTTTGATCAATGGATTGAATTGACATTTCTGTGATCATAGGATCCGCTCAATGAGGCAATTGTTCTGCACATAGCTGAACTCTGTGCAGAACATAAATTCATATAACTTAATCAAAACAAGATGACACAGATGACATCTTTTATGTCACACTTCATTCTTGACTGATGCTAGATCACTCGACGCTGGGATATTTGATATCTTTAGTGAGAACTAGAAGCACTGTGCTGACATGAGAAACTTTGAGAAATTTTTTTTTACTGCATCCTTGCTTGGCTTGTAATACTGCAAAACCTCACTGGGCAGAAAGCACTGGAAAATAAGGCTGAAATAAGTGAGCTCTAATAGAAGCAGATGGACCCTGTCAGAAGTTGGGATAGCTTACGATAAAATATTTCACATCTGCCTGGAAGCATTCAAAAAGCCCCCAAAAGAAAGAACAAACATGTTAACTGGGTAACACTTCGAGGAAAATGGTGTTGGAGAATGTCAAATGAGTCACATCGTTGGCACCTACACTATTGAATGAATTGAGGACGTAAAGCTGAAATTCACATTACAATGTGGCTGCCTCCAACATTCAACCACTATCTTATGTTCACAACGATCCCCTGGATGAGTTTCACCTCATTAGCCTTCCAGTCACAACAACAAGACATCTGAGACCACCCTGATCTCCCAATAAACACACCATCAAAGCTCACCCTGTGAAAAGGTCAGACATTTCACAAACATCAGTGCAAGCTTTAGTGAGATAGGCAGAGGAATCAAAACACATACTGGCCTTCAACCGGTGATCTCCACAGCTGTGCTCTCCATGCGCTGCTTCCTGCAACAAAGGGCAGAGCTCTGAATTGTGTGGAGGGCTTTCAGGCTTGCCTGCCTTCAAAATTGGAGAACAGTTAACTTCAAAAATATTATTATTAAGATGTTTATTAAATCGAGGCATGTTTTAAATAATAGTCATTCAATAACTTTACATTCTGTAACTAGAAGGACACTTAGAGGGCTTTGAAGCTGGTCCACAGGTGAATGCCCTACCTTGCAATCTTAAAGGGGCACTATTATGCTAATTTTGATGTTCATATGTGTATGTTGTGCCTCTACTGTGACATGTTTACATGCTTTAATGTTCATACATGTCTTTACTTTTCTCATACTGCCTGTGCTGCAGCACCTCTTTTCACCCTCTGTCTAAAACCAGAGTCCAGTCTACTCTGACTGGTTGACCAATCACTTAGCTAATCGTGTACAATGCGTTGGAGCGCTAGCCAATAGAAGCCTGAGTGGTACATACATAGTGATGTCACTATGTTACTGAAGTCAACAAAGGAGTCCAATTGAGGCGTTTCAGGCAGGGGGGAGTATGTTGGAGAGAAAATTCCCCTGAGGAACTTTGGGAATTTAACCTTTGCAGACTATTTACATGCAAACATATATAACACGCTACAGGAAAGGGAAAACCGAAAAGCCCAAACAGTGCCTTTAACTAAGGAGAATAGTCATGTGGAACTACTTGAGCAGGTCTCCCTTGAGAAAGAGATCAATGATCTCAATGGGAGTTATCTGTATAAATAAAGGTTTGAAATGAAATGAAATGAAATGTGCGCTCCATGATTCGGATCTGCTCCAAAATGTAAAGTGCTCTTCCGTAGCCCACGTTAGGCCTTTCTTCGATGTTTCATGACAATCTGGCCAGTCATTTATCCTTAATCCTGCCAACAAACAAACAAACAAACCCAACCGCAACCTTAACTCCTTGGAGGTGGTAACTATGTCTTTAGTATTTCCGATTGTTAGGGACTTAGTTCTGGCGATGCTTTTCATTTTAACTCATTGATTTCAGCCTCAATGTTTATCCTTAACTTTCCTAGAGCTGTATGAAGTTACTGCTAATGCAAACACAACCGCCTCTGCTGCTGCTGCTGCTGCTGCTGCTGCTGCTGCTGCTGCTGCTGCTGCTGCTGCTGCTGCTGCTGCTGCTGCTGCTGCTGCTGCTGCACATCAAAGCAACAAACACAGGGTGGCTTATTTTGTCAAGCAGCCACAGGAAACACAATGTATCTGTCCCAGAGGTTATTGCTAACACTGTTAGTTCTTAAAAATGCGTTTACAAAACGAGACAAAATTCATCAGCAGGTAATTTAAAGTTTTACATGAATGCAGCAAGAACAAGGAACAATGAGTTGTTAGATGAAGAGTTACAGACAGGTAAACTTACACCGCCCTGTTGTGCAAAAAACACTTGTGACATGTGCAGCTTAAATCTGACAGTGGTTTGAATTATTTTGGACAGACATTTTTATAAAAACAACATGTTTGGTTTGGCTGCACAGTAAACAGAAAACAGGAGTTGCTCTTTTGACGTATTTCTAACAAAGCTGTTGCTCATAGAGTTTCCTTTAGTCCGACACTGCACATACTTTTATAACAAAAAAGGCTAAAACACATTGAAAGCATTATACATCCAGACTGATCAATTATGGGCTTCTAATTTCGAACACAGTGTTTTCTTTTGATAGCTTTATGTCTCTCATATTAGTGATTTAAGTTATACGACACTACAGGCAGCTGTAACAGGGACCTTTGGAAGGCTAAAGTGTGATATTTAGAAAACACATCTGTAGTTTTATTCCCATCTAGAGGACATGTTGTTGACAGGTAGACGTGGCAAATCAGGACAAAGATTTTTTTAAGAGGAATAATTCACAATCAAAGCTCAGTTTTTACAAGGAGAAATGTTGGCTCTCCTTTTCCCGTATTCAAAGGGAGCTGCTCCACTATTTCTCTTGGCTTCTCAGTCAGTGGAAACCTACTTACTGTCTGACTGCTGACTGAATATTTGCCGTCTGAAGAGTCAACCCCCCTTTAAGTTCAAAAGGACTACTCCATTCCTTCCTAAGGTTTTGGTTGGCAGGAATCAAAGCCACTCTGTTCTAATGGGTGGCTGCTTCAGGCGAAGAAATCCATAGACATTTGTGTCTGGTTTCCTTTGTGCAGCGAGCTCCTCTCCAGACCACATGAAAGCCGAGCAGAGATTATAATCAGTATGTTATGACGGCACTGTTTTCAGTACTGTCGTAACACATTGTAAATTGGTTTTGTTGAGTTTTTAATAGGATTTCACAAATGTATCCAGGGTAATAAATTATTCCACGACATCTAAATGAGTGTTGCCAAGTTTTAATGTTGCTTCAGAGGCGTGTCCATTCTGCTCAAAGTAAAATAAAGACTTTTTGTTTTAAATAAAACAAAATCAAAACTGAATTTTGGCTTGTATGAAAGTCTGTTCAAGAGAAAAGCTTTATTTTTTCATCAAAAACCCATACTGGTCAACCTCTCCTGTTGTGGTTTGAATCTTCAGCTGAAAAATAGTGACACAAGATATGTAATATGTTGTATTACATGTGATGGAGCCAATGGTTCCCTAAGGGTCTTTGTCTCGCCATGAGTTCGATCAGAAGATTGATACCATTCTCTGTAGCCTATGCTAAATATGAAGCTACAGCCAGTTAGCTTAGCTTTACATGATGAAAGGAAACGGGAAAAAGAAACCTCAAAAGCAAAACACAAAGTAGATGTTTCATATTCCAATTTTTGTACGGAATATACATAATGAGTCTTAGTGATGGCTAAATGATGCATGATTACATTTGAGCACATCAGAGTCTTGCTTTGCCTTGAGTCCATTTCCTGATGGTGCTCTCCTTCTCCATAGGATCTGCAGTGTAATGATTAATGTTCTGTTGAGTGGGTTACATTATGAGCAGAGCTACAACAGGTTTTCAAGGCAAACAGGAAACCTTTCCATGTGTGTCGATGTTCCACGGCATGTGATCTCCATTATTTAGCTGTTATCCCACCAATTCTCATGCTGGTGCTTTCATAGCATTGCTAAAATTCCTTGTAAAACTCTACTTTTCAATCAGTTATGATTGATTTCAATGCGTGGCTAATTCATCTCGTCTGCTGCCCATTGCCATGCCCATGCATGGTTCCATTCTGTTATGGCACAGAATTGTTATAAAACGCCATGCAAACATTTAGGCTGCTTGATGAATGTCATGAAGGGTATCGTAAATTCTTTAACAAAGTTTCTAGAAAAATGTCTTGCAGGGTTCTTAAAACTTTTACTCAGTAACGCAGCTCCAAAGTAAATCAAATCAGTATGAATTGGCGTTGTGAGGTTTGCTTTCTTTGAACCTCAAGCTGTGGTGACGTAGTTACGCAAAACCTTCTACAGGTATTTTAAAGTTATATCATCCAGCCCAGATTTACATTTTTTCCTCAGCAATCCGTTATAGAATAGGTTTTCCAAACTTGAATTGCCTTTTAATTGATTATAAGCAACATCAAAATAAAGTTTTAAAGTGTAATTAGCTATATTTTGGTACCACTTTACAATAAGACTACCCTTATAAAGGCTTTACGAATAGTTTGTAATTCATCTATTAATTAGGTTGTGAACACGTTATAAATCATTAATAAGCTTTTATAAGACATGAGATAAACAGGGCAACTGTGACCGGTTGCTTGCCAAATAGTGAGCCCACATGTATCTGTACTGCTAAGCCTTATATTGGCTACCTAGCTTACTTCATCTTCTTCATCAGCCAGCATCCTTGGTATCTGTTGTTCACTGAGTTGATTCTCGCGAAGAAGCCAATATAAGGCTTAGTCATCTTGCCAAATAGTGAGCCTGTGTTGATGTATGAAAACTATGTTAGAACTGGTTTATAAATGGTTCTTAACGATTAATAAAGTGTTTACAACCTAATTCATAACCTAATTATAAACCCTTTATGAATGCTTTATAAGGGTAGTCTTATTGTAACGTTTTACACCAACATAAATCAACTATGTGTCATTCAAGTGCTTGTAGTGATGAGTCCATAGGGAATTAACACCTCAGCAGCTCCTTGCATTAAAGCATATTTAAGATGGTTGTTGTTTTAAGGTCCAGAACTGTTCTTTCTTGATTCAGGGTTAACGAGTTGTTTCCGGAAGATGATTTCATCTGAAATAAGTCTGATAAACCAACTGTATGATAACCACCTATCACCAAACAGCAGGTGGACACAGTTAGCAAACGTTATCTGAATATAGTTGAGCATTTAGCAAAGTAAATGGTAATGTTGCCCTGTTTGCTGGATTTTTGAATACTGTACCCCTGAGTGGCCAGAAAATCAATAAATGCAGATTTAAGTTAGATATAAGCTACACAAAGCCACATATAGTTTGACTCACTGCTTTGGAAGAGACACTTTGTCTAGTGTTTGCGGGGGGGGGGGGGCAACCGGAGATAAAACAGATTAGTTAAAAACTGTAACAACCGCGGACTCTGACACAGCCCACTTCAATCTTTTGCCACAAAGTGAACACAGATGAACGCTGGATGGATTGTCAACAAACTTAAAGAAATCAGCAGACAGAAAACAGACGTGGTTGCGGTGAGGATGGTATCAGGCATCACTGAAGACTTTTTTAATGTTGGTCGAGCTAGAAAAAAGGTGACTCAAAGGCTACATTACCGTATTGGACAGAAAGTGACGTAGAATGACATTGAAACCAAAATAGAGCCTGATGTTGTGAAAAAACATGAAAGGCGTATCACTTATAACAGGTGTGCACATTCTTCAACAAGGCCTGCATGTCTATACCAAAGCTAGGTTTTTTATTATTATTCTGTTCTCCCATGTACGACAATGCACTTCAAAGGAGGAATTTAAATGGCAGGCTGTCTACTTGTGTCCTCCTGTAAGCCATTTTCTGTGTGAAAAGCTTTAGCAGACTTTGCCTCTACTTGATGACTAACATGTGGCAGCTGTTCCCTCATACTGTACTTAACCTGCACAATTTTCCAACTCTCATGAAATATAAACTTCTATAAAATCTATTTGAGGTGCTTCGTAAATTGCTTTTGCACTAAAGTAAGTAAGAGTAACCATTGTAATGGTTTCCATAGAGGATTTCTCCCATGTCTTCTTGGTGGTAAACTCGACCTTGACGCATCACTCCTCAGTCCTTATCTCTGGCATTTGTGCAAAGACTCCTTTGTGAACATACTTCCCCTTCATCAGTATAAACAGACATGGCGTGAGTTATTCCTTACCTCATTCATACATCTTTTATTTAACCATTAAATATAATTAAAGGGTGGAAAGCTGTAAGATTTTCCAGCTGGTATCTGCCAAATCTAATTTCCATTGAAGTCGATCCATTATCATAACAAACTGATAGGACAAAACCCAAATGAGTGCATGTAAAAGGAGCAGCTAATACAGTATGTTGGCAATTATTTTGTTTTTAAATGTTCTCCTTTCTTTTCTTTTTTCCCTGACGTGAACTGACATTCTGGACAAAATATTTTTGTCAAAAGAAATAAAGGTCCACACTTCCAAAAGGATTTTCCAGGGTCCTGATGTTGGGAATAAACAGTGTTGTCCTCTTGGTTCAAATAAAATCTATTTGGTCTGGAAACATTAGGTATAAAGAGAAATATGGTGGCATGTGAGGTGCTGAAGTACAGGAACTGTGAGAAGTTAAACAGCAAGAGACATAAATGAATGGGAATCTGAAACAAATTGTACATTTTCAGTAGTTTTATTGAAAAATGCCTCTTCTGTTTCAGAAATAAATAAGAAAATAAGGCTGTGTGGAATTCATAAAAATGTGCAGTTAAAACATGTGAAAAGCAATTCTATGTCCATAGTCTTGCAACCAAATCCAAACTGCATAGATAGAAAACAACAACTATATTCTGACTAAGAAATCCTCAGTAAATATACAACACATACATGCAATTCCACCTTTGGTAACAAAATAAAATAGTTTGGTTTGTACGTCAGATTATCATTTGGTTTAAAGGCTTTAGAAAACATTACAATAAACAAATCTTTGGGGATCCGATTTGATTGTCCTTTTTTTTGACCATCAGAGGATCTGAAACAGCTTTACATGAAATTTGACAAAAAAATAAGAAGGATAATCCGGATGTGTTGAAAAACATACAGACTGTCATTATTACGACATATTTTCTGCTTGTTTTCACATGATTAGTGCATTAAACATTGTAGTCCGATAAACACTTGCAGTTATATTACAAGCAGACACTTACAGTAAGGGGAACACTTAGCAAGCACACAGGTTTGTAAATAACGAACATTTAGGTTGTATTTTTCTTGCTTAATTTTCTCATGTCAAAAAAATATAAGTTCAATATAGCCAAGGGTATCAAACCCATATAAGTACTAGTTTTGTTCAGGAAAATCCCGTCATCCTCACATACCATCATAGTTATTTAATATTACACTTTCTGAGAGCTCCTTATAGCAGCTATGATGCTACTGTTTCTGTTTTGTCTTGTTGTAGTGATCTCTTTCCGCGTTGGTTTCGTGAGTAACCGGGTGATTGTATTGCCTCAAACTCTGCAGCTGGCTCCACAGGTAAAGACTCTACCACAGGTTCGGGCTGGAAGTTGTTGGCTAGAAAAATATTCGGGATGGCCAATATAAAAATGTTTCCTTTGACAACTTTTCACATGCACAATTTAAATTATATTGCACTTGGGAATTCCAAAACAAAAAAACCTTGTGTTAAACTAATGTTTCCTAAAGCATCATAAAAGCTACAAAATAAAAAGAAAAATGTTTGGTAATGACATTTACAATAAAATCCATCAAGCTATTGGATTATAAGACGTAGTAAAATAACCAGCTCATACTACAATGAACACATCAAAATGACAAGGAAGGCACCATTTAGCGCTGATTTGTCCGACAAAGAAACATGATGATTAAATATTACAATTGGAACATGCTTTAGTCTGGACCAGAGCTGTCTACGTTACTTAAGGTGTCATAAATAGAGGTTATGGTTATGCTGGTGGTCAGTAAGCAGAGGGTTATGAGGCACAAGCTCAATACAGATGTTAACTTGATTTTTAATGAAAATGTCCTGGTTCATACAATCATTTACAAGGCACACAAATTAGTTTTATTTACATATATCACCTCTACATTATTGCTTTCAGTTATGAGATCCTCTTTGTTAGTAGTTGTTTTGGGTGGTATTTGTACATGCTCCTTCCTTCGTAGGAATGCTCAGTCTTTGGTTTTGTTCCCCAACGGTTTGTGGTTCAAGATGCAAACAAGCCAGCAGGTTGCCATCACTGTAGCTTGTAGCTGAAATATGATGTTAGTGCCAGTCCGCTCCGTTCTGTGTTTTTTGGCTTTCGTAATTTGTTAAATGTTCAAAAATTATGTCCATGGTGATTATCCTTTACACGCCCCATAGCAAATGTGCAAACATCTCAGAAACCGGACATCAAAGTGTAAGCGGCAAAGGTGACAGAGCGTTTACTATGCCGCACCTGCAAATAGTTCAAAGAGGGTGTGAGTATGTTTTCTCTGTGGAACAAAGTCATTAGCATTTGATCTAATGTAAGTAATCATACACTATTAGCTAGAATGCTTTGCATGCCAGTTTTAAAACTTACCATCAAATGTATGAAGGTATTGTAGTATAGTGGCTTCAAACTGACCATTCACAAAACCTCTCCCCCAATGTAAATGTGTAAGAAATACAATTAACTGTGTGTTAGGTTTCTAAATATAAGCAGCAAACATTGGCTGCTTAGCTAACTAGCTAACTGACTTCAGTGGCAGTGAAGTAACTGAGTGTTACCCCAAAGATCCCCAGGGTTTTATTTCAAATCCAGTCAGCTTAAAACATGAAAATGTCAGCCAGAGAAATTGTTTCCAATCAACTACTGGAGATAACGTTAGCTTTTTAAGCTAGTTAGCAAGCTAGCTACATCTTGATTGAATCTGCTCGCTTCAGTTTTCATTACATTAAAACAAAATTGATGGTCTCTGACTAGAAAAGCCAAGCCTTCTTTAGTCCGCCTCTATCTGAAGTCAAGGATCTATTGTTCCAAAAATGATTACAAACTGTTATGGCAAATTTGCCAGTGTTATCTTCTTAAACGACTCTGTTTCATGTGAAAACAAAAACTCTAGCAACAGTTTGCAGGGTGGGGCTCTGCGAAAGGTCAGTTGAACTTTTTATGAATATAGGTTATAAGCTCTTTCTGTTCAAACCTTAATAGTCCTACACTTACATTGATATCTCCATACATTATCAAAGAAAGAAGTAGTGCATTGAGTTGCAAATGTAATTAGTCTGCATACACTTAGTCTATTATATGATATAGTACCATGCAGGACCTAGACAGTGTTTAGTGTACCTTGGTATCCTTGTCCATGTCCATTGTAGGGTATGCCAACACACTGAGAGGAATCGCAATATCCATTGGGTCCTGGTGGTCCCCTCACCCCTGAAGTACCCTGGCGACCTGGAGGGCCACGAGGCCCTGAAGAGCCAGAAGCACCTGTGGGTCCCGTTCTTGACTCTCCTTGTGGCCCTGTAGGGGTGTGACAGAAGTTGAGTGGGACCAGTTTAAAAAGTCTCTGGAGCTCAGCCCAAAGATCCACTGACATGAACCATAAATCCTCAGTGGAAATGGTAGGGGGTTAACACAGGGCTGCAGCAAAGTAATTTGACATTTTCAATGGCTCAATCACCAAGAAAAATATATTTGGGGCTGTGTGGAGTTACCCCCCCGGCCCCGTCTGTCTAGACGGTAAAAACTCATAGTGGAATTTTCCCCCTCTCTCTTTTCCTCTTCCTTAAGTGAGCCCATGTGTTGTCAATGAAGCCACCAAAGACAGCTCATTGTATAACAATCAGATTCTTCCACACAGACACTTATACAGTACACACACACACACACATACACACACACACACACACACACACACACACACACACACGCACACACACACACGCACACACACACTCACACATACAAAAGTGAGTCATCACTGTTGACTTCCTCTGTTGTCTCTCAGTTCATTCATAGAAACAGACACATCAGTGTTTGGCGATGTGGGGTCGACATCAATAGAAGGTTGCTCTTTTCTCACAACAGTTTCCCAAGGGAAAGAAACTCTCTTTTCTTTAAGAGAACACATATTGGATATCAATTGTAACAGTAGAAAGCTAAGGCCTATTTCAAACTGACAAATCAGCTGTTTCCATTTTTTAACAATTGTTTGTAAAACTGCATCATGATCTTGACAGAGGCTTGTCTAAACTCAAGAAACAAAAAAGATCTCCTTAATTATGTACGAAATACCTTCCATTTTCTGTATAATATTTCAAATGTGCACCATGTTTTGAGTAGCTCTACATGTATATATGAGACATAAATCCAGAGAGGAAAGAATTGGAACTATGTTTGTTTTCCTTCCAACAAATGCAGTGCAGCTGCCTAAACGAAAGTGCCTGAGACAAATATACTAAAGGTACATTCTGGCCTCTAGTGGGAATTTGTGATTTTAATTGGACCAACTGTGTCATCGAAAGGCCTACCAAAAAAACTGTCACTGAAACTGTGTTTGAGACATAGTTGAAAGAGAACTGTGGCCATTAGAGAGTCTGCATCTGCTGATGAACACTGTTCAACACATGATAGTGACTCATTTGTCATTTTAACCAAAAAGCTGATAACCATGTGTTTTACCTGGGGGCCCATTTGGACCTCTTTGTCCTCTGATACCAGTTCCTTGAAGTCCTCTCTCTCCCTTCTCTCCAGCCAAACCTACATAAACCAGAGAAAAGAGGAAAAATCACTTAAACAACAATAAAGCATGTATGAAAACTATTAGAAATCTCAAAGGCAGGAATGAAACACAGAGAGATTGAGGATTTAATAATATTATACAATAATAACCTTGAAATATGTAGATTACACAAGGTAATGGCCCAACGCTACAGTCTACAGTCAAATGTAATGCTTGCTTTGTTACACTGCCAAACATTAAAAAAAAGGAGAGAGATAAAGTACCTCTTTGTCCTGGACTTCCAGGTAAACCTTGGTTTCCAGGGAAACCAGTTCGTCCACTTTGTCCAGGCTCTCCGCTGGCTCCCTGGTTGCCAGGAGGGCCGGGGGGACCGGTTGGCCCTGGGGTGTTGCTACGATGGCCAGAAGGAATCTGGTTGAGCATGGTGTCAATTCTGCTCATCTGACCTGCAAGAGATGAACACAAAACCAGTTACTATTAGATTCAGTCCATCCTTTTAACCATTTCTCCTAAAAGATTCAAAAAATGTTTTGCTTACTGTTCACAAGCTGTTCACAAACTTGTCTGGCAATAGAGCGCATCATGCTCTGGGATGCAAAGTCTCCCTGAAAAACAAAGGCATTTTTATAAAGATGCCATTCCTTTACTTATTGGTGATGCATGATATGGTCATATATGATCATTTCATTATACATACCTTTTCTCCTCTTTCTCCTTTAGGGCCTGAAGTTCCCTGTTAACAAGAAGAACAAGTGTTAGAAAATGCAATGACCTTTGTTCCTCACCTCTCCTGAACGTATGAGCATAATTATTATCCTGTTATTCAGTACATACTGAGTTTCCTGTTTCTCCTGATTTCCCTGGTTTTCCAGTTATTCCCGGTACACCTGGATTCCCAGTGTTTCCCTGGAAAGAAAAGAAAAACACAGAAAATGTGTTTATTCAAACTTACTGCCCAGTAAACATAATTGCAACGTTTAACTCCTGCTCCTTGTTAACGGACTTATAACAAACTTTAAGTTGAGATCTACGCTTTGACATCTGCAGTGGTGGGGATGTGTGGCACAGGCTGCCAATAACACTAACACACACAAACACACACACAAACACACATGCACACACAGCCATCAGGATCTGCTAATGGTCTTGGAGCACTGGCATTTTGCCCGTTGGCATGATGGCTGGACTAAGTAGAGTCAGACAGACCTCCTTAAACCCACAGATGAAGAAAACGGGATACATGCACCATCCTCGTAATATTTGAGGGGCCTACAGCATATAGTCTGTTTATTTTATGTGCTGTTCCGGCAGAGTGCAACTGTGGAGCCAGAGCAGTAATTGTTGCAGATATATCAGGAAAGAAAGCACGCTCTGAGGATTATTTATTTGTCGATTTTTTACACAACACAGAGACAAACACACACTCACCATGGGCCCTGTTGGGCCTCTTGGTCCAGATTGTCCCTCCTTTCCTGTTGGCCCCTATATAGAAACAACATATAATCACACGTAGGTTACAACACACTGGAGACCCTACTCCTGCAATACATCAGTGTCATGACTTTATATTGCTTTCAGCCTTAACTGTCATTTTCAATTATATTTATAAGGTAGTGGCTCAATTATTTTTGGCAAGTGAGAACATGCACTGGGACTGGGAGAAATACATGGCAGTACTTCTGTATACGCTAAGGTAAGTTGGCGATCACATGCAAAACATGAGTTTAACTAAGTGTTGGATGCATGTGTAGGCTTTGAATGCAGTGTGTACTCTCAGCAGGCCTGTAGGTAGATCTTACCCGCGCTCCACTTGGTCCAACAGGGCCCAGAGGACCGCGTGGCCCAGTAGAACCCTGGGAAAAGGTAGACACACATCAAACACTAATGATCAGGAACCATACATTTACAAAGCTCCCTAATGCCTTTGTTGAACATACATTTAAAGACATAGGTCCCGCAGTTCTTCAGCCAAAGACAATATATCATCTTGTTACAAAAAACTAGAACTATTTCCCTCTTGTCTGTTGACACATGATGTCTAATAGAGATATGAACAGAGCGTGTTGTTATAATAAGCTTTATTGTGTAAAGATAATGCTGCCAATAAGCTCTTAAACCAATATAGATAAAGGACTTTCTCTCAATTCTAAATTCACTCATTGAGAGGCCAGAATAACCAGAGGCTTAGTTCTGTCCAGTTGAATAGCGGGAGATGCCTGAAAGACTTCAGATGGATAAAGGATTTAAGGCTCAGCCACAAAATGATCATGTAATGCCAGCCCACTGAAAAATGCCCTTTTGATAAAATAAGTTCCCATGGTATGTGCAACCGGTTTAATTTAAATGTATATCTGTTTCTGACTTAATAGAGGATTGATATCATTAACTTCAAATAACTCTGACTTCTGAACTTTAAAGGTTATGGTTGGTCTGGTTTTATGTGACTTTAATTTTCCTCCAGAATGACATCTACTGTAACTCAATGATGCTTAGTCACGATCACCTTCAATTACAAGGCTAAGGAAGAACATGTTCCATTCCTCATTCTCCAATTGGTAACGTGAGTCTGCGCTCCTTAATAATTTAACTGCATCCCCGGCCTCTTACTGCTTGTCAATCAACGGGCTAATTCCAGAGTCTGGGTCTCCCTGAGGATGGCATGGTGAACCTCCCACTCTGAGTGTGGTTTAAATCTTAGCATGTGGACCGAATCCAGTCGAGGCTCCAGTAGCAACGCTGCTCTCTATGGATAGTCTCCTGTTTCCTGTTCATAAACCACAAAATAGAAAGGGGGGGGGGGAGTACTTACTTGCATGCCAGCCTGGCCCTGGTCTCCAGCATCTCCCTTTGGTCCTTGGCGACCCTGATATTGGAAAAGGAAACTTTAGTCTTTCTATTATCCCTTTTGAATTTGTGATTGATTTCATGTTTTGGCAAGAACATCTGCAGGTAAGAAAACAAAGTAGCTGGATAGAAGAGGAGGGGAGTGCAATGTGTCTTGACTTTAGCTGTAAATCCTACTCGTGGGTCAGGAACAAAGACACACAAACTGCACTCCATCAACAAAGATCAGTATCCATTAGGGGTAGTATATATACATTAAACTCTATCTACCACAAATTCTCGACTATTTATTCCCTGGATGGACTTCTGTAGAGAGGTTAACTTACAGGTTCTCCTGGCAGAGACAGTCCGTTAGGGCCCTGTGGACCCGGTGGTCCCATTGAGCCAGCGGGGCCCATCTCACCACGTGGACCCATTGGACCCTACAGCAATTCCCAGACAAAAAGCAAAGATGTTTCATAACCGCAATCTTACAAAAGAACAGCGCAAATCAGAACTTTGTATTGCATAATATAGAAAATGAGCTTCAACAGTGGAAATGGACCAAATACAATGGCCATGTGCGTTTTAGGGCTGTCCCGAATACCATTTTTTTTCGGGCTCCGGATATTCGGTAGTAATCAGCAGCTAACCGCTTCAACACGTGTATTTCGGTGTATTCACGGCATTCATTTTGTTATTCTACAGTATTGTTGTTTTATAGTTATTTGTTAATGTAACCCAATTTGTGTTCTTTGAAATTGAAAAGGATATGGCATTGTGTTTGTTACTTTCGTTGCAGTTGTATGTCTCCTATTTATGGACATGCTTTTATTTTGAAGGAGAGGTAGCGCTGTTGACAGGAAGTTGTTTTTGCTTTGGAAACAACGTGATGGAGATTAGAGAAAAGTAATTCTTTCACACACAGTGACGTCACGAGCTACCCACAATGCAACACGCGCCATATATATATATATATATAAATACGCCATTTTCCTGGAGGTGCAAATATCCTGGAAGTGCAAATATAAACAGCTAGCTAACGTAGCCAGGCAGAGCGCACTAGGTTTTTTTTATTTTATTAACGACCGAAGAAATCGCTGCATGTCTTCGGATTACATCTCTGGACTTGAGGGGTGTGCTCTAGGTCGTTACCAGCGTAAACTAGAGCTGTGTGGGTTGTCGGATTGCCCTTACACACTGCCTGCAGATGTATGGAAAAACGTCTAATTTCTGGAAACATCAGGTGAATACCCCACTTGTCACAATAATATTATCATGCCATTGCATATATGTGGTATTTTAGAGTTGACTAGATATTGATTAAGGCAATAGACTATGATATTCAGTACAGGAAGCTTAGCAACACCTAGACGGTGTACGGCTGCTTGCACCTCGCGTAAAACGGCGGATACCGGAAGTACGGTGTCCCCTCGCCCAATACCCGTATGCGTGTGTGAAAGAATATCTACATATAAATACAGAGAAAGTAAACGATAACGTTTATGGTTAAGTGTTAGCACCCCCCGAAGAGGCACAAGCTCTTATGTTGATATTGGAGACTTCAATAAATTCAATTTGAAAAAAAACGGGGGAAAAACAAACAAAACCAATATCCGAATAACGAAATTGAAACCCGAATAGTACTCTAACGAACGAATATTCGGATATTCGGGTACAGCCCTAGTGTGTTTAGGATTAATAATATCAAGTTGGTTATGAATGAGGTTACATTTATTAATAAGAGTAAAACCAGTTACAAATTCAAACAAAATTATTATTTGCTTAAAGGAAAGAAAAGGCATTACTCACATGTTTGCCGTTTTCTCCTCTATCTCCTCGCGGTCCCTTAGAACCTGGGCCTCCCTGGAAAAATAATCCCATACACAGAGTGAGAGTAGCAACAGGAGGAGATTCCAAAAGCCCTAAAACCTCAGGACCTAGCAAATCCTCACAGGGGCTTAGTGATGTTATATTCCAGACGTCTCCTCAAGACTTTTTTACTGTGTGTTTTTCCGACATGCATTTATCTTTTGACACTTCTTCCTGAGCCCACATTTCATTGCATGCCACTGGTCTCATCCTCATCTGGTGTCTCCAAAGGAAAACAAAATACCAGTCGGATGAAGTTCAAACTGTGTAGCTGTACAGTCATTATTGCTAGCAGGGTAACGTATGGCTTTATCATCATCATCATCATCATCATCATCATCATCATCATCATCATCATCACATTAAAAGAGACAGAGGTAGAGGAGGTGAAGATAGACGACAGAAGGCAGGAAGGGATGATCGTGGGAAAGTCTTTACCAATGGTCCCGGGGGCCCCTGAGGGCCAATGCTGTCCTGAGTGCATGTGCAAGAGTGGGGAAGAGATGGGCACTTGGCCTCATCTCTCTGAAAAGAAACACAGAAGATGAAGGAATTAGATACATACATTCACACACATGAGAAGTATTCATATAGTCTATTTTGAACCCACTGATAATTGAGACCATGTCTTGGCATTCAGAATACAAGGGGTAAAAAAAAGGCAAATTCTTTATATAATTTTGTGACAGCATCCTGGCAGATGGAGCGTTTTGATTTCATGGAGTTTAAAAAGAAGAGACAGTCTAGAAAAAGTCATGACAGAAGAGTGGCTCACGCAAAGTCAGCGCTTTGAGACCAGACGCTCACTGACAGCTGCAAACTTTTTCCCATTTCAGAAAATTAGTCTTTGACAAAAGTAGTTGCATAACAATCATTGAAGTGATGTATTAATATCTGATGCAAATTACAGATGAATTACACATAATTTGATTAATGAGCATGCATCCGGTATTAACTCGTACTGAGTCAACATAAATGTGCTTTTCCGTCTGCTTCGTGATCTGCTGTAAAGGAGCACTTGTTTTCAAGTCATTTTGAGATCATACTGGAAACAGTCCAAATCGCACAATTACTCAGGATACAAGGTTCTATTCAGTTCAGCTCTCTTTTTAAACCGCAATCTGAGTATCAGCCTTGCATTGAGCCTAATGACTACCTACCAGCAATCATAAACATCTGAGAAAGTCTGCATGCACACAGTAAATAGACTTTAATAAATGATTGCTCTACTATTAATA
The DNA here is from genome assembly GCF_902827115.2 of Pseudochaenichthys georgianus. Lineage (NCBI taxonomy): Eukaryota > Metazoa > Chordata > Actinopteri > Perciformes > Channichthyidae > Pseudochaenichthys > Pseudochaenichthys georgianus. The sequence continues at coordinate 19,932,624 of NC_047524.1, forward strand.
CTAAGAACCATCAAAAGTCAGGATTATATTTAATTATATAAAAACACTGCCAAATAATCCCTCTATACATGGCTTTTCAGCTAGACTTTGTTGTTGTATCATTCTTAAATGTCAATTGTTCTTACTGTGGCGGGCAGGTCGCAGCATTTGTCTCGGCTGATCCAGCTCAAGCTGCAGATAATATCGAACATCTGGAGCTGGAACTATACAACAGAAGAAGGTGGAAAAAATGGAGGGGTGTTACAAATGGCTCCCACACTTGATGAAAATGAATACGGTTATCAATCAATGTTTATTTATATAGCCCAATAGTTATAGTTATAAACAACAACAACAACAACAACAACAACAACCAATAATTGGAAAATATGCAATGTCCATTCTTTCAGGACTCACTGGGAGCAGTTTTAACTTAATTGTGCATCTACACACAAGAGGATTTAGATATTGATTTGTTGAAAAGCCGTGAGAGGCTTTTCCGTACGTGCTTTTCCACGGATTCACGTTTTTACAAGTTTCTTTTTTCGCTTACTGTTGCAGACTGCTTCTTCCCGCCTCCAGACTTGGCCAACTTGCCAAGCACTTCATAGCCGTCCACTGAGATGTTTTTGGCCTCCTTGATGGGCTTCTCTGCCACCTCCTGGCAATCTATGTTGAGCTTGACTTTCTCCGGAGTGACGATAATGTGGAGCTGCGGGAGGGAAAGGATGGAGAGAGGGCATAATTAACAAAACATTCTTGTCTTCCACAGCTGCCAGCTTTGTTGCAACACAATTACTTGGCAGGGACTACTAAAGACCACTGAAGGTTTTGAAAAGCTGGGTTTGGCATTCATTTGTATTTGGAAGAGCGCCCTGATTGCCCAGGGAAAACTCCACTCAAGCTCTTTCAATCATGTTGTCTGAATCTTTTAAAGATGCTGATACTGTATTCCACATAATTGCTAGATCGAGTGAATTGTTTAGTCTTTGCAGAGCCATGTTAATTATAGATACTGATATTACCCCAAAGTGGTTACTGATTTGGCACAGGACTGCTGTTTGATGCCTCAACAGATGAATGGATACAAAAAAAAGGAAATACACAAAAGCAGGCGTATCTATACTGATTAAAAGCCCACGTTGTTGATTGTATAACAACACAAAATGATAGAGTGCCAGATTCGGAAGATTTTTGTTGAGAGAAATCTGCTCCACATCTTGAAGCAATATAATTTGCGGTGTGCCATCAAACGTCCTACACTTTCCATACTTTCCACCACACAGTTGCACATTTCCCTCTGCTTAACAGTCAGACAAGCTTTCTTTATGTCAGGAAAACAGCTACCATTTATTTCAACAAAACCATACCAACCACAGACTAGGACATAGCTCTTGGCAACCAATCACAAAATTACAGTTGACTTCCTTGGCAACAGAACACACTCTCCTGTGGACCGCAAAGAGAGAGGGGTGTCGTTTATCCCGGGGTCCTGGCATGGAAATGTTATACCATGATGCGCCTGAGGGCTAACCAAAACAGCTTTGGATGATATGGTAGGATGGCCAATAATGAGCATGTAAATCACTGACCAATAAGCAAACATAAAGAAAACACTGTAGTGACTGGAAAATAAGGCCTCGGAAAACTAGTTTTCTTATGACCACTGCTCCCTCAGTTGCTGCTAAGTGATCTCTACTGCAGCAAAGTGTTGACAGATGAACTGTTATCATTCATCAATCGTTAACACGGAAGATTTCACCACGCTTCGCTGTGTCAACACTCACTCAGACTCCATAAGGTACGATTTCAGGCAGACACTGTCTCCGCTCCAATACACTTAAATATTTCCATGATTGCTATCAGATTAGTTCTTATTGTTCTAGGCTTTGTCCTGACCGTTCCCCCGTTTTTATAAACCTCTCATTTTATATCATGGTTTCACTAATAATTCGGTGAGTCTTCTCTATCAAAATGTGGCCAAGGTTAGGTTAGCTTCATTGAGAGGAAATTGGAAAACACAGTATGAATCTTCATTAGATTGGTATTTAAATGAAAACAGTGTTGTGACTGATACTAAAATCCCCAGTTGGGATGATACATTTCATTGTATGATTGGAGATGAGAAGCTCCCATGTCTAATCTGGCACCTGCGAATAGACAAGGCTTTCTGCAGAAAGAGAACTTAATATATCAATTCCTGTATTTATAGTGAGTTTTTCAGGGTCAGTTAGTTATCCATCTCACTGAAGGAAGACTTCTTCATGTCTAAAGAAAGTGCTGACAAATGAAGAGCACAATGAGTGCAGTCAGTGGACAATTTGGTGAAAAAATTCCTCTCTGTTTTAAAGAGTGTATGCGAATATTGGCAGAACCTTCCCAACCATGTCACATGGACTGAGTTCTGAAAAACAATAAGGTTTCTAGTGCACTGTTTAGTGACTACAGCAACATACATGCTCAAAGTTCAACCGGCGTAGCTCTTAATACATAACTTGTCATCATGGCTTGAGGAAAATGTCTTCTTCACGTCCACAGGAAAGTTCCCTCTCTGGCTCCCACCCTGTAAGTGTGGGAGGGATTCCCCTGTGGGCTAGTGAGTGGCTAGCATCTGCTTAAGTCATCTCTGAGAGCTTTCCCACATGTTCTCATAGTGGTAGACCACGACCTTTCCAGCCTGGGTTACTTTTATTAACTAGGCTGAGAAGAAAGGCCAAATCTGCAAGCACTCTCTGACCCAGCACTGAGGGATGAATGCACATAAAGTGTACTTTGCATTTAACAAAGCAAACAACATAAACTGCAGCTCAAGTGGCACCATTTCTCAATAAAATGTACTGCCAGCAACCATGGCACCAATATAGAGACGAGGAAAGGAAATCCATGATTTAAAGTACTAACAAACTGTATTAAACCTGATTACTTCTAGAACTAGAAACATTAACTGGAATGGTTGGTAGAAACCCATTTTCATCAAATGTTATAGGAGGGTAAAGCATGGGCCATATAAAAACCCATTCAACTTTGGAGTGGACCCAAATCCAAATCTGCTTTCTGGTCCAGAGGCTTAAGAAGTAATCAATGATTCAAAGTCATAATCCGTTGGTTAATCAATCATTCAAATATTCTTTAGAAGCTGTACATCGTTAACCTTAAACCTAAATGTCACCATGTGAGTTTACTGGGTTTTGTTGTGTTTATCTTCACACTTGGACAATAGCCCAACAACTAGCAATTTGTGACAACCCTCATCAATGGTCACTCTGGTTTCAGCACGAACACACACTTTATTACAGAGGTCACTTTGTAGTAGCCATGGACAAAGTGTTGGGAAGCCACTGACATCATGTAAACACAAACCACCACAGCTGCTGGTAGAGGCTTACTTACTCAGCAGACCAGTAAATGAGCACCTAGGTAGACCGCTGCAGCTCCTGGAACAACAACGACGGCACCACAAAGTTTACACTCAGACTACAGTCTCCAGCATGGCCACAGACTAAGAGAACACACACGCACACTTCTGCTGTCTTACTAGACCATCAGTGATGTCATTCACATCCACAGCCCTGACCCAACATTTCCAGGGTCCCCCTCTTTCATGAGGTTACCCCCTCATTAGTTGTGGAGATGCTAAGTGGTCCAAGTTAGAAGAAATGTACATGATGCTCTGATCTTGGGGCCAATATATCTCTCTCATCTGTTATTCAGTTACAAAAACTGCACTTTGTTATATCAGGAAGTGGGCGGACTTTGATCTCGGATAAGACCCTGGTACATTGTAAAGGGTAGTTCATTTTGATTACCTTAGAATTAGGGGAGAGGAAAGAAACCTGTGTGCTAAATCACCATGTTGTCCTTGGGAACAAACTCAAACGCAATTAGACGTGATTTTTTAGTACATTGGAAGCAGTCGTGTTCCCTCCAGCATCTTAAGTCTTTCAAGGTTGGTATGAAAATATACTGTCCCCCATTGTTCTAGTCTTTACACCCTACTGTGGTGGAACAAAACAAAGGATGTTTTATATTCGCTGCTGCTTTGAGTTTGACATGAAGGCATTTTATGTCTCTCTTTACCTCTTGCTGTGGCCATATGAGACTCCCTAGTGTACAAATTGCATTTTTCACAGTTGTAAGCTTGGCATGTGGCCTAATGCAATGGTCCAACCACTGAAAGGAAACAGAGTTTGCAAAACAATAACACCATTGTGGGTGGTTATTGTAAGTGAGTATTTGAAGGGCATTTGATGTTAATGAATCCTTTTATTAAGAGCTGCCATAAGGGAATCCAATCTTAATTCCTTTTATGAGAGACAGGGCCTCTGATGGCATGGATTAGTTTCAAAGTCAAGAAAATTCTTCATTGTACAAATGGAAACATCTGGATTCAGACTTTTAATCCATTGCTTACAATGCGTGCTATTCTTCTTTCCACATCTACTAAATGTCCTTAATCCATCCCTTTAGGCTTTCACCTGTTTTGTTAGAGCTTTGCCAATACGTAAGGAGCACTCCACCCATTTTAAAGACAAAGTTTAGTCTAGCTTAATGGGTAGATATTTCAAATGTATAATGAACTGTAAAAAAAGCATGTGTTGCAAACTGCAGCGTGGAGTTCTGAAGACAGGGATGGTTCCCAGTAAAGGGGAAGTCTAACAAACATGCCATTGCTTTATGGGAAATAAAGGATCCAATGCTTTTGGAGATTGACCCAAACAGGGGAGTCAAATGTTTGGCCACAATTGCATCAATGTTATCAATATTTTCTTCCAACTTTCTGTACATTTAATCTCTTGGGAAGGTTTCAAGTTATACCGCAAAGTCAGTTTATTTAGGGAAAAATATACAGACTTTAGTATCTTTTATGGAAATTCTTCAAGCCTTTTATTTATCCAACATTAAAATTGATCCAGTTCCCTGACTGTTACTTCAGTTAGGACCAGACTGGTTTGGAATTCACTTAACAACAACCAGGACAGTCTCCAGCCTTGATGTGGTCGAACCTCCATGGTTGACCGTGTCAGTTTGCACGTATTGCTGGGTCACTGGGGTATTAGAATTTCGCTCCAACCTCTCTTTAAATGTATTTATAGCCTCCATCACCCATTCATAAAATGAACAGCTTAATGTCAAATCATAAAAAAGGCCCAAAGGCCACTTTGACACCAGAGCAATACAATGCGTTGGCTGTTTGTCAAATCTTTACATTCAAAATCACCATTTCTGAAAGGATACACACAAAAGATTCCCAGTGTGACATATTAAAGTACATTTTAATAATATCACTATGTTGTGAGCAGAGGGACTCCTCTCTGTAAGAATCATGCGTTGTGTTTACCTTGTGGAAGCTCCCGTGGAAAACCTGCTTCACTTGCCCCTCATTGAACGAAGCTTTCTGGATGTCTCCTCGGGTGTCCTTGTTGTAGAACGAGATTGTTTTGCTGGAAGCTGGAAAGAAAAGAGCCTTTGATTATTCTCTGACAGTGTGTTACAATGCTGTGGCATGCAAAGTGCTGACAGGACTTAAGAGAACACATGGTTGTAGACAAATAGAGAGCAAATAAGGATGAAGGGAAGGCCTGGAGGGATTTGGTTCATGTCCGTAATTATTTGCATGCATTTACCACATGTGTAAGGCTTTCTCTTACACAGTATTGAAGAAGAGCCAAATAAAGGATCTGAATGTGATTGTGTTTTTTGTTTTACTTCAATATGCCTACACTTGTCTATGATATTGACAAATGTGGTAATAGGGGGAAAGTGAGCAGCTTAAGTTGCTAATAAAGAGTGTACAGCTGTGTCTTTGTTGGGTCAGATACAGCAGCTTCAGCCACAACAGGATGAGAAGCTTACGATTGATGGTGACCCCGACCTCTGGGTTGTTGTTTTTGTCGGAAATCTGCCAGATATCAAAAGGCTCGGAGCCTGTGTCTGGCAGCAGGCGGAAGAGGAGGATGATGGTGTAGGATGGGGGAAGACCATCCGGATGGATCTCCCTGTTAGATTAAAAAAACATACCATCAAATCAAGTTTTATTTATATAGCACATTTATAAACGATTTTTGGTCGAGCCAAAGTGCTGTGTACATATAATAAAAATAGCCTACAGTAGAGACACTTTACAGCAAATACAACAGCACAGATTGTTCAGAATATCAGTATGAGAAAAACGACACCCTCTATCCTACCATGTCAGAGCTGTGCCCTCAATGCACAAGCAGTCAGAATATCTCACTAGAAAAGACTATTACATTTCTACTATTATACAGTTCCTGGTTTGTCCGAGGTGCAGAACCTGTAAATGATTGCCAGTTTTCTCCCCGGCCTTGCAGAAATTGCCCACGTATTGAAGGTATTTCCTGTCCCCTCTAGTTTGCTGCAGTTTGAAGTGTTTCCATTTGTGCGCACACAAAGTACGCATCATTATCAACATATTAACAAAGTATGTTGAAGAGACTTAGGGACTGCCGCAGCAATTTCCTAACACCACTTAAATGAGGCCCAATAAAGGGACACAGCTCTTGACCCAGGGGTGATTTGTTTGCTACCAGGTGGGAGGAGGGCCTGGTCCCGAAAAAATGTTATTCTACGACCACATTTGTGTGTGTTCCTGCTAGCACCTTATACACCACAAGCTGCAACAACAAACAAGACTGTGGGCTTTTGCCAAAGGGCACTGGGGAAACCCCAGGCTTTAAAGGCTTTGGAACATTATTATGAGTAATGACTGAGGGCTGGGCAGGATGCACAGCAGATAAGACCAATAGGCTGGGAATATACACTTGGTGAGGCTTACATTCCCTCTGTTTGACACACACATACTTGTTAGTCTCTAGCTCTTACTTGGTGGGCTGGTTAAGGAAGGAATCCTTGTGCATCCTGTAGGCAATGTAGCTGTTAAAGGAGCCGGGCTCCATGGATACGCCATTCACGCCAGCAAATGTTCGGTCTGTGATGTTGAAAGCCTCCAGCATCCTGAAGCCTAGAAGAGATCAAATGAGGAGACATGTTAAGAGCATGGAAATGGAAATGGCAATCTTAAAACTAGCATAAAAGCTGTGGAGGGTAAGGTGTATGCTGTATACGTACCAGGTGTTGTGAAGCCATTGATGTAGATCAGAGGGCAGGCTGAAACAGGACAAATAGTTTTAAAGGGTTGGAAAAACAGATTAAGGCTTAAAGACAGTGATTTGTGTGTGTTCGTACATTTCATGGCAGTGTACCAGTTTGAATGTGCAGCAATAGGTAAGCTTCATGTTGCCTCTGTAGGTGCACTTATCGACCACAATTTAGGTGAAAGAATCTAATTAAAAAGCAATGTTTTCCTCTCCGAATGCGAAAAACTAATGTCTGTTGTTGTGGTATGTTGATGGTTGCCTTACTGGAAGTGGCTGTTTCACAGATGAAGGTGATCAGGTTGTCCTGGATCTTGGCAAAAGCGTCATAATCGTCGACCACGAACACATGTCTCTCACTGGGCTTGCTGCCGATAAGTCGCAACTCTGACATGTCCACATCGGCCACGCCAACTACGAACACACTGTAGCCTGCGTAGGGAAAACACACAAACACACACAACAACATCAGAGACCATTGTTAAGCCTCCAATAACCACAGGCAATTTATCACTCCACTGTTTGTTACAAGAGTGTATTAAGTCAGCGATAAAACGGTGGCTCTGATGGAGGAAATCAAGTGTGGGTGCTAACAGGGATATGGATCATTCAAAACAGCTCTGCTACACAGAGTATAATCAGTACAGTACACAGACCGAAACACAAAGCTCGGCAGTGATTCATTATATTCCACACCAGAATGCTGCAGTTTTTCAGCGCTCTTTTTAACGTCATCCTGGGAGCGGCCATCTGTGACGACCACCAGCACCTTCGGGACGGTCTTCCTCATGCCACTGTCTGAGGTGAACACCTTCTCATAGACGTGATTCAGAGCAACGCCTGGGTGAAGGAGGAGGATGAGAAGGAAGAGAGAACATAAAGTCTTTGGAATTCATCACATCTAGAACAATTGGTTTGCTAAACTGCAGCTCAAGTGGTGTACCTGTCTTGGTGTTTCCTCCTCTGTAGCGCACATTCTGAATAGCTGATATCACTACACCCTTGTCTTGGTAGGTGTTCAGCTTGAACTCGGTCTTGGCATCGTCGCTGTACTGCACAAATGAAACCTGTTTGAAGGAAACAAAACAAATGATGAAAGTGAAAATGACACACACAAAGTAGATATTTCAAAGTATTGCAAATTGTCAGTTTGTCTGTACAAAGAAATAAACATTGAAGATGGATTCAAGGTTTGTGCTGACCTGCATGCCGCGATTGCTGATCTCTTCAAAGGCTCCGGTCATGCTCTGGACAAACTGGATGACCTTGTTGAAGCTATCATCTCCAATACTCCATGAACCATCAATGAGGAAGACCACGTCTGCCTTGGCACCCTTGCAAACTATGGCGCAGGTACAACGGTGTTAACAAAAAGTCTTATCTCAGCTAAATCAAAGTACTATTATTTAAGCACGATTATAAGAATGACTGGGCTTTTCTCACCATCGAGTGCAGGGGGGAATGTTGCTGCAGGAGGGGGGGTTGGAGGCTCGGTGGGCACCTCTGTTGGTTTGACCACTGCTCGACAAAACAGAAACAAGTGTGAACAATTGACAATGATATACTACACTGTGGATTGTGAACGCACATTCGTGTAACTCCAAAATAAATTAGAGGTTACAGTAGCTAGCATGAAACTAGCATTGATGATCTTACATGTCCTCTCCTTCACACCGACTCCAGGTCCCTCCAGGTTGGGGGTTTGGACGAACACTGTGGCATCGTAGAGAGAGTCAGGGGACAAGCCATCGAAGCAGTAGCTACTCTCTGAGCCTCTGACGGTGATCTCCTGAGCCCCACGCTTGGATTCTAGAGGAGGAGAAAATAATCCAGATTAGACAAATTCAGGTTGCTCCAACATCAACAATGCATTTATAGTGCGTTGGGTTTAAGCACTTACGATCAATTGGATTGACTTTGAGTCTGTAGGACGTAGCTGCTCTGTGAGGGGTCCATCTGATGCAGTAGGACTCATACCCAACATTGTAGGTGGTCAGGTCGGTCACATTCAGGTACACTAAAGGGAAACCTTTATCTCAGTACATATTGACCATGGATTGATTGGCAGTCAAAATTGGAAGAATCCATTACATTGTGTGCTGTTAAAACTGTAAAGTAATAAATGATCAGCTTACATGTGGTTCCTGGTCCAATGAGAGGCTCACTGAGACCTGTTGTGTACTGTGCCAGCACCTTCACGTCATAGGTGGTTCCAGGTTTCAGGTTGTGCAGTTGGTGGGTGGTCACATCTCCAGCAAACACCTCTAAGGACTCATCAGAGCCTGAAAGGAAAACACTTACATTTTAAAAAGTCTCCATGTGTGTTTGTATTAAAAAGAAAGTCTCTGATTATATATATATATATATATATGTAACTTTCATATATGTATATTTAAGACAGTTGTCCATACCCTCAGCCTGGTAGACAAGTTTGTATCCGGTAACCTTGGAGGGGGCAGCGTCCCAAGACACCCTGAAGCGGGTATACCACTCATCGGAGATTTGGAGGTTCCTGGGGCCGAGCATACCCACTGTTGGAAACAAGCACAGTCAACAAAGGCTTCTTTTTTATGCAATGGGGTGTCATTTCAGCATCTTGTCAGCAGGGTTATTACTTTATTATTCTTATTATGACTTTTGAATGATGGATGAAAGGTGTGATCAAAGGGATGATAAATGTAACAACGCCAGAGAAATTACAAAAAAGAGGAGCGGAGAGGCATTGTGATATGTAATAGAGCTTCTTTTGTTTGAAAGGCAAAATAAGGCAAGGCCAACACTGGAGGCATGAGCTCTCTCTGATTGGAGGACAGCCAGTTCATAATTACCTGGCAGAGTCTCTTGGTGCATTTGGCATTCAGGACAAGTCAAGAATGTCACTTCCTCCACTTTTTGCAACAGTGATTGATGATCCTAATTAATGGGTAAATCCATTCAGATGTTCCACTGTGGACTCCTCACTCATGTGTGTGTGCACTTCATGGTATATGTAATACATGTATGTCAGTATGCTTAGTTTCCTATCCTTAAAGGATCTCTGTATCAGTTCAAACCCATAGATTGAAAAGTTCTTACATGTGAGACCATCTCCTTCCAGCTCTCCTCCTGCTCCGTCAGCATACATGGCAGTCACTTTGATATTATAAGGAGTCTCTGGATCCAGGTTCTGCAGGACCACATTGTTTCTGTTTCCTGGTACAACAGTCTATATAGAAATAAACAATAAATCAAGATGGACATGAGGGACACATTTGCATTAATATCTCAGACCTATTAGAGTTGTTTTATGACTCAGGACCATCAGACAAAATTGATAACAGCCAATCTAAAACAACAATTTATCAAATCACAAGCAGCAGTAAAACTATGTAGGATTTTAAACATGCTTACAGATTCCTCGATGGGGTCTCCTGTTGTCTGGGCGTAGGTGATTCTGTATTCTGTGACGGGACCAACAGCGTGTTCCCAGCTCACAGAGAGAGTACTGGTGGTGGGGTCATATACAAGCATGTTCCTTGGGCCACTGCGGGGCACTGAGTGAGGAAACATCAGAAAAAGAGTGTTTGTGCTGTACATTCGAAACATCGACATATGTCTTTTTGCATGCTAAATAATGGGGCTAAATGTAGAAATACATTATGTTGTTTATTGTTCTTTAAACCCCCAGATTCTTACGTGTCTTTCCAGCATCACTGATAGCAGGTCCTTCGCCGTCGCTATACAGCGCGACCACTCCGACATTGTAATCAGTATTTGGGAGCAGCTGCAGCAGCAGAGCCTCAGTTTTGTTCCCTGGTACCAGAACCTGTATGAAGACACCGGGCATGTCAGAAAAATACACTTTTCAAGAGTTTCAGGGCTCCAGGTTTAGACTAAAATCCTTAACAAACAAGTACAATTAGACAAAGATAATAGCAAATGTGTTTATTTATATAACAGCTGTCTGTGTTGAACACTCTCCCTGACACCTTTCCTTGACTAAACAGGCCTTTGCTGTCAGCACCAAGTGAAAGGTAGAGCCATTGATGTTTGACAGGCGGCATTACTTTTGAACCCGACAGTGAGGGCAGCTGATTATATAGGAGCCACCTCCTAACTTGCTCCCTGTCTCTTAGTTACTAATTTGGATGGAGTAAGGTCAGCATTCCTCAAGGGCTGATGATAACCTCTGAGAATGAGTGAGGCAGCGGGAGGGATTAACTCTTGTGTAGGTGCTTACGATAGCATTGGAGGAAAGTGTGTGTGTGTGTGTGTGGGGGGGGGGGGGGTGTGTGTGAGGGATGGAACACATGTGAGTGTCAGACCAGCAAATGGGTTTAGGAATCTGCTTATTATTGTTTCATTGCAACAACAATGTCCTTTTATCTACAGGCCGCTCCCATCTGTCCATGTGTATAATTTAAAGAGGTACTTGAAATTCTCAGAATGAAGACATAACATCACAGGCGAGTTTAGTGAAGCTTAGAATTCTCACAACAAATCTCCAGCTGGTGTTAAATTTGCAGGTGGCCACATTGGCTCCAGTCACGGAAAAGGCCTGGGCTTGCCATAAATGTGCGCAAATGTCTCTATGAATAAACTGGAATATGCCTCACTCTTCAAATACCATAGAGTCCCAGTGAAGGAACCGTTCTTAATGGTGCAGTCTTTCCGGCAGATGCTGGAGAAAGCTAATGGCGGTAACATTTCAAAAGTTCCTTCTTTTAGCAACCCAGAGAGATGAGGGCTCACTGGTTCCAGATGCCACATATCGTGTCAAGAACGGTAGTTGGGATTTAATGAAAGCAGTCTTGATTCAAATATTTAGCAGTGTGTTAAAGGAAGGAATTCCACTGGCAGTAAGTGCTGACAAACACACTCACATTGACCATTTGGTGAACAGACTAATGGACGTTTCATTCCTGATCACATATGGTAGACTGTAAATGCTGGTCAAACATTTTAATGGGTTTCTGCTTGGGTGACATGTGCTCACACCTCCATCCGGGTGTGCTGTAATTCTCCTTAAACTCTTAGTGTTTGTGTGTGTAGAGCAATGATTTAGGGGGAATAGTCATTGTCATTGATGGGTTGCTATTGCACACCAACTCTAAATGTTTTCATGCATATGTGCTAAAGTGCATCGCTTCCGACACAGTGGTTGGAAACTCACCGACTCAGAGGGCCCAGCTCCAGTCAGAGAAGAGTAGACCACCCGGTACTCCTGGACCGGGCCCGTGGCAGCCTCCCAGCGAACGTTCAGAGTGTTGGTAGTTGGGTTGAAAACCTCAATGTTACTGACGGGGCTACGCTCCACTGTTGAGCCAAGAATGTTCGGTTGTCAGATGTAGAGAGGGAGATACGGAAGTCAAAGGTCAAGGTGGGGTAAGGAAGAGCCAAAAGAGGATTCAAGTGGGAAGAAAATAGTGATGACAGGGTGAGGTTAAAGGTCAGCAACCCAAGAGGTTTGTTTAGATTAGAAAGGCAGATTGGGAGAGGGGATGAAATAGGAGACACAAACAGATTGTTTAGGTCAGATAATCATACGTGGGGAATGGACAGAGGTCAGCAAATGAGAGGCTAAAACCATGAATACCATAGAACCACCCCCAGCATTTTCCTGAACAAATGCATGTGGTATTTTCCTATTTGTCTGTTTGACCTTATGTGGTTTATAGGGATTATTAACAACTTTTTGTTATCCTACTAATCAGTAGTAATGTCCTTCTACTTTTGTCCCATTTAACGTGGTCTAGACTCGTTTTGTGGACAGGCGGAGCAGTCCAATCACTAAATGAGAACATTTCAATAAAACACTGAACAATGCTGGCCACAGACCAACGGAGACAAGTTTAAGACGTTATTTAACAATACTGCTATCCCCAGGACGCTTCCTGTCAGTGCCCTGAAGGTTAATGAAAAGGATACAGGACGAATGTGCAGCCCTGTGTGAAATCTGACTTCTAAAAAATCCAAAGCAGATGTTTAGATGTTTTGTGCCGCTGCTCATAATGAGCCCATAAATGCATGGGAAAAACACAGTGGGCCGAACACAGTGAGTGAGCTTCCGTACTTTAAAGTTACACTAACCAATGCCTGTTGCATGGTAAAGCTGCTTTGTATTTCAAGGCACAATTAAACCGTCAGGGGCTTGAATATGAGCAGATCCTTCCTTAAAGAGCCTGTGACACGGTTTTCCCCCATCATCCAAACCCATCAATTTGAGTAAATATTGTCCCCTTGAAAACCGTTACTGAACTGATTTTGAATATTTGTACTTTGATAACCATTAATCTGCCTTCAATGTTGACAATTTTCTGGATCTTATCGCGGATTCTTCAAGTCCCGCCAAATGATGGGTGACGTCATTGCGGGCACAGCGCTCTAGCTGCACCGTTCAGGATCCCAGCTTCTGCATGTAAACGCACGACGGCGCACACAGCAGCAAGCTCAGACAGAGATGACAGTTTACTTTTGAACGTGTCTGAGAGCCCATATGAGGCTGAAGGATCGGTTTATGTTGTATCTGTTAGAAGTTTAGGAATGAGGTGCGTCGGCGTCTTCTCTGCATACGGCAGTTTAAACTGTATTTCCTTTATCCTGTAATATGACTTGAGAGATTTAAACTCCGCACACTGAGTTGATCTCTTTTCTCTAGACGCCGGAGGCGGGCAGCGTCAGGTAAAAGAAGTTATTTAGCCTTCTCAAACCTGAGCCTCACACGCCGCCTATGGGGGATGTGCTAGTTACTTATCCGACCGGCCCACTTCGGTACCGGCCCATCGGGATTCGTCCCGATGGCCAGTTCGCCACTGCACCCAGCCCACGTAAACTGTCAACGGGGGGAGCCTCGCTGCGGGGAAACGGTGGACCTAGTGTCCCGATCGGAGTGGGAATAATAATAATAATCCGTGCATTTTATCCATTAATTTCCCCAACATTGTGGTAAAAAAACCACACGTTTAATCCATGTTGTTGGTGTACTACAACTACAAAAAGCATCGGTTTGTTTTCTCATCAGGAAATGCAGACCGGCTCAAACAAACGATTTGTAATCATCATCCTCATGGTCATTTAATGTATCATATGTTCGCCGAATTGACATGAAAGCACTAATAAATGTAGTTTCATCCACTTGAGTTAACTACAAAAATAATCGATTTGTTTTTATATCACATCCGACGGGAGGAAATTCAGCAGCTCTCACTCCCGATTTTTAATCCTAATGTAATCATCATCTTCACCACGATCATTTATGTTTATGTCGCCGAATTGACATGAAAGCACTGACAAATATGAATATACTGTAGTCAACTTCATTAAAACGTTATTAACGTGCCTAATCTCATTAATTCACCATTTCTACGCATGACAACACACTTTGTCAGTGTTTGGCTCTCGAAGCGTTCCCGCATTGACGTCACTTCCGGCTTCCCCCAAAACTTCAAAATGAGTCGAAGGAATTTCCCGCGATGTTCCAAATTATTGATATTTAACGGAACGGTATCGCTTTTTCTTTTTTAAACTGACGGTTCGAGATGACTAGTAGCCCAATATTTCATTGCACAACAGTTGTTGGGATGCTGTCACAGGCTCTTTAAATTCAATGGCAAAAAGGGGGAATAAATTGACTTTGAGTGGAGATGACAAAAAATTCCACAGCTGTAACAAGATTAGCGGTAAAATAATGTTGTTGCAGTATGATGTAATATACTGTACATACTGTACAACAGTGGTTAACATGTCGAGGGAAAAGCCACTGAACATGAAGGACTATTGCTCCAGGAGGGAAAATGGGGGTAACAGTAGCAGGCATGGAGCATGACCTTAGCCAAGTGACTTAGAGCCATAACACATTCTCCATTCATTTCTAACAACCACCCCCCCTCTTCTGTTTCTTTTTCCCAAAGGACAGCCAATTACTCAATACACCCCCTCCCCCATTCCCAAGCTCCATCATTATCCTGACCACTACCCTTCATTCCAACCTATAAATGGATGATATTACAGGAAAGAGAGAGAAGACACCATTATAATGCTGCCAACCCGGAGGAATTCCTTCCTACACAATCACCCCCGCAAAATTCTGACTCATTCCCAGCAGAGTTTGGTGGTCTGAAATTGTGCGAGAAACTGGAAAAGTCTGTGTTCTTCAATGAAGTTCGGAGTTAGCTGACCGAGCGAAACGCTGTCTTTTTATGTTACGTCTCATGTTACATTTTACATGGAAGGTGTGCATTAAGTCACCGCAAAAAATGGAACTGGATCGGTTTGGCTAGGCTTACAGCTTGTGAAAGGATTTTGACGAGTTGAAGCAATCAGCTTTAAATGGCTGCCTTATTGAAGGCTCCTGACGTACAATGACATCAAATCAGCTACCAAAGCCAGAAATCTCATTCTGGAGGGACATGAATGGATTCCTGAAATCCCACTGACGTCATGCAGTATGTATCATTCTCATCTTCTCAGTCTCCCTGGGCTATTCTAAACCCTGGGAGCTGTCTTTCAAGGATGGCGCAGCTGCTTTTTAAACGTCCCTGCATGGATCAACTTTGTGACATGGGACCAATGATTTAAGGCATGCAGTTCTTACATGTTTTGCCATCCTCAGACATGCGTTGTCCATCTCCAGCGGAGTAAACGGGAACCACAGTTACTGTGTAGAGAGTGTCAGACTGAAGGTTCTTCAGCACAGTGTTGTAGGTGCTTCCTGAAACCTGGGCCTGGATAGAAGTAAAACAAGACATACATCAGGTTGTGCTCCGGGCATTAAAGGTATGGCGTAATTGCAATTATAGGAAAGGAACATTTCATTCAACATAGTTTAATGTTTTAGAACCGTTTTTTCTATCTTACCATCTCTTCCTCTCCTCCAGCTGCAGGCACATAGAAGATCCTATACTGACGCACGTTGCCCTCGGCAGCCTCCCACTGGACATTCAGGGTGCTGGTGGTGGGGTCAGTGACCTGAAGGTTCCTAACACCGCCCAAAGGCTCTGGAGTGAGACAAATGTATGATGAATTCAAACCCAAACAGTGTCTGTAAGCCTCCATGCAAAAAAGCATGAGAGCTGTTTTTGGGTGCAGCCAAAGTGGAAGAAAACTCACTGGTCTTTCCGGGGCCGTTCAGCTCTGGGCTAAGTCCTTTGGCGTAGACTGCTACCACGGTGATGGAGTACTCAGTGTCAGGGGTCAGCTTGGGGAGCAGGACAGTATTCTTCTTCCCTCCAACCTGGGTCTAGAGAGGGAAGAATACATGTCAGCTTACATCAAATATTCTTATAACTCTCTAATCAATCACTGACACTGTCTACAAACCTTAGATGATTATATTGATTAACTAGGGCGGGTAAGGAGAAAATGAGTCCAAGGGCTCAGTCATTATTTTAGAAAGTATTATAGTTGCTTTGTATCTCTTTTTGGTTATGGTTCCCCTCTCCATAGTCAATGTGAGTCAATATGGTTTCTTTATGTCTCTTTGTTGCTTTTATGGATTTGTTTTGTGGGATTGCTGAGTCGTTTTTAGTTGTTTTGTGTCTCTTTGTGTTCAAAGAGACACAAAACACTTTGGGCTCATGGACATGTCTAGCTAATTAAACAGTTTACTTCAGTCTTAACTGTAAAAGACAGTAGACTATTCATTCTCTTAAAAGGCATTTGAATTTTCTACATGTTTTAGTTTTCAACAACTTTTGGCAAATCTAGTGTACACTGGGGGAATATGTATTTGATCTGAACTCTGCATGCATGCCTTAAATTGACATCAATAACTTTATGGAAAGAATTCTACCTGACAGCTAATGGACTGTCAGCATTTCAGAGGAGGATTGTTTTGACATGATTAACACACAGCACACTGGCCAAGATAAATCTGTGCTCTGATGGCTGAAACAGACGGATGTTATGTCATAACGGTCATGACTGTTGATGATTTATTGCATTACTTCTGTGTTTGCGTGAGGATTTGTGTGATGAGCTTTGGATTTAATCCTCTGTGGATTTCTTTAATCACTGTACAGCTCTATCTCTAAACAAATAGGCTAAATGTTTGACCAGCAAACAAAAGTAGGATGTTTTATAATGTTGCATTGCATTAGTTTTATTGTACTTAAGTGCAGAATGTGTCAGACAATTTTCCAGAAAACAGACTTATTGTCCCAGACCAAAAAACGCAAAGCTCCTGGGGCTATCTTCATTTGCTGAAATCCTCACAGTGAACCAAGACAAATTGGCTCATTCTAGCTAGTTAGTTTCCCATTTTCCATCAACCTCTCAGTGTGATATCAACCAGGCAATCAGTGCAACTTAAATTTCATCAAGTAGTTAAGAGGAAAACGTTCCACCTCAAAATGGAAACTAACAGTAAACCAATGACTTGACGTGATACCAGCTGAACTTGGCTGAATTCTGCACATTTCTAACAGGGTTAATTATAAGGGAAGCAAATATTTGTAAACGTTTACCTGTCCTCTCCAGTAAGACAAATGTCAGATGTTATCTGGATATTATTAAAATATGTGAAAGAAGAGTCAACCTATAGCAAGATTTGCGAGCAGACTTAAAACACAATCTGCTTTCAAATATGACACCTGAGGCACAGTACTCTCTCATTACACAAACACACAATGACCTGACAGGGCAAGTGCATTCCATTTTCAATGCACACACACACAATTCTCTGAAGTATCTGTTAAGTTTCTCCCCACTGAGCTATTCAATTATCAGCCTTAAAATGTGTCGTGTAAACTTTGTATGACTTCCAAATGTTATCTCCTTTCAGCAACTTTTTACAACCTTTATTTGCCAAGTTTTGAGGAGGAAATATGTGTTGTACCATTTGTTAGAATGAACTTAGCTTATCGGTGTGGCTGACAGTCTGTACAGTTTTATATAAAGGCATGTGCATAAGCATCATTTAGGCTTTTGGGAGTAATGAGAAATGTCTGACTGTTAATTGAAACCAAATATTCAACTCTAATCCAAAAAGACTTTCTGTACATTCAAGCAAGTCAGCCAAGAAAATGCAGGACCAGTGGGAGACAGTCTGAGGAAATATTTACGCATTACGCTGCCAAGCCCGAAACAACAAATTAAAAGATTTGACTTAGAATAAACAAAAATAATGCAATACCAGTGGCAGAGTTGTAGCTGTTGTATATTTTTATCGAGGCAAATACACTTAGGAGGAAGAAGCCAATCAGTGATTGAGTTAAAGCTCAAAGAGACATAAACAGCAGTTTTCTCTGGCTTAGTAATGCTGGCCTGAAGTCCAGTTTAATAAAGCAATAGAAGGAGATAGGGACTAAGTTTCTAATATTGTAATATCCAGGCCTGCAGCCGTTCAGTTCAAATTGTAACTTCTTGGCATTTTAACTCTCGCCCATGGAGAAATGCCTAACCTCAATCTGTTGTTTGGTGTTAAGAAAATTCATTGCAGTAAAAAGCACCTGTAAATGAATACTATACGTCATATATTTGATTTTATAAAATACGAGAGCTACCCAAAGCAGTGTGTTGTTCTGTTTTGCGACTCACAGTCTGGCTCCTGCCTCCATCCGTTGGGACATAGGTGATCTTGTAGTTCTGCACGCGGCCTGGAGCTGGGTTCCACCCGGCGTTTCAGAGTGGTGGTGGTCTCGTTGAACACAACCAAGTTGGTGGGAGGTCCACTAGGTACTGTAAATGCATGCATGCACATGTCACAATTACAAGCATGTCAACACGTTGAGCTGTTTGATGTAGTTAGAGCACTTTTCCCATGAAGTTTTTCTTGGAAATGTCTTTTAAAGCCCCAGCCTTGATACATTAGTCAGCCCATGTTTAAATGTTTGTTCTGTCTTGAAATAACTTAGTCATTATCAGTTAATGCATTTTTTGATTATGTATTTACTTAAAGGTCAAATTAAGCAGGTTTATCACTGGTTTGTATCAAGGATTTCAGCTTTTAAAGAAGAAAAGACAATCCTCCTCTTGGTTTTGTCTTTTCTGAAGCCAGGATGGATCGTTGTGAACAGCATGGCAAAGTGCATGGATGAATGCATCAATGGATGGATGGATGAATGCATCAATGGATGGATGGATGGATGGATGGATGGATGATGGATGGATGGATGATGGATGGATGGATGGATGATGGATGGATGATGGATGGATGATGGATGGATGGTGGATGGATGGATGGATGATGGATGACAGAATGCACTTCAAAAACAAGGATTCACATCCCTGTACGACATGCAAAACTGAAATATATCTTCAGCCGATTTGATTTATCTTTGGCCTAAGTGAGAACAGATTCAGGAACAGCCATGTGATGGATGGGATGAACAATGGGACAAAAAACAAGACCAAGACAGACAAACACAATAAAATGGGGTTGTGTCAGGTGCATCACAGCACTGCTGTAGCGGTTGATTGATGATGTGATGATGGTTGTTCAATGAACAAAAGTGCAGATGACTGGATGAATTAACAAAACATGCTTTCGTCACTCGAAAGAAAAAGCATCCTCTTGGTTTACTACAAATATACTTACGTCTTTTAATTGCAGGCTTGGCCCCTATACGCACTAGAGGCAGAAATAGAAAGGTATGATGGGCATACCCTTCGCTCAAGTATCACTCAGGATATTTTCAATGAGTGACATTGAAAGGTTAATCAAAAGATCCAACAGAGATTTTGTCAAACAACAGAAGTAAAACAGTGTTAACTATAGTGATTAATCAGTGGTCAACACAGAGTTGCTGAGGTGTCTTACATGTCCTCTCAGTGCCCAGCAGATCTTCGCTCTCGGATTCATCTGGATAGATGGCAGTGACGGACACATCATAGGGCGTGTCTGGATCCAAGCCCTCCAGAACGTGGGTAATCTCATCGTTGTTCAGAATGGTCTGATGAGGAAAACACTCACAGCGTGAAGGAAGGTGCTTGACTGCAATTGTTAGCCAATACAAACCAAAGAAACAAGATCCATATTAGATTGATTATAATTGGATTGGTGTAAGAATCTGTTTTTTAGATGTTCCAGATTACTCGACAGGGGCTCTTTTTCAAAGCATCGCCAACCTGCGGGACTCCTCAAGAATTTCCTAAATCTAAACAGCTGTTCTCTTACATATTGGAAGTTGGTTTCTCCCTTCTTGGTCCAGCCAATGCGGTACAGAGCCACGTCAGGGGCTCCGTGATCCCAGGTAGCTCTGAAGCTGGTCTGGGTAACTTCTGAAAATCGTAGGTTCTGTGGGGCAGGAACCACGTCTACAGAAAAGAGAAATAAGTTAATCAGGAACTCTATAACAGTGAGTGGCAGGCGAACTGGGACAGTGCCATTATCGATAATAACGATTGTCATTCATACCAGTGATTCCATCTCCCAACATTGTCTGACCAGGTCCCTCATCATAGATCGGAGTAACAGACAGGCTGTACTCAGTCTGCGAGGTCAGTTCTTCCAATAATCTGGTTGTCAGGCTTCCATCCACTTCCAGCTGTAGAACAACCAAACCAACTTGTTGAAATCGATAGAACAAAATCATTAATGCAAATAGATATACTGATGTTTGAAAGCCCATAGAACTTCAGATGTTTTTCTCATTAGCTACATTTTGCCAAGTCTTGCAAAACTTTAATTCCATTCACAGCACAAATTCCCAGGAACACTGGCAACAGCAACATGTGCTACCAGTAAGACTCCTAGGAAATTCAACCATAAGGCATACAAAAGTGATTGATTCCAGAGGAAAATGGGAACACTAAAGACATGAAACAAACAAGCAACAAAACAAACAAAAGCAGCTGGAAGAAACATTTTAGTTTGAGTCCAAACAGGCACCGTATTTGTCTTCTGCACATGCATGTGCATAATGCTGCACCTGGAGGGAATATGTCCTGGAGTCAACTTGTGAGTGGCATACTATCACTTACATGTATTGGATCCCATAATCCGTTTGGTCAAACAAGAAATGCTGTTACTCCCTGGGCAATAATCTCTTCCTCCCCACGCTATGCATTTATGACAATCACAACATCCTCCAGTGAGTCATGTTTCATGTGAGTTTCCATCCGAGGAGCTTTGAGGATCACCTCCACCTGATTTATGGCTGACTAAGTAGCAAAAAGCAGAACACAGAGTTTTCTGCTGTAGCCCAATAACTCCTTAAGGGGGACATGAAACTATAAAGTAGCGGTCCAATCCGCCCTTTAAACCACGCAAAACCACATTCTGATAGTTTCATAATCTTTTCATTGGACTCCACAATATCCCCTTATGTCCATCCAACCAGCTGCAGCCTCCATTATGTGGCCTCAACCGATATATATAAAGGGATCAGTGAGAAATGGTAATATAAATTCATCATCATCAAAAATAATGGCTCAAACAGACAACAGCTAGTGACATTTATTTCGGAAAACGTAAGAGCCAAACAAAACTGGAAACTCACTTCTTTAGCATCTCCTTCCTCTGGCTTGTAGGTGAGGCGGTATTTGCGAACAGCACCAGGAGCAGCATCCCACACGAGCCTCATGGAGCTGTGAGTGAATTCACGGACCGTCAGTTTGCCTGGAGGAGGCAGGGGAACTAAACAAAGGGGGGAAAAGGTTCAGGGTCAACGGTCAACTTGAGTATTTTGGTTTTACTTAACTCCACTACATTTTGGAAGCCAATATTGTACTTTTTACTCCACGACATTTATCTGGCAGCTTCAGTTACCAGTTACTCAACACATTAAGATTATTAGCTTATACAAAATATATAAAACTAATAGAAAAAAAGCAAATGAGCTCCACCTTGATCAGCTATCATAGTATCATTAATGCATTAGATATTTTAATAGAGTAGTTGCATTTATATGATTCTAAAATGGGTTATTATACATAACAAGTAATTTTACTTTTGGTACGCCAAGTATATTTTGATGACAATACTTTTGTACTTTACTTAAGTAAGATTTTAAACTTTAAGTATTTTTACAATTTATCATGGCTAAGTGTGCTTTAGTAGAAAGTCTGAGTATTTTTTCCATCACTGGTCAGGATTATCGTTAAGCATTCATGAAGACAATTTTGATATCAACAATAATTTTGATATCAACAATTAACAACAGCTTAGTGAAATGCTGTAGATGTCACATGTATGATTCAGTGACTACATACGGGTGACTCCCTGCTTGGTCAGCGGTTCGCTAGCCAACTCTCCATGTAGGGCGAAGAGCGAGAGGGAGTAAGCCGTGTTGGGGAGTAACTTCACCAGCTGGACTTCAGTGGTATCTCCTCCCACTCTGATCTGCAAGGGGACCAAACCAACAATGATTTCAGAGGGGAAACGGGTTGACAATGACGCTTCAGTGAAATAGTTTGGGATGACAAGAGTGGGAGAAATATTCTGATTTGGACATCTGCCGTTTCCGGTTCTGACGATTCATGAACCAATGATGATGTTCCCTTAGCAGATTGAGCTCATGGTTCACCCACCCCATAGTACAATGTTCCTCTGTATTTCCCATTTTGCCTTGTCTGCTACATGATGAGGCAAACACTGGTAGCTTTGTAAAATGTTATTTCAGTGTGTGACCTCTGTATTCTGTCACTGAACTGCTGACAGAAGTGTTTGTGTCTGTTTTGGTGCATATAAATGCATGCAAGCTGATGTGATTGACAGCTGATTGGCCCTATGCCCTTTCTTGAAGTAACAGCTTTATTAGATGATATCTCTTACCTCCTGCTCGACAGTGGGCTCAGTGGCATTGATGGCGCTGTATAGCAGCATGTAGCCACTGGCACCGGCCGCCTGCTCCCATCTCACCCGCATGGTGGTGGTCTGCTCTTCAAAAATGTCCATTGTCCTCACGGCACTCAGGGGCACTGGATAACCAGGCAAGAATGTTAAAGGCGCCAAAAATATACAGAAAAAGTGATGTTATAACAGTTGAATGTACTTGTAAATACACTCAGAGATGTATTACAGAGAAAAAACGTAAGGATAAATATCTTTGCCGATTACGGGAATACATTCTTTTGTTTGGTTTTTTCTTTGATTGCACAAAGATATTCTCAGTCCTTTTAGTTCGCTATAAACAGACTAGTAAAAGAGAAATTAACGACATCTTAAAAGAAACAAAGAAATAGATCAAAACCCCAGTGTAATCACGTAGATTGCCTTGAGTATGCATCTAATTAATATGTACTAGTGCTTTCTTTTTGTAGCCGCATATTGTTTAATAAACAAGACCAAGATATTACCCTTAAAACATTTGTTAATAGGGACCATCCAGTCACTGAGTGCATACCATTTGTGTGATGGAACTAAGCCAGAGAGATTCAGCTCAAAAAGCCTGCTGAAGTTTAAAGTGTTGCTCTTTAAAAGAAACGCATTTATTTGTGTTTTCTTAAGTGGAAAATGGTCACATCTTGCCATCTTGCAGGTCTCCCTTGAAAAAGAGATCTATGATCTCAATGGGACCAATCTGGTTAAATAAAGGTTTGAAATGAAATGAAATGAAATGATCAAAGACCAGGCCACCATATTTCCTTTAGGGCATTTACTTTACTTCTGACAACTTTTACCATACATTGATTTTGATAAGTGGATCTCTTTAAATCAAATGATACAGGCCTAGATGAAAGAAAGCCAGAAAGAGAAGACATACGTGTGGTCTCGACTCCTTTGAGGGGCTCACTGATCTCCTCTTCCACCACGGAGAACACGTTGACCAGGTACTCGGTCAGAGGGTTGAGGCTCTGGAGGACCACCGTGGTCTCAGTGCCATCCACAAACACCTAATACAGATGGCATGGTCAGAAGATTGCAGTTGATAGTGTTATCTGTAACAGTCTCTAAATTGTTACAAACCTTGGATATGGATACTTTCTGAATAAATATTCTGCATCATAACTGTAGGTGTACATGCCTGAATCTATATTTTGCAGGATCATAAGGCACAGGGGCTGCCTATGTATTTTAAAGCATAACAATCAAAAGTTCATTCTCCAGCTGAAGCTCTCCGATCAAAACCAGAAATCCATCTGACAAGTTTTTACTGGACTAAAACTCAGCATGTGCTTCAATTTCAGATCCATAAACAACAGTGAAACCTCATCCACTATGTTTGCTATTTAACAAAACCATGGGAGCCTGACAAAAACAAACATCTCCCACATGTAGTAAGATTCAGACAACAACAAATGCATCTTTTCCCCCCGAAAGCGGAGCCAAGTCCCTGCTGGCTAATGGAGCTATCACTTGTGAGGTCATTATTTGCTTTCTAATCCTCTAAACTGAAAGCAGTGTGTTTTTGTTTCCTTTCCCTGTGTTGGATGATGATTTAATTGGACAAACAGCGAGAGGCCAACACAAACAGGGGGCTGGAAATAGCAGTTTGAGTGGAGTTTCCCATTAGAAAACAGTGGGTCAGAACACATTAAAGCCAATGTCCCCTTGACATCCACACAGGGAGTTATGCTAAACTAACTGCAATGTGTGTGTGTTGCATCAGGTTTTTAGTGTTGTATACCTCTAGTGGGCGTCCATCCACCATCATGTACTCCACACGGTACTTCTCCGGTGGTTCTTCGGGGCCGGTCCAGGTGGCTCTGAAGGAATGGTGAGTCACCTCTGATGTGACCAGGTTGGTAGGAGCATCGGGTGCGCCTCCTGTTTCAGGTGTAAGCATAAAAAGGCAGAAATTGCAATCTTGCCCGTGATAGTAAACATGTGACAAACTAAATGTGGCAACAGATAAAAGCATATTTAGCTACTAGTCCCAACAGCTCTGTCTACCAGCCACAGTACTTATTGAGACTATAAAGCCACATCCTCTCCAAGGAGTTCCCCTGAAGGATCCAATAGCAGCTCTTTAATTTTATTAACGGCAGGCAATTTCCTATTCCAGAGAGGTACAGAGAATATTAGGGGGGAAAGAAAATAATAGATCTGCAATCATTTCCAAGGGCTTGGGTTATTGTTTGCTTCTAGTGTTGCTTCCCATGGTGGGCCAGACATGTAGCTGTATGGGTGTTGGATGCAATACACTATATTTATAATTAATCTCAAATGTCTGGGATTGGAGCAGTTGGCTTAGGTTGTATGTGGTTATTATTTTTTAGTAGAAGGCGTCTGTCCTTGCAGTCGGGTTTACTATTCCTTAAGCGTTTCCTTTGTTAGATCAGTCAGCTGTGTTGCTGTAATCTCATACACACCTGGCCCTTGAGACGCCGGAGGGGCAGCGTCAGGTAAAAGAAGTTATTTAGCCTTCTCAAACCTGAGCCTCACACGCCGCCTATGGGGGATGTGCTAGTTACTTATCCGACCGGCCCACTTCGGTACCGGCCCATCGGGATTCGTCCCGATGGCCAGTTCGCCACTGCACCCAGCCCACGTAAACTGTCAACGGGGGGAGCCTCGCTGCGGGGAAACGGTGGACCTAGTGTCCCGATCGGAGTGGGAATAATAATAATAATCCGTGCATTTTATCCATTAATTTCCCCAACATTGTGGAAAAAAACCACACGTTTAATCCATGTTGTTGGTGTACTACAACTACAAAAAGCATCGGTTTGTTTTCTCATCAGGAAATGCAGACCGGCTCAAACAAACGATTTGTAATCATCATCATGGTCATTTAATGTATCATATGTTCGCCGAATTGACATGAAAGCACTAATAAATGTAGTTCATCCACTTGAGTTAACTACAAAAATAATCGATTTGTTTTTATATCACATCCGACGGGAGGAAATTCAGCAGCTCTCACTCCCGATTTTTAATCCTAATGTAATCATCATCTTCACCACGATCATTTATGTTTATGTCGCCGAATTGACATGAAAGCACTGACAAATATGAATATACTGTAGTCAACTTCATTAAAACGTTATTAACGTGCCTAATCTCATTAATTCACCATTTCTACGCATGACAACACACTTTGTCAGTGTTTGGCTCTCGAAGCGTTCCCGCATTGACGTCACTTCCGGCTTCCCCCAAAACTTCAAAATGAGTCGAAGGAATTTCCCGCGATGTTCCAAATTATTGATATTTAACGGAACGGTATCGCTTTTTCTTTTTTAAACTGACGGTTCGAGATGACTAGTAGCCCAATATTTCATTGCACAACAGTTGTTGGGATGCTGTCACAGGCTCTTTAAATTCAATGGCAAAAAGGGGGAATAAATTGACTTTGAGTGGAGATGACAAAAAATTCCACAGCTGTAACAAGATTAGCGGTAAAATAATGTTGTTGCAGTATGATGTAATATACTGTACATACTGTACAACAGTGGTTAACATGTCGAGGGAAAAGCCACTGAACATGAAGGACTATTGCTCCAGGAGGGAAAATGGGGGTAACAGTAGCAGGCATGGAGCATGACCTTAGCCAAGTGACTTAGAGCCATAACACATTCTCCATTCATTTCTAACAACCACCCCCCTCTTCTGTTTCTTTTTCCCAAAGGACAGCCAATTACTCAATACACCCCCTCCCCCATTCCCAAGCTCCATCATTATCCTGACCACTACCCTTCATTCCAACCTATAAATGGATGATATTACAGGAAAGAGAGAGAAGACACCATTATAATGCTGCCAACCCGGAGGAATTCCTTCCTACACAATCACCCCGCAAAATTCTGACTCATTCCCAGCAGAGTTTGGTGGTCTGAAATTGTGCGAGAAACTGGAAAAGTCTGTGTTCTTCAATGAAGTTCGGAGTTAGCTGACCGAGCGAAACGCTGTCTTTTTATGTTACGTCTCATGTTACATTTTACATGGAAGGTGTGCATTAAGTCACCGCAAAAAATGGAACTGGATCGGTTTGGCTAGGCTTACAGCTTGTGAAAGGATTTTGACGAGTTGAAGCAATCAGCTTTAAATGGCTGCCTTATTGAAGGCTCCTGACGTACAATGACATCAAATCAGCTACCAAAGCCAGAAATCTCATTCTGGAGGGACATGAATGGATTCCTGAAATCCCACTGACGTCATGCAGTATGTATCATTCTCATCTTCTCAGTCTCCCTGGGCTATTCTAAACCCTGGGAGCTGTCTTTCAAGGATGGCGCAGCTGCTTTTTAAACGTCCCTGCATGGATCAACTTTGTGACATGGGACCAATGATTTAAGGCATGCAGTTCTTACATGTTTTGCCATCCTCAGACATGCGTTGTCCATCTCCAGCGGAGTAAACGGGAACCACAGTTACTGTGTAGAGAGTGTCAGACTGAAGGTTCTTCAGCACAGTGTTGTAGGTGCTTCCTGAAACCTGGGCCTGGATAGAAGTAAAACAAGACATACATCAGGTTGTGCTCCGGGCATTAAAGGTATGGCGTAATTGCAATTATAGGAAAGGAACATTTCATTCAACATAGTTTAATGTTTTAGAACCGTTTTTTCTATCTTACCATCTCTTCCTCTCCTCCAGCTGCAGGCACATAGAAGATCCTATACTGACGCACGTTGCCCTCGGCAGCCTCCCACTGGACATTCAGGGTGCTGGTGGTGGGGTCAGTGACCTGAAGGTTCCTAACACCGCCCAAAGGCTCTGGAGTGAGACAAATGTATGATGAATTCAAACCCAAACAGTGTCTGTAAGCCTCCATGCAAAAAAGCATGAGAGCTGTTTTTGGGTGCAGCCAAAGTGGAAGAAAACTCACTGGTCTTTCCGGGGCCGTTCAGCTCTGGGCTAAGTCCTTTGGCGTAGACTGCTACCACGGTGATGGAGTACTCAGTGTCAGGGGTCAGCTTGGGGAGCAGGACAGTATTCTTCTTCCCTCCAACCTGGGTCTAGAGAGGGAAGAATAATGTCAGCTTACTCAAATATTCTTATAACTCTCTACATCAATCACTGACACTGTCTACAAACCTTAGATGATTATATTGATTAACTAGGGCGGGTAAGGAGAAAATGAGTCCAAGGGCTCAGTCATTATTTTAGAAAGTATATAGTTGCTTTGTATCTCTTTTTGGTTATGGTTCCCCTCTCCATAGTCAATGTGAGTCAATATGGTTTCTTTATGTCTCTTTGTTGCTTTTATGATTTGTTTGTGGGATTGCTGAGTCGTTTTTAGTTGTTTTGTGTCTCTTTGTGTTCAAAGAGACACAAAACACTTTGGGCTCATGGACATGTCTAGCTAATTAAACAGTTTACTTCAGTCTTAACTGTAAAGACAGTAGACTATTCATTCTCTTAAAGGCATTTGAATTTTCTACATGTTTTAGTTTTCAACAACTTTTGGCAAATATAGTGTACACTGGGGGAATATGTATTTGATCTGAACTCTGCATGCATGCCTTAAATTGACATCAATAACTTTATGGAAAGAATTCTACCTGACAGCTAATGGACTGTCAGCATTTCAGAGGAGGATTGTTTTGAACATGATTAACACACAGCACACTGGCCAAGATAAATCTGTGCTCTGATGGCTGAAACAGACGGATGTTATGTCATAACGGTCATGACTGTTGATGATTTATTGCATTACTTCTGTGTTTGCGTGAGGATTGTGTGATGAGCTTTGGATTTAATCCTCTGTGGATTTCTTTAATCACTGTACAGCTCTATCTCTAAAACAAATAGGCTAAATGTTTGACCAGCAAACAAAAGTAGGATGTTTTATAATGTTGCATTGCATTAGTTTTATTGTACTTAAGTGCAGAATGTGTCAGCCAATTTTCCAGAAAACAGACTTATTGTCCCAGACCAAAAACGCAAAGCTCCTGGGGCTATCTTCATTTGCTGAAATCCTCACAGTGAACCAAGACAAATTGGCTCATTCTACTAGTTAGTTTCCCATTTCCATCAACCTCTCAGTGTGATATCAACCAGGCAATCAGTTGCAACTTAAATTTCATCAAGTAGTTAAGAGGAAAACGTTCCACCTCAAAATGGAAACTAACAGTAAACCAATGACTTGACGTGATACCAGCTGAACTTGGCTGAATTCTTGCACATTTCTAACAGGGTTAATTATAAGGGAAGCAAATATTTGTAAACGTTTACCTGTCCTCTCCAGTAAGACAAATGTCAGATGTTATCTGGATATTATTAAAATATGTGAAAGAAGAGTCAACCTATAGCAAGATTTGCGAGCAGACTTAAAACACAATCTGCTTTCAAATATGACACCTGAGGCACAGTACTCTCTCATTACACAAACACACAATGACCTGACAGGGCAAGTGCATTCCATTTTCAATGCACACACACACAATTCTCTGAAGTATCTGTTAAGTTTCTCCCCACTGAGCTATTCAATTATCAGCCTTAAATGTGTCGTGTAAACTTTGTATGACTTCCAAATGTTATCTCCTTCAGCAACTTTTTACAACCTTTATTTGCCAAGTTTTGAGGAGGAAATATGTGTTGTACCATTTGTTAGAATGAACTTAGCTTATCGGTGTGGCTGACAGTCTGTACAGTTTTATATAAAGGCATGTGCATAAGCATCATTTAGGCTTTTGGGAGTAATGAGAAATGTCTGACTGTTAATTGAAACCAAATATTCAACTCTAATCCAAAAAGACTTTCTGTACATTCAAGCAAGTCAGCCAAGAAAATGCAGGACCAGTGGGAGACAGTCTGAGGAAATATTTACGCATTACGCTGCCAAGCCCGAAACAACAAATTAAAAGATTTGACTTAGAATAAACAAAAATAATGCAATACCAGTGGCAGAGTTGTAGCTGTTGTATATTTTATCGAGGCAAATACACTTAGGAGGAAGAAGCCAATTCAGTGATTGAGTTAAAGCTCAAAGAGACATAAACAGCAGTTTTCTCTGGCTTAGTAATGCTGGCCTGAAGTCCAGTTAATAAAGCAATAGAAGGAGATTAGGGACTAAGTTTTCTAATATTGTAATATCCAGGCCTGCAGCCGTTCAGTTCAAATTGTAACTTCTTGGCATTTAACTCTCGCCCATGGAGAAATGCCTAACCTCAATCTGTTGTTTGGTGTTAAGAAATTCATTGCAGTAATAAAAGCACCTGTAAATGAATACTATACGTCCTATATTTGATTTTATAAAATACGAGAGCTACCCAAAGCAGTGTGTTGTTCTGTTTTGCGACTCACAGTCTGGCTCCTGCCTCCATCCGTTGGGACATAGGTGATCTTGTAGTTCTGCACGCGGCCTGGAGCTGGGTTCCACCCGGCGTTCAGAGTGGTGGTGGTCTCGTTGAACACAACCAAGTTGGTGGGAGGTCCACTAGGTACTGTAAATGCATGCATGCACATGTCACAATTACAAGCATGTCAACACGTTGAGCTGTTTGATGTAGTTAGAGCACTTTTCCCATGAAGTTTTTCTTGGAAATGTCTTTTAAAGCCCCAGCCTTGATACATTAGTCAGCCCATGTTTAAATGTTTGTTCTGTCTTGAAATAACTTAGTCATTATCAGTTAATGCATTTTTTGATTATGTATTTACTTAAAGGTCAAATTAAGCAGGTTTATCACTGGTTTGTATCAAGGATTTCAGCTTTTAAGAAGAAAGACAATCCTCCTCTTGGTTTTGTCTTTTCTGAAGCCAGGATGGATCGTTGTGAACAGCATGGCAAAGTGCATGGATGAATGCATCAATGGATGGATGGATGAATGGATGAATGGATGGATGGATGGATGGATGGATGGATGATGGATGGATGGATGATGGATGGATGGATGGATGATGGATGGATGATGGATGGATGATGGATGGATGGTGGATGGATGGATGGATGATGGATGATAGAATGCACTTCAAAAACAAGGATTCACATCCCTGTACGACATGCAAAACTGAAATATATCTTCAAGCCGATTTGATTATCTTTGGCCTAAGTGAGAACAGATTCAGGAACAGCCATGTGATGGATGGGATGAACAATGGGACAAAAAACAAGACCAAGACAGACAAACACAATAAAATGGGGTTGTGTCAGGTGCATCACAGCACTGCTGTAGCGGTTGATTGATGATGTGATGATGGTTGTTCAATGAACAAAAGTGCAGATGACTGGATGAATTAACAAAACATGCTTTCGTCACTCGAAAGAAAAAGCATCCTCTTGGTTTACTACAAATATACTTACGTCTTTTAATTGCAGGCTTGGCCCCTATACGCACTAGAGGCAGAAATAGAAAGGTATGATGGGCATACCCTTCGCTCAAGTATCACTCAGGATATTTTCAATGAGTGACATTGAAAGGTTAATCAAAAGATCCAACAGAGATTTTGTCAAACAACAGAAGTAAAACAGTGTTAACTATAGTGATTAATCAGTGGTCAACACAGAGTTGCTGAGGTGTCTTACATGTCCTCTCAGTGCCCAGCAGATCTTCGCTCTCGGATTCATCTGGATAGATGGCAGTGACGGACACATCATAGGGCGTGTCTGGATCCAAGCCCTCCAGAACGTGGGTAATCTCATCGTTGTTCAGAATGGTCTGATGAGGAAAACACAATCACAGCGTGAAGGAAGGTGCTTGACTGCAATTGTTAGCCAATACAAACCAAAGAAACAAGATCCATATTAGATTGATTATAATTGGATTGGTGTAAGAATCTGTTTTTTAGATGTTCCAGATTACTCGACAGGGGCTCTTTTTCAAAGCATCGCCAACCTGCGGGACTCCTCAAGAATTTCCTAAATCTAAACAGCTGTTCTCTTACATATTGGAAGTTGGTTTCTCCCTTCTTGGTCCAGCCAATGCGGTACAGAGCCACGTCAGGGGCTCCGTGATCCCAGGTAGCTCTGAAGCTGGTCTGGGTAACTTCTGAAAATCGTAGGTTCTGTGGGGCAGGAACCACGTCTACAGAAAAGAGAGAAATAAGTTAATCAGGAACTCTATAACAGTGAGTGGCAGGCGAACTGGGACAGTGCCATTATCGATAATAACGATTGTCATTCATACCAGTGATTCCATCTCCCAACATTGTCTGACCAGGTCCCTCATCATAGATCGGAGTAACAGACAGGCTGTACTCAGTCTGCGAGGTCAGTTCTTCCAATAATCTGGTTGTCAGGCTTCCATCCACTTCCAGCTGTAGAACAACCAAACCAACTTGTTGAAATCGATAGAACAAAATCATTAATGCAAATAGATATACTGATGTTTGAAAGCCCATAGAACTTCAGATGTTTTTCTCATTAGCTACATTTTGCCAAGTCTTGCAAAACTTTAATTCCATTCACAGCACAAATTCCCAGGAACACTGGCAACAGCAACATGTGCTACCAGTAAGACTCCTAGGAAATTCAACCATAAGGCATACAAAAGTGATTGATTCCAGAGGAAAATGGGAACACTAAAGACATGAAACAAACAAGCAACAAAACAAACAAAAGCAGCTGGAAGAAACATTTTAGTTTGAGTCCAAACAGGCACCGTATTTGTCTTCTGCACATGCATGTGCATAATGCTGCACCTGGAGGGAATATGTCCTGGAGTCAACTTGTGAGTGGCATACTATCACTTACATGTATTGGATCCCATAATCCGTTTGGTCAAACAAGAAATGCTGTTACTCCCTGGGCAATAATCTCTTCCTCCCCACGCTATGCATTTATGACAATCACAACATCCTCCAGTGAGTCATGTTTCATGTGAGTTTCCATCCGAGGAGCTTTGAGGATCACCTCCACCTGATTTATGGCTGACTAAGTAGCAAAAAGCAGAACACAGAGTTTTCTGCTGTAGCCCAATAACTCCTTAAGGGGGACATGAAACTATAAAGTAGCGGTCCAATCCGCCCTTTAAACCACGCAAAACCACATTCTGATAGTTTCATAATCTTTTCATTGGACTCCACAATATCCCCTTATGTCCATCCAACCAGCTGCAGCCTCCATTATGTGGCCTCAACCGATATATATAAAGGGATCAGTGAGAAATGGTAATATAAATTCATCATCATCAAAAATAATGGCTCAAACAGACAACAGCTAGTGACATTTATTTCGGAAAACGTAAGAGCCAAACAAAACTGGAAACTCACTTCTTTAGCATCTCCTTCCTCTGGCTTGTAGGTGAGGCGGTATTTGCGAACAGCACCAGGAGCAGCATCCCACACGAGCCTCATGGAGCTGTGAGTGAATTCACGGACCGTCAGTTTGCCTGGAGGAGGCAGGGGAACTAAACAAAGGGGGGAAAAGGTTCAGGGTCAACGGTCAACTTGAGTATTTTGGTTTTACTTAACTCCACTACATTTTGGAAGCCAATATTGTACTTTTTACTCCACGACATTTATCTGGCAGCTTCAGTTACCAGTTACTCAACACATTAAGATTATTAGCTTATACAAAATATATAAAACTAATAGAAAAAAAGCAAATGAGCTCCACCTTGATCAGCTATCATAGTATCATTAATGCATTAGATATTTTAATAGAGTAGTTGCATTTATATGATTCTAAAATGGGTTATTATACATAACAAGTCATTTTACTTTTGGTACGCCAAGTATATTTTGATGACAATACTTTTGTACTTTACTTAAGTAAGATTTTAAACTTTAAGTATTTTTACAATTTATCATGGCTAAGTGTGCTTTAGTAGAAAGTCTGAGTATTTTTTCCATCACTGGTCAGGATTATCGTTAAGCATTCATGAAGACAATTTTGATATCAACAATAATTTTGATATCAACAATTAACAACAGCTTAGTGAAATGCTGTAGATGTCACATGTATGATTCAGTGACTACATACGGGTGACTCCCTGCTTGGTCAGCGGTTCGCTAGCCAACTCTCCATGTAGGGCGAAGAGCGAGAGGGAGTAAGCCGTGTTGGGGAGTAACTTCACCAGCTGGACTTCAGTGGTATCTCCTCCCACTCTGATCTGCAAGGGGACCAAACCAACAATGATTTCAGAGGGGAAACGGGTTGACAATGACGCTTCAGTGAAATAGTTTGGGATGACAAGAGTGGGAGAAATATTCTGATTTGGACATCTGCCGTTTCCGGTTCTGACGATTCATGAACCAATGATGATGTTCCCTTAGCAGATTGAGCTCATGGTTCACCCACCCCATAGTACAATGTTCCTCTGTATTTCCCATTTTGCCTTGTCTGCTACATGATGAGGCAAACACTGGTAGCTTTGTAAAATGTTATTTCAGTGTGTGACCTCTGTATTCTGTCACTGAACTGCTGACAGAAGTGTTTGTGTCTGTTTTGGTGCATATAAATGCATGCAAGCTGATGTGATTGACAGCTGATTGGCCCTATGCCCTTTCTTGAAGTAACAGCTTTATTAGATGATATCTCTTACCTCCTGCTCGACAGTGGGCTCAGTGGCATTGATGGCGCTGTATAGCAGCATGTAGCCACTGGCACCGGCCGCCTGCTCCCATCTCACCCGCATGGTGGTGGTCTGCTCTTCAAAAATGTCCATTGTCCTCACGGCACTCAGGGGCACTGGATAACCAGGCAAGAATGTTAAAGGCGCCAAAAATATACAGAAAAGTGATGTTATAACAGTTGAATGTACTTGTAAATACACTCAGAGATGTATTACAGAGAAAAAACGTAAGGATAAATATCTTTGCCGATTACGGGAATACATTCTTTTGTTTGGTTTTTTCTTTGATTGCACAAAGATATTCTCAGTCCTTTTAGTTCGCTATAAACAGACTAGTAAAAGAGAAATTAACGACATCTTAAAAGAAACAAAGAAATAGATCAAAACCCCAGTGTAATCACGTAGATTGCCTTGAGTATGCATCTAATTAATATGTACTAGTGCTTTCTTTTTGTAGCCGCATATTGTTTAATAAACAAGACCAAGATATTACCCTTAAAACATTTGTTAATAGGGACCATCCAGTCACTGAGTGCATACCATTTGTGTGATGGAACTAAGCCAGAGAGATTCAGCTCAAAAAGCCTGCTGAAGTTTAAAGTGTTGCTCTTTAAAAGAAACGCATTTATTTGTGTTTTCTTAAGTGGAAAATGGTCACATCTTGCCATCTTGCAGGTCTCCCTTGAAAAAGAGATCTATGATCTCAATGGGACCAATCTGGTTAAATAAAGGTTTGAAATGAAATGAAATGAAATGATCAAAGACCAGGCCACCATATTTCCTTTAGGGCATTTACTTTACTTCTGACAACTTTTACCATACATTGATTTTGATAAGTGGATCTCTTTAAATCAAATGATACAGGCCTAGATGAAAGAAAGCCAGAAAGAGAAGACATACGTGTGGTCTCGACTCCTTTGAGGGGCTCACTGATCTCCTCTTCCACCACGGAGAACACGTTGACCAGGTACTCGGTCAGAGGGTTGAGGCTCTGGAGGACCACCGTGGTCTCAGTGCCATCCACAAACACCTAATACAGATGGCATGGTCAGAAGATTGCAGTTGATAGTGTTATCTGTAACAGTCTCTAAATTGTTACAAACCTTGGATATGGATACTTTCTGAATAAATATTCTGCATCATAACTGTAGGTGTACATGCCTGAATCTATATTTTGCAGGATCATAAGGCACAGGGGCTGCCTATGTATTTTAAAGCATAACAATCAAAAGTTCATTCTCCAGCTGAAGCTCTCCGATCAAAACCAGAAATCCATCTGACAAGTTTTTACTGGACTAAAACTCAGCATGTGCTTCAATTTCAGATCCATAAACAACAGTGAAACCTCATCCACTATGTTTGCTATTTAACAAAACCATGGGAGCCTGACAAAAACAAACATCTCCCATATGTAGTAAGATTCAGACAACAACAAATGCATCTTTTCCCCCCGAAAGCGGAGCCAAGTCCCTGCTGGCTAATGGAGCTATCACTTGTGAGGTCATTATTTGCTTTCTAATCCTCTAAACTGAAAGCAGTGTGTTTTTGTTTCCTTTCCCTGTGTTGGATGATGATTTAATTGGACAAACAGCGAGAGGCCAACACAAACAGGGGGCTGGAAATAGCAGTTTGAGTGGAGTTTCCCATTAGAAAACAGTGGGTCAGAACACATTAAAGCCAATGTCCCCTTGACATCCACACAGGGAGTTATGCTAAACTAACTGCAATGTGTGTGTGTTGCATCAGGTTTTTAGTGTTGTATACCTCTAGTGGGCGTCCATCCACCATCATGTACTCCACACGGTACTTCTCCGGTGGTTCTTCGGGGCCGGTCCAGGTGGCTCTGAAGGAATGGTGAGTCACCTCTGATGTGACCAGGTTGGTAGGAGCATCGGGTGCGCCTCCTGTTTCAGGTGTAAGCATAAAAAGGCAGAAATTGCAATCTTGCCCGTGATAGTAAACATGTGACAAACTAAATGTGGCAACAGATAAAAGCATATTTAGCTACTAGTCCCAACAGCTCTGTCTACCAGCCACAGTACTTATTGAGACTATAAAGCCACATCCTCTCCAAGGAGTTCCCCTGAAGGATCCAATAGCAGCTCTTTAATTTTATTAACGGCAGGCAATTTCCTATTCCAGAGAGGTACAGAGAATATTAGGGGGGAAAGAAAATAATAGATCTGCAATCATTTCCAAGGGCTTGGGTTATTGTTTGCTTCTAGTGTTGCTTCCCATGGTGGGCCAGACATGTAGCTGTATGGGTGTTGGATGCAATACACTATATTTATAATTAATCTCAAATGTCTGGGATTGGAGCAGTTGGCTTAGGTTGTATGTGGTTATTATTTTTTAGTAGAAGGCGTCTGTCCTTGCAGTCGGGTTTACTATTCCTTAAGCGTTTCCTTTGTTAGATCAGTCAGCTGTGTTGCTGTAATCTCATACACACCTGGCCCCTTGACACTGTTACACAGGTTGGCAGTGAGGTTGTCAACGATGTCCAACAGGAAGGAGAAGTCAGCCACGTTGTACATGTGAATAGTATCTGGATCAGTGGCAATGGACCTCAACTCGTTCTCATCAGCATTCTTCACACCTACAGAGCAATAAGGAAGACAGTAATCATTAGCACTTTGATGCACCTCATGCGATGAGTTTGTGAATAGCACTTAGGTTTACTTACCGATGGCGTAGAGTTCAATGCCCTGTTCGCGCAAGCTCTGAGAGTTGAAGATGACATCATCCTGGGATTTGCCGTCAGTGATCAACACACCGATCTTTCTGGATTTAGGTCGCATCCCGACGTTCTCTTTGAAGTTGTTCTGGAGGAGGTAGTTCAAAGCCAGACCTGCAATAACGATATCAATGTTTAGTTTTAACCATGGTAGACACACAGAAAGAAGTAAGTGGCAATGCTCCCACTAGCAAATAATTAAATAGATAGATCAAAGTACCAGTCAAGGTGTTTCCTCCTTTGTAGGGCAGGTTAGACACAGCCTCCAGGAGAGAGTCCCGGGTAAGATGAGTATTCAAGTGCCATTCAGTCTTTGGGTCTCCACTGTACTGGGCAAGACCTGAAGACACCAGCAAATAGTTAAACCAACGTAAAGATACTTCTTTCTCTTGTATTAGTAATAACCAGTTGACTGTTACTGCGTTTATTCTGGGTAGACCCACCAATTTGGACCCTTTCAGGGCTAATGTCAAAGACTCCCACCATACGGGCGATGAAGGCGCGAATGGTCTTGAAGTTGAGACGTCCAATACTCCAGGAGCCATCCACCAGCAGCACAATATCAGCCTGTGCATTGGTCTTGCACATCACACCTAAAAGGGCAAAATGTCAGTGTTGTAATTAGACGGGTTCAAAATTATATATATATAAAGTAGACGTCCATGTCCAACTGTCATATATATACAATAATGTGTGTGGTGAATTGGATTGAAAGAAGTGCTCAAAGAGGTGTGAGAGGTGAAGGGAAGAGAGAGGTTTATGAAATTAAATTCGATTTTTGGCATTGAAACAAACTTAAAACACAGTCCAAACATTCTCCAAGGGGACAAACAAACATATTCACAAGCAAGTAATAAAACATATTTTCAGTTTTTTTAATCAGACAACTTTTATTTTCCAGGTGTAATTATTATCTTCTTGTCTTGTGGCGTGTCGAGGCAGTTTCAGTCGGTATCCATGAGTTAGTCCCAGGGGCAAATCAGGAGAGTACGCCCTTAATGGCCTGTGACATATCAAAGGCCTCCGTGTGAGAGATTACCGTGCCCTCCAGAGTAGAAGATTTTACAAACACCTGTGGGATGAAAAGGAAGGCATCCGATCCTCTGTACCTAAAAAGAGGGCTGTCTGCAACTGAAAACAGGTTAGAGGTTTGATTTACAGATTGGTTTGTCCACACAGAAAACCCGACCCAGGTCCCATGACAGAAAACCAGCTGTCAAGCTTTCAAGGGAGAGAAATGCAAAAACATGTCAACTCAGAAAGTAACTCTAACAAGTAGGTCTGCTAGAGGTAGAATTAATTATATCTGACACCACGATGAATATGCAAAAGTAAAGAAACATTGCGGCACTAATTATGTTGTCCTGTAATTAAAAAGATTAAATTAGGGCAAGTAATGAAAGAGAGCTGTTGCTTTTGCCACACCCACAACTTTCTTTGCCCTCAAGCTCCAGAAGAGTTGTTGAGAAATGTGCCTGTTGATACTTGGTAGAGCTGAGAGTGGGCTTCTCTCATATTTTTCATTTACCTCTTGACCTTTCTACATGTACCTCCTTCCAGCTAACTTAAAAATAAGTCATCCTCCTCACATGCTTTGACAGTCGCGCTCCGACTCAAGAGGTAGTAAAAGCATTTGATAACCGCAAAAAGATTATGAGCGTATTGCTTAAATCTACACTGGCCTATACTTGGACTGGAAATAAAAAAGTGGAAGTCCAAAGTGTCACAGTGAACAAAGCTAGAAAAGGCGCAGACAGATGGAATAACCATTACATCTGTTATTTTGTGAGACAATTAGCTTTGAGGAAAGGCATTTAGGGAAACTCTTCAGCTTTTATGGGGCATGGGTTTAGAGAGTATTTTCCTAAGCAAAACTTTACTATGTGATAGTGTCCCCAGAGTTTGACTGTTGCTGCCCTGAGACATAACATAACGGAGACGCTCCTTAAAAGTGATGACAGGTGTATAAATGGAATGACTAAAAACATGCCATGTTTAGCTTTAGCATAAAACATGTTTTATGTTTTTCCTTTGCTGAAATTGTTTTAAATGTTGTATGTTGGTTGTTTAGAAAATGACTTTACCTGTTGCCTCATAAGGAGGAGGCGTAGGTAAATCAACAAGAGTTGTTTTCTCCTCTCCAGCCAATGGCATGCTCTCTCCTCCTTCAAACATACCAAACACATTCACTGTGTATTTGGTACCCGCTCTGTAGACCAAAAGAAAATGATTTGTGACATGACATACTGGAGGATATTAAACGAGAGACATTGAGACTGAAAATAAGAAATCAGCCACACCTTAGCTCCTCTAGCACCACAGTGTTGTCATAGGGACCAACCAGAAGTTGTCCCAGGTCAATGTCTTCGCCTATAGGGTGGAAAGTGACTTTGTAGCCCCTAACATCACCGGGAGCATGGTCCCAGGTCACACGGAAACTGGTCTTAGCCGGTTCTGAAGTCTGGAGGTTCCTGGGACCTTTATAAGGTGTAACTACGGAGAGAAGAGGAATGTGTAAATTGTCTAAATGACAAAGAACTGAATGAAGGGAAATTATCCAAACAAAATATTTTAAGGACTTTATAATGAAGAACAAATAAGTGATGTAATTGTGCCTTAGTCATTTGGTGTAAAATTGGTTATAATGACTTTAATGGATACAACTTGGCAACAGAAAGAGCAATACTTGTGGTTGAGTGAATGATTAACCAACGTACGTGTTGTTCCTTCTCCCTGCCTTGCTTTGCCCTCTCCGGAACGGTAGACTGGCAAAACAGTGATTTCGTAGGTGGTAAGGGAGGTGAGGCGTTTTAGCACGGTGAAGGTGGTGCCACCGGGCACCTTGGTTGCTAGCTGGCGCCCTCCTTCTTTGGGTTTGTAGGTAACTCTGTAGTTGAGTACGTTTCCAGGTGCCGGTTGCCAATCCACCTTCATACTCTTCTCCGTTTCCTCGGACACAACAATCGTTCTTCCAGCGGCCGAGACTGCGAGGAAGGGAAAAAAGCAACAGAGGTTGAAAAAGGCAAAATTATGAATGATGATGGTATGAGGTAAAATGTAGACTTTGGGACTTGTTCAAGAAGGAATCTGTGCTTAATGTGTGCCTAACCGCGTATTTTCCTGTATACCTTTGGAAATATAAGCAGCATGGCTTTCCTGCTGGTAAGTCAAACTAAACAGTAACACACTTGGCTACCTCACACTCTTTCATCTGGGTATCTGCTCAGTTTCCACATGCGTGCGGACACAAATGTACCCAAATATTCAGATTTTTAGGGGTATACATTAAACAGGCCCAAATGTACATGATTGATCGTGTTTAGTTGGAAAGCTTGGGAGCCAGACTTACATGTCTTGTAAATTTGAGCAAAGCCATAGTTCTCATTTTTCCATTGTGCGCAATGGAGTGTTTCTTATTTTCAAAGAAGGAAGGGCAAGTGTGAATTGTCAGTGGCCTTGAAACGAGCAAAGGAAAATATTCAGACTACTCTACTTCAGAGAAAGGACTTTTATTAACGGAAAAAAGCAACGCTTCCAAGTTTGACTCCTGTGATCTGCGAAGCACGGAAAAGGGAGATAGCGGGTGCAAAGCAAAGGAAGGTTATGAGCAAATTGAACATTTTAGTTTACAAATCTGCCTTGTGGTTATATTTGGTGTGTCTGCCAAATGTATTGCTTGCCAGAATCAATAAACAATAGTGAAGGTTGGAAATGTTTTTTTCCTTGAGCCCATTCCGTTTAAATAACTAGTTGACGAAATCCCTCCCAACTGGTGAGATTTTCCGCTCAATGTGCTTTTCTCATCCAAGCGTGAGTGTAGTCTAACAAGAGAGAGGCCGGTGTCTATCTATCCTGCATCTCACAAAAAAACTGGGTGCAGGTGTGCTTGACATTGCGTCACTTCTGTACATACATATAACACACACGCATAGTCTTAAAGGTGCACGCAAAGGCTCTGTACTCTTGATACTTGATGCCTCAGACGAATGACGTTATCTCTTAGCTCAACCGTATAACACCCAAAGATGAAGTTTACAGCCCTGATGGCTTTCCTTAACTTTTTGTTTTAACTTACGTCACTGTTTCATATGCCTACGTGATCTCTTAAATGAAATCTCTTACTTAACCGGGTGTAAAACTTTAAAGCTGTAGATGTGTTTATGACATGATATGTGATGACACACTATGTGCTCAATTCCAAGACCGCATTTATTTCTTTTAAAAAGGATCTCCTTAACAGTTACACATGGGGGAAAACGCAAAACACATTGAGGTTATTGAGATTTTATGGCCTTATTGGATTTCGAGTAAAATCAGGCTTAGCTTCGTACTTTCTCGGTAACAACATGAGACATTCAGAAATTCAAAGAAGGAAAATAAGAAAAAAGGAAAGCATTGGGAAAACAAAAAGAAAGAAAAAAGGAGCAGATGTATAAAACGAAATATGGAGAGAAGCGAAGGATAAGGGAACAAGTCTGTAAAACTTACTATCGGTGGTTTCCTCTCCAACCAATGGCTGACCCTCTCCATGGCCGTAGGCAGCAAACACAGAGACCTGATAGCGTGTCTCTTGGGTGAGACCCTCCAGGATTGTGGCTGTGGTGTCTCCTTGTACCGTCGTTTCCCCAGTCTCTTCAGTGTAGAGAGACTTCCACCTGAGCCGGTAATGACGAACATTTCCGGGAGCCGCAGCCCAAGACACAGCGAAACTGGTGTCAGTGACGTCTCTGGTCACCAAGTCTCTGGGTGAACCAAGCACTGTGGATGAATGGAGAGGAACAATCTTAGAAAGAGCATGTGGAAAAAGAAAAAAGGTAGCAATACAGCTTTAATGTTGTTTACTTAAAGAATTTCCCTAAAGATGTCTTTGGTTTGACTTGCTCCGATGCAAACATAACTAAGATGGTACTGTAAGGTAGAGAAATGCTTTAGGGAGCTACAGTCCATGTGCACTCCGCTCTGCATCAGCCAAACGGCTCGCTGCACCCGCACTGCGAGGGGGACCCAAGTTCCCATCAGCAAAAACAGGTGGGTTTGCTATCCTGGCTCCAAAATGGTGGAATGAGCTCCCCATTGACATCAGGACAGCAGAAAGCTTGCACATCTTCCGGCGCAGACTGAAAACTCATCTCTTTCGACTCCACTTTGAGCGATAGAATTACTAACAAAGCACTTATATACTAATAAAGGACTGGCTTATCTAAAGCCAGTTGAGTAGCACTTGAAATGTGTTGGCTCTATGAAACCTGATGTACTTATATGATTCTGTTTTCTTCAAGTGTTTATCTTCTTGGTCAAATGCACTTATTGTAAGTCGCTTTGGATAAAAGCGTCAGCTAAATGTAATGTAATGTGGTGTTGATTTCTAATGCAGATTTATGGAGGTTTTAGGAAGTGAGCGAGACACAAAATGGAAAAAACTAAGAACCCCGGCAATAAACGATGAACAATCACTCATCTGTCTCTGCTTTAACCCCTCAGGATCTGTTTGAACAACCTGATTTTCTCCCTTCATAATCAGACACTGCTGTAAAAATGTCTGCACAACTAATCATAAATCACATATCCTCAGCGCCTCTCCTGGCAGCACTTTAATTTTCCATCAAAATAGAGGAAACCCGATCAGCACAACTGTGTTTGCTACAAATGCAGATGTTGAGTTCTCTCTTTTCCGCCTTCACTCAATTTTCTTGAGAAACCGTCATGAAAGGAGAACAGAAAATACAGTGGAGGGAAATGTGTGTAGGTGTTTCTTGATGGACAGCCAGCACATGCTTGGCTGAGACGGATGCCCGTGTTGAGATGGACTCAAAGCTTAGGTCTGGTGGCCATATAAAGGAGCTGTATCTATCATAGGAGGATACGCTGCCACACAAAGCCTCCCACACAACCTCTGTGATCCTCATCCTGAATAGAGTCCTTAAGCCCCTACATGCCAGCACCTAATGGGAATATAATCAGAGGCAGAGCAGTGCAGCTGGGTGGTCTCTCTCAAACCTCATTCATCAGAACTCACAAATGAGGTTTTACGTAAAAAGCCAAATGCAAAGAATGAGATGCATCACCACAAGTCTAATGCATGATCATTTGGATATGCTTAACAACCATAGAGCAGAAAAGGCAGGCTATTACCTTATAAATCGTTCTGGGAACTGATCTAAATATAAATAACCTCACCAGCTCTGCCTGCCAAACAGAGTGGTCTGCACCTCGAGAGCAGAGGCCATGATATGAAGAGTAATGGTCACAACCACAAACTAATGAAGAGCCCCAGATTTTGGAGGTCCATGAAAACAATGTGGGCCACTTAGAGATGCCCGATTCATTCCATCAAAAGAGTTATCCTTGCCAAAGGGATGAACTTTTCCAGCTGTATGTGAACCAAAGACGAAAGGATGTCAAGATAATGAGTTCTGCAGACCGTGGCTCACTTTTTATCAGCACTTGCAGACAAGCTAAATGGAAGGGGCCACTCCTGGGAGTAAAGCCCACATACATGAAACACATGGTCCTCAAACCTAGAAAAAAATGTTGGTTTGCATGTAATATTGCCTTGTTTGTGGTTATAGAGTGGTGCGGTGACGCGTCCTAAAACCCGCAAGTAAGCTTCTTCCGGTACCCTCGACAAAAAAGCGATGCAATTTCTTCATAGGATTTTGGAAAATAGCTCAAAATAAGGTCTGTGGTTCACACACATTTAAGAGACGGATTACGTTTTGTTCAGTCGGATAATCTCCACATGTCTACCCTACCTTTATCATTTTCTAATCATAAATCTAAGATTTATGATTCGAAAATGATAAAAGTACTAGCAAACTAGCTAGATGGTTGCTCAAATGATTCTATAATTGGGCTTATAGAAGCAATTTACTAGCAATACAATACACATTCAATAATCCAATATCACTTTATTCTAATAACAACATCCTGGACCTTTCTCAACCATCCAAACTGCATCCAAAGTTTACTTAATTGCATCCTTGTTCAAGACCAACTGAATCACACACTCAGAGTAAAGTCTCACCCACATCTCTTAAAAACCACAAATGACACAACCGAACCTCATCTAAGAGATTTCCTGCAGGGCTTGTACTGACATATCCTTCACATCTGCAGCCAAAGATGTCTAAAGAATATAAATTAGTGTGATTTAAAATGCCAGCAGGCAAACAAAATAGATATTACCCGGTCATGCTCTGAAAATGATCCTAATGATTTTTAATGGCTATTGGATCCGTTACTTTAGTTTGCCACTGTGTATCTTGATTCACAACCTTGGCATTAAGTATTAAGTCTTGGTATTGGGTAGTGAGACACAGAGTTAAAAAGACTTAGCTTGTATGACTCACACAGTCAAAGTATTTTTCTCCAAAATCCCTGCAGGAAATACATTGTTCCTTCAAAGTGCCATCTCAGCAATGGCATCACACATCAAGCTTGCCTTACTTTATTGCTCTTGGTTCACTAAGACATACAATTGAGTCACCAAACTATAGCCTCCAGTGTCTACGTGCTAAGGTTACCTGTCTTTGGCCTATTAACTCAAAAGACCTTTAGAGTGGTCTGGGAA
Source organism: Pseudochaenichthys georgianus (assembly GCF_902827115.2). Classification (NCBI taxonomy): domain Eukaryota; kingdom Metazoa; phylum Chordata; class Actinopteri; order Perciformes; family Channichthyidae; genus Pseudochaenichthys; species Pseudochaenichthys georgianus. Next base: position 19,977,274 of record NC_047524.1, read on the forward strand.
AACAGTCTGGCCGCACCACTGAAAAAGCCTGGCACTACCTAAATGTTTCCAAAGGCACCAGTTTTAGAGGAAATCAGACCAAGATGTTACCATTTCACCTACTGTTGGCTGCATTCATTAAAGGTAGTACAAATAATCTCCTCTGGCACATGTGAAAACATTTGCTGTGTCACGAAAGTGGTTAATTATTGAGGTATTGGTGTTTCAGGTAATGAGAATACACATATGAGATTGTATTATTCTGGTTCACACTTTGAAGAACCCTTTTTTCTACTCATCCCCACCCTCTGTCTCTGCCTCTGCCTGTCAATTGCCCCACCCTGGCGGAAGAAGATCAGACAACTCTACAGACAGACAGCTAACATAACTTTCAAAGTCCTCTTACAGTAGGTAATGTCTTCCACATGCTGTTTAAAACTCACTCTTCTTAAATAAATAATGTTGCCGTGTTTAATATACACATTTGGACTGTTCATTCAATAATTTGCTATGACACCTTCTCTGTCCTCCTTGTAAGTCATTTCAGGATGTTTAGTTCCTTCCTATTCAACACTTCTGTATTGGCCTCCATCCACTATAACCCACAAGGGAAGACTTTGTGCAAGCCACTCTCTTCCAGTTCTCGCCTACATGGACCTTACAGAAAGGGTCACTCAAAGTGATTGGCACTCCAAACAATGAGATCAGTGTTGAGGTCTCCTGACGTCATGACAGCTTAATAGAGCTGGCTCAACAAAGTGCTTTGTCATGGAACCTTTTCCTGTGGGGGTGTATGGTTGATGACGGCACAGATTGGACATGTGGAAACTAAACTCTATGATCACGACCAAGCATTTTGGTCAATGTGGGAACAGAGCAAAAAAAAATCAAGTTCTTGCCCACATCGAATTGCACACAAACATTCATTTTATGCAGTTGTAAATTCATGGTTGAAAAACTTCTATGCACCAAAGTCCTCAAGTTACTCAAGCCAGTGCACAGATCCATGTGGTTTGCAATAAATGTCCCTAAGTAGGGAGACGCTGGCACTTAGGACCTCACTTATGCCAGGAGTATAAAGAGGCGACATGAAGGAACTCCACTCTTGCTGTTATGATAAATATAACAACTTTAATGTGTCTTTGGCCTTTAACTGCTTTAAAAGAGGTTGAGCTACGCTAACATTTACATTTGATCCCAAAAAAAGTGATTTAGCATTTCTTCTTTCTGATCCCCATTATAATACCATTCTAAACAGCAGAGTGGGGTTAACTCCACACTATAAATAAATACATGGCCATGTAAGCTCTTACTGGTTTAGCAGCCATTAGTGGAACTAACTGAAAAAATGCGATATTCTCCTCTTTGTGATACAGTACCTTGATTGTTGTTTTGTCCCCAAAGAGCCAAGCCCCCCCCCTTTCTCTCAAAAGAGATCCTTTTGACTTCCTTTCCTGTGACACTATCAACAATCCCCTTTCCCACTCTGTGTGAAATCAACAGATGACCTGCCTCCTGTTGAGTCTTCCACACTGCATATAAACATCTATAAAACGAAACATATGCTCAGATATAAAAAAAAAAAAAAAAAAAGGCTGATATTTATGATTAAATATTCCACATTTATCTTATAAAACAATGTAAATCCAAACACACTAGGTCTCAGACAGGCTAGATGTAAATGTATTACCCAGCAGGCATATGGCTGTCAAAGTCTGTTCCAAGCCATTGCACAAAGTCTCTAGGTTTACAAGCACTCCCCACCCATTTCCATCTCACGGTGGGATAGCAACCCTAACCTAAAGTCTATATGCCAAAATAATTACATCAAGTGCCACATTCCTGTATTTTCCCCTGTAACCACAGCCCATATACCCAACCAACCTTCCAAAGTTAAAGCACAACTTCCTTAATTCTGATGTGTGAAATGATGTGAGAAACACCAGATGGTGGATACTTGAAGGGACTTGAAGGGTGACAACTGAACTAATTTTGAATAAAGCAGTACCTACTTCCTGAGCCCACAGCCACTTTACATTTCTGTCACACATTGGCTATAGTTACAGTTCTACCATGCTTCAAAAGTTTTACATTCAAATTGAGTAGATCTCCCTTACCTTCTAAGGTTGTTCCTGTGCCAAGAAGAGGTTCACCCAAACCAGAAGAGTAGCGAGCGCTCACAAACAGCTCATATTCAGTGGATGGCTGGAGGTTCTTCAGCAAAGCCTGGGTAGTATCTCCCTTGACAGATATCTCCTTCCTGTCACCGCCCTCGGCAGGTTTGAAGGCAATGCGGTACTGAACAACATTTCCTGGAGCAGCCTGCCATGCCAGTTTCATTGTGGATATGGTCTCGTTAAAGACATGGAGGTCCCGTGGAGAGCCACGGACTGAGAGCAAACAAAAATGTGTGAGACACTAATACATATCCCTTGTGCAAGAACACAAGTTTCACATAGCTGTTTACGGATACAACAAATTCATGACTCACCTTCCTTGGTGGTTCCATCTACTTGCATCTCGTCACCTACTCCTGATGAATACTCAGCAGACACAGACACACGGTAGGTGGTAATGGGGAAAAGCTCTTCGAGAACTATGGTAGTCTCCGTTCCAATGGTTTGGGCCTCCAGTATTTCCCCAGTGCCACTAACAGGGACATATGTGAGGCGGTATCGGATAACGGGACCTGGAGCAGCTTGCCATGACACCCGGAAACTGTTGGTTGTCTCTTCTGTAACTTGAAGGTTCCGTACAGTCCCTTGCTCTGAAAAGCATAACATCATTCAGATTCTAAATATTCTGTCTGCACATTTTCAGCGATATTAGTGCTGTTCCATTGTTGTCTGTCATTTCAACTATGACGACATTGGGTTGAGGTCCACAAAAACTGTTCTTACCTTCTAGAGTGGTCTCTTCACCAGTCAAAGGGAAACTGTCCCCTTTGTCATACTGAGCAAAGACGTTGACCTCGTAGGCAGTGAGGGGAATAGGTGGGGCAGAACAGCTGTGGTGGTATCGCCAGGCACTGCCATGGAAATATAGTCTCCAGTCATGTCTTCAGCCTTGCGGAAACGTACCAGGTAGGACATAACAACGACGGAAGGAGCTACCCAGGTGGTACGGAAGCTCCTGGTGGTAATCTCTGAAAATGCCAAATCTCTGGGTGGAAGCAAACCTGAAAGTAAAAGGTTAAGTGTTAAAGAAGTCTGTAATTAAAAGTGCATAGTCCTAAATCATGTAAACGTTTCAGAAACATACTACCATGATCTAATTGCATAATAATATTTTAAATCTGTCAGATTTACTGGAAGCAATGCAAAGCAAAGCATTGTAATCTTGTTCAGCACTTTACTTAATTGGAGTTGGCTCCATTAAATCGACTCCTGGAGACCAGGCTAACTCACAATCAGATGTTACATTGTTTAATAAGGACATTATGGACCAATGTGAAGGTGCAACTATACATAGCAAATGGTAGTTATCCAAAACTGATGCCAAGAAATTATTGACATGGCATCCGGCACACTCGTGGCCATAGTTATTGGGTTTCGGTATCCTATCCTCTTACTTACTTCTCTTTTTGATGTTAAGCAGCTCCTGTTCAATCCTTAGACAGATGGACTGAGTCAGCTCCTTGGAGATCCTCTGGAAGGCATCAAAGTCCTCCACCTCATAGACATGAGCGTCTGATGGTTGATTAGCAATGGCCTCCAACTCTGACCTCACAGCATCCTTCACACCAACGGCAAAGATCTCCACATCAGTATTCCTCAGGCCAGTGGCTGCATCCTTAAACGAGTCAGATGACTTTCCATCTGTGATCAGGACCATGACACGGGGGACATTCTCTCTTGCTCCACGGGCATTGATAAAGATCTTTTCCGTAACATATTTCATGGCTCTGCCAGTGTTGGTGGAGCCTCCACGGTAGGGGAAAGTGCGAACAGCTTTGACAACAGAATTTATGTCATGGTGGGTGTTGAGGGCAAACTCAGTGTGTGGATCGCGACTGTACTGGACCAAGCTGATCTGGACCTTGTTGGGTCCAATGTCAAAGGAAGTGACCAGAACCTCCAAGAAAGCACGCACTTTGGCAAAATTTTGTAATCCAATACTGTAAGAGCCATCAACCAGTATGACCACATCAGCTTGTACATCGACTCCCAAAGAGCACTCTGCCAAAATATAAAAAACAATTGATTAATTAATTGTATGGCTTTTGCCATGAAACAAGGGAACTATTTAAGGAAAAGTAAAAATGGCGTACTCAACAATTAATCTTACCTGTTGACACTTTGACAGGCTGGGTCTTTTCCATTGCCAGCATGGCTTCACTGGGATACAGACCTTTGAGGGCATACAGGCTGATCTCATACTCAGTCTCAGGGGAAAGGTCACGAACATTGATTGATGTCTGTGTGGGCCCAATGTAAAGCTCTTGGCGTTTCATTCCAGCTAGCATGGGGCTTAGGGTGAGCTTGTAGCCTGTGATTTCACCGAGGGAGGCATCCCATGTCAGTCTCATTGACTTTGATGCAATTTGTGTCACCTGCAGGTTAGAGGCTGGCTCTACCACTGTGGAAAATGCAGAAAATGTATCAATATATGAGCGTTTCAAGATGTATTCAAAGAAACAGTGCTTCAATTTATTGCATGTCAAAACCAAATTTAGCAACAACAAATTTGATAAAGTGTTTTAACTTACTTTCTTCCCCACTGACAAGAACGCCAAGTTGCTCATCGACACCAGAGCACACCTCTGTGATAATCTTTTTCTGTACCTCTTGGATCATGTCAAAGTTGGCAACATTGTACACATGCTTGTTGTGAGGTGTGGAGGCAATTTCCTTTAGCTCATCCTCATCTGCTCCTTTGATACCTAAGGAGGAAAATGTGAACTACGTCAACAGATGTGGAATATGTTGATGCTTTTAGACTATTGAGTATGTTAGACAGATCAACAGTACTTGACTTTTACCAAGTAAAATATGCTTATGAACAATCAATGGAAAACCAAATGGTTTCCAAGAACAGGCAGACTTTTACATGGGAGAGCACTATTCAACAAAACACTGAATAACAAACCATACCTAGGACAAAGATTTCCACTCCAATGTTCCTAAGCCTTTTAGCATATTCCTCCACTGGGTCCTGGGACTTTCCATCAGTGATGATCATGGCTACCTTAGGAAAACCTTTCCTGGATCCAGCTGCCTCCGTAAAGATGTTTTGCAGAAGGTAATCTATGGCATCACCTTAAGATAGAAATGTACATACATTAAAGTTGTAAATAAAAGAAAAAACCTGTAAATGTATACCTCTACAATACTGTATCTCGTTCTGAAATGAACACCTTACCTGTCATAGTATTTCCGCCTTTGTATGGCAGGGAGTTGATAGCTTGGAGAAGATCTCCCCTTCTGTTGTAACGTGTGAGGGGAAACTCTGTTCGGGTGTCTGTACTGTACTGAACTACGGCAACCCGTGTCTTGTCAATGCCAATGTCGAAGGCCCCTGCCATGGCACTGATGAAACTACGAATGTGCTTGAAGTTCTCTCTGCCCACACTCCATGAGCCATCCACCAGAAAAACCAAATCTGCCAATGCACTGACCGAACACTCTAAGGAAAGATTGGAGAAATAAAAGTCAGTCAAGATAGACAGTAAGAAAATAATGTAGAAGGTTTTTGTGAAGCCAGGCAGTTTTGATAGTGAGCTTTTTTTTATTCCAATTTTACAATATTTTCACTGGCCTATTTCTATTCCGGTCTAAAACAAATCAAATCCTTGACAAATAGTTGGACGGCTCAGAAATGTGCATTCTGACATCAAAGGAAATATTAGCCAGTGCCAAACAGTGGGCTGGTATAGTCATTCCGGCAGACTGAGGAAAAAGATCAGACTAAACATTTAACAGAAGTTCCAACAGCATTATTCACTTTAATACTTTTAAATCCTAAGGGGCTTTCAATCCTAGATTAAATTCTCTGGAGCATTTAAGATGAATCTATTGATATAATTGGCAGGGCTCATGTAGCCTTTATTCCTCATTTCCCCAAAGTCTCATTGACTCCAAATGATGTTCCTCACCACTCATGAGATTCCTTCTTAAAAGGGCATACTTCTCCTTAAAAGTTTCCCTGACTTAATGTTGAAAATGATGGCACCAAATTAGGGTTTATTCAAAAATGTTGAGTGCTTGTAAAATAATTTCTGAGAGCTTCACGTAAGGATATAGGATGGGAAGTTGGCAAAGTTTCCAGAAAGATCAACAGTTATAGGTGGAAAGTGAGCGTGTCCTTTTGTAAATGTACACAGATAGATCTCACAATATGAGTAGAAGAGTTTGACAAGGGGACATCATAATTAGAACTGCCACATCTTTAAAACCTGCCTCTATGTGGCACAGTGAATACGTCATTGCTTGACAACCCCCTCCTGCTCCTCTCCACCCAATGACTCATAAGAGAACACATGTCTCCTACAGTAGCTTCAAGCCTTTCTTTCCCTTTTTTTTAATGTACAGACTGGTGTCAATTATAATAACCAATATATGCCCTCCCACTCCCTCTCTGCTTATCCAGTTATAACCCCTCCACGGGGTGAAATGTACACTTGACCAAATTATTCCATGGGCAAAACATATTTTGATGACAAAAAACTAGAAGGACAGACCCGGTTTAGATTTTGGTTAACATTACAGTAAACATACTCACTGATTGCATCTATCTCTGGCTTCCTGACTCGCCCACTGGTGTTACTGGACTGGACTGAAACACAGGAAACACATAGTGAGTTAGCATCGCACATATGCCAGCCTCACTTTGCGCTTTTTCACTGGCAATAGAGTCAACACATCATAAAATCTGGTCAAGAGGGTCAAACCCACATTTACACAAACGCATATCTTCATGCTGCATTAACTATAAACAGTGAGCAATTCAGAGATAGAAAGCAGATGTGATTTTTCCCTACTTTCCTTCATCTCCTGCGGCTAGATGAAACTGCTACATGGAATCATTTTTTGTGTAATTAAAGGTACATTTTTATTTCTATTGGTATGGTGAAGAAGGAGATGTTCTGTATGTTGAGACGTAGAAAATTATGTAGATGCTTAAAGTTGATTTTGTGCTTACTAACTGTAACAATGCAGTCATGCTAGTGCTTGTGTCTTGTGATTTTACACTTGAAATGAAGTGAGTTGTGAATTTTCTAAACAATCTGAATGAACCCCCTTTGAAAAAAATGACTTACTTGTAAGTTGTCCAAAGATGGGAATACTTTCCTCTGACCCATAATAGGAGTTTATGGACACCGTGTAGTCCAGGTCAGCTGTCAGGTTAGTGATTTTGGTCATTGTGGCATATGCATCAAGCGTAAAGTCTCTGGATGGTTCATCTAGGAGAGGGAATTCAAAACCAAATCAACTGATGTTGGGCTCATATCAATAACCTACTCTAAGTGCTCACTTCCATACTGACCTGCATCAGCTACAACTTGTAGCCTGAAGCCCTCTATTCTTGATGAGGGTCTTGTCCATGACATTTCCACTGAGTTCTCATTGAGAATTTTATATTTCAAGTTTGAGGGGGGTTCCACTGCAAAAAAGAGTTCAAACACAATTGGTAAATCACAAATATAAACATATGTATGAATTTAATATTTATGATCAAATTAATGATAGGCATTTTTATCAAGCATTCACATTGATCCCAACGACAAACACTTCATGACTGAAGTGGAATTGTTCGTTGTTGGGGACAGACACATGGCACTGATGTCCATTTGTAAGGATGACAAGTAAAGAACATGTGACAACATTGAAAAAAGTGTGAGAAGCCATTTTGGAGTAAAATGGCATTTGTTTGAGTTGCCCAACCACGATGGCCAGCAACTCAAGCACTGGCATACGCAACATGGGCACGACTCCACGCAAACTCTACCAAAGTGCAAACATTGAGTGAACCAAACAACACATGCTGAGTGCAGTCATAACAACGCATGCCCCGACCTTATACTAAACTGCTTATATGTACGAGTTGATCTCAGCAAAACACAAATACAACAGATACTGATTATACAATGGAATCAAGGTTGCCATATAGTTGTTGAAGTAACTCTTGACAAAGTTAAACACCATATGTTATATATACATTGTATATAAACATATTTCAAAGATGAAAAGTGCTTTGATTTGGTTAGAACTCTTTACACGATGAGTGGCACACATCCATTGCAAACCTTTTAAAAAGAATACACAATATGTCGCCGGAGACCCTTGTGTACTTTTTCATTGGCAGAATAATGCATTCGTCAAGGGAGAACAAATTAATGTAGACAATCTTTAAACTGTTTAGATGTACTATAATAGAGAAAGTGTGTACATCAAAATAAATAAAGGAAAAACATATAAAGTGTGACAAGGCCTCGCGTCTTTACATCGAGCTGACTTGAAGACAGCGTCATGCATCATGTACATGAGAAAGTTGTTTGGTTTAACAACTTTAATTGACTGGACTTAGTTTCCATGTACAATTGGGACCACACAGACAGAGATGACAAACATATTTTTAAATGATATTCCTTTTTTACAGCCTTTAGGTTGGTACGAAATCGAGGGAAAGGGCTAATGTTAGTTAGCTAATGTTAGTGCTAACATTTAGCATGTGTTATTTACATGCATAAAAGTTACATTTGTTTCCCATTTTATTAACCAAGTTATCCATTGCCACTTGAAAAGGGTCATAAGGTTAGTTTTAAACTACCTCTGTCTTAATTTATTTGTTAATTAAATAGTTAGCTAAGTTCATGCTTCATGCTACTCGCCTCGAAAAGTGATGTAATTAGAAACAGTAGCAAATAAGTGTTCAATCAAAAAAAAAAAATAGTGTAAGACTAAACAAATATTATTTTGTGATACATTCAATATTTTCTTGAGGATAGCATGATGAAATTTTAACTGACTTGTAGTGCCAGGCAGAGCCTTAATTTACCCATAGTGGTAACATACCATGATGGGGCTGATCTTAGGTAAGTGAGCATGCATGGGACCGTAGGGTGGGTTCATGCTAGCTGTAAAGTAGAATAAGAATGCCATGGGAGGCAAGAATATCATTGTAAAATACATTTTGAGGAGGAAGCCATAGCTTGGGACACACTGAATGCACAGGCAGATGACAAACAGGAGCCCACCAGATAATTTAAAAACTGCGATTTGAGGATCACCAACCTGACTTATCAACTCAAGGAGCCCCGATGGGCCGCGTTCCACCTGATTTCTCCGTGAGTACGCATCTCCAACACGAAATGGTATGGGGTACGGAAGTGTATGTGGGTGTGGGTGTAGGAGTGGAGGTGGGTAGCAATTGCCAATCAATTTACGGATTCAAACATTTTGATGAAATTGTTCTAGGCAAGGGTTGACTTCCATGTCAACGTGGCTCTCCTACATTTGCTTGTTTCAGGCAATTTCAATGTGTTACAATGTCTCTGACCATATCCTCCTGCTTATAAAATATACTGAGGAACAAAGGTGGTTTTGTCAAACTAACAATCTCTGGTTATTTGGACATTGTGGTTGCTCTTGTTACATGGATGTCAGTCCCATCAGTTCCTAATAAAAGACACCTCAGGCTCCCAGGGGCCAGAGTCTGGCTACTGTTCCATTAGTAACCTCAGTCTCCAGCCAGACAGCCATCCTGGCCTGAGTTGCTGCCAGGAGGAGAGACCAAAAAGAGGAGGAAAGTACACCGACTCTCCCAAAGAGGCAGGACAGATGCCAAAGTAATTCCACAACATGTGCTGACATTAAACATTGCTGCATATTAACTTTCCATATGTATTGCAACTCAGCATTTTGCAAATACCCGCAAAAGAGCCCTAGAAAGGCTCTTTGTCTTTGCGCTGTCTGAGGATTAATTTGCTATTCTCGTATTTCATCTTTCCATTCGGTTGGTGGAGATATGTGAGAGGAGACGTTAGACTCCTCTCACGCTGCCAGAGCTTTCAGAAGGAAAGAAATCTGAGGGTTTCCATACTATATTTCCATATTTGTCATTATACTGGATTGAAATGTTTGCATATGAAATTACTTTGAGTCATTTTCTGTCAAAATTCCTGACAGATTGTTAACAGTCTATGACATGTTGGCCCTTGTGATATGTACAGTAAAGTGCATTTAATAGATGCTAAAACAATAGTAATATGAGCACAAAATCCAACAGGGATAGTCACAAGATTATACATACAGTTTTGAACCCTTTGGATATAACCATTTATTAAACTTTCTACCAAACTTAATTGCTTAACATAGCACTACGTTTACGCTTTTTGCTGTTTTTTATGTATTTTAAATTATTGCACTCTGTTTCCGCTATAGTACAACTATGATGTTGCTTAAGTAATTTAATATGTTAAAGCACTGTATTTACTTGCTGCCACAGGACGAGATTTACAACATCCTACTACAACCTCAGCATAAATATATGATGAAGTATTTAAATGCCTAATTAACAAGAACTTGGCAATGTTCCAAATTTTGCTTTGGAAAAAGTGCATACACTTGCTGTCATTAAATTGAAACGACAGCAGCCTTCCTAAGACAAACATTTGAATTCTATTCTGTGCCCTGCTGTTAAATGCATTTAATAAGAAATCGGAAATGAAATAAACTTGCAAGTGTGGTATTCTTTATATTTACATTTGTGAACATGGCTCCAGAATTATTGGTTTAATCCAAAAGAACAAAACCATACAAGTAAATGAGATCTGGATTTGGATTTGACATTAAAGCCTGTCCACACAGATAAATCGGACAAAGTACGCTGCAAATGAGGGATAAAAGCATTACAAATTAAGTCAGTAGTCCAAAATGCACAGTCATATAACATACACATGAACCAAGAATAACTTTATTTAGTTTATCAATACAAAGAGTTCAGTGTCAATGAGATGACTCTTTAAAGTGACTAATCCCTGTAACATAGAGAACCATTGGAGGTGTACAGGAGAAAGAAGAGAAGGAAGAGATAAAGAGACAGAGTGTGAGTGCCGTGAGGCCAAGTGCTTTCTTTTACCTTGGGCATCTATGGTGGAGAGCAGTGCTGCAAAGAAGGCAGCCACGGCCAGTGACAGCCCTATTTTCATGTTTGGTCCTGAAGGGTCAGCAGAGCATCAATCAGTCTGATGATAAAGAGAAAACATGTTTTAGGATGCAGGTTTATTACAAGCTCACGGTCAGTGTGGGCATAGGCAGCAACACATGCAGGCGATACATTATGACTAATATACCACTGTATCGAGATTTAACATGAACTGAAGAACACCCAGTTTGCGCTTCATTAAAAGTACATGGTGCATTTAAAATAATATTTTTCTGGAATAAATAATCATAGCTCCTATTATTCAATCATTACTCTCCTTAATGACAGACTGCAAGATCCATCTAGACTTTGTTACACAACAACTGCCACACCTGACTGCTTAGTTGATTCCCACACCCTGAGGTGGGTATTATTGTAGGTATTTGGTAATGAGGGACTTAGAAAAACTGTTTTACACATGTTCATCCGTCTGATTTTCTTAACTATAATCTGGGACTCTTTTGCCTTCTAGCTCTCCTGATTGTTTTAGTCGCTATGTAGCTCACACATAGTATAGCCTTTCCTTTGGTTCTACCTCACTTTACAGGGATGATGTCTGGGTGAAACTCTTCATTCATGCAACTTAATGATATTGTATATGTGTCTAAATGTGTAAAATATTACAGTGCATTTTGATTGAAAGTCATTTTGAACAAAATAAGTTTTATATACATTTAAATTTCAAAAATCCAACCTTAATCCTCTCCTTCAATTACAGCATTTAAATACAATACCGAAATGAATGAAACGTATGCAATGGGGTTACTCTTTTTACTTATACCAGTAAACCACATCCACACAGTATCCCTTTTTTGCTGAAAGTGTCTTTAAATGTATCCTACCACAGGCTGTGCGCACCGCCTGGTGCACGAGCAGGAATACTGCAGCCAAAGGGACCAACATTACTCTGTTGGCCCCTCGCACACAATTGGGGTTTAATCTAATTTAAACTGCAATTAAAGCCAAAAAGCAAGCCTATTAATGCATGATCACAAAACAAATGTGCCTAGACATTACATAGACTTTGCTTGTCTTTGAATGTTGAAGTTGCAATTTCATTCAGCTCAGTTCAATAACGTGATTAAAAAGATCTTCGAAAGTAATTTATCTTAAAAAAACAAAAAACGACGTTAAGTTAGATTTATCACACAGTGATTAAGTTGATGTGAAATGCATCCTAAAAAAAAAAAAACTGCGACAAAAATCAACATATTCTGTCAAATGTATTGAAACAAGTAGTTATTTGTATTGTTAAAGCTCCGATAATACACTTTTGAAAATAAATAAAATTAAGTCAACTTACCTATTCAAACCCCCAAAAAAATTGACCGAGCAAATGTGAGAGCAGCCTGCTTGAAGCCTCCCCCTCTGGAAAGTCAAGTAAGAATGTCAGGAGCTGCGGCTGGACCCCTCTCCTCTCTCTGGCTACTGGAAGCTCCAACAGCAGATGTCCAAGAAGGAAAACCCTCTTTCAAAGTGGGAAGAATCTTTCCACCATCGACTACTTAATAGGGGGGGCAGTTCCAACTCTCAGTTTACCATCATATGGGTGTCTTACGAAACTCTGCCCGTCAGTTGATGCATGTCCCCCGCAGAGACCGATCCAATGTTTGGAAATGACATTTTTTCCTGCATTCTTTTGGTCTGTTGATTTAATGAGTTTCCAATGCCAATGTGAATTTCACAGCAGGGCAACATTTGTGTTTTATATGCGCAACAGGCAACCTTATCCAATTTATTTACCCAGATGTGGACTGAAATGAAAGCTTAATGTTTTAAGAAACCTCTTGGATATTCGTGTCATATGTGGATTATCTCACAATGCGTTCAAGATGCTTGAATACACCACAATTCGTTTAATAAGGTTAATCCATATATTCCATAAGTTTATAAATAATGTGGGAACCAAAGGAACATTCATTTTGCTGGATAAATCGAAGTATTTCAGAAACAGCTGAAAGTAATTGCCACCGTGAGCCTTCTGACTGGTTTGTATTGCCCTCTAGTGCTCAAATCAGAGACCTGCAGTAGATACAAATGTTTGGATATGTGAAGGAAATCCAATCTAGTCTTAATAAATATACACAGGTTACTAACAGACTACAATATCCTACTTTAAATCTGTTGGTGAATAATACAAATCTAAAGCATTAGACTCAATGGAAGCGTGTTGCAAAGTTTACATCTACAGCAGGAATCCATTTTTAAAAAGTGACACAATTTCACAAGATATTTATTTTTATTATTATCAACAGCTCATGATTTGTACAGTCAATAAATACATCAAACATGACACATACTGATAGTATTGATAGAACAAATAATGTCCAAGAATACAAATCTGAGCAGCACAGACTTGATGAGTGAGCAGCGAGTGCATGATTGTTCCGTCAGATAGCCCGATCCTGTTTCACTATGCCTTCTTGGGCATCGCAGCAGTAAACAGCTCGTACACCACATATCCACTCCCTGTGGAAAGAGCAGACATGTATTACAGATGTGCCGGAGATACAGTACAACACAAGCATCTATGTTGACTTCAAACAACCCTTCATGAGGCATCGTGCAATTATAGTTATTTGACTTTCCAAGTCAGTTTCAGTAATAACATTGGGGTCAGGCCACTGGCATGAGATGTTTCCCTTGAATAAAGACAGACTGAGACATGCAGAGTGAGCCTGACTCATCAAATCTCAGACAAATGCTGACTTACCAAATACAGTGAGAGCCATTGTGAATCTGTAGATGAGAGCGTCCTTCACCCCGCCCTTCAGATGGATAGGTAAACCGTTGTCCTCCTGCATAGAAAGTCAAGGCGTAGTTAATTCAGAAGAGATAACTTCAAGGCTATGTTGAGGACTTTGTTGATGTTTCTATGGTATTCAAATTGTTGTAGGGCTCATCTCTGGTTAACCATAGCAATTAAGTGGTGACGTACAGTAAACTGTGCAATGAAGCAGTGCTTGCTCTAGGATATAGAAGCAAGGATAGGCCATTTGTCAACTACGACCACTGTAATTCCTAGCGCTATGCATGGATCAGCAAAAGCCTGCCACATTGGAACGTTGGTTTTGCAATGGCTTTTTAATTAGCGGCTCGCAAGCATAATTAGTATAACTCCAGCCTCAGCTACAGGCGAAGGTCATCCAAACACTGCAGGGTGGAAAGTTGAAACCCTCTTATACTTATCTGTCAGGCTACAAACAGGATAACATTTGATTCTGTCTCCAGAACCTGGGAATAAAGTAGAAACTTTGACATTGTAAAAACAAAGAAAATATAATTACCTTCAAAGTATGACAAAAAGGTGCCTAAATTAAGATTTAATTTCACAGTTATAAAGAATGTTTCATACCAACAATGCTTCACTAGACATCAGACATTGACTTTTTTGTTAAAGTGGACCTATCATGCTATATTTGAATAATATAGTGTGTAGGGCCATACCTATATAAAACATGTATGTGAAGTTTTTTTCAAAATACCAAACAGATCATGCATTTTAGCCATGCCTCATTTTGCTCTATTTGCTCTTTTCCAACCCTGTTTTTGCAAGGGCTGATTCTGTGAGAAGTCTTCTTCGCTGCTTGTGTGGCAGACTACAGCGCCATTTACAGGCCTGGCATATGTACTAGGGATGCCAGTGATTATTCGATTATTCGAATATTCGTTACAGTATCCATAATCGAATATTATTTTTAAAAATCGATTTTATTTATATATTTTTTTATTATTATTTGTTTTTGGTTTTTTTCGTTAGTTTCAACCAAAATATAGATTAATGCTAATAATAGTAATAGTATTAATAATTGTAAATGGCCATTGGTCACACCACCAGTTTGTTTTACTGTAAACCTGGAGGAAACCTGCGTGCAGAGCAGACTGCTGCTGCAGCACGCTACACACCGACCCCGCCCCCACCCCCCCTCTCCCTCACATGTGCGACTAAAGATGAACAAAGCGGCAGGTAAAAAGAGTTCCTCCTCGTGGAACTACTTCGAACTTACAAGTCCAAAGGAAGTTAAATGCAAGCTCTGCCAAAAGACGTTGGTCTATCACAGCTCAACCTCAACAATGCGTTTTGAGTGCATCCATTTGAAGATGCGTGATGCGTGCACAATTTATTTATTGCAATGCTGCTATTATTAATAATACAGGCTACAGCCTGTATTAATAATAGCATTGCCGAATAATCGATTATTATTCGCCAGGGCTGCCGAATAATCGATTTTGATCATGGTCAGTTTCTGGCAACCCTAATACCCTAATATGTACTACAGCGTCTCCAGCGCTTTCGAGCGCCAATGGCCGTGGCCCAACCCCCCATTCCCCTGATAGGTGGAGAGTTGCCCATATAGGCGGAGCACCCCTTTTCTGACGTCATAAAAATTCAAATCTGTATCAGCTCCGTTGCAGCCCCTTTTTTTAGAGATTTGGGTATGGAGGAAAAGAGAGAGGGTTGTGTTTTCTGACACTTGGTGAGTTCCCTGACACACCGGGGACACATATTCATGTATAAAAGACGTACAAAAGTGCATTTTGCATGATAGGTCCCCTTTAAGTGAGAAAACGTGTATTTCACTTCACATTTATGATATTACCTTTGCTCAGATGTATCATTAGAAGTGTCAGAAAGAAAACTTAGTAAGACTAGACTACTCCTGTGGTTTACAGGAGTCAGACAGCATCTGAAACACTGTTACAAAGCTCAAATGGGAAATTAATGTGATCATAATGTCATATAGTTTTCAAAAACATTACCTGAAACAGTTTTTGTTTTTCCTTCACACCGTTATTAGCCTGTCTGCGGGCACTGCTTGTGATGGTCCGCCTGGAGAGCAGCCGAAGTCCCTGTTGGGGAAATCTCTCAACTGAGTATTTTTCAAGTTTAAAGGTCCCATGTCATGCTTTTCGGGTTATTACCCGTCCTCTTGTGTGTTATGTAGCTTTTTCTGCATGTAAACGGTCTGTAATGTCACAAACCCTCAAAGTAGCGAGTAAAACTCGAACACAGAAAAGTCCTACTGCCCCAGAACGCCTCGTTGGAGATTTTTCTTTTTACATTTTTTTTTCCTGTGTACTCAGGAAAAAAAATGTCACGTGACCATACCCAAATGGACCAATTGGTCCAAATGGACCAATCCGTGGAGCTCCTCACACCGGGATCCCTTGGCGTTACTATCAAACGCAGTGGGGGGACCTTTAGCG
Organism: Pseudochaenichthys georgianus; assembly: GCF_902827115.2. Classification (NCBI taxonomy): domain Eukaryota; kingdom Metazoa; phylum Chordata; class Actinopteri; order Perciformes; family Channichthyidae; genus Pseudochaenichthys; species Pseudochaenichthys georgianus. The sequence continues at coordinate 19,993,606 of NC_047524.1, forward strand.
TTGAGCATAGAGCTCCCTGAACGTTGGTAATAGACGAGTTGGGATTGCGGAGAAACACTCACTCAGCCTTATCTTTTCTCAGGCCGTAGTGTTTGGCGAACTGTGTGGCAAACAGCCAGGCTGTGAGTTTATGTGTGTGCTCAGGCTGAGTTTCGCAGTGTCTCGCAGACCCCACGCAGCAACCAGGAAATGTCACCAGTAATCCAGCTCACACTCGAGCCTCAAAGGGCGGAGCAGCGAGCCCCGCAACGTCCCGCCAACACGGCACCCAGACCCCACGCAGCACTCATCTGTTTGTCATTACTGGTGTCATTTTCTGGTTGCTAACAAACGCCACTGTAACACATAATCACTGATGTTCCGCTGTAACGGTGGTGGACTCATCATAACAGAGTGGGCGAGCTGACCAATCAGTGCACAGTGGGCTCATAGAGCCGTTTGGACAGAGTGAATACACATACTATGCTGTATGAGAAACCAATGTGATTTTGGAACATTGAACAATGTAAATATATTCTAGTAGACCTCAACAATGGAATTATGATCAGTAGAAATGGCCATGTCATGGGACCTTTAAACAATTTAAGTCTAAGCATGACTAACAGTATATGATGCCACAAAAAAAAATTGTGCTCAAAATAGTTCCCTTTTTAAATGGTCTCAATGGTGACATCTTATGGCCGATGCACCCTTCATACAAGTGCACAAGACTGAGTCAAATCAGAGGTCACTGCTGCCACTGTTGATCATATAGCTCAAAATGGTGGTGCTACATACAGTCAAAGATGATAGGTACACAATATCATGGTTAATGGTTTGGCAATATGTTTAAAGTATCCTTTTATGTAAATGCACGTGGATGGATTAATGGTACACATTATAAAAAAGCGGGTGTTAAACAGCCCTACCTAAATGTAATCATAACTTACCTGAAACTTTACCTCGATTTCTCTTTAAAACTCTGTCGTCTAACTGTCACACCACACTGTATACAGTAAACCGAATACATTATGGAGGTTTTGCAAGTTTCACATGATGTGGCAGGTTGACAAGCACGTCCTTGATTCATGTTTATAGTGGGTACGTTTTTGTTGAGTTGAAGCGAAGCAATCGATACAGCCATAGGTCTGTATTCGCATCGTGTGTAACATCACTAACCTGACTTTATTGTATTCCTGTTGCCTAAGGTGCTAGGTAGCAGGTGTCCTGACAAAAGGGTAAATATCAAACCATTTTACATTTGCTCTATGACATATGACAATAATATTATATGTAACATCGTTTTTTACTTAAATATCTCGAGGGTTTAATGACGTTAAACTCTCAGCTGAAAGCGGGGTTACTTAGCAAATGTCAGGACCGTTACTCGTCAATAAGAATTTACCTAGCTAAAGTTTCGTATTCATTATACATGGTAAAAACAAAATTAATAACAGAACAGCAACTTGATACAAAAGTACAAAAGTTGAAACGTTGTCTTACCAATAGTTGTCTGTACATTTTGGAAAACTTCTGTTATCGTAAACTAAGAGGTAAAGGCAGAGCACAAGGACACACACTGACAGTCTGACTTCCCACAATCCATTGTTACTTCCGGTCTTGTGACACTGTTAAAATTAGTGGGTCAAGTTTTTTATTTAGCTATTATATAATATGACTTATTATATAATGTATTACAATAAATAAAAAAGGACAAATACACCCTCAGAAAAGTAGCGGTAGTGATATGATTAAGTTATGGCTGTGATAGTGATATGCAAATAAAGAAAATCACAATTTACAGGAAAACATTCACCAAATTGGACCCTAAAAACCTTGTATAAAACCCATAAATTTCAAATTTAAACAATTTACTCAACTTAAATCCAGAATGACATTTTGTAACAAAAAATAACAAACAAGTTGGTGATTTACAAATGTGACACTTTTAAAGTGCATATCATTTGGTCAACATTACAGAACGCAAGATAATCCAGCACTCAGGCCCAACTGTCAAAATTAAATTGTTGTTGTGCTCTCATCAGCCTGCGCTACCCAGATAATTAGAATAATGAATATAATAGTATACGATTATAATTCCACTTTTCATTATTAATAAGCATCAGATTGTAATTTGAAAAATATGCCTTGTGACTGGCTGAGTTTCAGTTACAGTGGAGGTAAATAATCACACTTTTGGTACTACTCGTCATAAGTATACTATGACTCGGCAAGCATAATATACTTCAAGTTAATATCAGTGCTGCTATCGATTATTAACGGCACACGAGCAATGACTTTCCCCATTCTATGTACAAGGTAATCTCAAAATCTGTAATGTATAATGGTACATTCATCAGCAGGACATACTACTACAGTACATAATATAGATAAAAACTTGCATTAAAAATACACACATAATTCAGTAATTAAGCCATTCGCAAAGCACTGCTAAAATAAAACAGACACTTTGATAATGTATAGATAAATAGAAGACAGGATAGGATATGACATTCTCTGCAGCTGACATAAAGCTATATGCACACAGACACAGACTGTAGCATCTTTCATTTGCCTTAGTTGCCCAACACAAAAACACAGCTTTTGATGAGACACTAAAGACAATGCTGTCTTTACACAAACACACAACAAATGACTGAGACCAGTGTATTCACGCTAAAGTCAACAAGCAGTCCAGAACGGACACTTTGGGGTCCCCTCATGCATGCATAGACGGGAAGAACGTGATAAAAGAGCAGTTTAGTTTGGAATATCTGCACTGTTGTTGCGGTTGTCATATTTATGGTGGATGATGAGCAGAACGACACCCAGGAAGAAGCAGATGGAGCCCACAGTGATGTAGGCAATGCCAAGGAAGGGGTTCTTCCCTCCCATCCAGGAGATGGTGCTCAGGATCATCCGCTTGCGACCATCAAAGCTGAGCACGGGGTAATCTGATGGTCAGTTGGTTAAAAGAAAAAATACTGGAGATTCTGGATGCAAATTAATTTTTTTAACAGAGCTAACACAGCATGATTAACTACGACAACATTTTGTAAAAAAAACTTATATAATAGTATCACCATATCAATTGATGCATATGATTTTAAATAATCTGAAATGTTGTTTTTATTAATAATTTTACCCGTGAAGTTTAACAAAAGGAAAGAAAATGCATGCTAGTCAACCCTAGAGACTAGGGCTAGCTCTAATTTTGATATGCAGTACAGTAATAATTCAAAGGATACTGTAAGTGACGTTCAAGACGTATTTGCCACTGGGTAGAGTGGGGGTTGTGCTCGGCTTCTTCTGGATGATGCGATAGAGCTTGCGAAAGGTGGGCAGTGCCGCTGTACGCATCCACACGATGAAGTCCTCGTTGATGAAGCCGTTGTTCTCAGGATCTTCGGGGTCCAACTCGAACACTGGCTTCTTCCAGTTCACCGGCTTAGATGTGCCTGAGAAACAACAAGGCAAAACAAAGGTGGTCAATGCACCCTAAGTGATTATGAGTGTGAAGAAATTATTGGCGCCAAGAACTGCAAACACAAGGACCAGTTTATGTCTCTGGCAGGGTCAAACTCTGAAGAAGTCAATTCTGGTTATATTTAAGACACAGCTCTGGTTGAAGTCCAAGCACAAGGAAGGGGCATGCCTTATCATACACTAAAATGATCAGAACATAATCTTAATGGGCCCTATGAATAATTCCCTATCAATGAGCCGAGAAGGTCATGTGCACTGTTTGCTGAAATCACCTTGAAAAGCTACAGTTAGGTTGTTGTTTCCACCAGGGTTCCTGAATTTCACATGTTTGTCCGTCCACCACGCAATTCCCTTCTTGACCAGAGGAATTTCATTCAAGGTGCCGTTGGAATCGATGTGATACAGTTGCAGAGTGTCTGAAACAAACAAACATTACATCAATATTGTTCTATAATGAAGTGTAGCTGAAGAGATAAACGTATGCAACTGATTTGTCAAGTACTAAGCTTTTAGAGGAAGTTTAGACTTTAGTTGCACACATGAGTAGCAATAATCCTGTGAAGGTACTTACCATTGAAAAGGCTGTTAGCTATGGCCCCACATGGAGCAATGGGGGATCCCTCACTTCTACGGTAAGGTTCACATTCCTTGCTGGGGTTCTGTAAAAAGAAAAATGTTTACTGATGCAAAAGGCATTTATTTTAATGTTGGCATGTTAAAATATTTCAACATTTACAAAGATTATACCGTTAAAGCAGACCGGTCACCATTCAGCTGGCTGTCATCTCGGGACTTAACATAACGTCGGTGGTTCTGATAGAAGTTGGATAAGCCGTAGTACATGAAGACATTGCTCTGGAGGAGAGGAGAGATTGTGTTATAGACATTTAGAGTGCATCAGTTAAGGCCTGTAGACGGTACCTTAGTCAGGTTGCACTAAAGTGCTTTTATGGATCTTTAGCTCCATCTCTACAGATCCATTCTCCACAGACAGAACTTAATTTGTTAACGAAAGATTTGTGTGTAACAAACATAGGTTGTGTTCTCAGATAACATAGATGTAATGTTTTCCTTAGTTTGATTTTAGTTTCACCCAAAAACAATAACTTTAATTTAAATAAACCTCAACAACAAATTTAGATATAAAGGAAGCTGTTAAGATCACAGGCATACAAATAAACCTAAAGAAACACTTGAAATAAAATTGGATGAAACTGGTGAGCTTTTATAAAAAAAGATCAATAGAAGCCTACAGGAAGTTACAGGACTGTATATTTTCAGACTACAATAATCAATGATAATAAAAGCTCCAAACAATCCTTGAGTCTGTCTTTCTTTGGACCTAAAATAGATCTTAATGGAGTTTTATTGTCATGAGTGCAGATTCTCTCTTCTACAGCACTTCAAGCAACACTATCAGTTTTGGAGCTGAAGGCATATATTATTCATTAGGGCCGCATACTGCAGGATGGTGCTCACCTCAAATGGCTGCTCCAATGTGAACGTCACGGCGCAGACACACTGTGCTGTGCTGTTCCAGCTGAAGTTCTTGGCACAGTTGTAGCATGGATTGTCAATGTTTGCACCAGTGTAGTCAATCTGAAAAGGAGGAGCAGATAAGTTAATTGAGCAGGTTTGAATATAATAAGTTTACCTAGAAACTAGATAAGCATAATGTTTTCATAGGACTCTATCCATATACACTTAGTAAAGAGTTGATTCAGTACAAGTAGATAAACTAATTTGAATACAAATGCCTTGAATTAACTTCCATATTATACAAAGGACAGCTTACAGGTCATTTTGGTTGGCTTCAAAATGTTGCGTTATACTCAAGTTTCTAACATTTTGATATAAATATGCTGACAAAATATGAATTATTATCATAATGCAAAACTACTCCGCAGAAGCACTTGGAGCAGCCTGAGAATAACAATAATGTTAACATTACAAATGTTTTAAACAGTTTTCTGAAATATTACCTCCTTCCATTACAGTGTATTACACTGCAATCGTTTTAGCTAACTAGCAACTAAGTGTATAATACGCTAATGACAAGGGCTCAGTGTTCCTACATGGTAATTTAAAGGTGTCGTTTGATATTTGTGTTCCTGTTCGTCGTTATACAACAGGTAAATAGGATTAGCACTATATTTATCATATGGCCTGTTGTCGCCTCTTTTAGGGAATAGTGGGCTGGTTAAAATGGACTGTATAGAAAAACCTAGACGAACCTGGTCAGCGGTGGCTATAAAGTTAGCTGACAGGCAGACATGACCCTACCTCGAACTCTTTGATGTTGTTGGAAGTGACATACAGGCCGATGCCAATGGGGATGAAGATGAGTCCGATAACGAAGAAAGCGGGCAACACGGTGCCAGCTGTCAGGATGGGCTGCCAGGCGGGTAGTCTCTGCTGTTTGAACGCTGTGTTGTCCGGCTTTTTACTTTTCACAACCCCTGCCCCTGCGTGATTCGCAGCACCGGGGTGGTTAGCGTCCTCTTCCTTAGCGTTGTAGCTTGACGCCATCATGGCTGCAATCCGCTTCGAGCTAAACACTCTACTGTAGTTGAGAGCCGGCAGTTCCTTATTAATCCCACACGGTGAAAACTACACAACACGCTAAGGCAAAGGGTACAACCGTCTACGGAGAGAAATGTACCCTCTATCTATGCCAAATGTCTACTCACTGTAGTGTTGATTTTTCTGTTTTGTTAATCTCACCTAAGAGGAAGAAGCCGGAAGTTTCCGAGCCAATAGGATGATGAACCGTAGCGGTTACATCACAGCGACGCCCCTTTCTGAGTGTCCATTCTGCAAAATCAGCTGATGATAACTGTCAAGATATATGAGATTCCTGGTAACAATTTGTATTTGTATTTATTTATTCATATTTGATTAAAAAAAAAAACGTTTATGTTTAAGTATTCACGAAATACATTCGGAAAGGGTCCATTATGTCCCAAATAAATATGTTGTAACTTTAAAGAGGGCTATTTCAACAACCACGATCAACATAAATGCATGCCGATTGTTATGGAAAGCACATTTTAAATGAATTATTAAATTGTTTTATTTGTATTATAATGATACACATTGTTATGTTAATGTTTGTTACAGATACTATCTATTTGTTGTTGTTGTTGTTGTTGTTGTTATTGTGACCTTTTATTTGCCTCTCATATACTTTTTTATATATATTTTATAAATAAAAGGTAGTGCTGATGATCAGAGACGTTTAAAGAAGTTTTAACATACTTGGATGTGGTTGTGTGTGTAAATGTCAACTCTGCTGCCGAGGACAGAAGAGACCGTGTGTGTGTGTGTGTGTGTGTGTGTGTGTGTGTGTGTGTGTGTGTGTGTGTGTGTGTGTGTGTGTGTGTGTGTGTGTGTGTGTGTGTGTGTGTGTGTGTGTGTGTGTGTGTGTGTGTGTGTGTGTGTGTGTGTGTGTGTGTGTGTGTGTGTGAGTGTGAGAGAAAGAGAGAGGGGGGGGGGCTCGGAGTGTTCATGATCATATCAGCACGGACCCGGCGCCACGAGGGGGCATTGCCCCCTCAGTTGTATTCTTTGCCCCCTCACTTTGAGCATCATTCATCCATCAAAAAGTACGATAAATGTCACAATTATTAAATAACTTTAGATAATTATTTTCCCCAATATACGTTACTATGTTTGGATCAGATATGTGGGCACTGCAGGCAGTCAAGCAACGTGTAAAAAAGTCTCAACCCCAAGTGAGCTTGTAGTTAGCGTGTGTGCTTAGCTGTAAACACAGTCCACAGACCAAAACGTCTCCGTTTTCCGGGCAAAGTCTTCGGTGGCCGGTACCCGGTTGAAACTCCGGAATGTGCATTAAAAAACATAAAGCAAGGTGAAATAAAATGTTACATGATGTCAGTAAAAACAAGTCTATGGTAAAAAGAGAGCAGAGTTGTGCCTGTTTGTAGCGTTAGCGTATTTCTTCTTCTACTACTTTTTCTTCTACCTCTACTTCTTCTTCTACTTGTAATTCAATGTAGGCTACCTGCCCGCGAAATATATTATAAATATTGACATAGTGCAACAACAAAGCTTTAAACGAGGTAAATTACGAATTTATGTTCTCAATCGTCAAGTGTGGGATTGAATATTACATTAGTTTAGATTAGATTTTTACTATAATAATAATAATAATATGTTGTATATGATATAAACCGTATTGGTACAATGAGTGACATCTAGTGACGGATTGTGGAACATTGATTCGATTTTTCGGTACCACTTTACAATAAGACTACCCTTATAAAGATTTCATAAATAATTAGGTTATTAATTAAGTTGTAAACACTTTATTAATCATTAAGAACCATTTATAAACCAGTTCTAACAGTTTTCATACATCAACACAGGCTCACTATTTGGCAAGATGACTAAGCCTTATATTGGCTAGCTTACTTCGTCTTCTTCTTCAGCCAGCATCCTTGGTATCTGTTGTTCAGTGAGTTTATTCCCCCCTTCAATCAATCAATCAATGTGTATTTATATAACCCAATATCACAAATGTTACATTTGTCTCAGTGGACTTCAGTTTGTACAGCATATCAGTATGACAATACGACACCCTCTGTCCTTAGACCCCTTCCATCTTGATGTTTCTTGACATCTCTTTATGACCATTTATTTATGAGTTACTAACATTTATAACTGCCAAAAGGGAGCCTTATTGTAAAGTGTAAAACACATTCCCATTATTAATGAGTTACTAACATTTCCAATAAGGCTTAGCAGTAGGCTACAGATAAATGTGGGCTCACTATTTGGCAAGCAACCGGTCACAGTTGAAAAGCTTACTAATGATTTATAAAGTTTTCACAACTTAATTAATAAATGAATTACAAACTATTCGTAAACCTTTTATAAGGGTAGTCTTATTGTAAAGTGGTACCGATTTTTCTCATGGCAGTTAGACTAGAGACAAACCTGGGCCCTTTCTCATTTCATCAAATCCCCCTCCTCGACTCCTCGGTCCTCCGGTAGTGACCCGGAAATGAATTTTAGCGCGCCATGTTGAAGGACATCTCATTTCTCTAAATGCACTTCGAGGACCGAGCGTCGAGGAGGCTCTCTGGAGGAGCTATAACCGAGGATACACTGATGGGTCCTCCACGGTCCTCCACGGCTCCTTCGTGGATGCATTTCCGGCAACAGAGATGTTTCAAAGAGTCGTGACGCACGGCCGGACTTATCTCAGCCAATGACAGCTCTGCATGCATCCCCTGGATATTATTTTATTAACTGCTTTCATCGCGACGCGATGTTTACAGTGAGAACAGCTGTGAGGTCCGTGCAGAAAGCAGAGCAGTGTGTATAATATATATCACTCAGTATAACAGGCCTACATTACTCTCTGTATTTGCTGTAGTTTAGTAGATATCTACAAACAAAGAGTCGATATTTTTCTAAAACCATTTAGTGCTTCACAATAAAATACACAACGGCTGTAGCCTGTTTTAGGAGCTGTATGTGCGTGTGTGTGGTGTAGGTGTGTGTGGTACAGTGTGTGCATAGATGCAGCGGACAGACAGGTCTCAGTTGGTTTGGTGTCCTCTGCTTACTTGTAATACTTGTAAATACAACTTTTGGCCCGTAATTTATTTCCCTCATTGTAGCGACCAGAGGGGAGAGGATATATCCAGTCTCTGATAGTGTTACGTTATTATGAGTGCTCTGTTTTATTCTGAAATTGTATATATTTATTAGAGCCGGGACTCGATTAAAAAAATTAATCTAATTAATTAGAGGCTTTGTAATTAATTAATCGAAATTAATCGCATTTTTAAATCAAATATACATATTTGACCTGAGAACAGTGAGAAGCAATTTTCACATGGATTTTACTCCAAGTGGTCTACAGTCCAAGTGCATGACATTAAGGATGTTGGGAGACATAAGAAAACATTACATTCAGTTATAACTGCCAAAACAAACATTATTTACACTATTATGGCCCCTGTTAAAAATGTTTGTAATGTTAACTACTGTAAATTGGTCGAACGAATGCCTCCTCATCCGGAAGCTGACCGAGCAGACCCGAGCAGCAGTCGAGAGGAGCCGAGCGCATCCGCGAAGCACACGTCAGAGTTCCCGTTAGCCGGCAAATCTAAATATCTTCGGTCAAAATAATTTCCGTTTAGAGCAATACCGCTTCAGTTGCGCCACTTATGTGACAGACAAGAATAGTATGTGACAGACAAGAAGAGTCAACTCTAATGTCTAACACTTAATGTGGAGAAAGAGATGTCCTGTATGGGTTGATTGTGCGTTGATCTGTTGGTAATGCCTCGGGGTTCCGGTTAGCATGTAAACAAATGCATAATGCTGCGCTATACTTTGTGGCCTCATCCAGTTGCATAGCGACACTTATTGTGTAGTTGTCTTTTAATAAGCAGGTAGTCTATCATTAGCTAGAACTAGCTGCATCTGATCGATATGGACATAAACGCGAGTGAAGTCTAATCTGACGGGAGAGAGAGATCAGCTGCTGCTGACGAGTCGAGACTCGACACGCAACTCTGCATGATCGCATGCAGCGGTGAGCGGACAAAACACACACTTCAGGTTATCACACGTAGCTATTTTAATTACCTCTCACACGTAGCTATTTTAATTACCTCTCACACGTAGCTATTTTAATTACCTCTCACACGTAGCTATTATAATTACCTGTCAAACTACCTAAACGAGTTATAGATATGTTTAGTTTTACTGTCGGGTCACTCATTACTGGATCCGCGAGCTGCATGATACTGGCATAATAGATTGCCCGATCGGGCAACCAGCAGGTGAGGCTTCATTGCCCGAGCTAAATACTAGATGGCCCCGGGCCATCGGGCAGTCCTTAATGTCGAGCCCTAATCCAGTGAGCCAGAGAGGTGGTTATTCTCTCAGACGTGGACTTACTTATCCTGGCCCTGAAACCAGTCATCTGGTTGAGTGTGGGTTGGGTCAGGGTGTGGTTCCTTGTACTCGGAGTCGGGCTAACGTCCACGCTAGCTGCTACACGCTAGCTGCTACATGCTTTGCATTTAGGTGATACTTTAGGCTTGATGTGCTGCGGTGATATGCAAATTCCTTTTTGCATAATTTGCACACAACCGTGCTCTTGTCGACGCTTCCATCCGTCCAATTTTTAAAACAAAATGTCCCATCCACGGGGCCGACCAAAGCGGTCTCATCAGCTTGTTCGTTCATGTTTGACTATTGTTCACCGTGGTTTGTTGTTGTTTGAAGTCCCATGCTGAAGTCATGAACGTTAGTTGGTGCTCCAGTATAATCGGTGCGCCTGAAACTCATCCAGTGAGAAACGTTCCGCTGTGCAAAAATAAGTGCGATTAAAATGCGTTAATTTTTTAACGCGTTAATTTTTGTGTAATTAATTAATCTTAATTAACGCGTTAAAGTCCCGGCCCTAATATTTATATAAATATATACATGTGTGTGTGTGTGCGTGTCCGCATCTGTAGCCTGTTATTGTCTCATTATACCGCACTGTGAATGAATCAAAGTACATATATAAGTCATCATGAACACATCTGTCCATCAGACAGAGGGCTGCTGTGCCTTCTGTCATCATTAATGGACGTCTCTTTAAAATGACCGCTCAGAGGAGAGGAGTTCTCATTTCTCTAACCGCCTGCTGCTTCCCCTCCTCTCTCCTCGGTTCCCCTCCTCGGCTCCTCCGCTCGCATCTCCTGTGGGCGGGACTAAGTATCGAGGATAGGAGTCGAGGAGGGGAGTCCAGGAGGGGAGTTCGAGAAATGAGAAAGGGCCCAGGGGGCTTTGCTTTTAATCTGTGTCTGTCCATTTGGTGTAGTATTTTATCCAATATTACATTTGGTTTATATATTAGTCACTTTATTATGAAATGCCAGGTTGTAGGTCTTGGTTTGAACATTCAATTCTGAAAATAAAAAATCAACCATTTAATGATGATTAATGATTCATTTTTCTTTAATCCTGACATGACTAGAGTAGATAGTAATTAAGTATGTCAATCTGTATAGGAAGACGAGTTAGGGGATAGAGGAGAAAAGGTTATGGTATAATTACAGAGCCTGTCAATTTATGAATTGAGGAAATCAAAGTTAGTCTATTAACCAAAGTGCAGCCATCTAATAATGTACTATCTGTAATTAAAGATCAGAGGAAAAGAACAGAATGAGAGGGGTAAATCCGGAATAAAGAAGCAAAGAGATTATAGAGCAGTGAGAAGGAAAGGAAGAAAGAGAAGACACGTTTAGGTCAGGATGGATATCCGAAAGTGGTTGTCCAACAAGAAGGCTGGTAGTTCTGGCAGCAGCAAAGATATTGTGGAGGCTGAGCTTCCAGAGAGGGATTTAGTTCAGAGCGAGTTAACTCCACCAGCCAGAGAAGATGTCCCGGCGGCGGCCAGAGCATCTTGTTCCACAATAAGCACGAATGGGTCAACAGTCGCCTCCAGCTCCACCTTTTAATGCCACTGCGCCTGACGATCTTGGGACAGAGGGGCCAACCCAGGTTATCCTGCAGTCCTACCCTGTCCGAATAATGAATGGCCAAAACGCACCTTTACCAAGAATAGGTTTAATGGAAGAAAGTGGCTGGAATATTCAGTTGTGGCTGATGCTGCATTTTGCTTTGCATGTAGAAAGTTTAACATAGGGTGTAGTGCTAATGCAGACAAAGCCTTCACACAAACCGGCTTCTGTAATTGGAAATGTGCAACTGATAACTGATGTGTGTGTGTATGTCCCTTTAACGTTCAGCACTGATTGAGGGCACCTGGCTGTCGGTACGGCCATGAGGAGTGAAAGGCCCGAGCCAGAGACTCGCTTGCTCTCTCTGTTGGAGGATTTGTTTTGGAGAGCATACCTGACTTATGATTTTGTTTCCCTTCACCTTAGTTTGGCATTCAACACTTTGCACGACTACACCATTTTCACACACCCGCACACATACACTACTGATCTTACTGATTAACACATCCCATTGTGGTAGCTCTGTTTAATTTAATGGTAATAATAAATATATTTCCTTACATCGCGTCCGTTTCACGTTTTTGGCCAAGAGCCAGGCCGTGACAGTTGTGAAAAAAAAGTCGCCCCCTCTGATTTTTTAACAGCCCCCTCAGTCATTTCATCCTGGAGCCTGGCCTGTATCAGCATGTCAAAGCCAGATGATTATTAAGTTAGCTGTCCATCACTTTAGAGAGGTTATCAAAGAACTCCCCCACGTTGTGCTTATTAAAGGCAGTAGCTCTTCCAAGAGAGGTTGCTTCAGGAACGCGGCATGCCAAATGGTAGCGTGCTTTAAAGGCGTTGAACTAATCAGGTCCTAGAAAAGGTTAAAAGTTTATCAGCACATTGCAGTTTACATTCAGATAAGTTGAAGCTATCCGCTCCAAATAACTATCCAATAGCCTATACTTGATCTAACCTGCTTTTTCGTCTCTGGTCCAGCTGGCAGGCATGTCAATGCTATTTCTTTGTGCAAACTCAAAAGCCAGTTCACGGCATTTCATGACACCTATGCCATGAAACCAGCTCTTTCCAGCCAGCTCTTTCTCCATGTTCTCATTGAAGACTCGTTTGGCGACTGCTGTTCTTTCATAGCCTGGCTTTGTTACTTCTCCTATTTTTTTCTTATCCATATATTTTTGTATGGTCATCCTGCAGATCTTCATCTCCTTTCCAACCTGACGTATGGTCTTCCCCTGTTGCACCTCTTTCACTGCTCTTTCCAACTCCTCAAGAGGAGTTGAAACCCTGTCTTTCTTCACATCGTTTTAGTGATCAAATGTAAGAATACAATGTACAATAACAATAAAATACAATAAAGTAATATATAGTAAATAATCATAAGTTGGGGTATGGCACAACTTAACCCAGGCCGTTTGGCACAAATCACCCCAAGCCCAGCATTTTGAAAAAAATGCATCCCCCAGCTGTTTTGAGCTAGCATTATGCTAACTGTATAGACTCATGGTGTAGCTTACTAAAGCACTAAAACATGTGTGAACTGTTTTCAAAGTTGTCTAAATTGTTCACAGCAATCAAAAAACCTTGATCATAGAAATTTTACTTTGGAGGGCAACAGATTGTTTTTTGAACTTAACTGTGCTTACCTCTCAAGCCATGTGTCTCCCTTCTTTGCAGGATGATTGGAATGGATGCCTCTTCAAAAATATGTGGTCACATGACCAACTTCTTCTATGGTTTTCTAGATAACAGGGGTGGCAATACTTGCCCCTTGGCACAAATTACCCCACTCTCCCCTACAATAGATTAACTCCATCCATGAAAAAAAGTAAAAACAATGGGGCTCATTAAAAAATGACTTGCTGCATGACTACATTGTCCTGTGTGCACCTGGGTTAAGACCTTTTGAAAAGCACTGACTATATTGTGTAGTAATTGCGTGATTATAAGAATGCATATGAAACATTGCACATGTATCTGGCATGTTGAGCTAAGTTGAATACAATTAATTCTCCTTCTTTGCTGCATGTTTTTATTTGCCTACATTAATATGAATGCCACACTACACTTTTTAAAACAAATGTATTTAAAATAGTTTACAATACAAATCCTTTACAGAAAAAAATGAAATAATTTACATGAAAACAAGTATATTGATTTAATGTGTGTCCTTATAAAACATTATCCACAAACTCCTTATTCGTGAGACAACCACTCAAAGCAAGAAGCAGTTAGTAGCAGCACTGTCTGATATAGTATGTTAACCACACTTTTATACACACTGCAGAAACAGACAACATTTTTCAATTGCAGATATGGATATGAGATAGATAAGTACAAAACACTTTACAAAATATAGAAATGGCTTATTTAATTACCGAATAGCCTCTGTGCCCTGCAATGTCTAGTTGAGATGTATAGGGATATCAGAGCTTTATTTCAGTGGGTAATGTTTCAATCCCTCTAAAGCACCATACTGTAAGATATGTTTGGGTATGTTGGTGGTTAATCAGGCTTTTCCTCCATTTTGTAAAATATTGCTATTCACAGTGGACTTTTTTACTTCTATCCTCATAGACTGATTGTCAGCTCGAGACTCCATCTTCACTCCACCCGAGATCCCCAGGGATCCCAGCACAGCCTTCCCCGTCTTCAGGCTCTTGGACATTGGGATGCGGGTCAGCCCTGTGCGAGATGGCTGGGCATCATGCCCAGTCTGTTGACAAAAGAGAGAGAGTACAGTGTCTCAGGGAGGAGAATAAAGATAGGGGAGCACTTGAAGGGAACATTTGAGAAAGACATTTGAAGTCAAAACCCATTATAGGAAAAATGAATTCTGAATAACTAAACAGTGTAACCGATCATATTTGATATGCTAAAGGAACTGTGTGAAACACAAATGTAAATATTTATTCATTCTTTTACTTCAATCCCAGGGGGAGCACTTGTCTATGCTAGGTTTCAGTGTGTTGGTACTGGTAAACGGCTGCTTTTTGTCAGCCAGAGGGCACTGAACCCGGTTGTTTGTGAATGTAAACACTGTGTAACGACTATAAATTACACAATGACTGTAGCAGAGTGGCAAGATGCCACATCATTAGTTCTGCTTCTCTGAGGCCTGCCCATAGGGCCATTTTTGTCACGCCATCTGATCCACAAAGAGCATATTATAAGGTCCACTGAAACACCAACAGTAGGTTTTTTTAACTCTTATTTAGGAAGCTGTTCGTAAACAGATGTACCTTGGGCAACATCACGTGTAATATCGATCATAAAACCAAGACCTAATGTCTGTGGCATTAAAGTTACATCGTTACCTCTCCTAAATACTTTTTTAAGTTGAATATAAACTTACAGCAAGCTGCCCATTAGCTTGGATCAGCATGAAGACTTAACAGAGAGGAACAGCTCTGGCTCTGTCCAAAAGGTATCACAACCCTACCACAACCTCTTAAGCTAGATACACAATCACATCTGTCTTTTAATTTGTACAAAAACAGGGGGATAAATGACAATTTGATATATTACAGGGGTTGTAGTCAAGGCAGCCCAGTACAGACCAGCCCATAAAACAGCTTTACACTTTCTTTGGGTAAGGATCCAAAAAAAGGCATATCAACATGTTCAGATGTCACTTCAATTGAAGTAAACATATTTTTCAACTGTTCCACTTTTTACCAAACCTACTTTTTCAGACTTCTTTGTTATCAAATACAGTACTTCCAATTAACTTTTAGTAGTCCAGAGTAAATTGCTGCTGAGCAGGTATCCAAACGTATTAAAACAATTGTTTAGGATAACATGTCAATCCATTATTTGGACTAAGGTAACCTCAAAGCAAAACGTACCGTGCTTTGTGTGGGTCTAGATGTGGTGGATGTGACAGGGGAAATTGTGATTGTGCTCGTCACTTTGCTCTGGGTAGTTCTTGTAGTGCTGGTGGTGATTTGGCGGGGGGAGCGCAAAACTGTCCCAGTTGATAGGGTAATTTCCTTGCTCTCCGGCCTCACTACCATCTTTGACGTCATGTTGTTTCCTAGATGAATGTGGATCTTGTTGTCTTCAGTAGTGGTTATGATGCTAGTATTGGTGGGGCCCTTCCTTATAGGCATTGGAACCATCTGTTTCTCGGGGGTAACCTTGAACACCGCTCGGCCCATTGTCATCTCCTGCGGTTCCGGGGAGGCAGACACTTCAGGCACGATGGCAGTGCTCACTGTCATAATAGAGACAGGGGACAAGGGCCTTCCTGAGGCCGATGGGACTCGGCTGCTTTCCGGAGACTTGGCTCTGGATATCGTTGTGATGCTGACTGGAGACTTGGCTCTTTCTGGGCCTGTTAAGGACTTTCTCTTGTTTGTTGGAGCAGAGTATGTTGGAATGATTGTAATTCTGGATTTAGGTTGAGATGGGTTGGGGCTGAGTGGAGCTGAGATAGAGAAAGCATCTTCAGTGGGGCTGCTGATCTCAAGAGTGGCCATGTTGTTTTGGTGGTCTGGTGTTACGCGGATGTGTAAAGGCTGTCCTTGCTTCAATTCAGAAGTCAAATGTTCTCCGTTAATGTGAATATGCTTTCCCAAGTTGGTCTCCTGAGGAGTGTGGTCTTTTTTCCTCATCCAGGGAATCCAAGATTTCTTTACACTCATGTCATTGCCAGTTGAAGGGCTACGCTCAAGACCGCTCTTTTCTGTTGGCTTCTTAAGGCACTTCTGTCTAAAGTTGTTCATAATGTGATTCTCTTCTTGAACAGACTTTCTGATGAACACAGCTGCGGTATCCTCCTCTGTTGGTCCAGAAGACAAAGCCTCCGTCTGTACTCCAGTGGATGTCACAGCAACGTCCACCATTCTCCTTCCATTTAAACTGGGCCTTAGTGCTCGACTATGGCGCTTTGCTATCTCCAATTCTTTGGTCAGATGGAAAACTTCGGTGCCCATGTTCTTGGCCCTCTCCTCCTCTTCTAAGAACCTTTGCTGCAGGACAGAGTAATCCACTTGGAGCTGAGAAAGTTGGTCTTCCTTGTTCATTAGTTCATGGATCTTCTCCTTGAGGGCTACAACGTCTGCCTGTAGTTCCCTGGTGTTTGCCTCCTCTCTCTTGCATCGTTGTCGGATGTCTACTTCTTGGCTTTCTCCTTTCTCGATTGCTTTGTTTTGTGCTATCTGACCCCTCATTTCCTCCACCTGTTGGGAAAGAATGTTGGCCTTGTCTTGTTCAGTCATGAATCTTTTTTCCAACATGTCGTACTGATCCTCTGTCTTGATCAGATCTCCCTCAACTACTTCTAGTTGTTTGAGACGATTTTTGAGGCGTTCAATTTCAAATATCAGCTCTTTAACTTTGTTGTCTTCCATTTTGACAGTGTCAAACATTCTTCCCAGTTCACATTTTACTGAGTTCTTCACAGATAGCTTTTCTGCTTGCTCGAAGCTATCCAACCTCTTTTTCATTTGACTGACTTTGGAACTGAGATCCTGAGTTACATCAATTTCATAGGCTAGTCTAGTGCTAACGTCTCCTTTTTCTTTAGTAAGAGTCTCTACTTTGGTTTCCATCTCTGTTTTCAATTTCAAGAGCTTTTTGCTTTCCTCTATCCATTTCTCAGTCACCTCCATTACCTTGCCCTGCTCAACTTTGACCATGTTACTCAGATCTTCCTTTTTCTTCTCATCTGACTTTGATCTTTCCATCAGATTTTTTTGTTTTTCCATCAAAGCAACAGTCAATGATTTCAGCTTACTCAAGTCATCCTTAAGGCTCAGCTCAGACTTTTCTAACTTCAGCTCAGAAGACTCTACCTCTTTCATGCGTATCCTGAGAGCTACAACTTCATCTGAGAGCTCTATGGCGAGTCCTTTCTCTGTCTCTAGAGCAGTGTGTAACTCTGAACATTCAGCCTTGCTTATGCTAAAGGCACCCTCAAGTTTCTCTAACTCCATCATCCTTTTCTGGAGCTTCTCTACTTCTAGCCTGAGGTCTTTGCTCTTACTATTTTCTTCTTGTAGCCTCTTTCTGAGCTCTTTACACTGATTTTCAGTCTTGGTAATCTCTTCATCTTTTCCTTCCATCTCCCGCACTCGTTTCCGCAAGTTCTCCAGCTCAGTAATCAAGTTAGAGTTGCCACACTCCCCTTTGCCAATCTTCTCCCTTAGCTCCTGCAGCTCCTCCTCAGATTTCTCCAAGACCTTGTTTCTCTCCTCTAGCTCCTCCACCTCATGGGTAAGCCCTAAAAGTTTGGCATTGAGTTGACGGTTGTGGATCTCCTGAGTGGCCAGCTTGGCACTTGTCTCCTCATGCTGTTGGGTAAGCTTGGCGGATTTCTCTTTAAGCTCAGCCTCCAGGCTTAGCACCCTGTGGCCATCTTCCTTAGCACGCTCCTTGGCTTCACTCAATTCCTGCTCCCACTGCTGGAGCTGCTGGCTGAGTTCCTGGGCTCGTTGGCTCTGTTGGTCCATTTGCTCCAGGTGCTGCTGGCGCTCATTGACCAACATCAGGGCAAAGGACTTGAGCTTGACTAGTTCCTCTCGCACCTTGGCCAGGCGTTTAGAGTGCTCCTTGTCCTTTCTTATATGGTAGGACTTCTCGGTCTCAAGCAACCTCTTTAGTCTAAAACGTGAAGGGAAAAACAAAACAAGGCATTAGTGTGGGGTTTTTATTTTAAACTAGATCTGTGTTTGTCATTGAGTAAGCAAAATAAGTTGCATTGCAGGACGCAATACTTTATCCCAGATAGAGTTTGAATGATGTGTGATCATTTCAATTATTTACAGACATTTCATTCATACTGGTTTGATTTTGAAAGTGCTAACATGCAGAAGATCACAGATGCACCATTTTACTAATATTATTTGCTGCTGACACTGAGTGCACTAACCAACTAACTAACACTCGCATTTCAATGTATCCGAGAAAAAACCGAAGTTGATATACTGATCATTACACACATTGTATGGTGCAATTAAAAAAAGATAATAAAATGCATTTTAACAAACAAGAAAAAAGATAAAAATGGAAAACTGGCAAAGATTAACCTCACAACTCTGAAACACTCCTGCTATTCCCTGCTGTATGGATAAAACGCAAGCTGCTATGGAAAGTTTAATATCCTCTCACCAAGTGGTCTTCTTTTCTCTCAGCTTCTTTCTATGCTGCTCATGCCAAATGCATGCAAAACAGATCGAATGCAAAGCTGGCTCTTCTCCTTTTACACTGGGACATATACACGCTTCATCCTGAACAGTTTTGCATTGCAAAAGTAACCAAATTATTAAGGTGCCAGCACAAGTAAGAAGATTGTGCATCTACAACTTAAACAACCTACAAATGCTCAAAATACACTTTTTAGGTCAAGTCATAACATCTCAGAAACTTTACAACAAACTCCATTTAAAACTTACCCACTTTGGATGCTCTACAGTCAACACATTAACATGTCTGCCATTATACAAACTCCAATGAGAACACATAAGAAGTAACAGGAGCTTCCTTTTTCACAGATCCTCCACCGTCACATTTCAGGCATGAAATGAAGACAAAAAAAGATGAATAGTGGAGCAGTGCAGACCTCTAGTGAGTGATGTCATCTCATCCATATAAGGCATAGTGTGTGTATGAGAGTGTGTGTGCTGCTCTGCTGCTGGACACTGTGAAGGGGGCAGGACCGTTGCCAAGGGGGTGTGTTTTGCAAACATGTCCCTAAATCTCAATGCATTTATTAAACATGGCATGTTCAAATCTAAAACAAATGTAGGCAGTTTTTTTTACAAATAATCAGAAAATATTACAACTTTTCTCAGAAAAAATTCAGTGCAAGTTTGTTGGAAATAAAATGATATTTTCCTTTTTCAAATGTGCAGAGGATATTACCTCTGCAGGCCGGATGCTATAACCTTCCTGGTGCAGGAGACAGAAGAGAACGTCTGCTATAGTTTCACTCGAGGGGAAACTGGACTTGAACTTGGTTCCTTGCATAGTCTACATGTAATGAGAAAAGCAGATATGGCTGAGTTGGATGTCTCCCATGAGGGGAAGAAGATCTGGGAGGATACACAACTTTGCCAATTGCTTTATGAAGTGCTATGCCCTGACATGGAACTGTATAGATGAAGTTCATTTTAATTAATCTTATTTCCTAATTGCCAAGTCGGATTAGTTGTTCTGATTACTGTACAATTGAGACTTCCATATCTCAGAGTACAGCTCTTAATATTCATGCTTAAAAAGTCAGATATCACTCTCACCTTGAGAGTGATATCTGACTTTTGATGAATCGGCACTCTAAAATCACTTCCATATAAAGGTTAAAGTCATGATGTCTGTGGTATTTAGCTCAGTTGCTCTGTTTCCAAGGGAGAACGCACTATGGAAAATGTGGCCTGTATCTAAAGAAAAATAGTGCATTGTGGGTAAAAGAAAGTTGTTTGAATGAGCGTTTTCAACTTCTTAATGTGCGTGCGAGATATAAAAACACATGTCTTGAACAAATACACAGGTGCAATGCATAAACCAACGTCCATGAGAAACCTTTTTTTTAAACATGGAACAACATTTCATCCCATATTTCCTGTGGAATTTGCTCAGAGGCACTGCAGCCCCTCTGTGTAAGGAGGCTAGGGACTGAAGCAGATATGAACTGCCAACAATCTGCCAAAGTACTGTTGTACACTAACGACCTCTGATGACAGAGAGAACGCAGCATTAAGCAAGAGCACCTGTGGTAGTGTACAGTACATAAGACTGATGTGCTGTTAAAAGAGCGAAATCAGAAACAAAGTGGCCATCGACTATTTAAAGACAACCATAGGTCTACAAATGTGTGTACACGATCTTCTGACAAATGGTGGAATAATGCAACGTTTTTTCTCTGAAGGCTAAAGACCTAAAAGTAACAGGTGTTTGGCACAAGACCTTTGACTTTTCTCTCTTCACTCTCACCCAGACGTTGGGAGCAGATCCCATTACTAAAGACCAGATGCTGACACGCTTCTATCCCACCTGAGTGAATGTCAAAACAGATATCTGACATGGCGGATATACACATGTTACTGTTGGCACTAATATGTTCGTGCAAAGGAAGTAATGTTTTTGAACGTCTTTGATTCTGTTTTTTCACAGTGGCTTGTCTGTGTTTTGTGTATTGCCGTCAGCTATATAAATACTAAATCAGTTTTGTGTCCTTCTACGGCAACAGATAGGAGAATCTGAGCTCTGCAGGATCTGTCAGATCAAGACCATAGAAAAGCAGAGCTCATCCCCTTTGAGGTGACAGAGGCCCATTTGTGCACGAGCCAAGGAACCTGGTGGAAACTCCCTGGCACAAGGACGAGGTTGTTGCATGCAAACTAAGGATCAAATGAAAGTTAAGTGGAAGTTCACTTCTGATTTGTACCATGTGCTGCACCTGTGCTGTGCTGCTTTCTATCAGCTATGCCAGCAGCTTCGCTCTATATGGTAATGTCTGTCAGTTGATTGGTCCATCACAATCCACACTGAAGGCAGAGGGATTGCAGATTTTCTTTGTAAGACATACCTGCTAAGCATCACATTAGCATTGCCATTGGGATGTTAGTAGAGCTTATATGGCTGTTGACTACTCTTCTTTGCACACATGATATAAACTCCTTTAGCAATTTGGTTGAAATACATAGGCTCTTGATAACCTATTTTCAGCAGGTGTGCACATTGATTCACAACCAAGAACTTGAAAACTCTTCATATATGTTTTGAATCATGACTTCACCTCTTCCCCAGCCTTTTAAAAAACCATCCAAAGGAGTATAATAGCTATACGCTATGTCTGCTGCTCATAGCCATCTCTTCAGTGTGATGGCAGCTCAGCTGTCAGGCCTGTGATTTAGACTCCATGGTCTCTTTCCTGTGTCCTGTCGTAAAAGCTCAAGAAAAAAAGGTAGTAAGTACCTCCGACGTTTGAAGTTTTGACAGTTTAAGAAATACAGCATACTGTCTCTGCTCTACAGATGACTGACTATAGATATACATTATACCACAGATGCTATCTTTTGTGCTGTCCTTTGCACATGATATCAGTCCTGTTGGCAAACTAAACTAATGCTATTTGCACAGAAAACATTTTACGAGGTAAGCGTTTTCTAATTTTCTTCTGATGTCCTTCAACTGCCCTACATTGACTCTTCTTGGTGATTTAAAGAGTTTCCTGAAGGACCAAAAGCTTTAGTCTACACATGCTAAATTAAGGCTAACTGCTGCTAATGACAGTTGCTGTCACTTAGCTGGAATCTTAGTTAGATATGCTGCTCGGACTGCAGCACGTCTTTTCACTAGCAAAAGCGCTATGAACAATTAGGACGTTTTTCAAGCCTCTTAGGGGTCATGCCAGAACTGGTGCAGGGCTAGTAGGCTAATATGATATATCTTGCTATGTTGTGTGTTTTTGCATTAGCCTTTTTGGCTTTGTTATCAAATCTTCCAACCAGTTCGTTTTTGATCATTTATAAGTGATCTTGATAATCGCTGTTAATGCTAGCTAGATTTAGTACAGGTGTGTATTTATAGGTCTCCTATGCTAAATCTTTAAAATACTGAATCCAACATTCAGTTGCTCCTCCAATGCATCCCCATCTCTCAAAGTAATTGTGTGAGAATGGACAGAGATGTGTTATGAGAATTAGAAAAGAAAAAACGACAAAACAAATCCTTTCATCTGTAACTATTTTAATTACTAGGGCCGCCTCTCTCGTACACATTCATTGCACATCTATACACAACCACTCTTGTTTGATCTATGTGGGGCCCCCCACACACACGTGATTTAACCATCCCCTCCCAGATGTTGAAGTGTGTGTACGTCCCTCTTTCTCTCTCCCCCCCCAAACTTCTCATCTCTTGTCTCCTCTTGACCAATGAGCCAGATCGTAACCTCGACAATGACTTCATTTCGCAGATGATGTCATGGGAGATTCACCCCTGTCAAAGCCCTTTATTCCTTCACTTGTTTTTCCTCCTGTCCCCCCACCCAGAGGCCCTGTCTCCTCCCCTCTCTACCCATGACCTCCCTCTTTCCCACAGCAAAGAGCCTGACCTCTTCCCCTCCTCCCCCTTCTCTTCCACACACTCCGTACCTCTCCCTGTCAGACAAAGGTATGCAAGGTTATCGCTTTAGTAACCATCTACCCCCCCTCTTCCCTCTCTGGTTATTCACTTGGCAGATGAGGCGATCTTTCACACATTCTCCGATCCCAATGTATTCCCTTGCTGCTCTTCCTTTATGCACTTTATATGTTCCACACTGGTTTTATAAGCCATGTCGGCTTTATAACTCATGTTCTCTCTCTCTCTCTCTCTCTCTCTCTCTCTCTCTCTCTCTCTCTCTCTCTCTCTATCTCTCTCTCTCTCTCTCTCTCTCACCACTCTTTCCACCTGCAATGGATTCCTTTCACCAATAATTTATTTCTTCTATTTTGCCAATAGAAATCTCCATACACAATAATTGATATAGTATAACAATTAGTAATATTGACGTCTTTGTGATTGAGTATGTTTGGTTTAATTTGGAGATGCAATTTCATGCCCCTAGCTCCGTCATTACTCTCCACCTCCTCACCTTTCTCTTTCCTGCTCCAGAAGATTTGTGAAGTCGTCGCTCTTGTCCATGTAGTCTACATGTTTGCGTTTCTCTGTGTCCAGCTCATGGACTGTGCGACGGTGGGACTTCTCAGCTAGAAGCAACTGACCCAGCATCCTCCGGTACGTCTCTTTGTGCTTCTCCTGCAGACGGTCCAGCTGAGGAGGAGCAAATAAACACAATTACACACACAGGGCAAGGACCAACCATGCATAAAAAGAGAATTTTATTTTGTGTTGCAACATCACAATAACCTCCTGCAAGGTGTTCAGGAATGTCAAACTGAAATGATTTTCAACATAAAACCACTATAACTGGCAGTAGCTAACCTACCTCAACCATAGGCTTTTGGTAGACGCTGTCATCTTGCGGCTCAGTGCCAGTGATGGAGCTGTCCCTCTGCAGGGCATGGAGGGCCGAACCAGGAGCCGCAGATCCATAACGTGATGCAAGGTCCTCTGGGACAGTCTGTTTGGACTTTAGCATGCTGATAACATCTTCTCTCGCCTGCAATTACAAAGCAGTAAACAAAGGATTCAACAAGTTTGAGTGTAATTTAATTAAATGTTAAAATGGTTTGCAATTCCATCATTTGTTTAATGGATCCAGATTTCCCCCAAAAGGTCTCATGGTAAACTCATGGCACATTCCTCAATTTTCTCTGGCATGTTACACTGCCATTTTCTACCACAAGATGGAGCTATCGTTCATAAAATGTCAGTCAAACTCATTCCAATAAAGCTTGTTTCTTTTCATTTAAACTGACCCTGTGTTCATCCACAGTGCCTCTCATAGATATGTTTTCTATCTCACAAAGAAAAGCCGACCCACCTGAACCTCTCCTTCCATGATCCCCATCAGTTTGATCAGACCCTCTTTGGACAGGTCCATGATGTTTTTTTTTCTTTTCTCCCGCTTCAGGGGAATCAAACAGTAGCTTGTCTTTGTCAGAGATCATCTCGACCTCTAAATGATCATCACTGTCATTCTGCTGAACTTTGGCCTTCAGGCTCTTCACAGGCAGACCCACTTCCTGTTCTTGACTGAAGTCATGGGGTCCCTGTTGAACCCCAAGCACCCCATTGGCTGGGCTTTCCACACCGCTGCTTTTGGACCTCATGTTCTACCTGTACCAAGAGAAAAATACATGTGGTGTTTAGAGCAAATAGTGCCATTCTTGTTTGGGTGTTTTGTGACACTATTTATGGTGGTATGTTTCTTTGAATTCTGTACTTTTAATGTTTTGTTATCCCACTATCAAACACAAATCCACTGTACACATATACTGTACTCTCGATACAACCGGAGGACATTCCTAATCCTAAATAAATACCCACAAATTACCCTGCAGTGTGTTTGTGTGTGTTGTGTGTGTGTGTGTGTGTGTGTGTGTGTGTGTGTGTGTGTGTGTGTGTGTGTGTGTGTGTGTGTGGGTGTGTGTGTGTGTGTGTGTAGTGTGTGCTGTGTGTGTGTGGTGTGTGTGTGTGTGTGTGTGTGTGTGTGTGTGTGTGTGTGTGTGTGTGTGTGTGTGTGTTGTGTGTGTGTGTGTGTGTGTGTTGTTGCGTGCATTCCTGACACGTCCTGTCCTCTCACCAAGGCTTGTGTATATCATGCTGAGTGTTGATGTTTGGGGACTCCTGGGTGCCTTTTCTGATGACATAGGCAGTCTGAGTTGAACATTTTATCCAGACCCTGATAGAAATCCTTTGATGACAGACAACATTTTAATTTTACCGCATTAATCATTTATAACGACACAAGCCATGTTGAGGGTGGCCCACAGCATGCTTGATTGCTTAAACCATACAGTGAGCTCGGAAATAACATTGAGAAGTTAGTATATGTTTTGTTGGCTCCTACAGTGCGCCTCAGTGTTTCCCAACATTTTGTGTATGATGTATCTCACAGCTTTGTCAAGTTCTTTTTACTTTCATCGAGTAGGTTTTGGTTTTGTTTGTCGGTTGGTCTATTTGTTATCAGGATTACGGAACACTTCAAACTAAACGTGAGGTATTGGAAGTTGTTGGAGGTCTGAGTGTTACAAATGTTTTCATTTGAAATGTGTTTATAAGTGGATATTATTTAAAAGCACTACATATATACTGTAAAAAACGGTGGTCATGCTTGCATTCGTACTACAATCACTTGCTGTGTTTAAAGATTTATCTATTACAGCCTTTTCTATCTGTTGCGCTAATTTGAGCCAGCAATTTAAACTATGTATTACTTTTGGCTAGCTATTTTAACCATTTATGTAGGACTAAAAGCTAAAGGGATTATAAACCTGTCTTAGTTTTAGGTAACTATTTCAACCATTTATTTAACCGTTGTAGCTTTTCATCTTTGGCTTCAAGCTTACCATTTCTAACTGTCTAAAAAATATTTTTAACTTACTAGTTACATTTTGTTTTTTATTACCTTTAGGAAATCATTGTAATCTGTTTAGCCCTTATTTGAACAGTCTGTCCAGTAGGCTTCCTTTAGCAAACTGTTTTACTTTACTTTTAACTAAATATTTTAAGGTTTGTCAAGCACTTTTAGTTAATATGGATTAACAAATGTATGGATACATGTTATAAAAATGTTTTTCAAAGATGCTCTGTAGGTCATCTGGATAAAAGTCTATAATGTAAGCCTTATACATTTGTTTAGGGTTATTTGTGTGTGTGCGTGCATGGGTGTGTTTCAGCTCTTTAAAAACAGCCTTTGTGCATTTTGATTTCAAATACACAAAGCAAACTTTACATCAACAGCTTTTTAATTACTACCAGATTACACCCCCGGTCCCAAAAATCCCCACCATACAACCCTGGTGATGTCATAGCACCCTGACCTCTGAATCATGCATTGAGAAATCCTGAGCAAGTTTGCAGCAATCACATGAATTCGATCTTAATCAACAGATTGGATACATGGTTTAGAATAGACCTAAGACAGTGAATGCACAGCTTAGTACAACACATGTACGCACATAACTGCACAGATAAAACACTGATGAGCATTTAAATTAGTCTAGCTTGGATAATACAAGATGACAAAATTGAATGTGTACTTTTAGAAGAGGAATTAGACTTTATATATGCAATATAATGAGGTCTGAAAGTGATTCTATCAAGGGTTTCGTTTCACATCAAGTAAAATATTTAACATTTGTTGGAGACGTTAAGCCTGCAGTGACTTCTAATGATGCTTGAAACCAATCTCTTCTGTTTCCTGGAAAAGACACCCAAGCACATCAAAAGTAAGAGTGCATCTCAGTTCTTAGAGTTCACTAGGTAACATCGACTTTTATTAATCCCTTGTGGGGAAATTATTTCTCTGCATTTGACCCATCCTAGTGTTAGGAGCAGTGTGCTGCCATTTTGAATGGCGCCCGAGGAGCAGTGTAGGGAACGGTGCCTTGCTCAGGGACACCTCGGTGGCACTTGGTCTTGCCGGGTCTTGCTGGTGACCTTCCAGTTGCCAAGCCAAGTCCCTATCGACTACGCCACCACCGCCCTAAGTTCACATTGGCTCCAATGAGAGCTGGTTCTTAACCGGAGATTATATTTCAGTGCCTTCTTTCCTGTCCATAACTATTCATTTCAACTATGGGATCATGATCATGGAGCCATGTCTCACAGCGTTCATCCCACCATAGAAACAGTGTTAAGAGAGTTATGACCAGAGGAAAGCTCAGTGGTGGAGCGCATTAGCAATGGCTCCATGGTCCCTCGGGGTGATGAAACATAAAAACATATGCTATACTGTAAATAACTCAGGTAGAAGTACTGGTGACAAAATGGTTGACACTGAGTTAAGGACATGAAGGTTTATTTGTAATCTCTGGGCTGATGCCAGGAAAATCTGTCTGGAAGCTACTGTTCCCGCTTGCCTTGATTCGTGGTGCCACTCGACTACAGGGGGTCTGTGTGTACGAACGAAACGTTAGTCGTCTGTGGGCATGTATGTCTGTGGACTGACTTTTAGAATGTCTCAGTGTTGCAACCAAGAGTCCTTTGCCCCCCCCCCCCCCATTGAAAGCCCTCTTTGTAGGTGTGTCGTTAATTTAATCCCAAGAGGGTCTCTAGTTCACTCCTCCAAAGCAACACATTTTGTATGCACATTGTTATTTTAACCATCGTTAATTTGCAATTTTGTAGTTTGTTCAAAAGGAAATCCATTTTGCAACACAAAATGCAAAATGGAATATCTCTTGGACAGCTTTAGGAGATAGTAATGATCCCAACAATTTCAGGCCTTATTGATGACAGGACTTTGTTTGGCAATACTTCGTTGTCAAAGTCTGTTTGTCATTAAAGCCTATTGATGACAAGCCTGTGTCATCAATACAATGTATTCATCGTTTGATCCACCTTGACCGGTCACTGCCGTCTTGATTGTAGAGAATTCTCCAGAGAAACAAATGGGAATTCCACAGGCACGTGGCCTGCATTCCAGTCTGACATTCCCAGTTGTCTTTATGAAAAATAGAGAAGAGCTGGCCCACAATAAGCTTTTACTCTGAGTTCAGCACCAACCACCACAATGCTCACAGACATTCATGGCATCTAAATCATCAGCACAATGTTACTGATAGCCCGAAATCCATTTCCAAAATGCTTTCTAATATGAAATGGTCGCCTCATACCCATCGAGGCCCCAGTCAAGGCCTGAACCTAAATTTAAAGCGGGATCCCAAATCTATCCCATGGTTTGGGCAAGTCCAGCTGTCACATATATGAGTATTTATAGGCCCAAATAGAACACATGTCTCCATTCCAAAGCTATAGCTATATAATGTTGTCAGTGGTCAGCACGTTTATGAATACGTCTGACTCTTATTTTTTGTCCGCTATTCTATTTACTCCAAGCATGTCATGATTACAAGTGCAATTTAATTTCCAACACCTATGGAAGTGACCTATTTGCTGATTAGTCAATCAATAGAAGACCAGCATCAGCAACAGTTTTTAGAATCAATTAAACGTCAGAAAATGTTGTATATTTAAGTGAAAATAGCCAATATTCACTGGTTTCTGGTTTTTAACGGTTTGTCAACAAAACTTGACATTTGAAGTTTTCATAGCTTTTAAATGGGCATTTACTGTATCAATAAGTTGTAAACACAAGTTATTAATTGGTTCATAAAAACTAGATTAACAAATAAAAAACTTTCAGTTGTCCTCAATAAAAAATGAAATGGGTATTGGGTGTATGTTCCAGTAACATTGCTTTTAAATACTAGCAAGGACATTGACACGATTAGCAGAAATGCAAAGTGATACCATGATAGTGTCTATTAGCCCTAGCCCTACAGCGGTAACACATATATTATGTAATTACGTTCATCTCTGTCATAAACATAGGAAGAAGAATTGGGGAAGGAGATAAGTGACATTTGGTGAAAAAGCCAGAGATTTGGGATGAGGATTCATCTTCTTGAGTTGCATATATTGCAAAAACATGCTAAATAAAAAAGGAGTTCAGTGAGTTTGATACATTCACACAGCAAACCAAATGTGACTAAATAAGGAGTGGGAACTGTTCTTTGCATGCGAGCGTTTGGCAACTTGTTCTGTCAGAGGACACTGATAAAATGCAGGACGCTCAAATAGCTCTTCCGCCCTGACAAGAAAAACACACCAGCTCGCCAAGATATAGGGAATTTCAATCAAAACTGTAGCTGTGGATGAGATTCAAAGCTACAAGTCAATCCATCTGATATTGAAAGTTTTGTACGCGCCTAGTTCCCTGCAAGGGTACAAAGCTGCAGCCTGTTCTTGGATTTTGATTGACAGCGCGTTCCAGCCTAGGCGGCCAGTGACGTCTGGGGTCAGATATTACATAACAGCCATGTTATAGGAAAATGAAGACGCTTTAGGCAGAGAAGAATGCAAAACTGTCTCTATTCAGATAGCAACAGCCATTCAGACATAAAACCATTGCATTAAGATTCTTCTTTTCAGAAGCATTTCGCCTGTGGTACGAAATTGAACTGTCAAACCTTTATGGACAAAACTCAATTTACAGCTTGTCTTGTACTGATGGCTTCTATTAATACCTCGTAGGGACAGTAACTCTGAAGTTGGCACGTAATACTGGAGCAAAAATGTCAGCATAGGTTGTGGGTTTCATCTTGTAGTATTTTCCTGATGTCACATTAACCTGATCCGCTCACTGGAGTCTACTGTAAGTTCAACAGTTAAGGTTTCACTGATGAACGCACTGAGAGGAATGCAGGTATTCAAGATCTGATTACTCACATTAAGTGTTTAATATAATCAGCAAAGGTAGTTTACGGAATAAGTCACTTGGAAAATATACCATATTTAAAAGTGGTGCAGGTGTCAGTTTGTTAAACATCCAATGTGACTAACTTTTATGAACTCATGTGAAAGCAAATCTTTACAAGTTGAAACATGCTCTAATTTCATGTCATACATTATGAACATTGATGTTGGTGGGAGACTTTGATGCACAACCCTAACTCTAACCCACTGTTATCTAGATTAGAACATACTTATCCAAGAATATGGATGGCTGCAGCTGCTGGAATACTTGGCTCATCTCCATCTGTCTGAATAAATGTAATACATGATGGGAAAAAAATAACACGTGAATTATTTCCAAGAGTTCATGTCCAGAGCAACAGCTACCAAATTATCAAGCACCAGATTCTTCTAGACTGATGGCATGAGTGGGAATCAGCTTCAAGGAGTGTAGATCAGGGAAGAGTTCAAGTTCTGGCTGTTCTATGAATAGAAACAGCAAGACAACATATGGATGAAGCAGTCTCAGATATGATGCAATGTTATGGGGTCGCCTATGTGTCTAAGGTCTCTTCGTGATCCTAGATCAGAATACCATAGATTTACTTTTCTGTCTTGGCTAGTGGCCCCAGATCAAATCAGTTTTTCTGCAGTTTTTAAGGTCCTTTATAAAACAAATACATATTGGGCTTGTTGGCATGCCAATGACATTCATTGCAACTTCTATAGAATTCTGGCTAGTAAAGTATTAGGGTTACTGAGCAGGTTCGAGAAATATTTCTCAAAGTTATGCTGATGACACACCTTTATAAAAGGCGTTAGCATTAGCTCAAAGCGCTATTGTGCCAAAGTAGAGCTGTGCTACCATGCTAGCATGCTAGAATCTTGGATTTGTAAATGTATTGCATTTATATAGCGCTTTTCCAGTCTTTGTAACCATTCAAGGGCCTTCTCATACACAGTCAGTAAAGGCTACAATACAAGATGCCACCTGCTCATCAGTGATTAACGTTCACACCTTTATATACAGTCTATGGTTCACACACATTTACCCCTTTGACCATGTCATCGATTGAGGGCATAGAGTGCCACAGTGACGCGTCCTAAAACCCGGAAGTAAACTCCTTCCGGTTCCTTCGACAAAAACCAATGCAATTTGTCCATAGCATTTTGGAAAATAGCTCTAAATAAGGTCTGTGGTTGACACAAATTGAAGAGACAGATCACGTTTTGTTCAGCCGGATAATATCCACATGTCTACCTTACTTTTATAATTTTCGAATCATAAATCTAATCGATAGATTTAAGATATTTTTTCTCAGAAGGTGCTGAGGACGAAAACAACATAGGAGGAGCGCTATGGTTGGAAGTAAACTCGTCATCTGGTGTCATATAACTCCAATGCAATGATAAAGTCTGCAAGTGTTTTCTGAGAGGAAAAAGTTCGCTAACACATCAACGTTAAGCAGTCTGTAGGGTAATGTGTTTGTTATCCTGTGGTGGATTCTATAGGCCACGAGATGTAGCCCTATTTAGCCTGTTCTGGTCAGCTAGTTAACACATCGCACTTGGAATAATTATTTTAAATGAAGCTAACCACACCATTCCAAGTCTTCACCACCACCACCACCCATCTTAGACTTGTAGCTGAACTTTTGTACAGTTTCTGTTGCCATTGTGACTTTGCTCTTTGGACTATTGTTTAAAATGTTCATACTGTAGAGAAGAATCAGCTATGATAAAAACAATAAAATGCTTTATTGCAGGTGAGACAAGTAGAGAAAAAAGGACATGGTGTTACAGTACGCTGTCTCGCTATCAGAGGTGTGAAATAGCAGTATGATAATTGGTCTTCAGCTTTCAGGGACAATCAACCACAGAGCCAGAACATTCTTTCTCAGTGTTTTAAATAATATACACTCTTTTTTTACCCAGACAAGCTTTTTGGGTGGCCGTCTCCTCACACACCAGTTTGTTGAAGAGTCATGATGATGTCACTTCCACGAAATCATGCATGGAAGATGAAAGACATGGGACTAGGGGACAGAGGGTGGGAATATATTTTCATTCTGTGGATTTTTAACTACAAACCTACAGTAAGTACTGAAAGAAATATAAGTGTTATCCTAAATTAACCTTTCATTTTTAACTCCAGATATTCCTTCTGTGAACTTTATGAGTGACTTAACTCTTTCTAATATTACTACATGTCAAGAGCTGTTGAAACAACATCCATAACATGTATCTGCTACTTAGTAATTATGTATCTATTTATCTAATATATTACATTACATTACATGTCATTTGTTAGACGCTTTTATCCAAAGCGACTTACATACATTCAGTACTGTGGACAATCCCCACAGGAGCAATTTGTGGTGAAGTGTCTTGCCCAGGGACACAACGACATGCTGACTGCAGTGAGGTTTGAACCTGTTTGAACCTTGACCCCCTGATCCAAACACCAAGGCTCTACCCACTGAGCCACAGCCTCCCTGAATATATCATTCCAATAGCTTGCATATAGACTCTTATTTCACTATTTCACATTTTGTATACTATTTTTCTTTTTGTATTTACTTTTTAATATTTACTTGCACTATATTTTTCTGTTTATCTGTATTATTGTGTTGCGCTGTTGGAGAAGCCTGTGACCTAAGATTTTAATCGACATAACTATTCTGTAGCTATGTTCGTATGACAAATAAAGAACCTTGAACCTTGAGTATACTTTGTCGCTATATCATAATGATCTTGAGAAGATCTTAGGTTGCTATGGTGTTTAAAGACTTATTTTTAAACCATGGGAACATGAGTTATAAGTACCACTGTTCTGTGAAATATCCAAATGTGTCTAAACTGCATTTTTGGAATTCAAGACCAGAGGCCCTTATATGATTGGAGCTGTGCATGTGTCAGTGACAGCTGTTGTTGAGGCCCACCAGACATCATGGGGAAGATACCCACTGCTGGCAGCAAGGTGCCCAACCTCCCACTATATTTTGTTTATGTCCATGCACAAAGACATATCCTCCAATGATTTTGCCTACATGAACACGCAAACAGATCCATCAAGCAAACATGCACAGTTAGGAAGGAATGGGGTCACTGAGTCGATAATGTGCAGGAAACCGTAAAGGTGACAGAGCATGAAGAGAGCAATGCTTTTGAAGTCTGGAACGGCATATAAGTCATCCTCTTCAATACATCTTGTTCTTGCAACTCTTTCTTATTTATGTATAATATATGTTTACAACTTAGTTTTTGTAATTCTAAATAATTTGGCTATTTAGCTACTTGTTCTTATTGTAAAAAGCCAATGTCAGCATTGGTCAGCAATTATTTGAGAACATGCTGCAAATGCCAACTGTGTTTCTGTATTAAACACAGTTTGGTTTCAATTTAGGTAAAGTTATTAAAGGTCCCATGTCATGGCCATTTCTACTGATCATAATTCCATTGTTGAGGTCTACTAGAATAGATTTATATTGTGCAATTTTCCAAACTCACATTGGTTTCTCATACAGCATCTCTGTAAAGTATGTATTCACCAGTATTCACTCTCTGTCCTTAACGGCTTGTTGGAGCTCCTGCCCTCCCCCTCCCTGTGAGCCCAGTGTGCTCTGATTGGTCGGGACGTTGCAAGGCTCGCTGCTCAGTGAGCTGGCTTACTGGTGTGGTTTCCGGGTCGGCGATGCAGCAGGACAGCGCAAAACTCATCCTGAGCACACACAAACACTCACAGCTGAAGTAAAAACAATAAGTTTGGCTTGATGTTGAGTAAGAAAAAGGTTTATAAATGCTGTGAGAATGGGTCTGCGGAGAGCATTTATCCGCGATCCCAACTCGTCTATTACCAACCAGGGAGCTCTATGCAAGTCAATGGGACTCCCTGTTAAAGCCCTGACACACCAGGCCGAAATCGGCCGTTTTCGTTAGTCGGACGACGAAACGTGCCCTGTCGCCCAAACTCAATTTGGTGTGTCCCGCACCGTCGGCCGTGACATGCCTTATTTGGCCTTTCATGGCTGACGCATGGCCGATTCAACATGTTGAATCGGCCATGCGTCGGCCACAGGCAGTCGGCCAAAGAAATCACTCTGATCGCTTCCGCCTCTTGAGAGACTGTTGCTTGAGAATGTCTTCCACAAGCAACACTCCAATGGCTGATAGCTCCAGTACCGCACGAAACACGTTATTGCCAGTCACGCATGCTCAGTTCGTACGTGCTCGGCTGAAGTCTTTGCGGTGTGTTCCAGTGTGACACATGGCCAAGACGCAGGAGAACACGCCGACGCAACAGTTGACGTCGGTGTCTGCGAGTTCTCTGGTGACTGCTTGGTGTGTGAGGAGCTCTGCAGATTGGTCCATTTTGGTTCCCAGAAGAAACAAATGGAAAAAGAGAAATCTCCAACGAGGCGTCCTGGGGCAGCATAGACAGGTATTTTCTGTGTTAGAGTTTTACTCGCTACAGGGTGTACTTTGAGGGTTTTTGACTCTGCAGACCGTTTACATGCATAAAAACCTTCATAACACAAGGGGACGGGTAATAACCAGAAAAGCATGACATGGGACCTTTAAACGTGTACCATTTTAGAAAAGGTACCAATAACACAACAATATTATATTCATTATGTATTTTGTCTATTTCTAGTGTGCCACTCACTTCTAAAAAATGCTAAATGTTGCAACAAATAAAAAGGCCATCACTTTCACAATCTCCCACACAAGCTAACACCAACTCACAGTTAACCTCAGTACGTCCTTAACCTGTCAGTCAAAATCTTATGTCATTCCAGTGACATAGAGCTAAATAGTTATATTGTGAGGTAAGCTTGTGACGCATTTAGTGCATCTCCAATCAATGCTGCTTTGGCAAACACCCACACTTGGCCAGTTTGGTTTCAGTTCAAACAGGGACCACCATTATTGATTAACAGTAAGACTGATTCATTTACAAGCTGGGGCCGATAACTGTGCAGTCAACATTCACAAATCTGTCTTTTGCGAGGGGCTTTTTGGCTGATTCAGCTCCACAGACCTGTGCCAAGCTGGAGAGGATGAGCTTTGATGAACCTGGAAAGAGCTCAAAAATGTTAATGAGTAATATCTGGCCACTGGTTCTCTTTGTCTGGTGTTAGTGGTGATATCACTCTGAGTGCACAGAGGCCACATCAGCTGGAGAGGGTGGGAGGCAGGGAGGAGAGAGGAAGGGTGAGGTTTCCCAGAGCCCCTGGACACTGACAGACAGGATCTTTTGTCAGCAGCGTTAGCCACACCTGTGTTAGATTCCCTTGCTGAGAGCAAGATTTCATATTTAGTATATTGAGGCAGGGTGATGTGTGCCTTGACAAATGGTCAAGAGGCTAGCAGGAGCCATGTGTCTGGCCCGAAAGGCCGATGACTTCATGAAATGGAATTCATTTTGGCGTCATTAGGATCCATAAATATTCAGAATGTAAGATGTCATCCTGTTGCAGCTCACGCAGGCCTGAGATGCTTGGGGGGGGGGGGGGGGGGGGGGGGTGTTTATATTTGGTGTGTACAGTCGGCGCAATAGGTGTTTAGAATTGGCGCTTCCTCAGAGAAGTAAAAGCTGTATATTTATTTGGCGGTTATTCCAAAACATGACATTACAAATAAGATGACTAACTGTACTTGTCTATCTCCCACATTTTGAATATCGTACCCGTGTGTCTGGTTAAGTTATGGGCTTTTCTTCCCACGTGCAAAGCACAAAGGTCCTCAAACTAAATGGTCTTATTCATAGAGAAATATGCAATGCAATTTATTGAGAAATGTTTGATTCATGACCCTCTCTCTTCTGTATGCGTTGTCACAATGCCAAATCTGTGTTACCATTCGCAGCACCAAGAGTAGTCCCTTGTCTTCTCATAGTGGGGTAATTAATACAACATGTCAAGATCCATATTATTTGAAAGTATAAAAAATGAGCTGAATTAAGTATGTGCTTCAGGGAAGAGTTGTTTCATTCATACAGTGGAGAACAGTTCTAACCACAGTTCAATTGAAGCCAAATGGATTTCTATCAATCAATGCTCTTTATTGGCTCCATACAATGATGTCAGCCAAGCAGAAGCACCTGTATCTGAGACATTTCCTGTATTTCAGTCAGAAAGCGGAACTGATAAGATCTACTTTGCCAGAAACATATGTCTGTCATAGTGTTTTGTCCACACAAGAGCAGGGAGAACAAGTACAGCTTCATTAGGAGACTCAGGAGACTTACCTGCTGTTGTGTTGGCCCCAGGTTTAAGCAGTTGATAATCACACCAAGGGTAATCCTTGAGAAAAGGCAATGAAGCAGTAAAGTATCCAGTAATATCCTCTGGCTCGTGTGGTCCACTCGTGGTGTCCGCTTGTGCTGGCTACTGAGTTGTGCCAAAACCCATCACAAGCTCGTCTCTCTCTCTCTCTCTCTCTCTCTCTCTCTCTCTCTCTCTCTCTCTCTCTCTCTCTCTCTCTGCATTCAGCTCCTCAGGTCAGAGAGGGAATGGTAGAGAGCAATAACTTTAACTTGCCTCTCTCTTACCCCCCCTCCCTCTTTCCCTCCCACTATCCAGAACTGCTCTGCATAGCAGTCTAAAACACACCTCTCAGTTTCCCTCCCTGCTATCCTTTGGAAAAGTCAGTTGAAGAGTGTGTGAGAATAAAAGCCAGAAAGGGGGTGGGGGGCAGGCACTATTCTGCTCCCTCTGGGTTGTTGAAAGGGGTGGTTGCCCAGTGAAGAGAAAGGCAGAGGTGCAGTGATGTCCTTTGTCACAGCGCCAGATCGTGTCACTCATCCTCCATTGTCTCTCTCTACTCTTTTCGACTTGAGTCACCAAGCCTAAAAGTAGTTCTATATTTAACTTGTGCACTGTTACCAACGGGCGCTGTTAGCAGCTGAGGCTAGCTGAATGCTAGATGTTTTGGCTGTCCAGCTACAGAGTTAACTCTCCCTGCTGACCCTCTGTGACAGCTGAACGATACCATTTTCTCACGCTGGGAAAGTCCGGTGACAACAACCACCCTTACCCCAACAGTGGTCCAAGGAACCACCAATTGCTGACTTATGAGGGCTGAGTGTGGCCAAACTCTCCAGGGCTTTGGCAGCTAGACTGTCTCTTTGGCCCTGCTTACAGAAAACAAGGCCAGTGAGCTAAATCTGAGGTACAGTAATTGTGCTCTGCATCAATGGGACTAGTTCCCTTTGCTGCCAAGGTACTGTTGGGTAAGACCTGCAAAAAAAGCAGTAGAGAGTAAACAAACCTAACTTTGGTTATTTGTTTAACTGCGGTATAGTGTTTACCCACATGCAGTTTCCTGAATTCTACATAATGTTGAGAGTATCTTAATGGAAGCATTGAAGTCCAAAAACTTGCTCAACATGATATATATATAGTCAACAATGTCCAACCCCATGTCCTTCACCACACGACTTAAGTGCTTTCTTAATTACATGTACATTTCGAGGTAAACATATTTTATCCCAGGTTAGGGTTGAAGTTTTAAACATGCTGATATTGTTGTAAATTCATAAAAGCGAAACAGAATACCAACACAATTACTTGACATATACTATGTGTATAGGCAACAAAATCACTTGGTTAGGTTTATTTAAGTGAATGTTGACCCCCTCATTCAGCCCATCCCCCCACTAATGCAGACTTTCACAATCTTTTATTTTGTGATCCTATGTCTCTAAGCTTAGGGAAAAATGGTTTTCTATTTCTTTGTCAACAAGGTGAGCTTCCCTGGTCAATTATTTGCAGCAATATTATTGGTTGTTGGTGTTTTCTGATAATTTTTATATTTAACCAATTTGACAAGACAAAGTTATCAAAGAAAAATTGTAACGGCCAAATCTCTTAGTTTCCAGGCTGATCCTGTTATCTGTTACTGGTTAATGTTTATCTTGTTTGTAGCTCCTCCTAATCACTGACTGTATATTAGTTACCTCAACATAATTTGGTAGTTTGAACATTTTTGAGGAACCTTATTTAATCCTGACAATAGTTTAAGTACGAGGGGTCAATGGATTGGCCAACAGCATGCATTTTTCTTTCTCTTACAGAGAAAGTCTTGTCACCAGAGGGGAACGGGAACATAAAGACACTCTTATCTCTAGGTGGAAACCAAAGCAAACAAAAGACACGGCAGCTAACCAAAAGATAAATCACTAGGGAATTATGTCACATGGACACATTCACTCCCTCTTTGTCTGTTCCTCTGTGTTGCAATGCAGATCTGACCCAAGAGTGGTTGTGTTCACACATCCGTTAGTTGATGACCGTCTGGGGCTGACGTAATGCTTGTTCAATAAAATGAAAACATACTTCAGCAGAAACAAATGCATAGACAAATGACAGAAGCACTATTGTCTGGTTGTTAACTCCCTTACATTCCTTTACTCTGTGCCATCTGGATACCTGGAGATGCAAGGTCACCTAAGAGTTCACCTGTTCTGGAGCAGCATCAAGACATTTTTCAACTTTTTGCTTCCCTGTATGTGACAATCAGAATAATCAGAGCAAAGAAAAACTCAAATAAAAAAAAGAAGATTTGTTAGACAGATGCCTTCTTCCCCACATATGAAGTCATCTGTCTCCATGTGGTCTCAAAGAAGAGGATATATCCAAACTGAGGTCATGAGAAGTGTATTTTGATTGAATGCCATACTTCCCACACCCATAATGAAGTCATGTGTTGGGATCCAGTGGGGAAGAGGTTTGTTATGATTTCAATCTGTATGCCCACAGGACGGTGGACTTTTCTGGGCCCATTGGGGCTGTGGTTGTTACTTATGAATCATGACAAAAAATGCGGGCTGGTTGCAACTGCCATTCCCACACTTATGATGGGATCAGAATAAATAGCACTCTGATTTAATTAATTCAGTATGGGTGATAAAATGTTGCTGTGAGAATTAAGGCTTATTGTCCAGCTGCAAGGAAACTTCAGCATACATATTTGTTGAAGGTTATATCAAAGAAAACATAGGAATAGAAGACAATCTCATGTTAGAATGTTAGACTTATTCATCTATAATATAAGGGCTAATTAATATATAATATAAACCAGTCCTGTCAATAGAGGATGTAATCCCATCACCTTTGCCCTCCGTTTGTCTGCAAGAACACACATGCACACACCTAATTTTTCAAACAGGTCCCTTAAGGCTACCTTGTCGTCACATGCTCCCCTGCAGCAAAGAAATGACTGAGGTCCCATCCAACAATGCTGTCCGTTGTCATAACACTCCTGCATTATCAGCAACTCTCTGGTCACATCTACTTAATCTACTCAGACATCACCTCAGCTCTCCCGGGCCGCTTTCAGTTTTGGGCGCGCTGACAGATACTAATGAGCTGTCCTTGCAGAGTGAGATTAAACTAGGCCGAGACAACGGGGAACATGCAATGAAGCAACTGAAGAAAAATCCTTTTTTTAGCAAAAGTCATGGAGCCCCCCCACCCCCTAAAATAAAAAAGGTCTGGGATGTGTAAACTGGGGAGACAAGACATAAGTACATCTTCATAGCAGTAGACTGTATGATTATAGCTACCAGTGTTTTGTTTTGAAGAAACACACTGACATTGTGCAAAATATGCTTATTTGCTTACATGAGTTAGATAAGAAGTTTCTTACCACTCTTATATCTGTATAGAAATTAAGAGAGAACAAACATCAAGCTAGCTTAGCATGGTGAAGCAACCCAGTCTCACGGTATTTCGTGTTCACCAACACGATTTTTAATCTATTGATTCGTGTTCACCAACACGATTTGCCCCTTTTTTTTCGTGTTGCACAGCACGATTTTAAAAGCAATGTATTTCTACTGGTAACAGGCTTGTTTGAGACAAGCAAGACCTGCGCAGACCTGCGCAGTTGCGATCAACGTCTTGCTAGTGCGTTGCATGATGGTTAGTCATTTTGTCCGACTTGCACTTCGCTGCTTGTTGCACCTGGTTAGAAGCTAAACTGCATTTCGTTGTCTCAGTACCTGTAATATGTGCAATAACAATAAAGTTCTAAATCTTGCCATTTTAAATGATGTATTCAATAAATAAGGTTAAATCATTACATTACAATAGATTTTATTTTAATGATTTGGTTTAACTTAAAGAGAAACTTTATTGTTATTGCACATATTACAGGTACTGAGACAACGAAATGCAGTTTAGCTTCTAACCAGGTGCAACAAGCAGTGAAGTGGAAAGTAATGTGCACAATCTACAGAACTGAATGATGAATAAACATTGTGGAACAATGATGACAAATGGGAATGGATGTGGCGACGTAAAACTGACACAAAACAACAACAAACTTTTGCCAGCCAATTGGAGAGTTTCATCAGCAGCACGTGGTAAAAACCACCAATGAGCGCTCAGCTCGAGATACCAGCGAGCCGTTTCCCATCAAGCATTTCGCTTCCGCAGCTCGTGGAGAGCAACTGCGCCAACTCGCCTCGCCTCGCTCTCAAGGCTGCGGGCGTCTTTGTCCCGCGAGATTTCAAAGTCTCATGTGGGCGAGCCTCCAGAGCAAGTCGGACAAAATGACTAACCATCATGCAACGCACTAGCAAGACGTTGATCGCAACTGCGCAGGTCTTGCTTATCTCAAACAAGCCTATTACCAGTAGAAATACATTGCTTTTAAAATCGTGCTGTGCAACACGAAAAAAAGGGGCAAATCGTGTTGGTGAACACGAATCAATAGATTACAAAAAATCGTGTTGGTGAACACGAAATGCCGTGAGACTGGGTTGACTGTTCACAGGTTGCTGTGTATATCTATTCATACCCCTCCTCACTGTTTATTCATCATTCAATGAATTCTATATTTTAGATTGTGTAGGCCTACATTACTTTCCACTTCACTGCTTGTTGCACCTGGTTAGAAGCTAAACTGCATTTCGTTCTCTCAGTACCTGTAATATGTGCAATAACAATAAAGTTGAATCTAATCTTGAGCAGGAATACATGTATTTACTTAGTACATGTCTGACATTAACGATTAAACACATGTGTGCATTCTTTATAAATGCAAACCGAGTCAAGCCGACTCCGGAGGTGGCAGTATGCACCTTAAAGCAGAGTCCTGCATCGGGTCGGGTACCCGCGGGTACCCGACGGGTGACCCGCAAAAAAGGTGATTCGCGGGTGGTATTTTTCCAAACGCTTTTTTCCGGGTTCGGTTCTGGGTAAAACAAAGATGATGCGGGTCGGGTCGTGGGTGTTGCATAATAAATATATTGAAATAATGATAATTTAGTTTAATGTTTAAATCCTCAGACCTCTCCCCCGCGGGACCGTGCATAATCATAACCTCTGCAGCGCATCAATCTGCTGCTGTGCGCGCCACATTCGAAATGGCTGAGGTGAAGCTCTCTAGCAGAGAATACAGCATTTTCAATAACACTTCCTCAAGAGCGAAACCCAGCGTCTGGGAGGCTTTTGGTTCCTAGATGGAGAAAATAACCAACATCCCACGCTTTTTGAGACAAATATGCAACTGCGTGTGTTAATAATTGCACGTTTTCACTGCTCATATATAGGCTATGCGGGTTCGGGTCGGGTCGCGGATCTTGTGCCGATGGGTCGGGTCGCGGAACTAATTGGCAATATGTGCGGGTAGCAGGGCGGGTTCGGTATTGCACGTCGCGGGTGTGGGGCGGGAGCGGGTCTTGAAAATCAGACCCGTGCAGGACTCTGCCTTAAAGTTGTTTGCAATCCGCCAAAAAACCGAGAGAAGAAGAAGACGAAGAAGAAGCCGACTCGGAGCTGTCCGACTTCAGGCGAGCTTTTTGAGACCTCCCCCGGCTGCGATCGGCTATTCTTGTCTACTTTCGAGGCGAGCCGCAACGCGTCTCAAACAAGCCTAGTCATTAATATCCTCCACTTTCCAGTATCAAGTGTCGCTTTCCGGGACACACCACCACACACAATATTAGGCTTGTTTGAGACAAGCGAGACCGACGCAGACCTGCGCAATTGCGATCAACGTCTTGCTCGTGCGTTGCATGATGGTTACTAGTCATTTTGTCCGACTTGCTCTGGAGGCTCGCCTACATGAGCCGTTGAAATCTCGCGGGACAAAGACGCCCGCAGCCTTGACGGCCCGTCCACACAGTGGCGTGCGTTGACGCTTCACCATTCACTTTGAATGGGGTGACGTTACTTTTCGCCAAATTGCATTGTGGGAAGCATCGCGGAGCGTTGCTGGCGTGGCTTGCTCCAAAAGTTGAGCAAAGTTCAGCTTTTGACGCCTCGCAGAAGCTCTAGCCAATCAAACCGCTGCTTGTGTGTCAGGGGCGGGAGATTCATGTGATTGGTTGTTGGTCGAGTTTCAGACACGCCCGCCGGCAAGCTTCAACGCACGCCGCTGTGTGGACAGGCCGTGAGAGCGAGGCGCGGCGGCGCAGTTACTCTCCACGGGCTGCGGAAGCTAAATGCTTGATGGGAAAAGACTCGCTGGTATCTCGAGCTGAGCGCTCATTCGTGGTTTTTAGCCCGTGCTGCTGATGAAACTCGGCTCGGCAAACACTTTGTTGTTGTTTTGTGTCAGTTTGACGTCGCCACTTCCATTCACATTTTTCTTCAATCTTCCACAATGTTTATCATCATGAAATTAATATCTATATATTTTAAACTATACTATACTTGCACTGCTTACCGTTTTCATACTTTAAATATCTTAGCATATTCATACACTGTTCATACTGTTCACAGGTTGCTGTGTATATCTATTCATACCCCTCCTCACTGTTTATTCATTATTCAATTAATTCTATATTTTAGATTGTGTAGGTCTACTTTACTTTTCACTTTACTGCTTGTTGCACTCCTGGTTAGAAGCTAAACTGCATTTCGTTCTCTCAGTACCTGTAATATGTGCAATAACAATAAAGTTGAATCTAATCTTGAGCAGGAACAAATGTATTTACTTAGTACATATCTGACATTAACGATTAAACACATTTGTGCATTCTTTATAAATGCAAACCGAGTTAAGCCGACTCCGGAGGTGGCGGTATGCACCTTAAAGTTGTTTGCAATCCGCCAAAAAACCAAGAGAAGAAGAAGAAGATGAAGAAACCGACTCCGAACTGTCCGACTTCAGGCGAGCTTTTTGAGACCTCCCCCGGCTGCGATCGGCTATTCTCGTGTACTTTCGAGGCGAGCCGCAGCTCGTCTCAAACAAGCCTAAAACTTAAAACTGCGGTTGCAGGAAAGACGACTGGCCAAAATCACCGACTGTGTGAACGTGAAAATGAATAGAATATCACCTCCCATCTTCAGAGCAATCGGACTATTATAACTATCATTATACTCAGTTGCGACTGGTCATTAGGGGCAGGTGGGGCACAGCCCCACCTAGTGTCAGCAGAAAGTATTAAAATAATGATTACAACAAAATGCAAAAAATAAATTAAAAAATATATAAAATATATTTTAAGATCATGTTTAATCATCTGATTCGTCTGTACATTGCTGTTTTAGTATGTGTTCTTCTAATTAGTGTCTACAGTGTGTGCCTATTGAGCTGTTTAGAGCCATGTGGGACAAAACCTGATCCTGCCCCTCCCTCTGACTGTCTAAGTGAACGGTGACTGCAAAAACTACACTGCGCATGCTCAGAGTATTTTCCTATTTAATGTGTGTGGCAAAAAATAATGACCATAGGGGCAAGGTGCTGCCATCCCCACCATACGTCATCTCACATAAGCCAGAGCTGATTGGCTGTAAGTACGTGTGCCGCGAAAAGTGTGGTGTGTGAAGAGAAGACGAGAGAGCTAGGCTGAAGTCGAATAGTCCATTTAGCTTAGGAACCTTCCTAAAGGAGTGAAATGACCCGGAAGTCCCTCAGTGGCAGCCATGATAAGTGCCGTTCGAATTCTCTAGAACGATGAGAATGATAGGAAAGGAGGTTTCAAACTTCCTTTATAACCTCCTTTAGCTTAGGAACCACTGGACCTCCCTAACTGACAGGAGAAGCGAAAATGCTGCCCCACAATGCCTTGCAGCCGCAGCATTTGCCGTCACTCAACAGTCGGCCGTTCACGGAAACAACCGATTATGACCGAGAAATGATATCATGAGAGTTACGGTGCTTATTAAGCTTTTTAAAACATAGGTGGTAAGTTGCCAAAGTGCTTTGTTTTGAACGTTCATCAGTATTATAATCAAAAAGAGAAATATGAACGTTAGTTTTCACTGAAATTATCAAATAAAGTCAACATTTCAGTCTTTACTGGGCTGTGTGGGGTTTGTTCAACTTTTAAAAGATGCTTGAATGGTGATATACACAGTGATAGATGTTAAGGACTAACGTTTATAATAAATACATCTGTATTGATTTTTAGATCTTTAGTTCATACAATCATACGTCGTATTGGGATCATTTGTATTAATGTGGACCGGAGGGAGAGGGTGACGAGCATAAGTTTCACTTTCCTTTTTTATTTCAATTCCAACTTTGGTCATGAAGAATATGTTTCTCTGTTGTCCACGTTCATAAAGCAAAGCAGCAGCATCAGAGCACGGTGCAGAGTCTCTAGATGAGTTTACATCAGTCCCTCGTTCTTATTAAACATCCATGTTGTAGTCCGCTGTATAGAAAACTGTGGTTTCCATAGTTTCCCCACAGCAGCAGACGCAGAAAATGACGTCCGCTGGCGCATCATAAACACGTCGGATAGTGAAAGTGCATTCGGATTCTCTAAAGTACCGCAGTCTCTTCTCCTAAGTCCTTTTGAATTCTCCTATCCACTATCCCTTAACCCCGTGACGTTTCACTCAGAGGTCAAGGAATAGACGATAGGGTTAGAATTTAGGAGCTGATTTTTAAACTATCCGACTGCAGCCCTGTAGTGAGGCGTCCTAAAACCAGGAAGTAAGCTGCGCATG
This sequence comes from Pseudochaenichthys georgianus, assembly GCF_902827115.2. NCBI lineage: Eukaryota > Metazoa > Chordata > Actinopteri > Perciformes > Channichthyidae > Pseudochaenichthys > Pseudochaenichthys georgianus. The sequence goes on from NC_047524.1 coordinate 20,038,331, forward strand.
GCTTCCCTCCACAAAAAAGCAACGAGATTTCTCCATAGGATTTGAGAAAATAGCTCAAAATAAGATCTGTGGGAAACGTAGCTGTTAGATAAATGTACGTTTTGTTCAGCCGGATAATATCCACATGTCTACCCTACTTTTATCATTTTCGAATCAAAAATCTATTGATTAGATTAGATTTATGATAGACTTTTGAAACTACAAGAAGATAAGGAGGACTTTTACAAAAAAGTAATAGAGATTTTTGTCCAGAAGGATAGGCAAATGGACTTAATCTTCAAGTCAAGGTAAGACTGCAATTTTATTGAAAATGGGATCTTACTAAGAGAGAACAATTCAATATTGAAATGATACAATTACATTTTTGTGGGTATCCTTCTGTTGAACTGTCTGTTTAAAAGTAATTGAAGCATCAGACAAAAAAAGCTTTTGAAAATAATATTATATTTTGATTTAATATATTTGTAAACTTGAAGAGTCAGTGCCAGTGCCTCACCAGCCATGAACCTCTCTGCAGAAGCTTATATATAGACATCTGCGTTTTTTGTGCCCCACCACTTTTGTACATATAGAAACGCCACTTATACTATTATGTTAAGAAAGCTTAATTAAATATCTGCCACAACATAAGTAACCAGATCAAAGTAAAATTACGTAGCCTATAGTCCGCGGCACTGTGAGTGCAGACGTCGATGCGTCCCATTATTATTCATATCACATCATATCACATGCATCATAATGTATCATATCTCCTTATCTGAGTCAGCCGAGCCGTATCTGGCTGTGCAACACTCAGTGTCACATACTGTATGCAGAAATATTATTTTAAGCAACACATTAAGTTGACAAAACACTCGAGTCAAATGTAATTAAAGTCAGATCCACTCGTGTCTTAGACGGGGCAGTGATATCATAAACCTGTTAATGTACGCATTCAAACACTTGTTCTTTTACCAGCTGTATTCACCTTGCAGGTGCAGCTATGTGGCTTTTATCCTGGATAAAGTGTTTAAGTCATGGATGTTTAAAGTTGAACTTCTTCATATTTGACTAATATTATAGTTGACTTTTCATTCAGGAAGTATGACGCTGCGCTGTCAGTGCGCTTCTCCATGTTTGTGATTGGTCGAATGCTCCAGATACCACCCCTTTTATGTGAACGCGCACCTAACTAGATCGGACACGGCTGAGCGAACGAGTTGATAGCCAGCGTTGTAGGACAGTTTAGCGAGAGCGGCTTTGTTTTGGATTAAGTCAACCAGATAAAACATATCCAGGATAGGTTGAACTAGATTTGTAGTATACCCCCCTGGTTAGCCGCTAAGCATAAGTTACCATGGAGATCTAGCCTGCTAAAAAGATGCATCCCCAACAAGTGTATTATGTTGTTACATCGTTTCAGATGTGATGGTTCAGTTGTGCTCTTGATAAGCCATTAAAACAGTAAAAACACGTTCAGTTTCCTTTTGCTTTTTTGTGTCTCCTGTTCACCAAAACATACCCATCTGTGATGGAAAAAGAAAGTAATCCAAAAGTAATCTAAAAGTAATCTGATTACGTTACTTTTTTAAGACACGTAACTGTAACTGTATTCGGATTACTTTCAGAGCCATGTAATCAGTAATCAGTAACTTATTACATTTACAAAGTAACCCTCCCAACCCTGCAAACAAACTAACAACAACAAACTAACAAACGAGATCTCGCTAAACGGTCCTACGACTCTGGTTATCAACTCAGTAAATCAAGCCAAGGTTTCTCTCTCCAGCTAAGAGCGCGTTCACGTGAAAGGGGCGGGGTTAGCAACATTTGACCAATCACAAACAGGGACAAGTGTACTGACAGCGCAGCCATACTTCATTAATGAAAAGTAAACTAATAATAGGCAAATATGAACTTTGAACATCCATGATTTAAACATATAATCCAGGATACAAGCCACATAGTTGCACCTGCAAGGTGAATACAGAACAACTGGTTAACAAATAAATAAACTACCGAGTGTTTGAAAGCGTACAACAGTTTTATGATATCACTGCCCCATCTAAGACACGAGTGGATCTGACTTTAATTAGTTGAGTGTTTCGTCACCTTAATGTGTTGCTTAAAATAATACTTCTGCATACAGTATGTGACACTGTAACGGCCCGTCCACACTACAGCTTCGACAGCTTCAAAAAGCTCCACACTAAACAATATGAAATTACAATGTCAGACTTGGACTAATATTAAAGCACAAGTGCCACAGAACATCATGCGTTTTAGAGTAAATCCGCCTAGATATATATGGGGGTTATACCCTATCTTTATTCAAGAGCGTGATCTTTACATTTGAGAGCATAATTTCACGATTATGTATTTATTTCCCTCAAACCCTGTCCTCGCACTCAAACAGTGCCTGCGCTTAGATTTGCTCTGCTTCTGCTCAAACTGTACGCTTGCACTCAGATATATTGCTGCTTGCACAGATTTCCCGTGTTCCAGCTTAAAACCTTCTCCTCGCTGTTTCTGTGCGCTTGTCAAATGTCTGCTCTCAGATTTCTGCTGTGCGCTTGGATTTTTTGTGTCAAAATCCCTCAACCAATAGGAGGCCAGGGGCCTGTACTACGAAGCTGGTTCAACCTAACCAGGGGGGTATACTACGAATCTAGTTCAACCTATCCTGGATATGTTTTGAGTTATCCGGTTGACTTAATCCAAAACAAAGCCGCTCTCGCTAAACTGTCCTACAACGCTGGCTATCAACTCGTTCGCTCAAGCCAGCCGTGTCCTATCTAGTTAGGTGCACGTTCACATGAAAGGGTATATGGAGCATTCGACCAATCACAAACATGGAGAAGCGTACTGACAGCGCAGCGTCATACTTCCTGAATGAAAAGTCAACTATAATATTAGTCAAATATGAAGAAGTTAAACTTTAAACATCCATGACTTAAACACTTTATCCAGGATCAAAGCCACATAGCTGCACCTGCAAGGTGAATACAGCTGGCAAAAGTGTTTGAATGCGTACATTAACAGGTTTATGATATCACTGCCCCGTCCAAGACACGAGTGGATCTGACTTTAATTACATTTGACTCGAGTGTTTCGTCAACTTAATGTGTTGCTTAAAATAATACTTATGCATACAGTATGTGATACTGTGAGTGTTGCACATCCAGATACGGCTCAGCTGACTCAGATAAGGAAATATGATACATTATGATGTGATCTGAATGATAATGGGACACATTGACGTCTGCAATCACAGTGCCGCTGACTGTAGGCTACGTAATGTTACTTTGATCCGGTTACTTATGTTGTGGCAGATATTTAATTAAGCTTTCTTAACATAGCCTAATAGTATAATAGTTATAATAGTCAGATTGCTCTGAAGATGGGAGGTGATGTTCTATTCATTTTCACGTTCACACAGTCAGTAGGCTTGTTTGAGACACATTGCGGCTCGCCTCGAAAGTAGACGAGAGTAGCCGATCGCAGCCGGGGGAGGTGTCAAAAAGCTCGTCTTAAGTCGGACAGCTCGGACTCGGAGTCGGCTTGACTGGCTGGGTTTGCAATGGCGGAAATTGCGTTGGCGTTTTTCGTTGCAGATGAAGTGGATGCAATAGAAATCCCACATGTATTGTATGGAGAATGTAATTTGATTTAATCTTGCCATTTTAAATGATGTATTCAATAAATAAGGTTAAACCAAATCATTACATTACAATAGATTTTATTTTAATGATTTGGTTTAACTTAAAGAGAAACTTTATTGTTATTGCACATATTACAGGTACTGAGACAACGAAATGCAGTTTAGCTTCTAACCAGGTGCAACAAGCAGTGAAGTGGAAAGTAATGTACACAATCTACAGAATAACATATAGAATGAATTGAATGATGAATAAACAGTGGGGTATGAATACACTAGCAGCCTGTGAGCAGTATGAACACTGTGTATGAATATGCTAAGATATATAAAGTATGAAAACGGTAAGCAGTATAGTATAAAATATATAGATATTAATTTCATGATGATAAACATTGTGGAACAATGATGAAAAATGGGAATGGATGTGGCGACGTAAAACTGACACAAAACAACAACAAACTTTTGCCAGCCAATTGGAGAGTTTCATCAGCAGCACGTGGTAAAAACCACCAATGAGCGCTCAGCTCGAGATACCAGCGAGCCGTTTCCCATCAAGCATTTCGCTTCCGCAGCTCGTGGAGAGCAACTGCGCCAACTCGCCTCGCCTTGCTCTCAAGGCTGCGGGCGTCTTTGTCCCGCGAGATTTCAAAGTCTCATGTGGGCGAGCCTCCAGAGCAAGTCGGACAAAATGACTAACCATCATGCAACGCACTAGCAAGACGTTGATCGCAACTGCGCAGGTCTTGCTTGTCTCAAACAAGCCTAGTGATTTTGGCCGGCCGCCTTTCCTGCAAAGGCAGTTTAAACTGTATTTCCTCCGCACACTGAGCTCTGATTGGTCAGCAGACGTGGTGCTTTCGCTGAGTTGATCTCTTATCCTGGAACCTATCCTGCTTCGGAGCACAGACTGGGTTCCAGGATAAGTCACCATGGAGATCTAGCCCGCTAAAAAGTGAACCAGCTTCGTAGTACCGGAAATCCCAGAAGTTATATTGCTAAATTAAAATCCTGCTTCCTGCTACCCCCCTGCTGTCAGACAATCAGCTGTGCAGGGTCATCACAAACGGACGTCGCTTCTTGTGACGCTCCGGAGGAAAGGACGTCCCATTGCTCTTAAAACCTGCTTAAAACTCATTTCCCTGCTTCTCGTGGTTTCCTTGCGTCTCTCCATGCTTCCCTGGTGGGAGGGACTAGTGGCAGGGAACCGACGCAAGTGAGGGACGCAAGGAATCCATTTAACCGAAGTGAAACGCAGCCCAACACCTGTAATGACGGATGAATGACGGATAAATTAACATTAAATAATTAGTTACGTTGGGTTTTTAGCACCTGGCTGATAGGGGCACAAGGTTTATTATTACTTTAATTAATATGTGTATTGATTTTATGTGGTGTTATTTCGTAGTTTTGCAGAGTTTTGAGTCCATGCTTTTGAATTAGCAAAACTGCTATATTAGCCTAGCCTACGTTTATAAATGCAAGAAATTGAGATGTTTTATCTATGAGATGGTGGCTAATGATTGTGTTTTCTTTCTTGTCTTAGCTCTTACGTTGGTACGTTGATACTTAATGTATACATGCAAGGGTGTACAATAAAAGGATACCATCAGTTCGAGAGTATGACCATTATTCAGCTGGGGACGCTACAAACAGTAATAGGGTCCTGTCCAGTGGCGTAACTAACGACGGTGCAGCCGGTGCAACGCACCGGGGCCCAGAGCCGGCCAGGGGCCCATGCAACAACAAAAAAACCGAGCGAACCGTTGAATCAACCTGAACTATTTACACACGGCATCTATTGCACGTCTGTCCGTCCTGGGAGAGGGATCCCTCCTCTGTTGCTCTCCCTGAGGTTTCTCCCATTTTCCCCCTTTAAACTGTAGGTTTTCTGTGGAAGTTTTTCCTTGTACGATGTGAGGGTCTAAGGACAGAGGGTGTCGTATTGTCATACTGATATTCTGTACAAACTGTGAAGTCCACTGAGACAAATGTAACATTTGTGATATTGGGCTATATAAATAAACATTGATAGATTGATACTGTACTGTAGCTAGCAGCAGCAAGTTCGGCAGCATTATAAAAAATGTAATAGCTTGCATTTATAATGTACAGCAAACCAAATCACAAGAGCAGCGCTCAAAAGAGAAAGGACAAGACAGAACAAGGAGATGTAACAGCTAAACTGACAAAATTAGACAATTTCTTTTGTCATACATCGTCCTCGAAATCGAGCGCTAACGTTAGCAATGTTGACGTGCAGCCGGAGCCGGAGACTAACGATAGCTCACCTGCCTCACCACCATCATTGCCATCTAGCTCCACAAGTGAAGCTGTATCCGTGGCTGTGCAATCTTCTTCTCCAGCCTGCCAGGAGGAGTGGCTGGATTTGGCTGTGGTCCAACAGTTCCTCCAAGGGCCCCAACCGATAGGGGGCTCTATGGCGCTACTGAGACCCCCAACACCAAGATCAAAACCTATATTATAGCAACCGGTCTATGTAGGCCTACCGGCCCATTCCCCAGAGACAAACATCAAGGAAACAGGTTTAATCCTCTTCTTAGTTCGCTGTGCCGTTGTCAGGCTGTGGTGGTCTGAGGCCAGGGCAGGCTGTTTTTGATAGCCTATACATGTGTCCCTTCGTGGCCACGCACTGTATGTCCATGCGTGTGTGAGCGCATCAGCGTGCGCTTATGTTTGGGGCGATGGGGGGTGGGCCCAAAACAATATTTGCACCGGGGCCAATCACAACCTTGTTACGCCACTGGTCCTGTCTAAAGTGATAAATCATTTTGTATCTATAAAAAAAATCAAAATGACATCATACGTCATGAACCATTTTTGGATTCATCCTAAAGTGTCTTGAGACCCATTCAATACATTTTAAGTGTAGTGCTGTCTCCCTCCCAGTGGTGTAAAGTAACTAAGATGTACTCTAGTACTGTACACTTTTTGGGTATTTCAATGTTTTGCTACTTTGTACTTCTACTCCACCTCAATTCAGAGGTAAATATGGTACTTTTACTCCACTACACTACATGTATTTAATATTTCTACTTACTTTGCTGATTTGGATTGATAATATAAAATATAATCAATACTGAAATAAGTTTCAACAGAATATTCTTACCCTTGTTTTTATTTCTACTTTTACAAAAGTACAACAACTGAATTCCTCTTCCACCACTGCTCCCTCTGAACTACTATTTGATTAGGACAAAGCAATAGGTTTTTTTTGCCCTCTTTTTTAATTATTGTATGTTTGGTTGAATACAATATTGCCATAGTAAATTATTAAACCAAGTATTCTAAATAAACTGGTCTTAATAGTTAATAGCTTACATCTGGTAATACTTTTTGGGCAGTTTCCATTGTTGAACTTCTTACAGCATCAATAACACATTGAGTCAAATACCAGAACATAATACTCATCTTTGAATTCTCATCATGACGGAAGTTGTTTTTGAGCATACTGTAAGACCTCTCATCTCTTGTGGTTTCTGTGTTTATTGACGCTCGCTGGTTCTTTTATATTGGCTTGGAAATTATATGCTTTTAAGTATTTTGGTCTTCTGTTTTTCTTCTGATGTTTCACTTAAAGAGATGACTTACCTTCTCAGAAATGTTAATTACTTATGTTTCATTTCCTGCCTTTACTGATCACACACTATAGAGTTACATGGAGGAAGAGACTCTCGAACGCCCTCCTGTGTTGAGGTGGCAGTGTTGTTTCAAATTAAACTAAGCCTAGACTTTTTTTTAAACCGTTCATTTGACAATATTACTATAGACACTACTGTGAAATGTTACAAACTGTATCGAGTACATTTATATTTAACCGTGGAAGAGTCATTCAACATGCTAACATTTGAATGGTGATCTAAATTAAAGTTGTTTTTGTAGGGGCTTTCTTGTCTTTTTCAAAAGATATTGTCCTGTTTCCGAAACCTCTGGTGGTCATAACTGTAACTCGTCTGAAATAACAGCGCCCTTATGGTGAAGGCAAGATTTCATCAAAACCAATTTATTATGGATTCAAGTTCTTTACATATATGTATGAACAACACTTATGAAGTTGTTGGCCATTACAATCTTGTATCTCAGTATCCCCCCAACAATGCTCATTAAATAAGTATTTTAAATATGATTTATGATATATATATATATATATATATGGACAGTATTGCAAATAAATTAACTGAATACTGAATTATTATTATCAACAAACACAGAGATGTAAACTCTTTGTAAAACAATAAGTAAAGTATAACATAACAGTAGATGGATAAGAAATGACTATTGATAATCAGAATCGTATTATGTAGACTATAACCATTTTGCTGTGTTGCATGTTAAAGGCTATCTTTTGGAGTTATGAACACTCACCGCCATGAATCTTGTAATTCTGATATCTATTCATGATTCTGCGGGCTACACCATCAGTCATTGCTGCATTTCATACAAATTGAGTAAACTGTGAGGAAGGTGACTCAGCAGGAACATCTTCAGCAACAGACCGTCTTCAGGGCCTGAAGCTACCAAGGTCAGCCATATCAGGAGAGAGAGCTGCCAATCATAGATCTGCTAAAGCCTCGAGGAGGATATTTCCATCTCAAGCTTCGACACCCGTGACCCTGTGTGGGTCGTGAGTGGAGACGGGAGGCCACAGGGGGGTGTTATTCCTAACAACAGCTGTGTATCATCCAGCCTGACAAAATACTTAGACAATCAATGTATGCCCTGCAGTGGACAAGAGGCATGTGGGCTGCTTATCAGTTTAAGCTGAGAGGTTTCAATTACTTCAACGTTATGCAGATGTCTAAAGCTGAATATGTGGTCTAGTAATGATTGTAGCCTTTACTTCTGAATGTGCAAGCCTTAGGACCTAATACTTAATCTTGACCATGTCTTTCTTTTTTTGTTATAAATGTCTACATTAGATAATATTGAGTAATAGCTATTAACGTTAATTGTGTTGTTGTAGAATCGATGCATGGCAGAATTAAAAATGTTTTATTAGTTTGAAGGTGCCTCTCTTTGAGCCATGTACAATTATTTGATTTCCCACTGTTTCAATTGATAGAGCAAAAAAAGAGAATGACATCAAGATTCAATATTAAACAATTAAACGTGCTTTTAATACATTTGCTGCAAAAATCAATCAGCGCATTGTTGCCCTCTTTTGGATTTGACGCATCACTACATCAACAATGAACAGCTTTTCAAGGGCAAAGATAAACCCCGCCTCTTTGAATTTGATTGGTTTGGATTATAATTCTCGCAGGTTCATTGGACACTCAAAATCACGTATAGGGAAGTGTGAAGGAGGAAAACGTAGCCGGTGAGAAACGTGGGTTAACTCTTCTACATTTGTAGCTTCTGTCGCTGTTATATACCGTTATACATTTGTTATTAGTTTTATGTCTGCGTTTAGAATCAAGATGAAGTGTTCTCCCTAAATTCACTGCCTTTGAATGCGCTCTGTTGGCAGCTTATAGACCAAGAAGCTAACATTAGCTGCTATGCTATCCACTGTGTCTCAAGAGTCACACAGCTCAGCCAGCTGTCAACACGGGTGAAAAGTTACTGGCTCCAGTTTGAGGTCGTTTCAATGCATCATTATTGGTTATTGTAGGTTGCTGTATTGCTCCGTTAATGGTATTGATGTGCACCAAATTATATTGTAATGTTATTGGCCGTTTAATTGTTAGACTACAATGTGTTTTCTATATGTTGAGTGAAAGAATAGTAAGTGTTCTAGATGCACAATTAGCTTTGTTCTAATTGTGCATCCCTTCCGTTAAGATGATGTTTCCCATAGCGTTCCTCTCCATGATTAGAGTTAGGGTAATGTTAGGGTCAGGTAAAGCATTTCATAAAAACAGTAGTTGAGGATAGGGATATGGTTTTTGGTTCAGATTTAGTCGGATAACACAACAGTCTATGATATGGACAGGGTAACAGTTTTCATAAAGCATCTGATTTTGTGTTTTTAGGTTGGTCTGTTATAACACCACTAGGTGGTGCACGAGATCTTATAATAAGACACACTAAAGTTCAACACAGGCAACCTTTAAGCACAGACACCTCAGCTTAAGTCTAGACATTGTTAATCAATGCCATTACCTGATAAAGAAGTAATTGGAATGGATAATTTAAAGTGACAGAATTGACTGACATTCATCAGATAAGACCAACCTTTGTTTTACATACTGTGTCATTTGCAATATAATTGTGGGAACATTTAAATCCTTTTGAATGTAAATGTTAGAATAAGGCAGACACATCATGCTTGTGCAGGGACCTACCAACATGAGACAATTACTTTACCCTAAAGGCATTACCTTTTGGTGTCTTTAATTCAAAAGGTCACTCATAACATACATTTTGCGAAATCTCTCGAATTATTATGTTGCCATGTTTTGGTATTTTCACATGTGTAATGCTCTCAGCTTCTAAATCGATTTGTTGCTCCCCATTTTGTGTGTTTGTTTCCTACAGTTTTCACCTGAATGATGGCTGCCTCGACAAAACTGTCATCTTTCCGTCTGCCTCCCTTGCCCACCATAGGCGAGATCATAAAGCTGTACAACCTGCGAGCTGAGAAACAGCTCTCGCAGAACTTCCTGTTGGACTTGAGGCTCACCGGTAAGTCTGCCTCACTCTTGCTTTCTCTTTCTTCCGCTCTATCTGCAGTGCACCAATACCTAGTCACTCCTGTTCTTTGTTACCATGTCTGCACTGAGGGCACAATGGTGTGGGTTTTTTTTCCAACGCACTTGATTGCACAGCTCCACATAGCCTTGTTTCAAGGCATTGGAATCGACAGGCTTTGCTGTAGGGGCAAGGTTGAGTAGATCTCTTTCTAATGTGAATGGAGTCAGTTGTTTACAGCCCTTGCAGAGCTTCAGCCTTAATATAATTATCAGTGATGCAGTGCAGGTCTGATCTGCTCTCTTGTCCTTGGACAAGGTGACTCTTAGATTAATGCACCTCATCTTCATCTCATAGAGGCAGACAGTTATTGTAACATCACACACTATTAATCTCAATTTAGATACCCGTGATGAAGATATTTGATAGAGGAGTATCGTTTAATTTATATGATGCATGAGTTTAACTACAATGCAATCACAGAGTTTCTGCAAAAATATTGATGAAATGCACAATTGAGTTGGTCATCTATCTCCATCTTTTTAGACAAAATAGTGCGTCAGGCGGGCTGTTTGAGGGACGCCCATGTGTGCGAGGTGGGTCCGGGCCCTGGTGGTCTCACCCGCTCCATCCTTAACGCCGGAGCGACAGACGTGCTCGTGGTGGAAAAGGATACACGCTTCATCTCGGGGCTGAAGGTAAATTGAGCAGCCACAATGACACGGGCGTATGCACAATGTCATTAAGGTCATTATGTCACTAAGCAGAACAATCTGGAACTCCTTCACCTGTCAGCTTCTTGAGAAAAGTCGATCTGTTCTCAACTGCAGCGTCGTTAGCCTCCCGCAGAGTGACTGATTAGTTTTTCCCAACACCTTTTCATTTTTCTCATTCAATGTCACATCTTTTTCTACAGCTGTTGTCTGAGGCAGCTCCAGGGAGGGTGAGGATTGTCCATGGGGACATTCTCACCTACAGAATGGACCGGGGATTCCCAGACACCATCTCTAAGCCATGGGATGGAGGTGAGAATGTGAAAATATAAAAGCTATCACGTGGTCATGTGTTGTAAATCCGAAGGAACTTAACTGTGTGTTTCTGGCTCCATAGATCCTCCAAACCTTCACATCATAGGGAATCTCCCCTTCAACGTCTCCACCCCCCTCATCATCAAGTGGCTGGAGAACATAGCCAATAGAACGGGGCCCTTCGCCTTCGGTCGCACTCAACTCACTCTCACCTTTCAGAAAGAGGTCGCAGAGGTACGTAAACACTGGCATGTTTCAGTTTTCAAGGTGTATGTGGGGATGCTGCTGATATGTCCAGCTGCCAAGATTCTGTCATGATATACTTTATAATGTGCAAAATCTGCAAGCTACTCGATGCTTTTATTTGCTCCTCTGCTGTGCAATCACCACCGTTTTGAAAATGTTTTGTACTTATTTTGCTATTGTCATGATTAAATCTGGATTTCATGATCCATATTTAATCAAAATTTGTGTTTTTATCATTCAGGCCAATCAAATCATTCAGAGCTTTTCTATTATGACGCATTCAAAATAATGAATAAACACTTGTTCCAGTTTTTGGTCTTTATGTAATATTTTTCTAGACGTGTTTGCTTAACCGTAAAAGTAAGGCTGATATTTCAAATAGATTTATTTTGTTCCTTATTGACTAGGACCCTACTCAAATTGGCTGAATATTCATTTAAATAACAGATCAGTTACAATACCAATATTGGTTGGATTATGAAAGAGATTCTGGGAGAACTAATGCTGTAAATTGCACAAATACACATTATTGTTAAAGTTGAGTTCAGAGATTTAGAGATATTCTACCCCAATTTTTCCCATCTAAATATGACTTTGCTTTTGTCCAGTTCTTCTCTAGCTTCATAGTTTCAAAACCAAATATCTTCCTTCAGGCGTGGCTGTGCCACAAAGGACACAGCTCCCAGCGTGTTTTAATTAAACAGTGGTTTGCTTGTTCCTTACGTAGCCAAATCTATATAAAAAAAAGGATTTAATTGATATCTGATCATTCAAATGAAGATCGACTTAGAATCAGATAATCCTTTTTTCATTAAACCCAGTCCTAACTGAAAGCAACATTACATGAAAACGACAACTAACCCAGTCTTAATAAATGTGCATCTCTGCTAATGTGTGTTGGTTGTTCTCTTCATCCAGAGGTTGACAGCCAGCACAGGCAGCAAACAGAGGAGTCGCCTGTCCATCATGGCTCAGTATCTCTGCACCGTCCACAACTGCTTCACCATCCCTGGACGGGCCTTCGTCCCTAAACCAAAGGTAGGATTTCACTCTAAATGAAACTCCACCCTTTCTAATAAATAAAGCAATGTGTTCAACCTTTAGTCGCAGTATTGAAACAGTTTCTGTTGGAACAACATGGGCAGATGGACACATTACTATTTTACAGATCCTACCCTGCTGTAGGATAAAAGTGGGTTCTCTCACAGCTTTTTCTTTCTCATCTCGTCCCATGCTCCCGTCAGAGTCCCTCATCATGTCACCATCACTCATCCTTCTCTTGCTTTGAGGCGCCATTAAGACATCAGTGTTGTCTTTGTTCAGTCTTTGGACCCTTTCTAGTTTGTAATGATGCCTGGTGGGTATTGGAGTTGTGGGCACAATCACACAGCGCCTTGTAATGAGGGCCTAGTTCTTTTTTGGGAACAATTTCTCTCTCTTCATGTGTGTTTGTATCAGTGGTGAAAGCAAGACACCCACTCTTATGTAACATGTGAATGCAAAGGATTTTATTTTCTGCCGGGTTAAGGATTTATATGACTAAGGGGCGCATTAAGGGAATATAAGTACTGCTGCAAATGTTGAAATATCAGTGTTGGCCTATGGTCCGCTCCTTTTGAGAGAGATTACAAACAACTCTTCAAAGAGACTCCGGAGCTCTCTTACATCTTTGTTACAAATGAAAACGTGTTTTCCTTTTCCCAAATTAAAGGATAGGTGTTAGGTAGATGTCAGAGAAGGACTGTTGGTCCCTTGAAGATGTGATGGCTCTTTAGGAGACCCTCTGTTGGTAAATATTTTATCTCCTGTGTGGAGTAAAAACGCAGTGAATGGGACCATTGCTGATTGTTCATTCTCTTAGAAGAGATGGCTCCCAATGATTATTTCATCACACTCAGTAGGGATCGGAACAATTAATCGAATATTCGAAATTATTCAGGTATTCGAATAATTATTCATGTATTCGCATATGAGTTATGAATATTTGTATACATTTTTTTTTTTTTTTTTTTTGGGAGTGATGCCTAAGTTGATTACATATTATCAAATTGAATAATTCAATTCAACACGACAGTGCCATGGCTAAATGTATTTGTTGACATCTAAAGGTGTGTTTTGCTCCGCTCACCGGTCCCTCACAGCGGGCAGAGCTGCAGGTGCTGATCTCTCTCTCTCGCGTCCGGTTATACTTCACTCGTGTTTATGTCCGAATCCATCAGATCTAGTTAGTTCTAGCCAATGATACGGCTGCTGCCCCTCCCTACACGCAGATCACGCAGACTCGAACCTCATCTTATGCCCAAATGTGGCGCAAATGCCCTCTGCAGCCGTTGCGAGGTTCCGGCGCTAACGGTTCATGAGCGTGCTCCCCCGCCCCCTGTCAACACTGGCGACAAATGAGTGGCCAGCCTAAACAACAATAAGCGCTGCTTGGCAACCTCCGTTCCAGCTGAGAGGGTCTTCTCTACAGCTGGCCTGATTGTGAATCGCCTCCGCACATGAAAGCTGTAGGCCTATAGCTGTCAAACTGTGATCACCAGTTCAATACATTTGACAAATTCGACTTGGTTTCTACACTTATTTAAACATGTATGTATTTATTTCCAAAAATTATTGGAAAAAAATTGGATTAAAAAAAAAAAAATTCAGATTACCCAATTTTTGTTTTATAGGATATGTACATTTCGGTTAACCGGTTAACGCTTTTTTTGGGTGGTCGAATATACATTTGCTTTCAAATTCCCATCCGGATGCCTTTTTGGGCTTTTTCCTCTCACTCTCCAATGTCTTGCATGTCAAACTTGAGCTAAATGGAGTTCTGCATGCTGGACCGTGCTGGAAATGTTAGCATGCAGGTGGTATGTGCTGTATAAACATGAACAGAGAGGACGCACTGCAGATGAATCAGCGCCTCCCACATGCGCTCACACAGGCCAGCTCCCCCCACTAAATGCTTTAATGGGCACAGGGTCAGATTTATATCATTAGGAGAGATGATGGCCGTTTGATGAGCAGGCTTCTGCTGCTGGTGTCCTATAAAAGATCACACGGCACACGGACCATATTAATGCTATCGTACCCTCCACATTGTGCAGGTCCCTTTTTAACTAGAATGTCGTGTGTTATAATTCATAAAAAGCTTTATGGCATGACATTATTCACTGGTGCACACCAGAGTAATTACGCAAAATTGCGTGAACAATGACTGATTTACGGGAAAACATCAAAGGCTAGCAGAAGCGGGATTTCAGGTTGTGGCATACAGGAATAAAGACTTCTAAAGCAGTGGGTTGTCTAAAAGCTGATTTATATGATGCATTAACAGATATAGAAAATACAGCCCTTTGTCTTCTTAGCTAACTTTTGTCTTTTAGTAAGGAATATATGAAATACAGAAGAATATTTTCATTCTCTGAATGCCTAATGGCACTAGTGAAAGTGAAAATTGCAAATGGGAAGAAGTTAATTATAATGGAGGAGTAACACCAGCTAATATAAAAGATCTCGCCCTCTATCTTCCTTCCTCTGTCTCTCTCGGTTACTACAGCATGTGTGACTGTGACTCATACCTATAGCCAATACATCGGCTCAGTGATCTAATTATTGGTATTATCTTCTTCCCACTGAAGCTCTGGGATCTCTGATTGTGTTAATGAGGGGGGATGTGTTCAATTGAAGCACAACTGGCCATTGTCTCTGTCTGCCATCGGCATGTCTTTATAATGACTAAACCTGAGGCTCTCTGATCAGCTGTGAGTGAGGGGGTGAATCATGGCACATGATAATTCTGTGCAGAAATCTACTGTAGATGCCCCTGGTTGGTTATAGGGATGGGAATTTGAAAGCAAATGTATATTCGAATATTCGACCCCCCAAAAAACGGTTAACCGGTTAACCGAAATGTACATATCCTATAAAAAAAAAAAATCCCAATTTTTTTTTTTTACATTTTTTTTCAAGATTTTTTTAGAAATACATACATGTTCAAATAAGTGTAGAAACCAAGTCGATTTTGTCAAATGTATTGAACTGGTGATCACAGTTTGACAGCTATAGGCCTACAGCTTTCATGTGTGGAGGCGATTCACAATCAGGCCAGCTGTAGAGAAGACCCTCTCAGCAGGAACGGAGGTTGCGGGTATAGCAAGGTATAGCATGTATATATAAGTTTAATTTGGCATAGTTTGACCTCAACACCGCACTCACTAACCTGGTCGAAGTATTTCCACACATTACTCCTTTTTGACGCCATGTCTGTTGTGTAGGACTCTTCTTAGAGTGTAAATAATTACCGGAATATGACTGGTAAAATGTTGAATACCGGCAAAACTAAATCTCTCCAGTCAAAATGTCTATGTACTTTGCCGCCACACATGGTTGCCAAGAACCGCTTATTGTTGTTTAGGCTGGCCACTCATGTGTCGCGAGTGTTGACAGGGGGCGGGGGAGCACGCTCAACTGTTAGCGCCGGAACCTCGCAACGGCTGCGGAGCTCATTTGCGCCACATTTGTGCCTAAGATGAGGTTTGAGTCTGCGTGATCTGCGTGTAGGGAGGGGCAGCAGCCGTATCATTGGCTAGAACTAGCTAGATCTGATGGATTTGGACATAAACGTGAGTGAAGTATAACCGGACGCGAGAGAGAGAGATCAGCACCTGCAGCTCTGCCCGCTGTGAGGGGCCGGTGAGCGGAGCAAAACACACCTTTAGACGTCACCTAACACATTTAGCTATGGCACTGTCGTATATAAATACATTGAATTATTCAATTTGATAATAGGTAATCAACTTAGGCATCACTCCCAAAAAAAAAAATTTATAAAAAAAAAAAAATGTAATAAAAATATTCATAACTCATATTCGAATACATGAATAATTATTCGAATACCTGAATCATTTCGAATATTCGATTAATCGTTCCCATCCCTAGTTGGTTAGCTGTTTTAGCTTTCCTACCCCCACATTCCTAACGGCAAATACAATAGACAGCAGCAGGTGCAATGCTACACATATGGCAGTAAGTGGAGTGTGAACAAACATTTGAAGTGGTTTTAATGCTGTGTAATCACACAAACAGCGGGTCACAGAGAGCCACATGAAAAGCAATGAAACTACTGAACCGTTCACAATACCAATGATTAGAAATGGCTCCAGTTGAAGGCTTGGAGGGGTGGCGGGCTGTTGGACCTTTTAGTTGAATCTATAGGAGCTGGACATTGCAGGCTAATAGGATAATGAGGGAAATGTTTAATCTATTTTATATCAGCAACCCGTATTGACGTGTGTCTGTGGGGGGGGGGGGGCTGATAGGCTCTTATCTTTCCTGTTTAATCTGCCCGTCTTGTTCCTCTCGCCCCCGGTCTGCACCTCTCTTGTGTCACATTGACGGACTGAGATTGTCCTTGAAGGTTTCTAAGAGTGCCGATTGGCTGCCTAAGATGGTGTTCCCCGAGGCTCACTGTCCCCTAACCCTGTCCCGCTGCAGATCACAGCTGCCTCTCTTTCCTTATTAGCCACTCTCCTCCTGCTCATTCTCACATAGACGGACAGATCGAGCACTATTTAAATTGCTCCTGTCATTCACAGCTATACATATATCTGTAAGGTCTCTTTTAAGGGAGTAAGCTATGACAAAAAGCTGCTTTACTGCAGTTGCTTTAGTCCTTATACATATTTCTAATTTGCATTCCTGTCAGGGGTCAAGGGGTTTTCAAGTGCAAAATGCTACCAGGCATTTGTATCTTCAATACGGACATTCAGTCATCCAATTTCATCTTCACTGCCTCTTTGCATAGACGATGGCTGATTGGAAAGATTTAAGAGTGCGTGTTGACTTGCTCATCTCTCTCCCCCTGCCTCTCTGCTTCCTCGGCAGAATGTGATTAAAATCAACTTGTGTCCGTCACAGGCAGGTCTATAAGTCGTGCAATAGATTCTCCATCACGAGCAACATGCTGGCTCTGCTGTAGAGCGCCTACAGAGCTTGCAACTGTGTTAGTCATTACCAAAAGTGTGGGAGATGGAAATGTTAAATGACAGAGATGGGAAGAAACAGTTGAAGGTAAAGGAATACATTGGCAGGATGGAGTGATAACTAAGTGGAGATATAAATATGTTTGTATCATATGGATAAACGGGAAACTGACTCGTACCACAGTGAGATGAAATAAATAGAGAAAAAATGTGGACAGATGTGATGTATGGAATTCAACAAGAGCGGGAAAAGGATGTCAAACGTGCAAAGCTTTCCCCACAAGAGTACAGAGCGCTGGAAGACAGATTCATGACAGAGATCGATCTGAAGGGAGAGCGAGGCGTACCTCCAGCAGATGGTTGTCTGGGCCAGTCGGCAGCCCGCTCTGAGTAATGGCTGCATCAGCCATCACCCGCCAACTAACTGAGCCTCACAGGACGAGAGCCCCTACAGCTGTTCGCCTTGTACACAATCGTTGGCCAAGAGCACACGCCAGATGAGCAGAGCCGAGTTTTAATATGTTAATGCTGCATTGAACATCCATTAAGGCTGGCAAACATGCAACATGCAACTCTGTCGGTAAAAACCCAGCAGATATATTACCTTTTGATTGGAAAACGTTAATAATTAGGGATGATATTACTAATGAAATAAGTTTTTCTTTTGTGCCCAGTGAATGAGTAAAAGCATTGGATTTGATGTCTGCATATACCAGAGGGGCCATCACAATAACAGTAGACATACTGTATACATGCTAATTCCACTTCTGGACTTGAGACTTAGTGTTTACTGTAATAAGGTGGAAGAAATGTGCATCTATTGGTATCATCAATCCACCAAAAGGATCTGCAAAATATTGGCTCATCTTAAATCGGGAGGAATCCAAAACTGTGCATTCTTAAAATAAATGATATCCTTTTGAATTCAATGTTTCACTGTTGCATGTGACCCACCTCAGTGCGCTGTAATGCAGTGGCAGGCTCAGTGATGGATATCTTCTCGGTGACCTGGAGTGGCCCAGTAAGAGCTGAAGTCTACTTCGAGGGGCGGCAGTGCTTCCTCGCCTCCCGCCACACAGGCACACAATTCATCCAGGCCTATTCCTATCTCTCAAACGGGGTCAAACACGGTATCAAGAGTATCGGGCAAAGTTATTTCAATGACTCGTGCCGGTGCGTTAAACGCCTGAAGGCTTGGTTTCAATTCATCACGGAGCCAAGGTAAAGAAAAGCTAAAAATACTCTCCTCCTCCACCTCCTCCTCGTCCTCTTTTCTTAAACAAAATGCCGAGGTTTGCAGAGTTGGCTTATGAACATCTCCAGAGATCTAGTGCTCCGCCTAACAAGAAACTGTGCCGGGTTTGCTCAGAGTCAGCGTTCAGAGTTTAGCTAATTCAGCTCCGTTTAGTTGGTGAGCATGCCAGGAGAATACGCATGTAGTTCGAGGGATAATGCTAAAACCCTGACTATTTCCCAAGGAAAGAAGGTCAGCTTCAAATAAGTCATTGCCAGCGGTGCTATGATGCAATAACAAATGAAGTCGTTGAAACAAAAGCTTGCCACAATGGGAGGCATCAAGCTCTAAAATATGAATGTGAAGGTTAAGTTAAGTTAAGCATCATTCATTGTTATTTTTTAGTGGGAGATTTGATGTGGTGTCATACCAGTACAGGTCGTATTATATCATAGAAATGATCAGCTATGATGATTATTTCATCAAAAACAAGTTAAAAGGCCCCTATTATGCTTTATGAACCTGAAGATGAGCATGTTAGGCTAAATTTACAATTGCATAAATGTTTCTGTCCATGTGGGAAAGTATTCCCCTGCCTTCTCTTGTTATCGTGTTTCTGTGCTCTCTCTTATCTACTGTAGTCCTCTGTAATACAAAACAATAAGCTCATGATGATCATCAAGAGAAATGCAGATTTTAAACTATTTAGCCTCCCTCACTTTCACTGAGTCCTCCCAGCCACGCATCCCACCCCGTGCTCAAAGCTAAAATATTAAAGGGCCTTCTTTTGAACTGTCAGACTGTATTGTTTTCCCACAAGCGATACTTTTGTCATCTCCATAGCTTTTACTGCCTTTCTCAGCAGTTAACCGCCCCAGCCAAGGTCGTTGCTATTATTCCCCAGCCTCACACGAGCCCTGGGACCAGAGGCGAACAACAAAGGAAGGTCATTCTTCCTCAGCGTTGATGGCCACATTATATCTCCAGTATGAACCTTCATGAGCATAACAGCTGTCCAGAACAAAGAGCCCAGACATTAGGTATGGTGACAAACTGGAGCCATTCGGGTGCTCACTGTGGCGATCGCTAATAGTGAGCGATGGAATGACGGTTGCTTAACATGCTCTGATATCCGTCTCGCTGTTTGTGTCTGCCAGTGTGATGCACGAACACTCCCGGTCAGCGCTTCATTGTCTTCCACACCTTTTTTTGTATGCAGTTGCAAAGGTTATTTGCTGGTCAAGAAGGTCAGTATTGTAAGCTATGAATTTGACATGGCAATGAAGTTCAAAGATTCTCCTGACGCATGATTAGCCTCCGATTGAGAAGCGCTCACCTCCTCTCACACACAGATCTGTCGTAGCGGCAACTCGGGGTGAAAGCCTTTGATGGAAAATGTAGGTTAAATACACAGAGGAGCAGATCTTATTAGCGTTTCTCCGCGAGAGGAGTGATTATTTGATCTGCACTCTTGTTGCATAACCAAGAGGAGTGGGAGAATGAGGGAGAGCCGTGAATAATCCATGTTTGTTTCAGAAAAGCACATTCTCACTCAGTGGGTGTAGATGAGGCTCGAATCAGCTGTAACGAGAGCTCAAACACTTGATGGGTAACTATTAAATAAGCTTCTGAAGTGTATAGGCTACAGCATGACGGAGATATTAAAGTGGGATAACATACTGTTCACAATTCAGATTTTAAAACAAGCTCCTAGAGACGTCTTTATTCAGTCAAAGCCGATATTATGAAACACATTTTCAGGACAGGATGTTTTCTATGAAATTCAAGATTGTCTTTCTAAGAGATAATTTACATTTTTGTATGCGTTTGCACGTCTTGTTTCTTCCTTTTCTGGATTAAAGCCTAAATGACGGGGCTGCAATCTACTGCAGATTATTTTCATGATCAAATTATCTGTCCCTTATTTACTAAATGAAGTGATTAATGGTTGCATCTTTACTAACCAATACATTATTTTAACGGCCAATAATTATATAATAATAACAATATTTAACAGCCAATATCCGTCTTTTATAGAAAAAATAACCTTAACAAAATATCTTTATAGGAATCGATTGAATTAAGTTACTAAGCGTTGTACTCAGCAGGACCATTTACAGTTAAAAAATAATCATTATAATAATTATTATTTTCTTAATTAATCATTTGGAAAATGTCAGAAAATAGTCATGCCAAATACAGTTTCCGAAAGCTTGTCATTAAAGTGCATGTTTTTTTTGCTCAAAACCTAAAGACATTCAATTTGTAATCACATAAGACAAATAAAAGCAGCTCATCCTCCAAATAAAGTACCTGGAATGATTGACAATAAATCGGTTATCAGAACATTTGTCAGATCATTTATCTGTTAATAAACTAACCGATTGATTGATCGACTGATGGTTTCAGCTCTGCTTGTCGGTGCTTTCTGGGGGATCAAAATATGAAATGTAGACACTTAATTCTTGAATTTCTGTCCAACAATTAGTTTTGAATCAGCCAGCAAATAATAATAATAAGATAAATATAGGTGTAGAGTACTGTTGGTATTAAATCCCAGCTGTCATCTGACAGGCCCTTTATTGATCTTTAATGATTACCAACAGCTGCTCTTCATGTTGTCCCTCTTGACTGTGTATCAGATACACCTGACAACAGAGCTAACCATTAACCTCATAGAAAGGAAGAATTCAAACCCATCTCCACATAGCAATGTTTATGGATGCATATTTTAGTAGTACTGATACTGCTGTACTCTGTGTATGAGCAGCATGTCAGCTCCACCCGGCACAGCCTGCACTATCCAACAATCTGTACATTTGGCAGAGGAGATGAATGCTATCTCCATCCTTGTCAACCCCACTCATGAAAGATTGCACACAGACCACCTGCAGTAGGCAAGTTGCTTTCACAAAATAGTTTTATTGGTAAAAAATAGAACTACTTGCACAAGCACATTGAGACAACTGTATCAGAACCTGTGAACTGTTAATCATCACAAATATGCTCTGGCAAAGTAAGAAGTGCTAAAGCATTCACAAAAATAAGCTGCAGTTATCAAAATGATAAATCAATGTTTTGGTACAGTATACGCAGGAGAGTATTAACTCTTTTGAACTTTTAGGACCTAGTCACCTTGCACTATGGCCGATTATAAGCTAATGGAATCACGTGCTGATCTATTGCTCCTATTCTCTTTCTGAATCCAGACAGAAATAGTTCCCTTTTTGTTTTCCAGCGTGCCACAAGTGTTATGTATTTGTACTAGGGGTGTAACGGTATCCGTATTTGTCCCGTCCCGTCACGGTTCGGACGTCACGGTTCGGCACATGCAGTCACACGACGAATACGCCTTTTTTTTACGAGTGGGGAAAAAGTCTGTCATTCAGGGCAGTATCCATTACACTATTTATAATCCAGGGGGCGGTATTGCGCCTAAAAGCTGTTTGCCAGCCGCCCTTAAACAACAAATGAAGAACAAGAAGAAACACAACAACAAAACGAACAAAATACAAGAAGAAGAAAAGTTAGTAGCTATGGCGATTTCAGATAACACACACAGGAGCTAGAACCATGGATGCCACCTGCTTCTTTTAAATCAGCTGTGTGGGAACATTTCGGGTTGGTGGTGGATCGGACGAGGACGGTGTGTCGGCGTTGTTAGACAGCGGTGCGGTATGCTAATGGTAACACACGCCAAACATGCAGCTAAATCATGTCAGAAAGCATCACCCAGATTTGCCAATCACTGGAGCCCGGCAAAAGACAACAGCAGTTCAACAGCTTATCCCCACTGTTTTTAAGAAGCCAATAGACATGAAAGCCGAGAGACCAAAATAATTAACGGAAGCTATTGGCATATATATTTCAACGGCTATGCGCTCTTGAAACAATTTCTTATTATTTATGATGTCATATTTTCAAGACATTCTTTTTAGTTTTACAGTTTATTGAACCTTTTTGTTAGCTGGGCATTTGAGTGTGTGGGGTACTGTTTGTGGTTTGTTTTTAACAGTGTAATACAGTTAATTATTCAAAATGTTAGAGTTCCTTATTTTTAAACTGAAACTTGCACTACTGTTCAAAAATAAATAACAACAAACCTGGCATTATGCATTTGGGACTTTTTTTGTTGCTTTTTCTTGTTGTACCGAACCCGTACCGAACCATGACCCCCAAACCGAGGTATGTACCGAACCGTGAATTCTGTGAACCGTCACACCCGTAATTTGTACTGGTCCAGGGATGGCGGAATGCTCAGCCGTTGGTAACACACTGCTGTTGAATAAAGTAACACAAGCAAAGGTGCATCGAGGAGTCTTCTTATAAAGAAGATATGGTATGAACATGAAATTGTATTTTATATTGAAACAATGTGAGAGAATCCTGATCCCTCAGTTTAAACAAACACATCGAAAGCCCAGATACTTGTGTACAGTTGTCACAGACTTACAGTAAAACCAGAAATCCTGAAACAAATACAAAATATATATGTAGAAAATACCACACATGTCTTTCCAATGAAACTCTTATCCCGGGGAAGTCTTGCTGTGCTTTGGGAAATGAGGAATACAGAGGATTTAAAATAACCCTCAAAACTCAAAAGCTGCACTGGACCGTACACAAGCATCTAGTCGACTTGAGACTTAAGTCTGGCAGAACAAATCACAAATCCATAAAACATTGGCTGATGTATAATTCATGTACAAACAACGCAATAAAAAAATAAACCCAAAGAACTCCAGATAGTATTAAACGTGTCATCATGAAACGATTTGGCACATTCTCAAAACACATGACGTGTGTCGGTATAAGTTGATGACATGGCACATTCTTCTTTGTTTATTGCATTGGTTATGGTGCCTGGGCAGTGAGCTTTTGTCAGGAGGCCCGTTCTGTCGGCTGTCGTCGACGCTGGGCAAGATAAGTCAGGGTGGGGTAGAAACCTGGCCCTAGAGTGGTGCCCACAGAGATGCCCGTGGCATGCCGGCAGCAGCCTGCAGGTGGCGAGCTGGGCTTTGCCATCTGCTCCCCCCAGGAAGCTGCATGTTTATGAGAGAGAAGGAGAGAATGTGCTGTTCTTTACATCACTGCCAAGGCCTGTCTCCAGCAGGAAAACCTCATATATCCCTCCCCCAGTAACAAGCAGAAGACTCATCACTGTCGGAAAGCGTAACAGTGCTCCTGACATATGAGTAGGTGGGAGATTTGGTGATGAGCGAGTGTGCATCGGGGTGGCCATGCTTTCAACATGCATCAGCGTTCTCTTGTCAGCGTTCACATTCATGTGACAGACAACAAATGTGAGAGTGGCAGGTAGAAAAGAGAAGAATGGTGGCTCAGTCAAGCGGTTTCAATTTAAGACACTGAGACCCTCTGCAGGTGCAGACATGTAGCATATGCGCACTGCTGACGCACTTTGAAAACAAGTCACATATGGAGAATGACTCGAACCTTTTTTTAAGTTGCCTGCCACACAGCTACCCAGCAGACCTTGTCTCAAGAAGCTTCCCCTTTTCCGCCTACTCCTCGCCAGCCTGCCAATGCACCATTAAACATCCGCTCATCCCTGTGAGATTGCTCGCATGGTATAGACACCATAGCAGCATTTTCCAAAACCTGTGACCGTGTAAAAGGGATGCTGCCTCATGTCCCTGACTAATAAAGGGGATTAGTGAAAGTAGTGTGAGCTAAGGCTCTGATTTAAAGCCTTTGGAGCCATGCCTCGAGCGAAAGATGCCCCCGTAAACAACTCCAAATCAATGACTGACATGCACGTACCCCCGGACAATACAGATATTTGAATGCTGAATTCTGTTTCCATGGCAGTGTGGGGGAGGAATGTGAAAAGCACATGCAGAAAGCCGGCATGTCTGATTGTTTACTGTGTACAAAAACACACACGAGTGAGAGTGTGGTGTGCATGTCTATGAGGGCGTGCAGGAATGGGTAATGATCTGTGGCTGCTACTTACAGGCAATATGTTTTTGTCTTGATGTAAATATTAAACAGCAGATAGTCCACTCTGCTTACAGGTTGTATCTCTTTCTATCAATTTCTCTCCGTCTCTCTCATATTGTCCGCCGCAGAGAGAAACAGGCAACTGTTAGTCTGCATTTTCTGTCTGTTCTCCAGCCCAGCAGTCCACATCTCCTCCTCGACAGTCCTCTTTGAACAGTTACAGCAGGGTAATGTTTCTACAGCTTTTCAGGCACAGGCATGTTGTGGCTATGTCTCAGTCTTCTACCAGGCAGGCATGCCGCTGTATTAATACACAGACAGGCTCCACACAGCATGCTTTGGAGGCAAAATATCAACATCATTCTAGTAGCTAACAAAAATATGACTATTTATTTCAATCGATTCCTCGTAGCATTCTAGTGGATAAGTTTACGAAAATCTACAATGGCTTGCTATGAAAAGATTTCTTAGGCATTAAAATGCCTATTTTGGAAATGAAGAGGGTAACAGACGATTGTAAATAGACCGTCTAAATAGCAGCTAAATGATTGCTTTTTTCCATCCTTGAGGGAACTCTTTCTGTGATTTAATGATGAAAGATGTCTGCATTTGGTTAGCGGCTTCCTTCGATGCTGCAGCACCTTCTCCCGGCTCTTACACATTCACACTGTTTGTTCCAAGGTGCTGCTTAGGGAATACCTCCACTGCTTGTGCTTGCAAAACAGAAAAAGAGAGAAGAACAAGATAGAGGAGAAGGGAAAATGAATTCAAAGTTGTTGCCATCCTCCACCTCCATATGGAGAGGAGCCTTGGTGTGTAGCAGAAGCCGTGATGGATCCCCCTCAGGCTCGTCTCCCTTTAGCCGTAGCGTACACAGCGCTGCTTTATTACACATAGTCCTGCAGGCTGTAGCCGGTCTTATTGTCTAATGGTGAGAGAGAGCAGTACTGGTGCTGGAGCTCCTGCTGGAGCAGCTGTTGCTGCTGCTGCTGGAACAGCAGTTTGTCAGGGGGAGGGAGCAGGACCATGTCCTGGGGGCCATGCCTTTTCCCCGAGCAGGACATACAGAAGATGGACCCACCGACAAAAAGGAATCCAGCTGAAACAAAGGCCACGTACACAGCACCCCCAGGCTCAAACTTATTGCTCTCTGGCACATTGGAGTCTAGGAAGTTGGTGATGACCTCGTTGGTAAACCAGGAAGCCGGCACCAGACACAGAAAACCTGCAGCGACAAAGCAGCCGCCACTGGCAATGGCAGCGTGCCGCTTGGAGCGCCGTCCACCTCCCCAACGTGTGCATTTTAGTCCCAGGGATGCAAGGCAGAGGCCCATGGCAGCCATCACGCAGCAGAGCACCATGGTGGTGCGGGCAGTCTGCAGGTACGCAGGTAGTGAAAGCACCGAGTACTTGAGTGTGCAGCTGAACATGCCGGTGCTGTACCATGTGCAGTCCATCCACAGACCCTGCATCTGGGAAATGGCTGTGATGATGTTGGAGCCCACATCTGCGCTGACCTTCCAGTTGGGCAGCAGAGTGGCAACCATAGCACCCATGATGCCCAACAGCGCAAGGACAAATCCAAATATCTGCATGCCCGTGGATGCCATGCTCCTTATCGAGTTGATGCTGCTGCCTTCTCCTCAGCCCCTGTCCTCTCCAGGTAGCATTCACCCAGCGCCAGCCAGGCTCGACGACCCCACTGCCCAGCCGCCTCTCTCCCCCTTCTGTAAGCGGTGTACCAGCTGTCAGTCAAATCTCCAGTTCCTCAGCCCTTCAACTGCGGTTCCCCTGGACTGGAGGAGAGTGAAATGAGAAATTGAATTGTGCTCTCCCTCCTTCTTCCCCCCCCCCCTCATTCACCTAACACGAGCGCAGACTTTTCTGGCTTGAAACAAAGGGCAGCATGAAGCACAAGTGGTAAGAGCTGGCTCTGACTGACTTTACAGTGGGTAAGCCAAACACTGGTGTTATTCTGCATGTATGCATTTTCTACGTGCTCTCCTTCTCCTTACCAGAGCCCCATGGAGATGTTATTGGA
Organism: Pseudochaenichthys georgianus; assembly: GCF_902827115.2. Lineage (NCBI taxonomy): Eukaryota > Metazoa > Chordata > Actinopteri > Perciformes > Channichthyidae > Pseudochaenichthys > Pseudochaenichthys georgianus. Next base: position 20,065,101 of record NC_047524.1, read on the forward strand.
GTGGGAGAAATGAGTTTGGTATTTGCAATGCTCAATAGCAGTGTGGACTTAAAGCTGCAGTGCTCTCACTTACTCTATATTCCACCTCTTTAATTTAATTGCTGTTTTCCTCAACATTTTTGCATACCATTTTAACAGTTACAGAACGTTAGCTTAAAATTAAATAGCATTTTCTTCTGCCGCCAATATTAAACTTTATAAATGTAACACATTTTGGGTTAATACTATTTTGTCGGACTTCGTAGAAACGGAAATGTAGTCTTTTAAAATCTAAATAAATAGGCAAGCCTGCTTTAAAAAAAATAAGCTCGACGTACAGTCCTATTTGTTTGCTGTTGTTTATGATCCGAGCAGGGGGAAAGCGGTGTTGAAATAATTCCTTACCCCGGCTGGTGCAGAGCTGGCGCGTCACGTTGTTCGCAGTGGTCGTGCAAACACACACAGTCACTCAGGGAAACACAGTCGGCTGGTGAGGAGGATTCAGCCCGGTTCGCGGGTCCGTTCAACACATCCATTTTCTCAGCGACAGTGTTTGAGAGGACATCCCTGCTCCAGCGACCACACAGGCATGACCGGAGCCTGGGAGAAATAACCGTAGCGCTCTTTCGCTCTCCTTCTCTCTCCCTCTCTCTCTCTCTCTCTCTCTCTCTCTCCCCCCTCTCCGGTGTGTGTGCTGGAGAATAGCGGTCTCTGCCTCACAACAACTTCATAAACGGTTGTTCATCACCGACTGCTACTGTACTTCTGTCACTCCCTACTGTCATGACAACAGTCAACCGTTACTCATCGCGTTTCATACAGCCTGCTGAACCGTTTTTACTTTAAATTAGCTAGATAATTAGCTACTTGTTTCGTATTGTCTGAACGTATTTAAATTAATCTGTTTCAAATTTCAGCCAAAATCGGTCTTTATAGATACAATGTCTAAGCAAATTTGAACTCTTCAAAGCTCTTTCCCTTAAAGAAAATACTTCCCCTTATTATTCCAGGAATGATTACATTTCTTTCTTCTTCTTCTTTTTTTTTTTCTTTTTCTTTTTTTAGTTTATTGTATGACTATTAGGCTACTATTGAGAATATAACTTTTTTTATTTCCTGTCTCAGCAATTGATTTTTGTGAAATTAATACTTTAACTTAACTTAATAAAAATAAGGGAAACAATTGCAACGTTAATAAGCTAAACGTTTTGCAGAAGGGCTTTGTTGCTTCAGCAGGTGGTGGCTATATAGAGTGATTTGTTTTTGAGACCTTATTCAGAATTTTGGGAAACCTTCTTGCTGTGTAATTCCAACTAACCAACACATTAAGAATCTAGCTGCTCAGTCATCACAATGCAAAACAGGTGTTGTTAATAGATAAGAAATGACCACGTTGCAAAATCTATATAACATTGAAAAGATAACCCTACTACTCAATTAGGAAGGGTAGTCTAATTAGGAGAGAAGAATAATCTATTATCATTCCGACCAGAGGACTGGTCAGACTTTTGTTCTTTGAAGCTTGGTTTGTTTATGTATTATGGTCCAGAGTAGCATGTGTAACCGACCAAGCCAATACTGACCCTCCCCGGGGCATCATCTTCATCAGGCCTCAGTCAGCAGGAGCCTAAAACTCGCAGCTGCTACCCTGTCTTCCCTCTCCTCTCCGTAGAGGACATACAACCGGGAGGGAGTGGCCTGGGCGGCCTTGATTCATGAATGACAAAGAGGACAAAATGAGAGCGGGGGGGAAATCAGAAAGGACTAATAGACCTGATACCCTTGTAAACGCAGATGTGTGTTGTTATTATTTTTGCTGCATGGACAAGTCAGCAAAAACAGCCTGCTGTGAGAGATGGTTTTGCCTATCCCTTTACTAACACTATAACAACCAGGCATTGACAACAGCGATATGTAGCCATTACATGTAAATAGGCTGGTGGTAATTGATTTGTTTAGCTATTGATCTGTTTGTATAATAAGGCACAGGCCCATTGTGTCCATGTACACCTCCCCTAAGAGACCCTTACTGGAAATGAGATCTGGAGAGCATGCAGGGATGGTGCACACCACATTACCTCCAGTGTGATGTTGGTGTCGACCTTCAGCGCTACATTCTTCGTGCTCCTTGTGGGATACCACACCAGGAGGAAGATACATTTTCCAGTTTTACACTAACAGTATGCCGTGTGTGACCTGTCTCCTTGTAACTGATGAGATACTAAGTGCTGATGCTGGTGTTGTTCTGTGGGGAGTAAGATACATACATAAATAGATTATGGAGGGAGTGGATAAAAGGAGAGAAAAAGATGAAGGGAGAAAAGAGCAAATACAGTTGACACGCCCGGTGAGTGCAGATGTGTGAGGCTGTGATGTGTGAAGATATTGCGGGCTATTATAAGCGTGGTCCCCTTTATTGTATCACCTCACAGCAGAGCTCTCAAGCCTTTTTGCAGCGTAGCTCTGAGGCACAGCCAGACCAGCCATGCGCCCTTTTGCCCACACGAGGGGCTTTTATCGTTCAATTTGCATTTTCCTCTTTTATCTCCTCCCTTGCGTAATTGGTTTTCGTGCTCATCGTCTTGCCTAGGCGGTTTGTTCACAGCAGAAATGCAAGGTGTCGTGTGATAGCTGTGATGTTGCTGTCAATGCAATCTTGTTGTTGAGCAGGACCCGGGTCTAGCGTCACCATAGATAACATGTGTAAACCTGTTCAAGGTAAAACAATTGTGACATGATGCGAAATTACCAGCATTGCTCGATTGCTCACGCTTACTCCATTAAGAATGACTCCCAAGAGAACTATATGGAATGGCATTTGATGAAGTTCCATCATAACCAATTTTCCAATGTTGTCCCCATTTGCAGTTCCGCTGGGTTAGTACATTTCAAATTTTTGGGCAAAGTTCAAGATTTTCTATGACGAAAGCGTCTCTTTAAGGAGCTAATCTTGTCAAAGGCTAGGGCTACAGTTTTGAATGTCCTGTCTGCATAATTGCATGGGAAGTACTGTAAGCTGGGCTGCCTGCACAGGAAGCCACAGCCCTTCCTTCCAGAACCCCTCAAGCAAGATCAGCCTGGTACATTCAGCAGCATTGAGTGCTCCCTTTTCCTCTCCGAGAGGCCGTCTCCTTCCACTGATGTAATGGAGGTTGTCTTTTCAAGGTATTGTCATGATTAATGCAGCTCTTCCTCCTTTGCAGGAACGCAGGGAGCTTTTTCTCTCTTGTATTCCCTTGTTGTGTATAGACTTCTTCCATCCCCCTGCCTTTTCTCAGAACCTGCTATTATGTAAGCGCAAGTGCTGGTGGTTCAGGTACATGTAGCACAGTGGCTGGTGCTCCAGGGGCCCTGCCATCTAGTGTTGGTTATGCTTAGAGGGACATGACAAATTACCGCTCACACGTCATTGGGCGAGAAGTCACCAAGAAAAAGACGTTGGAGGTGAAAATGGGGAAAGGGGAGCTGGAGAACCACAGGGCATAGCTGGAGTAATAGAGTTTCCTGCTGCGCTTTAGGAAGGTCAAATTTGTGATGTATGGGGACTCATAAGTATTTTAATATAAATGTGAGACTATTGTACTCAAGTGGGTCAGAAAGGTTGCAGACAAAGGCGACGTGTGACTTTTAGATAGAGATCTCTCATATTCTGCCCTTTTCAAATGCTCCACAGGGAGAACAAGCAGTATAAGATATTTTGTAAAAAAAGGTGTTGGTTTATCAGATTGATTAGTAAACAATACTTAAGGAGAGAAGCAGGTTCAGTCTATGTAAATGTTTAAAGTAAGTGTTTACATTTGTCTAATTGAACGTTTTAATCAGCTTGAGTATAGATTCTTACATCAAAGGCTAAATTAGTGGTAATCATTTAATAATTTCCCCCTGCTTAATAACATAGTTTGCAAATGGTTACCGTCTGAACATTCCCAGTGTGTCCGTGTAGAGAAAGAGGGAGGGTTGAAATATTAAGGTTGTCAGAAAGGGTCAAAGAGTCAGTCTGCTGCCCCAGTTCAGGATCGCCCTGTAGATGCAAAGTATTTGAGAGGTTTTGGGTGGGGGTGAAGGCATGTTCATAGCACCTGGATGGAGGGCGGAGGTGACGGCACATGATTTAGGATGGAGCTTGGTTGCATGTTGAGGTTATCAGGGGGAAGGATTAATGGCAGGGAGCGGGATATATTCCTGTGGCGCTACCTAGTGAAGCCGTGTAGCAAGGCCATACATAAATCATAGCAGCAAAGTGACTTGGACAAGATGATGGCTGAAATGCTGCCGCCTGTATAGTCCCAATATCGACTTTTCCCCTTGCTCCTCTCTTAAATCATGAAGTGGGGAATGTAAATAGCCCAATTATTCCAGCAAGGAGTGAAATTAAAGACGTTCCTCTTTTATTGCTGCTTCTCAACAGATGGTGTTCTGATCTCGCATCACGCCAAAGCACTGATAGCTATCCAGATATTAAATCCCGACCTGAATCCTTACATGTGACAGGTGGAGGGATTTATTGCCATAATACACGCCTCTCTAAACCAAGTGATGGCTCTCACTGCCCTTGACATCACCTGCCACTTTAAGTATTTAAAATGCATCATATGATCTATTGGAGTTAGTGTATTAATAATGGACTTATAGGGAAGCAGCCAATGCCAATTCTGACACTAAACATAAATAATTCAATGTAACACTATGTTTAATGTGAAATCAACATTAAATTAAACACGAGTTTAACTCAACAGCTGTAGAGTACGTGCACTTACATTTTCAACATTCTTCTTTTCTTCAATGTGGACCACCTTATGCTGGACCGTGGAGTCTGAAGCCTTCTCTGCACTAATATTGGACAGATCCTTCAGGCTGTTGAGTCTCTGGCTGTCCCATTAAACTCCACTGCGGCAGGACGCTCAGAAGCAGCACGGGGATCTATAGATCTGATAAGAGATAGTGCTGCGGTTTACAAGTGCGCCAGAGCGCTACCTCCGTTGTTCGCAGAAATGGAGGAATCTAAACAGCTCATTAGAAATCCTTTGTGCGTCCTCGGACCACTTTAGTTTTCCTCCCCTAATTATCCACGCCAGCCCCTGGCCCAGGAAAAGCAAAAGGCAGCTGTGTGAGTGAGTCACACAATCCAGAAATACAATCTTCAAGGATGCATGCGGAGCTCCTCAGGGCATATTGTATCAACCTAGGGGGCTGCTGAGCTAAATAAGATGTCCCTTTTTTCTACTTCTGTGTATGTGTTTGTATGATTTAAGAGGGGAAAACAAGTCTGCACGTATGCGTTTTGTGAATGCTTGACTTGCATTTTAAATATTTAGTCGACATGATTCGTAGGTTTCCCAATCATGCGCCTGCTTGCCTGCCTTTCCTTAACAACTTGTGTCTCTTTTCATGTCAATATCTATAACTGTACAGTATGCGACATCATGAATAAGACAATTAACATGTACGATGTTAATACTTTGTCCCTTTGGACTATAAAACCTATGATGTGCTACCACTTCACTGTTTTTTTATTATGCTCATGGGATTTCATGTTTACCAATCCAGTTTGATTCCCATTGTGGAAGTGCAACTTCCTTTACCAAAGTAGACGGCAGTAATGATATCGATTTTTGGAAAATTTTCTTGCTAAATAAGCAGTTTTTTTCCCACTAAATCTTGTTTAGGGCCTAAAGCCAAAAAGCACTTGAAATGTATTATTATTAACACTAACACTGCCTATGGTTTTCCCCTGGAGCCCCATTGTCAGTCTGCTCAGCCAGTCCCTCTCAGTGCTCTCTCACTAGGGAAGCAATGCTATAACCATGTATGGGAAGGCAGACAGACTCTGCTCTGCTGCCCCATCTCTCTGATTGTGCAGTAGGCCATTAAGCCATAACTTGCACCACTGAATGCCATCATAATGTGAGACTCCCTTGAAAGACTTTTCTGCACAGACATCCAGGAATACTCTCTTAATGGAGTATGGTTCTTTTGATCCCATCACAGCATTCAGGAGATAGAGAATGGATGATCCTTTATAGGGAAGCGAACAGTATAGGGAGAGGAGAGGCAAAGACGTATATGAGCTTGAAAGTTAAGTGCTTGCATTAGGCGAGCAAGAGTTCTCCGCTTAATCTGCCACGGTTATTTCCACAGTGTGTCATGTCAGCTTAGGGCTGACACAGGAAGGATCGGAGGTCGGCAGCTCGTGAAGAACTGGAGTTGAGGTGACTACCACCACCGGTCCTCTACTGTCGTTTAGTGACTCCCAACCATTAGGTAAATAACTAGTTGCCAGGTTATATGGAAAGACTATAGAGTGGTAGTTTGTAGTTTTTCCATGACTTTCTTAAGGCTTATACATATTTTCCATCATTGATATGCACCAATATATTCCATTTATACTACAATTGCTTCATATTTACCACTATACATTCCACGTTATGTTATTTGAGAGGAGTTTAGCTTCATTCAGTATTTAGTAGGCCCCATCCACACAGAGACGAAAACGAACCGAATTCGATATTAAAAAAGTTTTCCGTCCACACGGAATCGGCTCAAGAAACGTGTCCGTCCACACGAGACCGCTCGACCCTCTGGAGACGCTGTAGTACATATGTCGGGCCTGTAAGTGGCGCTGTATTTCCGCCACAAAATACACCAAAAGCAGCGAATAAGACCGATGACGATTATTATTATTATTATTATTATTATTATTGTTGCTGATGGTTGTGGTAGAGGAGCTGTACATTTTGCACAAAATCTGGTACCACTTTACAATAAGACTACCCTTATAAAGGATTCATAAACGGTTTATAATTAGGTTATTAATTAGGTTGTAAACACTTTATTAATCATTAAGAACCATTTATAAACCAGTTCTAACATATTTTTCAAACATCAACACAGGCTCACTATTTGGCAAGATGACTAAGCCTTATATTGGCATTAGCTTACTTCGTATTCTTCATCAGCCAGCATCCTTGGTATCTGTTGTTCACCGAGTTGATTCTCCCCCCATCCATCTTGATGTTTCTTGGCATCTCTTTATGACCATTTATTTGCGAGTTACTAACATTTATAACTGCCAAAAGGGAGCCTTGTAAAGTGTTAAACAAATCACCATTTATTAATGAGTTGCTACCATTTATAATTTGTTTAAGTTATATCAAGCCTTAAAGTTATGCAGAAATTAGGGCGTGGTCACATTGAGTGACAGGTCTGTCCAGTGACTGCTACTGTTAGCTTTCTGCTCTGCTAGCAGCTCCGTGATGCTACAGGGGCTCTGCCTGCGCAGCTCATCCGGGGAACATAACTTGAACTCGGCCGTGTTTGTTAAGCTGGTGCCTTGTGGACTATTCTTCATGCTTACTGTATATCGGACTATTGTGACTCGCTCTGCGGTTAAAACAGACGGTGCGGCAAGCTGGTGCCTTGTGGACTATTCTTCATGCTTACTGTATATCGGACTATTGTGACTCGCTCTGCAGTTAAAACAGACGGTGCGGCAAGTGAAATTCAAGTACTTTATTTATATGTTGCTTATGTTTTGAGTCAGCTAACGTTAATGAATGTTAAGGCTTGGGTTAGCATGTAAGCAAGTGGTAGCTACATCTATGCTAACGATGCTAATCGTAGCATCCAAGTTAAAACGTAATAGTGCTATGCATTTAGTGGGATAATACTGTAGAATAAACGGCTTCTGTTTGAGGTTGGTAAAATAAGGTCATCCTTGTAAGTTAAAGAGGTATTTTATTAGGTAGGTAACTGTATGCATCGCTAAGGTTAATTTAAATTCGCTATGCTCGATTATGTAGACTAGCTAACATCAAAGTAGTGTTGAAGATCGGCGTAGTGTATGTGAAATCAACCTCGCAATAAGATGTGTGTATATTACAAATATTAATGTCATATTTCAAGATGATTACTTAGATACATATTACGATATGGTTGGTTGAGCTGGATTTCATTATTGAGCTTACACGTTAACGTCACAGTCATATCTGAAGAACGAACCCAAACCTTGTTCTTTTTATTAATTGTATTACCAAATTGGTATCAAATAAATAGTAAGCATTGGTAACACCAATAAAGTAAACTATTTTATTTGAGTATTTGTTTCTGGGAGAAGGTACTGTACCCAGTTCCTATGTTCGGCAGTTAGACTGGGCTTTCTTATACAAGAGAATACAAACAAATATAATATGGACCATTACTGTATAATTATCCTTAAATTATGTTATACAATGCACCTAATAAACAAGTATGGCCCTTTGAAACATGATGTGCAACAATTTTTACTGTAATTTGTGTGCATTTTGTTGTTAACTAAGATGATATGATTTATTTTTTGTGTGGACGCTTTGGACATACTTGGAGAAGAAAGAAATGGGTCTTCGGAATGATGGGAGTTAAAGACAAAAGGCGGAGACTAGTGTTGAAACTAGTGGAGAAACGATCAAGATGCCACCTTGTCCCTCTGAGTAGACGGCATGTTAAGTCAGGAAGTAGCATTATTAGTGATGAGTGGAGGGCATACAGGAGAGTGCTGAGTAACATGGGGTACAACCACTACACCATAAACCACAGCAGGTGGTTTGTGAACCCCCAGACTGGCAGTCATACCCAACCTATAGAAAGAGCTAGGTCGACCATCAAAGGACATGTCCGCAGACTGAGAGGAAACCGTACAGAGAGTTTGTTGGAGGAACACCTCAAGGTTCTTGAATTGTCATCTTATCTTGGCTCTGCTCACCCTGATGGACTGCTTGGATGCTTGTTCAAGGATATACACAAAGCCTTTCCAGTCTGAGTACCATTATGTCTTACCAAGTCTTTCATTTATGTCTGAGAAAAGCTTTTATGTTTAAATATGTGCATCAGTCATACTAAAGTCATTCTTTTGAGTCCTGATTTTCTTCATGTGTGAAGAAAATGTTTTGCTTGGCTCTTTTGCATCTTACTTTGCATTTCATGTGAAAAATGTGTATTAGGTAAGCGTGAATGTTATAACTCATTCATAAATGGACATGTGTATTAAACTTAAAAACAACGCACCCTTTCAGTAGTTATAAATGGTAGTAACTCATTAATAAATGGGAATGTGTTTTACACTTTACAATAAGGCTCCCTTTTGGCAGTTATAAATGTTTGTAACTCATTCATAAATGGTCATAAGAGATGCCAAGAAACATCAAGATGGATGGGGGGAGAATCCACTCAGTGAGCAACAGATACCAAGGATGCCGGCAGATGAAGAAGACGAGTTAAGCTCAGTAGCCAATATAAGGCTTAGCAGTACAGATAAATGTGGGCTCACTATTTGGCAAGCAACCGGTCACAGTTGCCCTGTTGCCCTGTTTATCTCATGTCTTATAAAAGCTTAATGATTTATAACGTGTTCACAACCTAATTAATAAATTAATTACAAACTATTCGTAACCCTTTTATAAGGGTAGTCCTATTGTAAAGTGGTACCAAAATCGGTACCATGGTCAGTAGCGTCTGGAGCACGAACGCAACCCTGTGATCCGCCGTTGTTGTCGGTGAAACGCATCAGCAATGACGCGGAGGTGAGCAGGAGAGGTGGGGCTATGGTGTCATCATTTTCAGGGAATTATCGTATAGTCATTCGTCCTCAGACCTACCCACTTTGGGAGCCGTTATCAACGTGTATCGGATTCGGGCTCCGAATCCGCGTTGGCCTTATTTGGACGAACAGTCTTTACGATAGAGAACGTTAGCGGATTCAACGTCTCCGTGTGGACGGGGCCTTCATTTAAAGAGGAACTCAATTTATGTGTATGTTTTTTTGCCATAACAGCAAATCTCCTCACACAACCTCTCTTTAAAACAATCCTTTAGTAAGAGTATGGAACAAAACAGGAGCAAGCACATTTAGCATGCTTGGAACGGTTACACATTTTGGGCTGCAAGGACTATAGCGGACCCTTACAGACACTATAGGCGCATTCACACCGCAGTACTTTGACCACAAAGGTTCATGAGAACTCTTTAGTTCTCGTGAACTAAGTACAGATCGCGTTCACACCGGAATAAGTTCCTGGGGGAGGAATAGGCAAAAGAAGCCGCTGACGTCACTTCTTCTTCTGCTTTGGGTTTACTGGCAGGCCGCAAACAACTTCACGGCGTATACTATACTGCTGGCCGGAAGTCCCCGGAGTTGGGGACTGGCTTCAGTAGAAGCTGCTGGGACTCACAGCAGCTTCTACTGAAGCCTTCCGAGTAAATCGCCAGAACGCCGACACCTCATCTCCACCGCTCCCATGTTTTATTTTGTGTTGCCATAAGTTAGTCTCTCTGTGTTCCTGTGCTGGGCTAACGCTAATAATGCTAATGTGAGGATAATAAAATGGCAGCTTCACACATTTTTTTTTGGAGTTTTACGGGGCGTGGTTTGCATTCCGCCCAGCCAATCAGACATAGGAACCTTTTTCTCCCACGAAAGTACCTGCTCTCTAGAAGGGACGGTAAAAAAGGTTCTGATGAACTCATTTTAGTTCCGACTCTTTTTGGTGTGAACGCGACATTTCGGAACTAAAGTGGGAAAAGTACTGCGGTGTGAACGCGCCTCTTGACACAAAACATATGATTTGGCCTTTAGAAATGTAGAGCAGATAAGGTATTAGTACCTGTGTCCACTGAGTCCCATTCAGCAGGACATGAGCTCTGTTGCTGCCTAACGTACGACCATATGTATTCATGCTCCACTGGTTTCACCCTCAGTGGAGATGGTAGAGCCGGATGGGCAAAGACAGAGTGATGAAGAGCAGAGTGCCACAGTGAGTCAGGCCTGTAGGTATTGAGAAACTCAGCAAGACAAGGAGAGATGGGCTGGAAAGAGAGGCTCAGTTTCTATGGTCCATCGCACAGGTGTTACTGTGGCAACTGGAAACAGCTCGCCAGCCAGCCATGCTGCGTCATCTTATTTTCTGCCTTTGCTCTTTTCTTTTATCCCAGTTTATTGATCCCTCCCTTCTCCCTCTGTCTTTGTCCAGCTTTTTTATCTCTCTCGGCATTTGTCAGGCAACCTTTCTCTCCAGTGTTTTTTCAGCACACTTTGCATTCTCCCCTCTCCTCTCACACCTTCCTGCCCTTTTCTTGCTACTTTCTAAACTCCCATGAGCTCACTCAAGTTCTAAGATCTCTCTTGCTCTTTGTGTGTTTTTAGGTGGACGTGGGAGTGGTTCACTTCACCCCTCTGGTGCAGCCCCAGATCCAGCATCCCTTCAAGCTGGTGGAGAAAGTCATCAGGAATGTGTTCCAGTTCCGCAGGAAGTACTGCTACAAAGGAGTAGAGTAAGCACACAACTCGTCTTTTTTATTTTTTTCACTTTTTAATCATGTCCCATCCTCATTTAACATTCCCTCTACATTTTTTATTCCCTGTATTCCGACAGCTGCGTCTCCTTTTAACTCACCATTAATTCAATTTTTTTGTCTTTGTCACACAATCCAATCCGACAAATAAAGTCTCTACTTTTGAGGCTTTCTGTGACTAAAGTGTGAATATGAACTACCAGAGACCGTCCCACCCGCCCACGTGCATGCTGCCCATCGCCCCCGTGCGTGTTTGTAAAGCGTATGTAGGCCCGGATAACAAAAGAACACTGGCTGTGTGAAAGAGAGCAGCAATTATGAGTCATTGAGGTGGCATAGGAAGACGAGGTAGCACATTTTATGTAACTACAGTGGGTTGGCGGAAGCGAAATTGGAGAGGAGGCACCAGCACTGAAGCGCCTAAAAAGCATCTGTACTGCAGAGTGTGAGGAATTCACAATTTCTCCCCTACCTGCATGAAAACACATCTTAAGCAGAGAAATGTCTTAAAATAATAATGGATACCTCTCTATATTGAATATTCAGCAGAGTTTTTCAGCCAAATGTATGAAAATTGGACATCCAAATGACAGCCTCCCTGTATTTTGAACAAGTCTGTGTGAATTTGTACCTAGGTCTATTGGCTGTGGAGCATGGCAGTCGAACAAATAAATAATTCATGAGCAGCTCTAGCCCTTTGTGTTACTTCAATTAACTTCACAGATTTGAAACAATCGCTGAGGGATACTTTCCTTCTGTTTGAATTTTATAATGGCATTAAACTTGCATGATCATTAAGATATCAAAGCGACCTGAGTGTAGAAATCTGTACAATCATTTCTTCATGTTTTTTTAATTCTTTCACCCCCCCAGAAAGCTGTTCCCTGAGGCGAGTCGTTTTGAGCTGACACAGAAGATGTTGCAGAACGCAGACGTGGACCCCACTCTGCGCCCTACAGAACTCACCATACCCCAGTTCCGGGCTTTAGCGGATGCCTACGCTCATTTATGCACGCATGAACCCAGTCTGCTCCACTATGAGTTCAGAGAGGAGCTCAGACTGAAGCCCCTCACCAAGCAAGGAAACAAACCGGAGGACACATTTATTATGGACGAAAAGCTAAATAAATATAAGCATGGAAAGCAAGAGAAGCCCACTAATAGCCTCTTTTAGTGCAGGGAAACAACAGAGAGCTCTTAGCCTTGACATTTCCGCCTGGCACATGCATGCATTTTTTAAATCTTTTTCCCCCCTGTGTCAGTCACCTTGGTAAACATGAAATCCTGGGACAGACACAATAACAAGACTTATAAAGATCCAGGATTGGTGGAAACAGCTCCAAGACCTTTCTCCAGGATATGACATCTCAAAGCAGAGCAATGTGTATTTGGGAGAATAATAGTAGGATGCTCATTACCCAAAGAAGCTCTTTGTCCCAATTCCTATTTAAAATCACATCTTGCATAACACCTTGTCCTGTGGGACCCAAAAGAACTGTCAGTGTTTTCAGGGTGATTTAGAAAATGGGAACAACATGGCAACACCGTATTCAGGCCGTTTTCCCTCTGAGTACTGAGTTCTTAGTCGCGTGGGAGATGGTGCTAAAAGGGAGGAGGAAATGTTTCAAATCCAGATGGACTCTATTTGTAATATAGAGGAATACATTGTTAATGCCTGTATTTCTGTTTAAAACACAAACTAAACAATTACCTTTTCAGAATAACTTCATGATTTTTCTGGAGGCACATTTGTTACATTTCTTGTACAGAATACAGTATGTCATTGCTGTTGAATAAAATCAGAACACTGTGTTGTCATTTAAGCTTTTGTATCATTACAGGTCTTGTTGAAAGTTATAAATATTCCTCCTTGAAAGCTAGAACAGATTATCACCAACAGAATATGGCAGGGCTGTTGCCTGCCAGTGTGGCAGATGGCAGGCTAAGGTTGACTTGCCAGAGGGAACATTCACTCGCTTTTCATGATCAGTGGGTGTTAATCTCACCACAATCAGGATTCCATCAGATCGACATGGCAGATACTGCCAGATATGGAGGACTGCCAGGTTGGCATATGCCGGGTTACCTGTTATACTTACAGATAGGTCTATAACGTCATCCACAAAGTCACAATATAGTCATAGTATAAAAATCATTAATAAAGTTATTTTTCAGTCAAAGTATTTCTAAAATTTGATAAAGAGATCATAGTATAATGAAAGTCTAAATATCGAAGGTAATCAAATGTAATAAAATATACAATGTCAAAAAATGATACGGAAGCTGTATAAAAATATCACAAAAAAAGACATTCTGTAAGTAGAAAATATCAAAAAGAAACAACATAGTAAATGCAAGTCGAAAATATGATAAACGACAGTACAGTGTCAAAAATATCAGAAAAACTATTTTTTTTTAAAAACTTACATACTTTAGAACACTGGCTGTGTGAAAGAGAGCAGCAATTATGAGTCATTGAGATGTCAAAACTTTTTTTTATAAACGACATAGTATAGTACATCCAACATTTGCGAAAAAGCAATAGTATGAAATAGCAATAGTATGTCGTAACATTTTTATACAACAGTTAAATAATAAAGCAGCTCCTCTGTCTTGGAATAGTCTGCAAATTAAAAGGAAACTGAACAATCTGGTGCCACTAAATGTTTTTAAAGCTCGGTTGGATGCTAGTCAATCGGAAGCTATTGGTACCTGTTTATGTGGATAATTATGTAAATGATGCTGTATGATGTCCTTTTGTTGTTCTGTTGATGCTTTTATGTTTCATGTGGAACTACTTGAACAGGTCTCCCTTGGAAAAGAGATCAATGATCTCAATGGGATTTTATCTGTATAAATAAAGGTTTGAAATTAAATATTCCTTAAAAAAACTCATAGTATAATAATATCAAAAGGTAATTGTATAATGTGCCCCAAAAAGTTATAGTATGCCATTAAAAGGTATAGTATGGGGAAATGTGACTTACAGAACATGCTTTAATTGATCATTTCAGTCCTCTTTATAAAAGATACTGAGGAAAAGAAGAACAATTGCCTCACATGTTCTAGTATAAAATCCCAGCACTGCAGTAAAGCTATTTCTTCATACAACTGTGCCCCACTTCTGTCAGATGATCATGTAGTCTTTGGAGGATCTACATTTTCTTCAAATACCTGCATTTCTTTTGACAGCTAATCAGGCAACGGTGGTGGCGGGTGATGCCCAGGGACCAGCTGAGAGAAGACTTACCTCCAGCACTGCTTTACTTTATACAAACTCAACTGACACACTTTGAAGGGCAAGTTGAAAGCATTGTTCTCCAGGCATCATTCACAGATACAACTTTTATTTATAAAACATTTCCATAAGAATGGGACATTCACATTCATTGGTATGCTAGCATTAAAAGGCATGGTAAAGTTGAGAAGGTAAATAACGTTGTCGAGGTTTGCCTGAGTACCATGACATGTACAGCGATGGCAAACCAAACGTTTTTACAAAAATATCAGCTGCAACGTCTTCTATTTCCTGTCTTGTGTCTTACCTGTACAGTGTCAAGTATGTATAAGATCATACATAACTGTTTACAAATATAGAAGAGTATATACAGGACACAAACATAAAAAGAAACGATGGGGTTTAAACATTACTGCAGTTTAAATCATTCAAATAAGCAGCCATACCTTAACGTTTACATCCCAATGCAACCACTAGAAATCTCAAATCTTCAGAGAAAGACCACCCAAATCCAGTGGGCTACATTAAAAATGAAGTGTACACATTGTATAGGTATTGCATCTTTCGTATTAGTAATGGACCAAATCTTCAGCCAACAGTTCAAGCCTTCACCCAAAAAAAGTTTGTTTGCTAAGATATACATAATCAAACCTATTAATAAATAAAAACAGTATTATTAACATTAAAACCTGTACAAATCTTTCAAAAAATATAGGCAAACGTTGTACTTTAGTGCACAAAATACAGCAAGAAAGGCTTTGTTGGGAAAGTTTCCTTCCTGTTTGTTGAGGCCGATGTCATGTGACGCGACCGCCTCTGGTCTTTGTGTGGACCTCATTAGCCCTCACTCCTTTCATTTTTAACACAAAGCCATTTGTAATAAGCGGAGATCTACAGTGTTTGGTTCTGCGGCACCAAATACAAATGAATAACCCTGATAAGAACCTAATTTCATCTGCGTATCCCGTGGCTCTTTGTTCCCTGTGGACTTTTATTCCTCATATAACTTCAGGGACTAAAAGAAAGAGGACACTCTCCCCCCTTTCTTCATAGGTCCAACACGGAATCAACAGCTGCCAATCGGCATGAGCGGCAGGGTAAACTAGGCTGGAATACGTCACTAAGCAGTTTGTTGGGAAGCTGAGGAAATGGCGAGAACGCATCAGTGCTTGGCAGATTTATTGCAGTTATTATCAATGGGACAGAAATCACTTCGCTTCACCACTCTAGGGAGAGAAAGTGGGTTCGTCAGCTAATAGGCTTCCATAAGAAAAAGATCATTTACATCCAACTTTTTAGCAGGCTGGTGTATGCTTTCCTAAACTGTGTTCCGAGTTGAAGCACAGCTTCACAGCCACACAGGGGTTTCCCTCTAATGACGCAGGGGCTTGGGTCAGTCTTTCACCTTTATGACCATTGTTCTGGGGTGTCCGTTATGAGGAGGTGGCGTTCCCAGAGTCAGCAGCACAGCTCTCCACCGGCTCATAGAAGCAGTCCTCGTTCACCACAGAAGTGAGACTCTGGACGCTGTAGTCTCTCTCCAGCAGGGCGTTGAGGTCCACCCCCCCCGACAGAGACGCTGCGTCCGCCTGGCTGTCCAGGGACCTGCTCTGTGTCTTCATGCTCAGCAGGGCGCCCTGGCTCCTCCTGCAGCTGCTGGTTTTCCTCTTCACAGCACCGAAGTGACCCCGGATCAGTTTGGGTTGGGTCTCCGGCGTGTCCCCCTCCGGTTGGACACATGGCGCCTTGGCAGCGTCCTCTGAGAGTTTCAGTTGGAGGAACTGATCTTCGATGGTGCTGGATGGAGAACTGCCGTCTCCACTGCACCTCCGCGTCCCCCCCTCTATGAAGCCGTCGTCGTCGCTCAAAATGTCCGACTCTTTCACGGTGGAGGAGGAGGAGCGAGGCTGGGATTTGGATCCGGGGGTGTGAGACCAGTTCTTCTGGGCAGGGAGGGTCTGGGACTCAGAGGAGGGGCAGGGGGGAGGGACCCCGCACAGACTGAAGGTCCCGCTGCTCAGGCTCCCCTCGTCTGAGTCCGGCCCCACTTTGGCGGCCCCAGCCTGGGAAGAGGGGTCTCCAAGGGGGGGCTTACACAACCAGGACGCCCTGGTGGAACCTGAGGACACATTTGGAGATGGAAATCAGACGTGGACTCTTATCTGAGCCAAACACTTGCATCCTCAGCCCCCCTTTAGCATTGTATGACCTACAAAGTAAGATACAATCGTCTCTAAACAACAAGCATCCTCAGCATTACACAGCTAATGATTTTTAAAAGGCTAAATACCAGTCAGCAAGAATCACTCCTCTGCCTTGTGTGGACAAGCAAGCAGTGCCTGGTACTCCAAACAAATGTCAAGTTTTGACATTTAAGAGGCTTTTTATTGATCAACTAAGACTTGTTGTTAAATGTTTTCAACTTGAATTGACTGAATGTGTTTATTAACACATGATACTGTGTAATATATTTATAGATATAAGTACAATATAAGACAAGCACAAGTTTCATGTGTGGGCCATATTCAATTATACTTTTAGAATTAGCTGCGGGCCAATTAGAAATGGCCCCCGGGCCGTAGTTTGGACACCCCTGATGTAAATGCTTCTGAGCGCTCACCCAGCCGGGCGGAGGGGGGCCGGGTGCTGCACAGGGGGGCCAGGCGCTCCTTGCAGCCCCTCTCCAGCGTGGCCTCGCCCCTCATGTTCCTCCTCACGTTCTCCCGCAGGATGGAGCGGATGACCTTGATGATGTTGACCTTGTTCTCCGGCACACTGAGGAGGACACAGCAGAGGAACCTTAGTCATGTGAGCGCAGGTTGATTTCAGAAGCTAAATATAGATTCAGGGGGATTGGCGAGAGACTTCCATTGTGTCCCCACTCCCCAGTGAAATGGGTGATGTGATTCATTAGGAGTGATCCCAATTTCACAGAGTGTAATGAGAATCACCAAGTGGGTCGCGGGCTTCACTCCCACCACCACCATACTAGTGTAGACTGATTGTGCTTTTCTAAATGCTCAAACAATGGAAAACATAGGTTCCCAGGAACAATACCAAACTGATCGCACATTTACAAGATACGATTATTAAAGTGAGTCATAAAAGATTAAGGGTCACATTAAAATATTTGTATTTTACATTCTATATTTTAATTGTCATTTTTGTTTGTTGATCTGTAAAGCCCCTTCAGACAACGGGTTTGTAATATTCGGCTATATAAATACAATTTGAGCAGTTTTGATTAGACATTTTCTCTTTTACAAAGTCTAATAAATCAAAACAAGTATAGGTTGACATATCTGGGAAACATGAGAGTTGGAAGAAGATGATACCAGTCTCCTATTGGTCCATTATATATGAAGCAACAGCCAGCAATCGATTGGCTTCGCTGCGCATAAAGACCTCAAATTCTCATTAAGTAATACATCTCATTGTTTATTGTGTACGAAAACCAAATCAAATGCTAATGAGGAAGGTGCTGGTAGGCATAGTCCTTAATTGTTTTGAGTCCTAATGCTACGCTAAGCTAACCAGCTGCTGGCGATACCCTCGTATTAAACAGACAGATATGAGACCGGGAGCAGCAATTAGGAGAAAAGGCATATTGTTCGAAATAAAATAAAACAATTATTAGGCTTCAGTGGAACAGTAAAACATGTTTTAACTAAATGGGTTGTATTGTACTTGAGATGGAGCATCACCCAACCATTTAAAAAGGGGTTTACTTTAATGATGTAGGAACATATTTCATTTTATGTATATTTGATCAAGTAGATAATTCCAGTGGGTCTTTTCACAGCCTTGACCATGTTGATATCAGTAGTAACATTGAGATCTGAACATCTGTACCATTGCTAAAAATAAGACTGATGGTGTTGGAAGATAATCAGACATGGAAATGGCAGATGTTTGCTAAACCTGTGTGAGAGATAAGGCGAAAGGTATGGTATGAAAGATGACCCTATACTATCTTGTGTATACATGTATGACAGCAGATTGCTTACAGACCAAGTTTCTGGTTCAATGTAGATACAATCTACAAACTTTAGATATATAAGGAACTGTTTGACAACACCTGTAGCAACACTCTATATGACTGCCATGATCCTTCCCCACCTGACATACTGTATGCCCAGCTGGACCCGGGCGAACAGCACAACACAAGGCCTATCCCATCACTTCACAAACAAGCTCTCAACGTGTTGGACAGAAACCTAAGCTATACCACCATTGCAAAATCCTGGACAAACATAACCTGCTCAGCTGGGAACATCTTTTAAAACACACATGTCTCGTTTTTAAGATTATACACACGGCAAGGACACGGCAGAACCCAAGGTCTGCCCGGAGAGGGGACTGTGTCGTCCCTCTTGGGTCCAGTTCCTTTGGTAAACAGTGTTTCTCTGTGAGGGCATCAACACGTTGGAACACGATACTGATACAGATCAGGAATAACACCTCCTATCGTACATGTAACCGCTATCATAAGAACTGGCTTTTAAGCAATCAAAAATGTGAACACTTTTAACTGAATCATAGTATTTCATCTGCTTGCATGTTTGTCTGTTCCTATTTATTGTTGTACTGCTGTTGCCTGTTGTATTCTATGTACTTATGTTTTTATTTCTCTAGTCTTGTCGTGGTTATGTAACATCTTGCCAAGGACAACAGTTGAAAATACTGGCTCATTTACAGCAATGTGGATTCATGTGCACTGTCCTTTAAATAAATAAACAAGTGTCCCTGTGCAATGATACATGATTACACACACTAAGGACATGCTCACTTTGATTGTGCCTCCAGATAAAAATGGTATAACAATCTATCTTAATGTTTGGCATGTTTCCAACCTTGCATATCACACACTGTTGGAGTTAATGTAACTGTATGAATGTTATGTTATAATAACTCATATAAATGGTAAGAGTTACATAATCAGATATAAGACTAATGTTGCAATAAACCTTGAAAGGTCACCTATTATGCAAAATCCACTTCCACATCCACATGTGTCCCCTCTGTGTAAAGAGACTCTGAAAGTTTCAGGAACAAAGATTTGCTGACTTTTTGTTCTGATCCATTTATATCAAACCCTGTCTGAAAATGAGCTGATCAGATTTGGGCCACTTTATGATGTCATAACAATTTGTTTGGCTTGTGTAACCATTAGCCAATCAGCAACCAAGGTAACCCCCCCCCCCCCCCACCTTATCACCTGAATCTCCTCCGAGAGCACCATTGTGTTCTTTTTAACCAAATCTCTCTCAGAGGGGCGTGGGGAGGGGCTCCTTATTTTCATCTAAAGTAACAGACAGAGAATCAGCACTTTTGAAACAGGGCTGAAACAGAGGGGACTATGGGATGCTACAATGATCTGTTTTGTGTTTCAGCCAAACACTTCAGAGACATGTTTTGTATATAACTGAGAATTATATTATATTGATGAAAGACAGTATAATAGGGGGCCTTTAACTAACTTATTGTGGCATGTGCAATGGGTATAGAGAAAAAGCACCATGACTCCATGAATGCATGCCAGCATGAATCACTGCGGTCCCCCTGAAGGGTTCGTCTCTGACCTGCTGCACAGCTGGAACACGGTCTCCGGCCTCCCCTCCACTTCAGACCTGGAGTGAACCAGCTCCCAGATGCAGCTGCCCTCTGTGCCGGCTCCTGAGAAAGTGAGGCAATAAAAGGAGAGGCTTTTAATCACACAGTCCAAACGTGGTTTATGGTTTCAGAAAGAGATAAGGAGGGAGCTCAGGAAAGATGCCAGGAGAGGTGTGTGTGTGGGCAAGAAGAATTAGCTTCAGGTTTGGTGGGGGAATAAAACGATTTAGAGGATGTACTTTGAGTGATTTAGTGGGGCTAATGTGGCAGTGTGAGAGTCCTTACCTGCAGTATTTCCCAATCTGACCTGCAGCGAAGAGAGAGGGATGAGCCAACGGAACTTAAAGGGGTCTGCGTCTCCGTGGGAAAGGGCCGAACGAGAGTTGGTCTGGTCATCGCAAAGAGAATGCCACATGGGGGAGAGGAGAACACAAGTTCAAACCAAAGAGCCCACCTGAGGCATGTGAGAGGAGACTGCTGCATCACACACAATGCTTACCATCCTCTTCTTCAGCTTGTTGTTCTCCCGGTAGACCAATATCACCGCTTTCTTGAACACTGTAAGAGAGAACGCATCAGGGTGAGTTTTCCTGTGAATGTCTCGAGGGGAAAGCGACTGAAGGAGAGCATCCCTCAGAAACTTTTTACAGCCTTCAAGCTTGCATCTGCGCTACAGCTCTGGATAGTGAGAGTCACTGAACATCTGCTTTGAGTTCCATTGCAAACACAACTCTGGTGGCTCTACAGAACACCTGATGCAGCCGGTGTGTACCGATTCACCTCGTACAAATCTGATGGCCACATGACCGTTGTTCAGAGGCTGTTTTGGCAAAGAAAACTTTATTTACATGGGTCCCTTAACCTGTCGCCAGAATTCTTAGTAAGGGGTGGACGTTTTATGGTAGGGAAAAGAGGGGGTCTAACTTTTCCCAGAATGCAACGGTAATTCTGGTGGGAGAAGAATGCAGACTCACCAAACACGGTCATTTCAGGGTCTTTTCTCATGCGACCCAACGATGAATGCGGGTTGAGCCAGACCACTGAGGAATGCATGAGAAACTCTCCCATCGAGATCTCTGTGACCTGAAAGAGACACAGAGTTTAAGAAACAGAAGAGAGGGAGGAACAGAAACCAGACAGCACGCTGCTCTGTGGGCCGGACTCAGTATTCATGGCTATGACTGGAGCTGCACGGACAATACAAAATACTGGTTGTGTTGTTGGGGTGAGAGCTGATTTTAAAGAGAGTTTGTATCTCGTTTTTGCCGAAAAAGTACGCTGAAAACATTCAGTGGGCCTGGACAACATCATTTGGCATTCCATTTGAATATTTAAACTGCAGAGGTTACCAGCTAAATATTCCATCAATATGTAAATGTATTCAATCCCCGGAGGCAACGCACAGAAGATGGCGTAAACATCCCCACTTTAACTGGGAGGAAGTAGTTTAAAAGGCAACATAATATGCTTATTTCAAGATCATACTTCAATCTTTTCTGATACAGAAAGTTGTCATGCTCTGATGTTAAAAAACACCCTTTTTGGATCCCTCTGAAATGCTGTTTTAGCACCGTCTCTTTGAGCCACCCTCCCAAAGAGTCCGATCTGCTCTCATATGGCTGTGGTCGTTAAGGAAGCTTCCGATATATGCACTGTGATTGATGATTATGCATATTTTTCTGTGATATGTATCTACCTCCTTATCGTGGCCAGTCTGCTCCGCTACGAGCTGATCGAACACGGAGCCGTAATCCTCGTAGATCTTCTGCATCTCGTTGATGTGGCTGGCCACCTTCTCCATGGCCTTCAGAGCCTCTGCAGGGACACAAACGGGATGTTTCAATTAGTCACTGTACATGTGGACGCTTTGCATTAGAGTAGCAGGTTTCATTTGCTCATTGTGAGGGCATTGAGTAATCTCTGAGATGTGTCACTTAATACTTGCAGGCATGATAGCACGACGACAAGACACTGAAAGGACACGTGTGATCTTGTCTGTTATGTATAGCACGTCCTCCCCATGTGTTTGGGCGTGCCTGTGAATGTTCATGTGTGTTTATTGTCCTACCGGTGAGGTGGTAGTGCTCCTCGCTGTCAGCGTCAGTGAGGGAAACCAGCTCCCTGAGCAGCAGGGGGTACTTCAGCACTCTCTGCACCGGCTTAATCAGGTAGGACTCCAGGGTGGAGGAGTGCTGCTTGGTGGGGTTCCTCGCATCTAGGAATTCCTTGAAGGCCTGATCCGTCTTTGCTGAAAAACACATTACAAATTAAAAAAGGACCCTTCAGCTGTTGGTTTCCATGTGTTGCTGTGTTGTAAACTAATCCTGGATCTGATACTGTTGTGCTGGCCAGTGCAGAATCACGGTGCAATAAGCAGTCTCCAGCAGAGGGTGGTGTAGGCATCTCCACCCCACCATCACCACGGCAGTATTTAAGTTTAAACATCTGCTAATGCATGATACTCCGCACAAGGCCTCCGAGTATCATTAGACAAGCAAAAGTAAAACCGATCTTGCCGCGCTGTCACAAGTTACTTAAGCCCCTCTGATTGACACCGGGGTGAAAGCCACCATGTTGGGACTCCTTAGTTTGCAGTGAAGCCAACGCACGGTGTGAAAGGGCAGGTATAAAACGGAATGAGCCTTCTGTAAAGGTGATGACATTTTCCCCGAGCAGCATGCTTCCACGATGCCTACCGGGGGGGGCATTAAAGTATTAATTATAGCACTCCCCGCCACAGACAGGCAGCCTCATCGACACCTGCCAGAGTAATTGGCAGGCAGTTAACGAGTCGACACATAAACAGAGAAACGAAGGCAACCCAGGGCCCTTGGCATGATGGTGGCAACGGGAGGGGGAGTGATGAAGATGGCACTGACGGGCATGTAATTACTTTAAGGGTTGACAAAGATGTCTTCCATGTGGCCTCGGATCAGCTGCTGGTGACCACGCAGAGCCGAATATATACTCTGTATGCAGCTATGTTTGGTTATTCTTATCTGCACCGTGCAATTATTGTGCTACATGTCGTTCTAATATTAGATTCTGTGCAACAAGTATAGAACAGCACACCCAGCCATTTAAAGCTTTGGGTAAAGAACAGGGTGCATGATCCCTGTAAGTACGGCACTTTGACACAGCATATTTTCACTATGCTAAACAACTTGGAGCCATTTTGAGTTGCACTGAACAGACTTCAGAATAACAATCCTGAGCAAAAAATGTATCCCCAAAATAAAATAAAATGATAAAATCTTTGACTGGGTAGTGGGGTTGTGATCTTTGTACATTCTAATTGCAGAGTTTTTTCTAACAGAGAAAGTCTTCTCAGAAAATTGAGTTTCATCTCAGAACTCCAAAAAAACACACTTTTGATTGGATCTAAAAATAAATGTGGCCCTGATCCTCTTCCTTACATATGATTATACATAATTCAATTACAATAAAACATTTAACATTTTCAACACTGCAGAAACTCTTCCATGCACCAGAGTTGTTTTAAAACCACATATCCTTCTCCTCTAAGTAACTCTGACCCGTCGGGGACTTTTCTGAGTGTTTTCCTCCCCTAATCCTATTAAATGTCCATCCTGCCGCTTACTTCGAGGAATATCCCACGCAATTCTAGTAATGGGTGGGATGTAAGCAGCACGGGGGTAATGCTCACCCCACCTGTCTCTGCAAAGAAGCCAATCTCCTTACGTCTCTCCCGGCACTGGGCAGCATTCCCAAACAGCGGCATAAATCAAGTTTAAAACGTCTACCCTGTCGCATGCTGAGGGAGACGCTAAGACATATGAGGGCTACGCTGTTTGTGAACAAGGTTATCCAAAGTCTGTGTGGTTAATAAACATGTGTATTTGTTTAAACTTCAGGTAATAGCTTGAATTGGTAATAAACAGTAGATCACAAAATGAAAGGGGGATTTTGTTTCTCCCTGCGCCAGCATGTTGTGCATGAGGATGGAAATGGAACAGGACCAGCAGTCAGTCTCTGATGCAACGGAGGTGCAAGGAAACCGGATTTAGCAGGGATTGTGTGGGACGGTATGTCTGCAAATACTATTTCATGTTGTGCCGTAGGAGTGTGTGTGTGTGTTCTGCACGTGTTCAGGTGTGTGTTGTACCTCTCTCCATGACCTTCTGGACCTTGATGTGGTTGGCGCAGAAGCCGCTGTAGAGCTTGAAGTGGTCGGCGTAGTAGAGGAACGAACCCCCGAGAGAAAACAGCAGCTTCTGCGAACCCGAGAGGGTGTGAGAGAGAAAAACAAGAGAGGGGACTGAGTGCCGTACAGATGGTGAGAGAGCGAGGCTACACACAGACACACGGGAAGAGAGAGAGGGGATGAAAGAGCACGAACATGTGAAGTCACGACCGTAACCACTCTGTGCCCCCTCTCTCGGAAGCCCCCCCCTCTGTCCTCTCCCTCTCACCTAACCTCCTGAGTACACTAGCTTTCAGCAGCTCACAATCCAGCCAGTGAACCGCCGCCTCGATCAATAACCCTGTCATGTCAAGACTACGAATCACCCAGACATGCCCCCGTCACACCACCTCAATTATTAACAAACCTCAAGATATTAAACATAACTTGATATGTTATTGTGCGGGGGTCTCACCTTGAATTGTGAGGGGGTCTCCAGGGTGTTGAAATCAGGTGAGGAGGCGATCCTCTCCTCTAGGGTCTGCAGGAAGACCCTCTGGAAGTCCAACATCTCAGGCAGGCTGCCAAACAGACTCTCCATCTGAAGAGGAGGAGGAGGAGGAGGAGGAGGAGGAGGAGGAGGAGGAGGAGGAGGGGGGGAATGAATATGAGGCTACAAGAAAAAAAACAGCCTATATAGCTTGTAATTCATAATAGCACGTCAGACAGACACCCGGAGTGTTAGAAAGCTCCACTCTGATGGCTCCATCTCTGACAAAGGCACAAGCCTATGAATGCAGCACACACACACTTCAACCGTCTAACACACCCTCTCCCACACACACTCCCAGGGTCAACGCTTCCCTTCATTAAAAGCCGTTTCAGGGGCGCGCACACTCTCCTCTATTTTGTGTCTGGACACGTCCTGCTGTCCCATAACTGCCTTTTAATTTGCCCCAGTGCTCAGTGGCCTATCGACTAGAGTCGTCCTGTGTGTGAGGTCACGCTCTGCACACAGGGCTGGAAGCGGCAACACCGAGGTTATTAGCATGCTGCGGCTGCTCCACAGGAACACACACGGACGGCTTCATTCAAGGTGTTTACAAAAGGAGAAGGGAAACACGTTTTATTTATGGGAAGAGGTGAAATCACAGCGATACAGTGGTGTGTGAATCCGACGTCGATTCTTAAAGGGTGGGTTTTATCTCAACACGGGCGGTGGTGGCGAAGTCGATAGGGACTTGGCTTGGTAACTGGAAGGTCACCAGTTCAAGTCCCGGAAAGACCAAGTGCTACGTACCGAGGTGTCCCTGAGCAAGGCACCGTTCCCCACGCTGCTCCCCGGGCGCCGTTCAAAATGGCAGCACACTGCTCCTAACACTAGGATGCAGTGTTAGGAGCAGAGAAACCATTTCCCCACGGGGATTAATAAAGTATATCATCATCAACTAGCCCTTATTGGCGGTTCCCAGTGGGGCGCCGGAAGGTCACGTAGGGGAATGCAAATGTGTCCTCCAGCCAGCCACAGTGGTAATGAGGGAGATATGGCCTAGTAGGGTTCATTGGCGTCACCTCTGGGTAATACACACACACACACACACACACACACACACACACACACACACACACACACACACACACACACACACACACACACACACACACACACACACACACACACACACACACACACACACACACACACACACACCACACACACACACACACACACACACACACACACACACACACACACACACACACACACACACACACACACACACACACACACACACACACACACACACACACACACACACACACACACACACACACACACACACACACACACACACACACACACACACACACACACACACTACCTCGTCCAGTGTGAGGAAGGTTTCGTTCTGCAGGGGCTTCAGGTAAATCTCAAACAAACAGTCCAGGTCCTGTGGATAAATAGAAGCAAAGGTCAGAGAGAAGGAATCACACAGTATTCTTTAACATCATTTAAAAATCTGACCATTTGTTTTTCCCTTCACCACCTCAGATTGTTTCCCCTCCCACAGTCCCTCAACCCATTCCTCCATCTTCTCCCTCCTCCTCCCCCCACTATTTTAATGTGGCTGTAGCTTGTCTCGGTATCAGCGGAGATATTCTCATTAGGTTGATTTATGATCTTCCCCCTCCCACTCCCCGTCCCCTCCCCAGACTGCCTCACTCGTGAGTGGTGCATGGATACGGGCGAGCAGGCCTGCATCAAGGCACCCTGGGTAGACAATCTCCTTACTCAATTACAAATCAACGGCGATTGGAAGAGGAGGGGTGCACCGGGGAATGGACTTAATGAAAAATTAGGACAAAGGAAGAAAAAAAAATACCAGCCATGACTGTGTTGCAGAGTCGGAAGAGTGTAGCTGTTTAATATGTGTCAGGGAGGAAAAGGTCGTACTAGAAAACATGAGGGCAGCAAAAAGATTGGGCGGGAAGAGGATAAATAAGTCTAGACAGGAGTAGGAGGAATGGAAGAGCACTGACTGTGAAACAGGAAACAGCTTCTCCCGCATTCATTCTCTTGTTTTATGTCATTCGCAGCATTATATCTTATATAAAAATGAAAGGTTTAGCATTTTGGGAAATAAACTTATACGCTTTTTTGCTGACACTAAGATGAGAAGAAGTACTTTCATCCTCATCTTTTATATTAAATATATAGCTGAATGGAGCAGCCAGTTCATTTAGCGTAGCATAAAAACTGGGGGAAACAGCTAGCTTAGCATTGTCCAAAAGAAGCTAAATCCATCTACCAGCACTATGATCAATTTGTATATTATAACTCTATATTACAAAAGATACAAGGTGTTATTGTTCAGACTGGAAAGTCAGATAAGATATATATCATTTATATATATTTTTAAATAAAAAAAACTGTCACTTCCCAAATGTTTAACTTGGCAGCTGCCAGCGATGATGACCATTATGTAGACATGATAGTCCAGTTATGATGGAGTTAAAAGATAGTATAGTGCTTTTTTGTATAAAAGTAAAAAGTATATACACTTTTATAACTGAGGAGTAAAAAATAAAATGTAAGTGCAACTGATTTCATTGATTAGGTTTAATCACATTAGTCCCGTAAGCTTATAATAATAAATACTTGGCGCTCTCACCTTGACGTAGGACTTCTCCGTGTCCACCAGCTCTTGGATGACCTTGCGTAACCTCTCAGTGGCACTCATGTGTTTGGGGCAGGGTCTGAGCAGGGTGGGACCCGAGCCCGACTCCCCTCCCTGCCTCACTGGAGCCCCCTTGGTGTCGTCCATCAAACCCCCGGACCCTGAGGCCGCCCCCGCCTGGCAGGACTGGTAGAGGGTGCAGACTGTGTCCACGCTCTGTGGGGGGTACACAGAGAGGGAGGGGTATTTAGTTTAGGCAGCTCTGGGATTATAACATCCAGCTAGATAAAATAAGGATTATCACACTTGAGAAACAGCAATGAGAAATATTGAGGATCTATTAACATGTGACTTCTTGCCTCCCTCATTAAACAAATCACAACTAATGATTTCAACTCTATTGCTGTACAAAAAAATAATGATGTATATAATTCTACACTGAACATGGTTAGTGATTCTCCAGGGGATACTAAGAGTGTTATGGAGATTAAGTTATTCACTTCATGCTAATTGGCTCTGCATCAAAGACTTTACGGAGCATCTGAAAGACTGACTGGATATCCCAGCAGATAGCATTACATCACATTGTTCTTCTAAATCCACAATGGACAGTCATGCAGCTTTGTGTTCCAGGAAACTTGACATGCCAGGACATCCCAAGTGTTTTATATTAAAGAGAGTGGGTTAGAAGCATCTCATTATGAAAATTCCGCTGGTTATACCTCTGCTCATTCACACAAAAATAAGCTTTTCTCCTGCCTGTACTTTTCTGATAGGTGGAACAACTTAACGTCATAGCATCCACAGAGGGTTTAGAAACAGCTAATCTGCATCGCTTCATATTGGACTGCTTTGCCTGGGGAAGAGAAATGTACATCAGCCGTATGCACAGCACTACGAAGTGTTGCCTGTGGCGGGTAGAATCTTGAAGAGCGGCTGTGGCAGAACATTTTCCATTATCAGCCTCTCTGTATTACCGCTGCATAGTATGGTTTCCAGCACTACAGTAAATGTTTCAACACAAGACAAATCTATCCTCATTTCTTACTTGACAAGCTATTCAAGCACTATGTCATCAACTGCTTCAAGCATTGCCAGACTGTAGTGCCAAAGCCATCAATTATCATGTGATTGCAATACTAAAAATAGACTAATAATGACCAGCCTTGCTTATTCCAAGGGAAAAACATGATGTAGAATTACAATCTGTGGCAAGTCGGCGGAATCAGGAGAGGCTGATAAGTGCCAGTAATAGAAGGTTCCTATCGGCTGCACAGCAACGGCAGGCAAACCAGCTGCTCAGCACTCTGCGCCACTGTGTGTGGGGTATTGCATGAGCAAGCATTTAAGGGGAGCTCACTACTCAAGACTATACAGCAACACACATGGATCAATACATGTTTCATTCTGACACTGCAGACATCGATACACACACGTACACACTTTCCACGTAGTGTATGAAAGCATGTGTGAGACATTTTGCGCCAATGGTGTGAGATACCACCCATAGTAACCCCCACTACCCACAGCCAGGGAGCCCACAGACAACTAAGGCTTCCATTAATAGGACTGCGATTCATCAGCCAGCTCATTATGGCATGGTCACTCTAGAGACGGCCCTCCAATGCTGCAGTGTAGACTGTGTGAGAGCGACAGACTGAAAGAGTAGAGAGCAGAGAGGAAATGCCTCTGCATGTGTGTCTGGCTAAGCCTCTTTTATGTGATCCACTCCCACAGCAGCGCTCCACTCTGGAACTCTTTGAATGTGGGTTGATAATTATGAGGGGACTTAATGTTTCCCTCTGCGCTGGTGGAGGGATGTTCTGATTGGAACGTGCCTCACATATTCACTGCAAACAGACTTACCTGTGAATGTTAAAAACAATAACAATCAACCACATTCTCCGTTTATGTTCAAATCAAGTCTACAGACATGCCATTAGCTATTTGAGGCTTTACTAAAAGTTAACATGCCAATGTTGAGCGGATATAATCTTTAAGCTTTTTTACCGATAAGCAGTAGGGATGGGAATTTGAAAGCAAATGTATATTCGAATATTCGACCCCCCAAAAAACGGTTAACCGAAATGTACATATCCTATAAAAAAAAAATTGGGTAAAAAAAAAAAATTTTACCCAATTTTTTTTTTCCAATAATTTTTGGAAATAAATACATACATGTTCAAATAAGTGTAGAAACCAAGTCGAATTTGTCAAATGTATTGAACTGGTGATCATCATCATGTGCGGAGGCGACTCATAATCAGGCCAGCTGTAGAGAAGACCCTCTCAGCTGGAACGGAGGTTGCCAAGCAGCGCTTATTGTTGTTTAGGCTGGCCACTCATGTGTCGCGAGTGTTGACAGGGGGCGGGGGAGCACGCTCATGAACCGTTAGCGCCGGAACCTCGCAACGGCTGCAGAGGGCATTTGCGCCACATTTGGGCATAAGATGAGGTTTGAGTCTGAGTGATCTGCGTGTAGGGAGGGGCAGCAGCCATATCATTGGCTAGAACTAACTAGATCTCTAGATCTGATGGATTCGGACATAAACACGAGTGAAGTATAACCGGACGCGAGAGAGAGAGATCAGCACCTGCAGCTCTGCCCGCTGTGAGGGACCGGTGAGCGGAGCAAAACACACCTTTAGACGTCAACAAACACATTTAGCCATGGCACTGTCGTGTTGAATTGAATTATTCAATTTGATAATATGTAATCAACTTAGGCATCACTCCCAAAAAAAAAAAAAAAAAAAGTATACAAATATTCATAACTCATTCGAATACCTGAATAATTTCGAATATTCGATTAATCGTTCCCATCCCTAATAAGCAGACAAGATACATTTAATGGATTATGAAAATGTAGGGGATTAACAAGTGTATTACAAATCATCCTGAGAGTAACATGAATGTTTTTTTTTAAATGTCATGGCAAAAGTTATTTTGATGTTGCCAGTGGCGGACTTTCCAACATAGCCATCCTGCTAGCATAGCTACAAGGGACTTTGCTATAAATTGGGTTGCAAGTATTTCTACTCATGAAAGTTCTAAGTTCTCATAGAGTACATGTTGCCAACTATCATCTAATTCACCACCTGATGGGAATGTATTCTTGTAAACATTTATTTTGTTCACACCCACATTCATGTCCTTTTTTCAGAAGGAATTAATAAGGAACCTAAGTAACCCAGCAATGTAACTACAGATGCTGACAAAACAATCCAACTAAAGGTCACAAAATACACTTCAGACACCGCGCCAGTCAGCGTTCATTTAGTGATACACACTCTGGGAAAACTCAGGCAGACCAGGGGGAGATAGCCTGAAGGAAACAGAGAGGTTAAGGATATCAGAGCAACATATTCATCAAACAGCCCGCTGCTAGCTCCAGATAACAGTCATATCTGCCATTTATTCTGGATACAGGCGCCTAGAGGAGAGGGGGAGCCGGTCCGGTAGCACACACCGCCACTCAAGTGCCGAGTTAATTATCATCACACCCACATGCTGCAAGGATGTGGGGACATGTTCGTGTTCCGCATATACAATGATGAAGGAGTTTCCGAGGTGAGGGGGTAAAGAAAAGTGCATGCTTTATTGGAAGTCCGGGAAGAGTGTGCACGTGGAAACACATGTTTACCTCTCACAAAGCGTTCTATGCGAGTAAGATTCCCATCAACACTAAATGGCAGATACCTGCATTAGAGCGTGACGAGAAGATGTGGGCAGAGAGAAAGAGAGAAAGAGAGCAGGAAAGCGAAGGGAAGTGGGAGGTGGGGGGCTCCACACTGTCATGACTCAGGAATTGTGATTGCCTTACAACAATCCCACCAACACAGCCCGACAGCTAGCCCAAATAACCAATTAAGAGCCGAGGACAGGAGCCAGCGGAGGCGGGAGGAAAGCCTGGGAGTGCGGGGGAAGACGAGTGCATCCGACAGCGCGGCTGTGAATTCCTATTCAGGGTTTTCTCTGAAAGCCCTGGATCATGTTACTACCTCTTCTGGCTGTCTATGACTGTCAATTTATAAGAAAGAGGTCTTTGTTAACCTTTGCAGGTATCAAAATAAATAGATCGAGAGTCCGGTGAGTCATTTTGTCTTTCCCCACTTGGTTTCCTTCTTACAGTCTAGCCGCATTTCCTTTTTATTTTCAGTCAACAGCCATACACACAGGAACATGATGTCCACTTGCTCGAGCCACCTTGATGGTAAAGCAAAGGGCTCCATCGCAACATGCTGGACCCTTACCATCAAGAAGAAGTCATTCTTTGTATAAATCTAGTCTCAGCTGTATTGGAGACTGGAGAAATGACCGGGACAAGCTTAAAGTACATGGCAGCCTCATTTATATAAATCCAAAAAGCCTTTATCATACCCACTCACTTGAGGAGAAGTAAACTTTAAACACAGTTGAGTGCTGATGCCTTTCTATAGTCTCTTTTAATGAAGACCCTTCAAAAATGACATTGAATATTGAAGCATAACCATTGTTAAATATCGACTCTCAATCCTGGGCTCACCATGAAGAGTAGTCTGTAGAGCAGCCTCCATGCCGCTGTGGCCTGCCGCTGGGTCCTCCGGGCCAGTGAGCAGCCCTTCCTACGCAGCCTGCCTCCCCTGGACGCTGGCATGATGCGAGGTTATAACTTGACAACTTGCATCCGACAGAGACCTGAGCAGTCTTGACCGTGTTGGAGATCTGTGTATCCGTCCACCTCTGATTTTAAATGTGACTTTTCTCACCCTCCTCCTCCTTTCTTCTCCTCTAATTAGTGTCCAGCGCTGCCCGCCTCTCTGCTAGGCCCGGGTCAGAAACCTTGGTATCGAGTACACCTATGCCTCTGAGGCGGAGTGGGCTTTGATATGGGATGGAGCCATTGATCCCGTGTCCTGCCGTTCCGTGAGCGTAAGCAGAGAAAAAGTGCCTGCTGCCGGCTTGTTTTGCATATCAAGCACTCCTCGTGGATGGCCGGGCCACTTGGCATGTGCAAATGGAGGAGAATTCTTCCCCTGGCAACAGTGTCCTCTCTCTCTCACTGTCCGTCTCTTTCCATCAACGGCGTAATTCCTACATCTCCACTTTTACAATCCGCCATCAATCCTACTTCCCTCTATCCATTTGCCTCAAGACATTTCCATTTCCTCTTCCTCTGGTTCTTCCCCTCTTTTCAGCTCCATGTGACCATGGTGTAACTTCGAGAGAGCTGAATGGAGAGGCCGGGGGCTGTATCTGTGTCCAGTCTCTCAATAGCATCAGTACAATGCAGACTGTTCTGGCTTGTTACCTCCACACACAGAGGAATGGCTGACTCACAAATGGGAGGCTCTGAGCCGTTGGGGGGTAACAGGGCAGGAATGTTAACTATAGCCCCGCACTAGAATAAAATGTGATATGCATTTCACATGGAATACATATAGATCAAAGCCATGTCCACAATATCTTATTTCGATTTTAAAACTGGATTTATTTAAGGGAAGATACTACTGGTATTGTAAAAGAAGACAATACAGTGTCAAGATGGGGATTCCAGGGAGATGACAGTCTTACTTTTTTTATATTTGGCAACAACACAGTCAAAGAATAGATGCAAGAGAGAACATGGGAGTGTGATGCAAGGGTTCCCTATTGCAGTTCATGGCTGGCACCTTGATCCCTAGGCCCTTTGATCAGGATTTGGGGGGGATTCCATAAAAACCCAACAAGCACTTGGTTTGAAGTTTACCAAGGCCTCCAAGCTCATGATCCTCACCGTTTGCTGCAATCATGTGCAATTACCATGGAGCATTTTAACCCCCCTGTTTCTGAAACATTCACAATTATTCTCAGTCTCATTTATGTTTATATTCCAATAGTTGTTTTGTCCAAGTGTTGGGTGTAAACACAACGCTCAGTTCTGTCAGGCTCGGAGGTTGCAAGATAAACAGAGAACACTGTCTCCTTCTCTCTTTGACGCTCCAATGGAGCCATTATGTACAGAGCTCAGTCGGCTTTGCAGATGAAACGGCGCTCAAATCAAAGGAGATGGCTTGCGCTTCACCAGCAGAGAGGCCACTTCTTAGTTGAAGTAAACAAACAAACAAACAAACATTGGGAGGGGGAGGGTTAAGAAAAGGGGATGCAACACAGGCGTGTCCATGGGAAATAGCCTCGTCATGACACTAAGAGAGAGAAAGCGAGCGCCCAGTCGGCAGGCCAGTGATTCACTTGCACAGTTAGTGGGCTATAGTGCCATGATGCCATCTTCTTTTCAAAGCACAATAAAAGAAGACGCATGCTCATAAATCAAACAGAGTGGAGGGGAGAGGAAGATGAGCGGGAGGGCTGGTCCCGTCGCGCTTAAGCCCATTTACGCCTTTTATTATTCATCCTAAACAAATATTATTCCGCCAAGTCTCGGAGGACTTTGGGAGAAGAGTGTGTTTTAATAATGAAGCCAGCTTCCGATAAAAGCACCCATTCTACTGAGTCCCGTAGGCTATTCACATAAACTGCTTTGCATGACTGCCAGTACAAAGGCAAAGCAATGCCAGCACTATACGCTGTTCTTAATCCACCAAGACGCGCTAAGGTTTAAAGGAAGTTATTGTTGCCAACGGTATACGTGGCTTGATGACAAACAAGTCCACTAATGGTGATCCCTGTGCTGAACCCACACCCTTTCCTGACCTGGACACATATCAATGTGGGTGAATCAGAGGCAACCAGATCACACTGAAGTAGCCACAGCAGACATGTGCCATAGATTCCATGATACTAACAGATAACAGACCCACCAGGCACATAAGGTGACTGCTTAATACGCGGCCCTAAAGTCACACCAATATAACCAAGTGTACTACAGCCCATAGTGCTGAGATAATACCATTGATAGCATTAAAAGCATACACCAAAGTGATGGACAAAATACTTTGGTTGAATTAAAGGAACATTTAGGAGATCATCACAGTGATTGTTTACGATTATACTTTGGTAATTATAGGTGTCTGTCTGTACCATGTTTCATGCTAATTTATTCCCTAGTCTTTTATATATATTTCAGTCTAGACCTAAGAGGCAAACCATCTGCCTGACATGGTCAATTCATGAGCTTTCAAAAATGAAGGCTGAAATGTTAAATGCAAATAAGAGACTCGCAATGTAAAACTACTCTAGCTACTAGCTATTTTGAGCAGAGACACACAGGTTGGGGGAGTGCGTAAGAGCTGGAGCTTAAACGTGAAGACTCAAAGTATCAGCTATCCAAGTTCAAAATATCGAGGAGCACACCTGCCCATAGTTACCGTTTGTTTGTCACTCTTGCAGGACACGCAGGAAGTCATGTCCTGACCCAGGCAGGCCAGCTTGTCTTTGAGGAAACGTCTCAAACTGAGCAGCACAGAGCCCAGAAACAGGTCCTTCTCCTCAGCCTCACAGTCAGAGGGCCAGAACCAGTACATGGCCAGGAGGGAGCACAGGGCCTGGGCGGGCGACTGGTCCCGCATAAAGAGCTCCATTAAGGTGGTGAGGTAGAGGCCCGGCCGAGGATCTTCATCGTTCACCGTTGGGGCTACTATTGGTATGGCTTCAACCACGGCTGTGCCAGGAACCAGAACCACCGGTGCGTTCATTCCAGTCAGATCTGGCTCATGTTGGATCCGGGTCCTTATCGGTCCCTCCGGTGCCCCTTGTTCAAAAAGTTTGTATCCCCAGCTATGTCTTTCCAAGTTGTTTACTTGTTTGACTGACGGAAGCAGGCAAGCATTAACTGTGCCGACGGCTTTAAGCCCAGATTATTAGCCTGCTCCTGGCCAGATGGCAACTGATAGGCTTAGTGAAAACACACCCACATGCCGAGACATAGAAACGTACCTAAATTTACCCCACCACCAGACTCCCATTCAAAAGGCAGACACACATACCAGTCGGGTAAAGATTGGGAAGGGGAAGGTTTAAGCGCAAACGAAGATTGAATAATATTTAAAGATGATGATATATATAATATTGGAGGCATCTTCTGTATCCGTTTGAAGTCTAGGAGCAATGATGTCAGGGAAGAATATAAATTGAAAAATTCAACCTAATGGTAGTCACACGTCTTTTTAAAGTGTTAAAACCCCTCTCAGACTACACTCGCCCACTGACACATGGGTAAAAGGATGGGTTAGTCCAGGGGTCAAATAACCTGCCGCACATTTTGTCTGTCTGTCTGTCTGTCTGTCTGTCTGTCTGTCTGTCTGTCTGTCTGTCTGTCTCTCTCTCTCTCTCTCTCTATATAAATCCATTGAAATGCTCTTACTGAAATATCTAGTCTGGACCAAAGCAAAGAGGCTTAATATGTCCGTCTGCTGTTTAACCTTTAGTTTAATACAAGACTTGCCTTGCTACTTTACAGAGTTTGAATCATACAGTATGACTGCTATTCATAGGATACAACATTTCATAGTGTTTACTACACAATAGAATGTGACACCAAAACAACATGGCAAAGGTTGTGAGGATATAGAATACATTAAAGTGTTGTGGTTCATTGGGTTCAATGACATGACATAAACACCACACAAGGGTTGGCCGAGTGCCAATTCAATTCATTGACAAATACTTACAGCTTTACATGAAACCTGTTTTACTGAATACACCAAATGAAGCAACTGGAGATTATTGGATCACCATCACGGATCTTTCCTCGAAGGACAACTTTATTTTTTGGGAACATTCCAATAAAAAGGTTCTAAAGAGATATTCAATCAAAACCAAAATGTATTCAAAATACTATGGCTGTCTAAGAAAAACAGAACATATTCCCATTTGAGAAGCTGGAGCCAATGAACCTGGTGACATGTGGTTAAACCAGACTGTGCCAGATTACTTCCCACGTCCTTCCATCTGTCTCCGCCTGATATGCTATAGATGTGTGTGCGTCATCACATGTCTGTGTGTGGCTGTGTTGACGACGTTCCAGCCAACAAATCCACATCAAGCCTCAATCCAAGTCTTTCTGTTGCTAAACTAGTGGAGATTAGGTGAGGAACAAACAAAGTGAATGCAACAATTCTGGTGTTGCCTATAATGCATCCTTATGACTGCATCCATTCACCAATGCATGTCAAATCAATTCAATTTGAGCGGCCTCGTGGGACTTTTCCGGGACCAATTCAGTTGGCGTCCGCAAACGATTGGTCAGGCTTAATAATGATGCGTTAAACCAATTGCTATGGCTCCTTATAGCAAAATGTATCATTAAGTAACTCACAATCAGTATCCAGATGGTAAACAACATGGGTACCTGTGCATAGTAAGCAATTCACCTGGAAATCACACCCAAACACGCTGATCCGTCTCGTGTAATAAGCCCAAATTGGAATTCAACGGACCAATTAATCAAAAGGTAGTCAGTCTAGTGAGGTGGCCGATTACAAGGTGTGACAAGAGGCTTGAAATGAGACTTTCCTTTCCATCCATCTCTATTGACTTTTAGAATGCCGTGTGCACGCATGTGTGCGCCAATATGCTGAGACATGGCTGATGTTCTTCCCTGTGACTCGATTTCTTTCTCTCCGGCCCAGAGGACAAACTGATGGCCAGGCAGTGATTAAATTCTGCTCTTCGTGACCGCAACAATCTGATTCACCAGCACCAATATCTCTCCCTGGCTTTTTTTTGTATCGGCTTCACAGTGGCTGCCTTTTCCCCGATAGAGGCAGAAAGCTTTTTCACCTTTTGTGCCTCGAAATGTGCAGTGACACATGCGCACCTTCAGAAAAGCCCGCTCACACATATACACACACATTTTCCCATTCATTCCTCAGTAAAAGACAAACGGCAGGGGGCCGAGCAGCAGCAGTAGTAGTGGTGCAGTGCAGATCACAGGGGAGTGGGACCTGCTCGTGTCGCCGGGCAAACAATAAGAGACCAAAAGAGAAAGAAAAGAAAGAGGAGAAGAAGAGGGCAATTTATCCTCTGTAATCCACCCCATGGCTGACCTCGGGTCAAATACTGAACTGCATCTTCTGACACAGAAAATTAGTATAAAGCCCATGCAATTAGAGATAGTTTCTGGATATTTGGCCTGGATTTAAAATGAATCATTGATGAAACAAGCACAGCACGACTGCCTATTTTCATTTTGATGATGAAAGATAAGGTACATATGCATGAATGCACACATCCCCTCTCAGTTCAGGCTTCTAGACAGCCATGTCTACATCATTAACACGCAGCTCTTCATGGCAACCCCACACACTCATTAACGGTCCCAATAAACAGTGGCACACACACACACTCCCGTGTTACATTACCACAGCACTGAGGCGTAATTCCCCATGGGACAGGCTCCTGCTCAGTTTAATGACTTCAATAATGTTGGTTTACATATCAAAAAAGGCTGACCAGATATTCAACAACAGACACGACAGAAATAGGCATGCAGGCTTTTTTTGGCATATTTATAGAGGGGATATTTCTCTGAAACTGATATGAGAGAGTACCTATAGAGTGTACCCATATTCCTGATGACTACAGGCATCAGGAATATGATGAAAGCAAGAAGATATCTTCTTTTCTTAAATATATTCATTACATTAACTGCTGTTGCTTTATGACAGCTATGTATATTTGGGCAGAGGCAAAGATGACAGAGGTGTATTCGATTTGTAATGCCATCAAATGCATGTATATGTGTGTGTGTAGGAGGCGGTGGCAGGACACAGCCCCTTCCTCTCAGTCTGCATCCTGTCTGCGTGACAGTAATAAGCTGTGTTGACACCGCTGGCTATGATGGAGTATCCTAATTATGGTAATTCTAAGAATTGGTGAGAATTGGTTTCTGACAACCCCACAGCTGCCACTGTGAGTGGACACACACACACACACACACACACACACACACACACACACACACACACACACACACACACACACACACACACACACACACACACACACACACACACACACACACACACACACACACACACACACACACACACACACACACACACACACACACACACACACACACACACACACACACACACACACACACACACACACACACACACACACACACACACACACACACACACACACACACAGTTTCCATGTCTAGCAGACAATAGGAGTACTTTATTTCTTGTACTCAGACACACTCGGGCTCCTCCTACCTTGCTGTGCTGAACGGGCCGGAGTGCGCAGTGGGAGTGACCGATCTCTAGTCCTACATGCAGGGACTCCGCACCGTCAGCTGCAGTGCACACATCTGGAGAGAGAGAGAGGGGGGGGGATTTTTAACATTAGTTTTAGCATCACTCTGCGTATGTGTGATAATGTTTTTGCTGCTTCTGCACTATTGTGCTTTTATGCTGAGGCACATACTTCTACTGACCACAATACACAAACAATGCTGGCTAATTATAGTCTAAATCCATCATGGGCGTCTGCCAGTCGCACAGAACTAAAATATGTCTCCTGTCTACAAATGACCCTGGCATTCAGTCATCCAAAAAAGAAAACTTGGGCAATCATAATTAAAGACTACTATCTCTTGCCTTGTTTCACTAAAACAAACAACACCCTCACATTGTCTTAAAGTTACATTTCGCTAATACAATGTTTATTTGCATACAAGTCTTCTGATAGGATGACATTATCAGATTGAGAGTTTCGAAAAACATTTTGCCCATTCTGGCTATCTCTCTAAATTCAAGGACCCGAGGACAGACTCTGTAGCAGTTGGCACATGAAAAGACTTTCTTCCTGATCGTAGCCCGGGAGGAGGGCCAATGTGACAGCAGGAAACAAAAGAAAACTTCGAGGGCTCCTGTTGTGCAGAGCTTCTCCTTTTTGAGAAGCCAATCATCGTCAAACAAAAACGTCCGACTGATAATACAGAGATACAAAAGATATGTACTATTTATCTCTTTTCTTGTACTCTCTATTCTTCTCTGAATGAATGCAGATGATGGACAGTTGTCACCAAGGACTGCCATCCTGAAATCATGTGTGACAGACAAGTGATAATGTCCCCATTTGGTCTGGTTTTGCCTCCCTGCCTCCTCTATCAGCCTGCCTGGGATCATACGCCCTCTAGAGACCGAGAAGAGAACTGCAGCCCCTTTGATCACACCACTCTCTGTAATGAGGCCTCCAAGTCATTAATCCCTCTGTGTTCAATTACGGCTGTAGTGGAGGAAACTCTAATGAATTACAATCATTAAGATGACGCTCAAAACTTTCTATGAAACTGAGTCTTGTTTTTGACTGTTTGCCAAACAATGAAATAAGCCATAATGAACAACACATTGGATGTTATGCAAATGTTACAGAGAATTTCAGTAGTCTAGTTTTGGCATATTTTATCAAAAAAAGTGTTAAAAGGTTAAACAGAGGGGTCCCTATCTCACCCGACCCGCAGCTGAGCGACTCATTCACGCCTTCATCTCCTCCCGCCTCGACTACTGTAACTCCCTCCTATACGGCATCAGCTCCACCTCCCTCAGTAGACTCCAGCGTGTTCAGCCGCCAGACTTCTCACCCACACTAAATCATGGCACCATATCACCCCGGTCCTCAAAGAACTACACTGGCTTCCCGTTACTCACCGCATCAACTACAAACTCCTGGTCCTTACCTATAAAGCCCTCCACCATCTGGCCCCCCCGTACCTCACTGACCTTCTCATCCCCTACCATCCTCCCCGGACCCTCAGATCCACCTCGGCCGGCCTGCTTTCCACCCCCACTGCCAATCTCCGGAGCTTTGGAGACAGAGCCTTCTCTGTGGCTGCCCCAAAACTCTGGAACTCCCTCCCCCAAGACCTCCGTGAGTCCGAGTCCCTCGGTCTGTTCCAGTCCCGCCTCAAAACCCATCTTTTCACCTCTCTCTATCCGTAAAAACACCCCCCACTCATTTTCGACCTCCTCCTGACTGCCACTGTGTTTTGTTTTGTCGTTTTTGTTGTTTTTTTCTTAGTCTGTTGTCTACCTGCCCCAGTCTATCTACCCCCCCCCCCCCCTCATATTGTAAAGCATCTTTGGGTACTATAAAAGCGCTATATAAATCCAATTTATTATTATTATTATTATTAGAGTGCAGTTCGTGAACCCCTAACATCCTGTGATAAAGATCAGCAAGTCATTATAATTGCTTTGACTAAAAAATAAGTCTCTGTTCACCGTGACTCTCACATTTTTTATAACCAAAAAATAACCTTGAAGACATTTTAATTGTTATCAAAAATAAAATTGTCCCTCTCTGCTTTTGTCAGAACATTTACACTCTCATTAGCTCAACCTTTCTAAAACATTTTTGGAAAACTTGTTATTAACTAAGGGACATCAGAGAGGGCAGAC
The DNA here is from genome assembly GCF_902827115.2 of Pseudochaenichthys georgianus. NCBI lineage: Eukaryota > Metazoa > Chordata > Actinopteri > Perciformes > Channichthyidae > Pseudochaenichthys > Pseudochaenichthys georgianus. The sequence continues at coordinate 20,105,907 of NC_047524.1, forward strand.
ATCCACTTTTTCAGAAGTGAAAATAATGTGGGCATCTGGCCTGTGATTTAGATTGATCACAAAATATCTAATAAAAAATTGAACCAGTCGTTTCCAAGTAATCCAAACAGACAAATAAGCCAATCTGATAACATAACTGAGGTAATGAAATGGCCAAGTTTCCTGTTTTGTATTTCCTTTAAAACACCAAGATACATTAGCATAACTGTTGTTTAACTAATGATAACTAAGGTTATCATTTGTATCTAACCCGACATCATATAAACTGACCCAAATCATAGACTTGTTGATGCCAAAGATGTTGAGGTATATTTCCCTTACCGTTTTAGAGTGAGGCGTGAACAAACAAATTGTATCCATACCCGCTGGGTCTCAGCTGTGTTTGTCCGGCGACACGGACGACCTCCCTGTTCTGTTCTGACACCTCGCCTCTGTTCTGAGATTAAACCAGGCTGACAGGATACTATACATTCACAGCGATAACGAGCCCTCTGCGGTCAAAAGCCCCGTCTGGGCTTTTTCTCTCCCCTGGGACACGCAGAGCTGTCTTAAACTGGACCTTTTTTTTTACTTCTTTAATCTGAGTGAAGGGAGTCACTTTTGAGGAAGTAGTGATCAGAATTGAGATCTTAACTCGAGCAGAAGTTTGGTGGCTGCTTTGTGAAAACGGCTCTTGTAAGCGACTGAAAGTGACTTTAAGGTTTAGATAAACACAACGCCTGACAAGGTACAGATTAAAGGACAAAGTATAGATTAAAGGACAAAGTACAGATTAAAGGACAAAGACAAACCTGATCCCAAAACTAAAATATACAAAAACAGACAAATGTAGGGGTAAACTGGACATTAGCAGTGGCAGAGACGCGGTGTTTACAAGAAAAATGACACAGCTTGCTTTCAGAGACATTGTGAAACTATTCTCTTCACACTGCATGTACGCAGAGATGAGACGGCACTCTCTCGATGGGTGTGCCGATCATTTCTCAGCAGCAACAATTTCTCTCTTTCATTGTGTGTCTTTTTCTCTCCCTCTCACCACCTGTCTAACAAACTAAAACAAAAGGGTATCACTATCAACTTCACTTTCCATTAAGTGTCGTCATTAAGTGAAAATCTATAGCCTCTAATTACAAATGGAACCCCACTAATGACCACATCTATGTGTTTGTAGCTGGTTAGACGGCGCGTGGCTTTAAGCACCTGAGGAGGACTTGGCTCGGTGGTGCTTGCCGCGGACCTCCTGGTTGTGAGGAAGGGTCAGGTGGTTGGAGCCCAAGGTTTGTGACGAGGGTCCATCCCGCCTCAGGCTCAGGTGGAGGGTTTGTTCAGCAAACAGCGTCTGGATCCGCGTGAGGTCCAGGGCAGACACACAGCGGCCGTTCAGCACCAGGATCTCATCGCCTGGACGCAGACCTGGGAACACACACAAGTATGTTTCAGAGAAGGACGTGGAGAGGCCACACAAATCACATGTGTGATCATGAGACTGGAGGTTTCAGGATTATTTCTGTCCTTATCAATGTCTGCATTGAAATGTATAAAAAAGACTTACAGTATTGTAAACTGTTGTTGAGTAGGTACTAAGGTTATCACATATGTCCCAATCCGTCACTTAAATCAAGGTAACTGTCTGTTTCATTTGGTCACGTGTAATGGCATTGCATCTCCCAAAAGCTGTCTTAAATTTGAGTTTTCATCCAGTTTAAGGACACATTTTTTAAGACACTTTTTAGACCTTTTACTATAGTCAAGCTAATTTTTAAGGCTTTTAGTCATAAGGGACTGGATCTTGAGTTGTTGGAGAAACAAGCTGAGCAAATGTAGAAGAATTGGAGAACAGCATGCTAATTCAAAATGACAAACACTCTGTTACTGTTTTGATTGAAAGACATATGTTGAGCACCTGCGTTGAAAGCCAGGTCATCAGGAAGCACTTCGCTGACAAAAATCCTGCTGTTTCTCTGACTGTCTATGTGTCCTGTTACTGCAAAACCTGGTGGGAGGAAGAGAAACAAACTGAGACGATTAGAGGGAATACCGACAGATGGATTACATCATTAAAGGATCATTAGGAGGACAAGGCAAGGCAAGGCAAGGCTAAGGCAAGGCAAGGCTAAGGCAAGGATAAGGCAAGGCAAGGCTAAGGCAAGGCAAGGCAAGGCTAAGGCAAGGCTAAGGCAAGGCAAGGATAAGGCAAGGGCAAGGCAAGGCAAGGCAAGGCAAGGCAAGGCAAGGCAAGGCAAGGCAAGGCAAGGCAAGGCAAGGCAAGGCAAGGCAAGGCAAGGCAAGGCAAGGCAAGGCAAGGCAAGGCAAGTTTATTTATATAGCACTTTTCAACACAAGGCAATTCAAAGTGCTTTACAAAAAATGAAAGACATTAAGAAAATAGCATTTAAAATCAGTCATTATACAATACAATTACAGACATAACTAAATCAGTCCGCATGTTGTCGACTCACCAAAGTCTCCGGTGGTGCTCGGCCTGCTCATGTGTAAAGTGAACACATTCACTGGGACCACCTCCAACTGATCATTGACCTACAGGGGGACATCGACACACATTAAACAACAAGCAGATAAAGATGGTCGCTGTGTGTCCATGTGTGATTCTGCCCTGCTCACCACATCGCGGAGGAGCTCTCCAGGAGCCACGTCTCGGACCCCCGCGCCCTGCCCCTCCCGTCGGTGCAGTCTGAGGCAGTGCAGGCCCTCGTCCAGCTGTTTCACCTGTTTACACAAGAGACCCTAATGTTCAGCGGCCTGCATGCACAAAATGATCACACATGTTTCACGCACCAACGCCTCGTCAGACAGCTGCTGTGGGGTCCAGGCGTGAATTATTCACCGGTTTTACACTTTTTGATGAGAAATTTGCGGTAAAGAAAAAAAAAAAGGTCCGCCACAGGGGAATGTGGCCAATTGTGTGTGTACGTCAATATCTGTGCAGTCAGTGAAGAATGTATTTCAAACAGGGCATAATATAACCGAATCTGCTGCTACAGATGCTCCAAAAAGACAATTTAACAACCTCACAATTTGAATGTTGTATTTACATGTAATGCAACCACACATCATAGGATGATACACATGTTTGGCATTAAGTGTGAATGGCAGGATTATGTCAAAAACATAAAGACCTTCTAGAAAGCTAAATCAAATGGCATGACTGCTTTTGTTTGTTATTTCTGCAACAACTGTCAGGAGTATTGTAGTTGTATTGTGGTGACATGTCATCCTTTCCCTGCAATTGGTTACCAAACCAACCTTGCAGGCAGCAGAGAGAAGGTCGGCGGCTGTCTGGTCTCTTCTGACAGGAACTTGGACTGTCAGGCCGTCTGGCATGTACACACACGTCAGCACGTCTGTGGCAGCGCTGATGCTGTCCCACACCCTGCCCTCAGGGGGCGACATGGAGTAGATGTTGCTCAGCATGTCCAGCCTCTGTGGGAGAGGACAAGAAGGCAGGGTTAAGAAAGATAAAAGGAAGGGAGTGAGTATCATTATATGGAGGAGAGAGGGTAAACAGAAAAGGGGGAAGGAGGAGTTACAACACGGGGAGAGAGGGAGTAACAGCACACAAATCAATATCCTTCCATTAGTCTAAAAGCTTGGCTGTGGATCAAGCGGCGGAGCAAAGATGTCATACAATTAGCCCTTCAGAAATTCATTTGACAACATAGACGGCAGTTCATCCACATAATAGTCACAGTAATGGCAGTGTCCACAAGCCGATCGGCAGGGGTCGAATGGCAGGTCTAGACGTCCAGATGATATCCGCACATTTATTTGGTTTGAAAAGCCACCAGTCAGTTTGATTTAAGTGGTGTGTCAGGGCAGTTTATTTGAAAATCAGTCAAACTTTCAGATGAGAAGGTAATTATTTGTTGGTGGCGTTAACAGTGAGGTCTGAGCTGGGTATTAAGGTAGGGGGGGGGGGGTTAGCCAAGTGCTCAGCCGCACAGGCAGCCATTTGGGAGTTTTGGTCACGACTCTGTGTCTCTGGAGGGAAAAGCGCCACTGCTGTGTTCAGGGGCTGTGGGAGACGCCACAGTGCAGCCTATCACCGCAATTATCAAGCCCCAGATCTTGAGGAATGGCTCAAACACACTAAATGTACTGAAACCCACGTGGGTTAAAGAAACCAGAGGATCAGCACTTCTCACAAAGACGGAACGAGTTCTCAGTCATAATGAGACACTGGACCAAGAAGAAGAATTGCATCAGTGAACAGTTCTGGGTGTACAGTGATGTTTTAAAGGCATTATCGGATCATACAAATCAAGAGGTGTGTGTGTGTGTGTGTGTGTGTGTGTGTGTGTGTGTGTGTGTGTGTGTGTGTGTGTGTGTGTGTGTGTGTGTGTGTGTGTGTGTGTGTGTGTGTGTGTGTGTGTGTGTGTGTGTGTGTGTGTGTGTGTGTGTGTGTGTGTGTGTGTGTGTGTGTGTGTGTGTGTGTGTTGATGCATCACCACAAGAGAAAAACATTTGTTTTCCCTGCCAGACAACGAGCCTAAAAGGGCCAAGTTAAGGTCTCTGATTCAGAGCATTGCTTAGCCCAACACAGTTCTGAGTGTAGCCTGGATAAACACAAGCAGCACAGACAAACATTTGCTTAATTTGTCTTCTAAATGTCACCTTGACTAGTCTACTTCAGGAATCAGTACCAAAATAAAGGCCACTACTGTTCTACTACCAGTTGGGATGGAGGGACGACAAAGTGCCACTTCAACACCCACCTTGTCTGCATATTAGGGATGTGAAGTCATGCTGACAAACTGAGGATCAAAAACAAGCAGTCATGGCAACTGGTTGCAAAAACCGCCTCACTTGTGTCTAAGCAACTTTGTGTGACCGGGAAACTAAGATTTGATTTGACCTGCCCAGCGAGTGACTAACACTGACCACTCATTCATGGTCAGAGAGGGTTGTGACGGACCAACGGTTGCCTGGTCAACGTTCCACCAACCACTGCCAAGAGTACGGTGAGGGCACGCGCTGGACTTCAACAAGTGCTCTGTGCGGTAAGAGCATGTCTACTGTATTTATGTTTGCATCCACCAAAATAATTCCATACTTCAGTCTTTCCTCTCAAGTGTGGAAATTATTTCCAAGCAAGTCGTCCTCCACCCTGCAGCTTCTAAAGATGGAGTGTCGGGCGGTTCAGTGCCTGCTGCGCAAATACACCCTTTCTGTTCCACTTAGCAACCGGCTAGCACAAATATGACAGCGCTGCCTTGAATAAATAGGGTGACCACGAAGAACAAACAGTTGAAGACAATTTTAGCCAATTTCCCTATATTACATCTATTTAAAGAGAATTACTCCTCATTTCCTCAAAACTCCACCCAGGTTTTGAGATTTTCCATGCGCTCACACACAGAAGGTGACAATAATGACCATCCATACACACTGGTGTCTGTTCTCCAAGTGAAAGCAGTCATGTGTATAGGGGGGTAGTGGAGTGTGGTGAGAGGTGAGAGGAATCAGTATTTCATGGACAAGAATGACGGGGTCGTAGTAACCAGCCAAAGATATTTTAAAAAAGAGTGAGAAAATATTTCACTTACAAAATGGCCATTTGCGTTGAAATAACTTGTGCTCAGAACTTGCCAAACATTTACATTTTTGCTGACTCACTTTCTATGTAAAACACTACAAAAAAATAGACACAAGTATTTGATATACAATTGGTCAATTTGTGGGTGAAGTAAGCCTTTAGCCATATTTACATAACCCTGCTAAACAGTAGCAGGCATTTGTACGTTTTTGTTCAAAGCCAGCAATACGTTTGAAACTGAGTTCACGTAAGTCAAACATTTATGTGGTTTCTGGCAGTCAAACTTATTCACTCACTCCACTGCTGACAGAAGAATTGGGTATATGGAGAGAAAATGCCAGTCGATGTGAAATCCCTTTTAACCTCTATGGATAGGACAGCCTCTGTGTTATTGACAGCTTTCATAAAAACATTTATCTCTCCCTGCTTATGCAACAGTCCCAACCTTACAACTAGACAGTGACAGTGACAGCTATACGAGAGGGCACACAAGCCATGCAGCTGCAACGAAACACATTAAAATGTACCCTTCACTTGACTTCACTTCAAGGGATTAGTGGAATATGCTTGCTTATCAGCGTAATTCAAGGGATTTGAGACAACTGGGGCAAAGTCATCAGGACTGAGATGAAGACCTGTTTCGACAAAAATCAATACATCCGTGCTTTCTCTCTCTATTTCCCAACTTCCCACCCTGGGGTATTAATCCCCATTAAATCAAATGTATCCTAGTGAGCTGTTTTCCACATCATAGGGTTTGTGCATTATAAAAAACATTAAAGCGTTGACCCAATGAAAGCCGTTATTGTTTCCCCAAACCACTTCCTGTTCCAAGTCCATTTCTAGATCCTTAATGGAGGCAGTTTCAACACTCGCCACATTCACCACACACTCACACTATGAATCACAGCATCCTGCTCTGTCTTAAAGCGTCAATTGTCCTCATATGTCCGCGCCAGATGTCTATTCATACAGAAATATGTTTGATTTTATTGAGTGAGGGTAAGATTTTAATGACGGGTCAAAATGTACTTAGAAAACATTAAACTTTTAATACCTTTGTAAAGAAATTCATATTTTCTTTCTTCCATTTCACTGAAAACATCCTCAGAGGCAGAACTTCTGTATTAAGCTACTTAATTAAAAGATGCTTCAGAAATACAAAGCCTCGTCAACAGGTGGACCAAAACAATCCACAATTTAAAGGAAAAGTCTATATATTTTATAGAATTTTTGTTGAGAATTAGATTAAAAGATTAATACCCCTATAATGGTAGTTGGTAATGAAGTTCCGACCAGTAACTAAGTGGTTAGCTAAGCTTAGCACAAAGACATAAATAGAAATAGGTTGAAACAGCTAGCCTGGCACTGTCCGAGTGTTAAAACCAGAAATGTCTATTTTCCCAGGAAATATTAATTCACTATCAAAATGATAAAGTTCGAAAGATTTAGCGAGCCAATTAGTTGGCCCTGAAGACTAGGGTGGTCCTTAGCGCCATGTACATTTTCAAATAAATTTATTTTAAGCTCCAACCACCGGAATTTGTTATGATAGTCAAGAAAACTCTCCTGGTGAATTGTATTCAAATTCCAACAACATTTACACCTTTACAACATTTAAACCAAGTTTAGCCTCAGTAGGGTGGTCCTTAAAACCCCCCCCCTCATCGACCTGGGCTGCCACACCAGCAGCCACGGTGCTGCAACTGAGGCTAAACTTCAAGGTTGATGAGGGAGGGGTAAATGTTGTCAGATTGAGGAAGAAATTCACCAGGAGAGTTTTCTTGACTAATAGAATGAATTCTGGGGGTTGGAGCTTAGACTTTCCGACTTTCAATTTTAAGGACCACCCTACTGAAGATTCTGGTTAGCAGATTTTGTTATCTTTAGCAAGGCTAGCTGTTCCGCCCTGATTCTAGTATTTATGCTAAGCTAAGCTAACTGGCTGTTGCTTAATATTCAACTCACAGACAGGAATTGCATATTAGAAATATTTCGCCTAATATCAAACTTTTCCTTGAAAGGATCCCTCTGATATACTGCAGTCAGATCAAGAGGGCAAAGATGTGAAAGTTTGAGGACAGCGGGGGTTGAGCTCTAGCTTACAGCAGTATTTCATGATCTAGGCATGTAATCACCCAATAACCTGTGAATGCTGCAGTCGGCTGATCAGATGGGCATCATTCACACTCTTCAATCATTCACCACTTTACTTTCCCATAAATCCATACACTCATGCTTTCAAGCACTTCTGGTCAACACTTCAGCTCAATACTCTCCATTAACTCAATTATGCCGTGAATTAGACGCATGTCCATGCTGGTGTAAAAATCTCTTGTTAGATATGCTGTCGATTTCTCTTTAGGACACCTGCAGATCAACATGAAAGGAATCTGTGCTTTGATCCTGGACAAGTAAGCAAGCACACACACACACACACACACACACACACACACACACACACACACACACACACACACACACACACACACACACACACACACACACACACACACACACACACACACACCACACACACCCACACACACACACACACACACACACACACACACACACACACACACACACACCACACACACACACACACACACACACACACACACACACACACACACACACACACACACACACACACACACACACACACACACCCTATGTGTAAAAATATATTTACTCAGTGTACTATCAAAGGATGAAAGAGAGCAGAGGTCAAAGAAACAGTAGACATGTCTCTACCACGGCTACTTCATGCTGAAGCGGATAATTCAGCTCATACAATATTACCACTGACAGATGCTAGTGGCATTTTTAAAAGATATATCAAAGATCCACAAACCGTAGAGGACAAAGTTATAGAGCGCTATGACTCACCTCAGTGCTCCTGGGAGGCAGGGCGTACGTTTGACCTCCAGCGTCGCTCTCAAAGATCTGAAACCAAGAGACAAATAGTTAGAAGTGCAGACAGAGGGGCACCACACTGATTCACTCATGAGCGATTAGGTCCGCGGCAACTTTTGCAACACAATATTAGACACACACGGTGCTATTATGTAGTTAATTAAAAACTACGTGTGGCGAGTGCAGGGCTTTGATACTGCCAAACAGGGCCGTAGCCATTGAAGGAGCAATGGTGGAAATGTGGAGGGGGTGTGTATGGATAGAGTGGTTTCTGTGTAACAGAGAGATGAAAGGGGGAAGCAGTCCGGTTACAGATGAGAGTAGGACACGGCCCCCCCTTTTTCCATCTCCACACCTACCCTTCAGTGTAGAAATCTCTCAGTTCTTGATCCATTCCATCTTCCTCCACCTCTCCTCTTCAGATCCCCTCCCTGGCTTGTGATTGTAAGGTGTGTTGCGTCAGTCTAAGCTCGGAGCTGGAGGTGACTGCAGCCTCAGAGGGCTTTAACAACTCTATAATACAGCGGTGACACAGAGTCATCCGTTATGTGAGGGTGTAACTTCAGCCCTTGCTCAAAGAGGCCGCAGTTATCAGCTTTTGCTGAGATACTCTGTCATTGGGAAGGAGAGGCATGATGGGTGGCACAGCTGGTGACAGAAATAGGGCATTTTGTTCTCAAAACGAGGTCTGACATAAGCCTTTGCTAAGGATAAGAATTACTTTTCTCCAAAAACAATCCAAAGAAGTCTCCTTTACAACGAGGGGGAAACTTGCTCGCTCCTGTTATGGTAGTAAGAACCCTTATCTGACCTCGGAGCAGCTGAGTACAGTAACTCTCCAGTACATTTATAAAGTGGCTGTAAACAGTGCTGCCTTGCTGTAAACTGACTAATTTTAGAAAGCTTTACCAAGTCTCCCACAAATCCTCGAACCTTTCTGGCCTACTTCCCACAGACGACTGCCGGCCAGCTCCTTACTGTATACAGAGCAGGCCTAAGACGGGTGAGATGAGAAAACGAGAGGGAAGGAGATGGGGGAGGAGAGAATAACTTTAGGGCAAGGTTGTCAAGCGCAGTGTTGTAGTGGTAAATGGGATTTAGGCTTAGTCAACACTGATGAGTCAGTGTGGAAACTGTGGGTGAAGGACCGCGGGCTAATGCTAATGTTGATGCTCTAGGAAACGGGAGGTTTGAAAGAGAGGATGAGGCTAAAAGGAATAAATGGAAAGTTACATGGTGAGATAAATTGGGGGAAGGAGTTAGATGAAACTCTTGCTTTAGTAGATTAAATAGGTTGGATAAAGGCACACAAAAGGATAATGTTAAGTTGGAGGGGGATAAGGAGAGTCAAAGGGAGGATAGGAGATATTTAAAAAATATTGGAGAAAGCACAGTCTGAGAACTTGAGAAGGTAACAAAAGTGGACGGAAATAGTTTGGCTCCTCAGGCGGCCTTGCGGTCCAAAACCTTCTCAAGCAAACAAACACGTGTCTCGTCAGTACATGAGAGTACAGCCAAGCAGCTGATGATGTCATTTAAAATGGCCACAACGAATAGAACTAACACAATGAATCATCTTTCTCTTTTGCGGAAAAAAGGAAAACAACACAAAAAGCAGATGTCCAAGAAAACCCAGCAGTGAGGAAATGCCTTGAAGCACTCTGGAGGTCATTTTCTGTTCTTGTAAGGAACTAATGTAAAGCAAAAATACAAGAAAAGCACCAAAATGGTCTTGTAAGAGCTGGGGGAAAAATAAAGGGAGGCTGTTTAATATTTAGCGTCTTTTCATTGACCATCTGCTGGTGTCTGCGGGGATGAGGAAAAGGTGGAGAATGCCATCTACCACATACGGCTCTCAATAATTCATGTGTGTACTACAGCGCCACCTCGGCCTTCTGCACTGCGAAACGTAACTGGGCCTCATTAGACCGGCCGGCTGGAGTTCCCCGGGAAAATAATAACACACACACATACCTAGTTGCTGACAGACGTGTGCAAATGCCCAAATATAAATATCACAGAGCAGGTGGTGGGATGTGTGAGTTAGATAAGAGCAAGCGAAACAGGACAGGGAACATTTTGTAAGCAGTCAGGAGTCAGGGCTCTGTTCTAATGCCAAACAATAGGAGACCCATACTGGCTTCACAGCAAAACAAAACCAACCCAAGCTATCTCTCCTTTCCTTTACTTCCTGCTAATGAACGGAGGTCTATAAAAGACAGCGCAGATGAGTGTATCCTGTGGCGATTCTTAAAATAAACCACCAAGGGGGGAGTTTTCTCAAGGGCCGTGCCTTCTGGGAAAAGAGTGGTGAATCTCTGTACCAATAAATAACCAGCTTGCATGGGACTAATTACTAACCTGAGAGGATGAGACCCCCCCCACTCTGCACCTGGGTAAGGAATGCCCCTCTGTGTATATGTTGATGGGAGGTGTGCACTCGGGAGGGGAAGTGAGCTTATGTGCTTCTAATTAATAAAATCTCCTTAGAGAGAGAACATTCATGACTGTACCAACCTCTTGCTTTCTTTCATGCCATTGTGCATGTGAGTAAGCAATAAGGCTAGGTTTCAGAGTGTTTCATTAAGGAATATGCTCAATGTGCACTGAGGGTGAAAGTATCCCAGTTTTTCTCCGCAGTACTTCCCGAGGGAGTGCAGTATAGCTCAACACTGTGTGCACGCATGCATGTGAGTTCTGCATGCTCATGTTATTGTGAGGGTATTTTCCCCTGCTGAATAAATTAAGTGGGTGATCCTGCATTACAAATCTGCTAATCCAGACCACCTGAGGAGTTTCATTACTCTGGGATTCAGAGGAGATGATTTAGCGTCAGTTCAAGGTGTAAGTGCCTCCATCGGGCTGACAAGAATATTAAAAAAATCACTTGCATGATGTTCATAATGTAATCTTCAGTCCTATTTTTTATAAATGTTTTGATCATAAAGAAAGATTTTCAATAAAAGCATTGAAAGGAAATGTTAATACTTTAGTGATACTACTGTATATCTAGTCTCTTAAATGTAGTGCTATAGGTATTGGATGTTAAAGGGACTTTAAAAATGTGTTAACAGCCTGCTTACAGTATTGCATATATAAGGAACCGCAACCATAAAATCATGACGTGCTAAACATCGCTACTGGTAGCATTTTGATACCAATACTGCATGTAAAGCACCTGTATTGTATTATTTAAACAACACTGAGATTTGTCTGTGTGTAGTAGTAGTAGTACCTGCGATGCGGAGGGTCTCTTGTCCCGTCCCCTCTTGGTAAGGTTGTCGAGGCCTTTGAGCGAGGAGAAAAGTCCCCTCTTGCGATGTCTGTACGTCAGGGACAATGAACGCCTTCTGAGCGTTGCCTCATCTCTGGAACAGATCTGAACAAACACGCACTATCAGAACTGAAAATCATTTAGGTCACCCAAAAAAAAAATCCCCATCTAATCAGATTATCTTGATTAGGTGTGTTTTCCTCCAGGAATGCATTAAGGGAGTGTTTTCTGGATGTTTTTAGGTTTAAAATGGTTTCTGTTACAACATCAAGTAAAGAAGTATCACATTCAAAAAGGGATGTAGAAAATGCCCAAAACTGATGCTCATTGTGTATATAGTGTGCATTTATTTATTAGCCATTCATCTTGTCTGAGGCTTTCTCACCAGTGCATGGAAGGAGGAGACAGAGAAGATCCCTAGGCGTCCCAGGGTGGATTTGGTGGGGCGGCTGGCGATTGCCAACAGACTCTTTGGGTTGGGCAGCTCTCCCCCCTGTAAACTGGCCAGGTAGCAGCGCATCCTGAACAGATCCATGTTAAACCTCTCCAGGTTCTGTTCCCACTGCTGAATCTGAAGGAAGGAAGGAAGGAAGATAATTACTTTACAGATGCTGGATGGGAATTCGTGTTTGTCTAACATTGTTGGTGGGCAGCTGAGAAAAGAGAGTAGAGGGGAGGTAAACGAGGAGATGGGAGGAGGAGGGGGAGGCAGGAAAGGGAGAGCCAAAGAGGGGGATCCAGGGACAGCCGAGGGATTTCCATCCAAATGCAATTGCTTGCAGATGTTGATGCAGGGAGAGGGCACAAATGTGTGGAGCGTTGATAGTGAGGGTGGGACTGAAAATCTAGCTCACTAAATCCGTTTTTTTTATGCAAGTCAAGAGAGAGTAGTGATGTTGCCCAGACCACCAGTTAAACTTCCACCCCACGTACAAACACACACACATTTTACAGTCGTTTCCCCCTTGTCCCCGTTATACACGATGTAAGCTATGAGAAAGGGCTTATTTTTCTTGGCTGGAGAGCGGTTTTAATGAGAACACTCAAGTTAAACAACCCTCTATAACAACTGACTTTAATAGGTCTCGTATGCACTGTGAGTTCATTTACAATAATGCACCCTATGGCGTGGTGCTATTAGCTCTCATTTACATTGATAGCATTCTTGAGAATTAGGAGCAAGCTGAGGAGCAACATGGGGGCGGTGTTTATTTAAACTCTGACTTTTCAAACTTCTTAAACAAAGAACTTGGACAAAAATCAGCACAAGATTATACTGTTGGATATTGTGTACTAAACCCATGAAAACAGCTATGTACGCAGCTGTGCTGGGGGCCATGGTTAACAAGCCTTGAGTCAATGACATTCAGCCATTATTACCATTCCAGGCGTGGACCATGAGGACGACTGCCAGGAATCCAACATGCTTTGTGTAAAATATGACCTTGCACATCCCTGGAAATTCAGTATGGTAACATTCAAAGTCGATTTTAGTGGCTAATGTAAGCTAACCAATGCTAACTTGATGACTCCTTTTTTAGTGTCACATATGTTTTGGCTTTAAGCAAAACCCTGTAATTGTCAAAGTTGCCCAAGTCATCAAAGTTACACCTTGTCATTAAACTATGGGCTATAATTACCAGCTTATTACCAGCTTTTGTCTGTGGACTATAGAGATATTGTAGGCATTGTAGCACATGTAGCATTAGCATAGCTTAGCATGGATCTTTCACATTTTCACTTCGCTGAACCTGAACTCAAGACCTTTTACTTAAATCCTCACAGTGAGTAAGCATAGCACATTTTTTCGATCTATTCTTGGGTCATTATGTATAACAAAGTGTTCTGGAGGAGCTTCGAATTAATTCCACTGAGTGGTTTGAGATGACTTCAGATGGGGAGCGAGGTATTACCGAGTAAATCAGATAAAAGCAAAAACAAATTTAGGAGAGGTGCTGCTTTGGAAAAACGTACGTCTATGTATAACTATCACACAAGATCCTAGCATGCTTTTGGATTTACACGCCATCTGGATCTGTTTGTCAACACTTGAAATATCCTTTAACCTCTTCATTCAGCGATGTTCTAAAATAGTCCTGTGCATAAAACTTGATTTGATGATTCATGCTGGGGTGCATCACTGATAAAGGCCTACTTGCAATCTATTGCTTCATACAGCTAGCGACTTGAAAGAGAACGGGAAGACAATTAACCAAAATCAGTGCAAAGCAGGGCATGTTTGGGCCCATGTGGCCTGCGTGCAACACTTATTTACATTTATTTCAAAGCTATTAAGCTCGGCAGATATGAGTTAGTCTTTTATCAGATTCTCATCTCTTCTTATTTCCCCTCTTTAACATCTGCCCCTGGCTCTCTGTTAAAAGCCCTAATGCGAAATATCTCTTTCAATGCAACTTGATCGCAGTGAGTGTGCGTTGAGCATGAGTGTGTGTTCAAGCAGTCTTCAAAAGAGATCTACTGGCACTGATTTCGGTACACATGGGTGGGGGAGGGGGACATCAAAGTAATGCCCTGTTGGCGCTAGACAACCCCACCGAAACCTTAAATCTATCATCAGCCTTGGGCGCCTGTATCAGAGTGCTGTCCCGTACCCCTCTGACCCTATCATTGACTCCAAGCCCGTCTGTCTCTTTGTCTTCTCTGAGGTGGCACACTGGCTAATGGGAAACAGATCTGTAGTCAGTCAGTCTCGCAGGCCGGCAGTGACATCTCCATCTGGGATTACTGCGGTGAGCTGCTCAGCTTCCATATTGCCTGTTCTTTATAATATTATACTTGTATTACCTATCAGGCCACTTTAACTCCAGACCAAATAACAGCCCTTCCAATAAGTATACATTTTGCTTTGCTGAAGTCAGTGCACACAACTGTAGCTATGCAGAGCATTAGGAAGAGGCCCTTTAAGTCAATGACCACCTGAGTCAAAATGGCAGCTGTATTACCCCGCATTCCCAGCAAACATCATTTTTCTTGAAAAAGTATTAGGGTTCTTGCTCAGATAGAGATGATGGGCTTTCTCATACCCATCAGTAATCTGCAGTACTGTATGTAGGCTACAGCCAAGCGCTGGATGCTTTGGATTCCCCCCCGGCTGTGTGGAGGAGGAGGAGGAGGAGGAGGAGGAGGAGGAGGAGGAGGAGGAGGAGGAGGAGGAGGAGGAGGAGGAGGAGGAGGAGGAGGAGGAGGAGAATGCATGTTGAGAGCCCATTACCAGGAAAACATCTGGAATCTCAATCTGATGCCCGGAGAGCGAGCTGCTCCCATGGGCCCCAGCGCGATGCGTTTGGGGACTGATGCATTTAAGCCACTTCACCCACAGACAAAAATAACGCACAGGCTTGTCACCACAGTAACAGAATCGAGAAAATTAAGTAGGGCACATCATGTTGTTGTTACCGTATCACGTGGAATGACGATACAGAGAGGATTTAAATCAAGCAACAAAAGAGATGCTTTACGCCATCGAAAGATGTCACAATGGCATAACATGTAAGATGCAATAGAGTCCTAAAATATTCTCGGTTTTCATTTTCGATTCAGCTTGAGTCTCACTGTCCTTATCATTATCGGTACCTCACCTGGTTCTCAATTGCCTTGCGGTTCTTGGGGTCGCTGACCACTGTCAGCTGCAGCTCGGCCATCTTCTTCATCTTCCCGTCCATATCAATCTTCTGCAGCAAGCCGCGGACCTGGCTCCGCAGCAGGCGCACCGTGTCCTCCTTCCCCTGGCGCTTGGCCAGCAGCGAGGCGCTGGCAGAATGGATGGCTGTCACCCAGTTCTCCAGGTCGGTCTGGTTGCTGGCCTGTGAGGGCAAAGAGTGACAGGGAATTCGATTTGATGAAGTAGAAAGTCTTATATTACCGTTAAAAGCTGTATTCAGAGAAGCAAAGCTTGATAAATCTGCTAATATTGCCAATGCTCTGGTATCATATTATTCTACCATAGATCAGATTAAAATCATTGCGTGGCATGCAGGGCTTTGCAGGATCAATAAAAGAAAGCTGGATTAACGGCGCCTCTATGAGAAAGCGCAGGTTGTGAACTGTTGCTGATATTAAACACACATTTTCCTTGTTAATGAACCGCTCTATGACTATTTCTCTGTCTTTATAAAGCGATTCATTCAGAGGAAGCACGCCAGGTGACAAATCAGTTGAACCTCCTTTCGATTGAGAATGACTCATGCTCCACAGGCCATGTAAATTGAAACAAAAAAAGGATGAAACCCTGGCTGTCTCCATGCTGCAGAAATTATTTTCTCTCTGCTTGCCTCTGGGGCCATGTCAGCTCCACACAGAACTATTTCATTAGATGTAGGTCTGGATGCCACGACACACACTGCGGTCTAGGAGGCTTGTAATGGAGGAGGCTACACGGAAAAGTCGAGGCTAGGAA
Organism: Pseudochaenichthys georgianus; assembly: GCF_902827115.2. Lineage (NCBI taxonomy): Eukaryota > Metazoa > Chordata > Actinopteri > Perciformes > Channichthyidae > Pseudochaenichthys > Pseudochaenichthys georgianus. The sequence continues at coordinate 20,122,071 of NC_047524.1, forward strand.
TGGATTTGGTTGCGATATGTAGGTCAGTAAGCACAACGAGCAAATAGGATGTCCTCTCGGACCCTTTAGCTGAAAAGTTACTGCACTTTTGGGCCAAAATTTGTAATTTCACGAGCTTTACTTTGCATTTCAAGAAGATGCTGCATACTTCTGTTTGTTAAATACGTTTACTGTCATCGATGACAAATTCAAAGTTCTTAAGATTTATCAGCAACCTATTTCCGGGAAACTTTCTGTCAGGAACAATGCTATCACCTGGAAGAGGTAGACGTCTCCATACGAGTTGCTGAGGCAGAAGACGTTCTCCTTTTTTGGGTGCTCGGGGACGGCCTGGACGATGCTGTCCTCGGCCAGGAGAGCATAGCGAGGGGACATCTCATGCTCCGGAGAGCCTTTACTGTAAGTCTCGTAGAACAGCAATGTACATCCTGGAAGAGATGGGTAGAAGACAAACACAAAGACAGAGAGATGGATATAAATGTGAATGAGTAAATGATACAGAGAACACCATCAGGTCCTGTTTCTATAGACTGTTGCAGTTTGGTTTTTTATCACTTTTTTTTCAGACATACTCTCAAAAGGCCACAAGAGTGTCTTACTATTTTTTTTTGCAGGTTCAAAGAGATGCTCTTCGTTAAATACTCCAAAACAGTGTTGTGTATGCAGCGTTTGTGTCCAAACACACATTTGGTGGCCTGAATTAAATATATTTTGGCAGAAGCAACAAGAGAATTTCCAATAAGCTTTTAGGGAGGGAAGGACCATCAATCAATGTCAAGCGTGACTCCATGGTCAAGGACATGAGTGCTTTAAGAGGAAAACCCTGTAAACAAAGATAAATCCACCTGCTTGGATAATCTAATTACCTGTGAATTATTTAAGTCGGCACATCCTTTGACAAAATGTAGAGTTGCATGATGTTTCCCTCACTTCGTGCCAGATTGAAACTCACCTTTCAGGGTCACCCAGTACTGCTTCCACTTGCGGCGGGTCACTAACTCCAGCTTCCGGTCCTTGTGGAGGGTGACGAGGGGTTTAAAGGAAAGCCAGCCGGCCCGTCGGACCACCCCCTGCTCCTTTTCAAACAGCATATCCAGCTGCTCCAGGGAGCCCTCGGCCGACTCGCTGCTGCTCTCCCCCTCCTCGGTGCCCGTGGATGGGTCTCTCCGCTCACAGCGTTCCCCTCCTCCCTGACCAGTGCCGGTCTCCAGCTCCCTCATGAAGTTCTCATAGATGTTCTGGCGCACGGCATCGTTGGCCGTTTGGTGAATGGCTCCTGATGATTGGGCCCTGGAGGCCCCGGGGAACCAGAGGAGGTTAGAGACTTGAGAGTGGGAGGTGGTGTCTACGGTCAGCCCATCAACCCCGCTATCGAAGGCATCGGTCAGGTCCTTGTAGCGGGTCTCCTGGTAAAGACAAAGAGTTTAGAAAAGGTATGTGCAGAATAACTTTGTAGGGGTAACATGACTCATGTCTCTTTGATTCATCACCAACTTGTTTCGACATTTCAAAATGAGCTGACAGATTTATTGTTTCCACCTATTCAGAAACGCATCATAATTTATCCTAAATGTACACACCTTTGAATTAAACAGAAGCAATCAGTTGACATTGGGAAATGTTCAAATCAAGCTGTGTTCCTTTCAATTAGCCGCAAGGCATCACAAAAGTGAAACTTTTGAAAAAACATAATAGTCAAACCTAGTCGAACTTACTTCAAAGTCTGCATTATAGTCTACATCTTTTGCAAGGGCTGAGAAAGTGGGACACATTTCCTGTGCCGGTACCTGGGAGGTTGGAACCCTTCAGGCTTAGACAATTTCACATCATTTGAGGTCTGCTGTGGCTTCCCAAGTCCCCAAATGAACACTTGATGGAATTGCACTCTTTCATGATTAGAGACAGCCTACCTACACTTGACTAGATTGCAGCATTGATTTTGCCCATGGCAACAGAGCGGAGTGCTCTCAACATGCAGACAGAGTGAGCCGTCATGTCGGAGCTCATCTTTGTTTGTTCCTGTGTTTCACCCGGTCTTGTGAATGTTTTCTTTACCCTTAATACTATTCCTATTGTTTAAACTTAGCAAAAAAAGTGAAGTTCCCGAAATAATAGGCAAAGACTAGAACAGTGCTCAAAAGCATTTAACAATGATGCTTATACGGATTATAGTATCCTGCAGGTTTCTGTTTGGGACAATGAACCCTTTGAACTCACAGCGTTCAGCTGAGGACAGCCTTCATGCAACCATTACGGCCACACATGCCTGAAACACATAGTATTTGAGTAGTAAAGAAGACATAGGAAAATCTCTGCTGAGCCAAGTTTGGATTTTTTTTCTATTTTCCTTTAGCTGACACAGCCCTAATTTGCCCACCCTCTCCCAGTTCTCTTCCAGCTGCGTTGCATTAAAGGCAGGTTCTTGGCCTTTGGCTTTAGAATTTGTGGCGTGACCTTTAAACCCACAACAGAGTCCTGGAGTTCAGGTGGAGGGGAACTAGAGCTGGAGGTGCTCCTGATTTCTGGTCAAGCTGCTGAAAGGAGGCACTGTGAGTATATTCCACAGAGGTTTGGCATTCAACAAAATGGCCCCCGGAGAACAGAAGAAATTCAGTCTGAAGAGTTTGAAGCACCTCTGTGATTTCTAAGAGGACTTGTTGCAGGACTTGTCAGTCGCTTGTAAAGAGAACCCCAGGCATCTTCTTCTTTTTTTTGGCAATATTGTCCCCAATCTAACTTTTTCAAGCTTCAATAGAAATGTAGTCTTCTTATTATTTATCTCTAAAAACAGCCCAAATTGTTTTAAGTCGCTCACAATATTTGGTGCTGGCAATTCATGTTTTTTTTCTCCAAGTAATCACAATCTCTTAAAGGTTTCTTGAGGAAACGGGGACAAGCCTTCCATCAGCTTTGTATCTGGATAACAAAGATTGATGTAAATCTGCAGGTGCTAATCTGCGCTCGAAAGGCCAACACATGGCCATAGATTAGCATGCCATTGTGGCTAGCAGTAGATTTAGAGGCAGCCATTACTAATATAAAGTGAAAGCTTTAAAATAAATACTGTCAGTCCAGCGCATATTTGTCAATACAGGCTGGAGTGACAGCGTCAAGGCAAACTATCACACATATTTCACTCGGCATTAGCCGCTGTTTTAAGCACGGGGATAAAACTAATTCTTCCTCTAGCAAAGACGAAAACACCATCTGAATACACGATTGTTCTATTCTGGTTTGTTGTGAGACCCAACTGACTGAACACAAATCCCGATTAGTAGATTTATTCTCTGAGGACAACGGAGGGGGAGCCCAGAAAGTCTGCATCACACAACAGCCAGAACCACCAGAAGTCATTCATTAACATTAGAGGAGGGGTGGACTTAGTTTTAGTCTAGCAGAGCCTCTCAAAGGCTTACAGCTATTCTCTCGGCAGTGCCCAAACAGTGTTATTAAAACATTTTACAAGGCAAAGCTAATCGAATTAATTCAGAAACAATTGCTTACAAGACTCGAAGACAGAGAGGGACATGAGTTCAGGCTCAGATCCAACACATGTTTTATGTCAAATTAAAACCAATTAAGAATGTAATGTTTGCGCGACAAAATCACATGGTTCCTCGAATCATGTGCACGCAACATGCAGACAAGCTGTGGTTATTTCCAACCTCTCCTCGGACCCTCATCTGAATGGTACAAGTATCATTTTACTACTGGGAAGAAAATATATATCTGCTCTCTGCTCGGTGTCCCGTGTGTTAGTATTCTGGCTCCATTCCAAAACGTCTATGCAACATTAACATGCAACAATTCTGTACATTTTACAACTAAGAAAATACAATCATAAAGCACTTCAGATTTACCCACCAAGATATAGTCATCATGAAACCTGCACTGCAGCCCTGAACTCCTCTTCCCGGGAGAATCATCCATGTCTCGCGCTTTGTAATAGAAAGTACCTCTCATCCTTGCTCCATGCTCACAGAAAACAAACAAGAGCTGGCTGGCTTACAAATGTCATTGTGTGCCACCCCACTGTGGCCTGTCTCCGGACAGCTGGTGTTGCAGTGCTGAAGAACTAAAGGACGGTGGGTCGGTTCCAGGCGATGCCAAGACCACCGCTGTGGCAAATAATCTTTGCCAGACAGGAAACGGTCTGTGCGTGGCTGTTACTGATGCACTCTCCTGCCTAATAAACTGTAGCTCTAAGGATAGTAGTGAGTGCAACACAGAAGTCCACAATTAGAGGGGGGATACATTTATCCTACATGTGTTTAACTATAAGGGCTTTAAGCTATGGGGTAACTACAAACACAATATGCAACCTATGCTTTACATACCGTGTTGGTAAGATCGCCGTGTGAACCCTGTGAGTGATAAGGAAATGTAGATTATCAAAATGATCCTTACTTTGCCTAATTTTTTTTCTTTATTAATGGACATGTCTTGTATCGGAAACAAATTGTGATATTTTGTTGTTTTTTTGTGCCTCCTACGAAAAACCAATAAAATAAAAATATTGAGAAAAAAGCTCCTCACAAAACTAAATAGATGTCATCCGAAGACCACTCACCTGAGACTTCCTCTTCTTGCGGCTGAGGCTTCCTGTCCAGTCACTGAGGCGCCTGATGCGGTTTTTGATGGAACCTTTCTTATGGATGCCGAAATCAGATCCAGCCTGCTCCTGTTCAGGATACTGGTCCAGTTCCTCGCTCATGGTATGGGCTTTGGGCCTGCGACAGGGCAGGGTATACGATGAGTACTGACAGGCCTCAGGAGGCTCTTCCTCCAATGGTACGTCCAGGACTGATGCAAAAGAGGCCCTGTGCGTCCTATGGCCTGCTGAAGGCTGTTGTAAATGGGAGGACAGGTCTCTGGCTGAGGGAAAAGTGGCAGCCATCGTAGAGTCCTTGTAGAGGTCTGCGATGGACACAGGAGGGGACTGTTTAGTGAAGGAGTCAAGCTGGTGAGTGGGGGAGTGGACCAGTGTCCTGCTGGCAGAGCAGGGTTGGTCCTGCTCGCACAACTCAGTGCTGGGCCCCCAGGGAGAGTCATACCAAGAGCCATCAGAGCTCAGTGAGCTGCCCTTGCTGGTCCTGGCCGTAGAGGAGGTAGAGGCCGCTGGGGGACCACCATGGTGGCCTTCCTGCCGACTACCACTTGAGCCAGGCAGACTGGGAATGGAGGCGGACTCCATGTTGGGAGAGAACTTGAGGAGTTGTACGGGGCCAGAAGCCTCATCCAGGAGGAGGGGGTTGCCCGAGGTGTTGGTGAACTCCACCCTGAGACTGCCATCCTTCTTGATCACCACCCGTGGGCTGCTCTGTTCCTCTAAAGCCTCTTGATCATCACTGTGTCCATTCAGGGTGCATCTATTCAGGTCCGCCCCATATGGATTTTCTTCATACTCGTCTGACATGTGCCGCTTTCGTACTCCACATCCAGGCGATCGATGCCAGCTTTGTTGACCTGGGCTGCCCCTTGTCCCCTTCGAGTTGTAGTCATAATGCCTAGGGGAGTAGGGCGGCCGGTTTTTAGGAGGGGACAGACAGCCTCGTCCAACACACCTGGCCTTGTACCCCGAGCCCAATGGTGCACTTCTCCACCACGTATGGGGCGACAGAGCGTCATCTTTGGATGTGCGGAGCTTCAGTGAGTAGGGCTTTGGTTTTCCAGGGACACATCCGGTGCCTTTTGTGGCCTGGATGCTATATTGGCTCTCTGAGTTTCCCATTTCTGCATGGGAAAAAAGGGATACAAAACCTTAAGGGCAAGGAAATTATGCCTCTGGAAAATGCATGGTTCTCACACAAAAGGCAGTAAAATATATATATGACATAACGCCAGCTCATCAGAGACCTACAATTAACTTATTACTCATAAACAATAATGACTACAGTCCCATAAAACCATACAAAATCGTTGGTTGTTTCCAGTGTAAAACAGCAGGTCTAATATCTTCCTTATGTCCTTTAAAGAGGATAACTATAAGTAACTTTATCACTTCTGGTCATTAACCTGTAGGGTCCGTCCCCCTCACATTTTACTACATTTTTCAATAGAAAAGTCATGTCAGATGAACAGGCTTTAAGCTGTCAAGGTTGTTATGCGTGACAGAGTTCGGGACAATGTGAAATCACTTCCAGACTGTCCACAAAACTCTTACATTAGTGACGGAGAGCCGTGACCAGACATTTTATTCCAGGGTTAATACTATAGCAGATAAAGTGCTAGGACACTGTTGCATCTGCAGCTGTGGTGAGGCTATGGACCTTTAACATGTTCTCAAATCTCTGAATTAGCACACTAGGTAGATTAAGTTATCACTTTACAATACGAACACTTAAGTGTTTAGCTACACACCCTAGGGGAAGGTGCTGAAGCAAAATATAAAAGATTGAATAATGAATATTTTAAATGGACCTTTATATTTTAACATCTATGGTTGTTAGCCATTATGAAAAGAGAGTTGGCAGATTTGAATATGTAGGCATATCCCAGGGACACATTTAAATCAATTTAATAATAATATTGACAACCCAGATAAGAAAGACTCACCTGTCTGAAAGTCTCTTCTCAGATTGGATCTCCTATGTGCGAGGGTCCCTCCGCCTCATCCCAATAAACTCATTCCCCGATCGTCTGGCACATCTGAAACACAGGGAGAGAGAAGTTGACTTAGCGCGTCTCTTTCTACAGACTGTACTTTACAGCATGTAATAAGCTCTGTGTTTGATAACAGGTGTGCCGGTTAAAGAGTACATCTAATCCGCAGCATTTGAGAGAAGACAGTGTTTGGTACGCAGGCAATCTAAACAGGGTGCAATACTGAAAGAGCATTTAAGAAGCATCTTTCTTGCAGTAGTTTGAGAATCTAGGAAAAAAATACTTTTTGAGAAGGTTGGAAAAAATAACTCAGCCAAGATCCCGGAAACAAAAACATGTCCTCCCTTTGAAGCCCTTACAGCTCGAGTGAACTTTGCTCCAACCAAGTTAGCAGTAGTATCACATGAACTGTGCTCTGTACTAAACAGTACAGTAGTGCCACCCTGGCGCTCCAGTAGGACTAGTTGAAAAAGTCGCTCCACCCCTCCAGATTTCTCCTCAAACAGTCATCCAAACCAAACATTAGTAGCATTTTTCCACCTTCCCGCAAGTAAATGACGTCATCTTTGATCGGGGTTGGGAACGTTTTTGAAAGCCGGCAACAGTTTACCCGTCTGTTTATTTTTAAACTTTGGAATCCTAGCTTACTTTTTTTTTGTTTCTTGTCACCGCCAAATGTATCCAGGGGCAGAATCCAAACCCAGAAACGGCTGAGGAGCGCTCTTTGCACAGGCACCAGGCATCTTCTGAGAAGCAGTGAGTAATATCACCCGGTTACATGCAGCTCACACTCCAGGAAGGCTTTCAAATAGTGCTAACTCCACTAAGCCTTGCAGCACACATACAAAATGCGTAAGGTTACAGTGTCAACACCCCCTGCCAAAAGCCCTAACCTTCAGGATTAAGTGATCTGCAGCATTAAGAGTTTATCTGCTCCTGCACCTCCACTGTGAGGCCTGATTATATAGTGTTTACTGTTCAAATGGACGACAGTAAAAGAGTGTGTTGAATATAAGAAGTTGAGAGGGAAGTTCCAGGGGGACTTGAATATTCTAAAAGTAAGGAATACGAAGTTCAAGGACAGGGCAAAGATCCAGACTGACCTTTCAAATAATCAAACATGACAAGGACACAAATAAAATGAGTGTCTCCTTCTTTAAACTCTTTGGAAAGAGTGTGAAAAAGTAGCACTTGGATGTACAGTGGAAACTTGGCCAGAGACATGTTGGCCTGCATGAACTTGAACCACTTTGAGCTGATCATTGGATTAACCAACCCTTGCTCTGTCCGTCATGAGTTAAATGGTAAAGTAGTACTGATACAGGGAGAATTGGTCTCGGCACTATAACCCAGAACCAACCAACCCAAACAGCTTTCTTTTACGAGCACACAACATGTCCAGGTTTTTCTTATTCGTTGAACTCGGGCTAGGGTTCACATTGACTATAGGCAAATCCAGGCCAATGGTATTTATGGATATGATGTTCAACAGCACATGACTGTTCCAACTCAAAGCATTTGAGCCCCTATTAACCTCCAGGAAACCTGACATATGTGTTTTCAATTCCCTATTTGTCGAGCATCTTGAAGACAGAAAGTGAAAGGCAAAATTACTGTAGTTCCCTGTATGAATAACACGTATATAAACAATGCTCTCTTGAGTAAAGACCAGGAAAGCAGCTGCCAACAACACTAGGAGTCAGCATAAAGCTGGTTGTAGAGACTTCTTTCTTTGAGCGCATTTCTCACAAACTTCATTCACACAGAGCAGGGTTGTGTGTGTGAAAGGCTTAAAGGCATGCCAACACACACACCTAAAAAGACACACACGTTCGCCTTCTGCTGCAACTTCAACTGCAGTATTGTGCGACTGTTTTGGGAGAACAACAAGACAAGTCTTCCTTTTAGCTGCAAACCCCTGCACCCAGTCTGAACCTCCCTTTTCCCCGTCAGTCCTCTGTGCTCCTCAATAGGCTTCCGACAGGCCATCTGCTCAGGGGGGACCACTGCCACCCTGGTGCTCCTCGACACACCCCATGACCTGGCATTCTTCTCTGGCTGCCCCTGGATGACTCCCACGTAAGCTTCATGTTTAGTCTGGCACCGGGTGTATCTTGGGTCTGCAGTTCAGGCAACATGTGAGCAATGGGCCACACCTCGACGCAGTATAAACACAGAAGGTACATGGTGGCATTGTGTTAAGGAAGGACCTGCCTTTTTCCTACCTGAAGACCACCGGGGCATTTGGTGAACAGAAGCTCCATCAAAGTCTGAAGAAGCAACTTTGCAAGTCCAACTCTAATGCTCTTGAATCTAAACGTGTGACCAAAGCTGAAGGAACAAGCTATTGCCACAGCAGTGTGAAACACAGGGCAAGTCCCAAGATAACTTAGCCTCACAGTAATTTCATGATGCTGTAAGTGCAGTTTGTTTTACTTACTCTGCCATAGAACCTTGGAAATACAATACATGTCCAACTGTTTCCCAAAGGAGAACAGTATAACAGCAATGCTAAAAAGAAAGGCTAACACAGTACTTCTGATGTAAATAAATAACGTGAATAACGTGTAAAATAATCTCATACAAAATGACATACCAACAATGCTTTATAATGAATTATAATACTGTGAACTAGGATCTATGAGGTAATGTGTTATTGGAGGTGACTGTTAACACAATCACACTGCCTTCCTGCTGTCAAAATCACAGCCCATGGGACTTGTCTCTTATCACTTTCCTTTGGCACCCTGACAACTGAGCTCTTAAAGGAGCAGTGCCCTTAAAGCCCCACACTTCAAGACGCAGCTCAGAATTCAAACTTATGCAAAACATCCACACACACTTTATTTCAGGACAAAAACAACAACAGGAAATGAAGAAGAGAAAATAGGGGAGAATATTCCCCTTCCAACTGAGCTTTTGTCATATGAACCAGATTTAAAGCATCTTGCGGTTGTTTGCTTGTGAGGAGAAATGTCAATCTATGAATCGCTCACCGAAAGCCCATATTACTGAGTGGTGCATTCAGCCAAAGCCACCAAACATCCATCAAAGTGCTTGTTAAGTGTCTTTTGGACTTTTTCATTATATATATTGAGAAGCTCTGTGTCTGGCTCATGACCAAGAATGACATGGCAGCATTCTGTAAGATGTATACACGTTTGCCCACTGGTATTCCAGGGTGATGCCAAGAAAATTAAAATGTTTCCAAATACTTTTGTACAACGGGATACCACCGAGTTAGTATCAAGCAAGTTTCGCATGAGATAAAAAAGGTATGTTTGTTAAACTCAGTTATTCTCATGCGTGAACATGAGTCATGGACACACACTGAAGTGATAAAGTCTGAGATTGTGAGAGTCATTGTGTTGTATCTTCAAGTACAAGCAAGGTAGATCACCAGAGCTTAAGCACATACTATTATCAAACAGTTTCAGGTGGAAACTAAACCACACTCACACATACAGAGTAACCCACACCTGTGGATCTTAACTATAGGAAACACAATGCAAGCTCTTCACCTTAGCCCCCTCTTAATCCAGTAATGGGAGAAACAAAGGGAGAGAAAGATAAAACACAGAACCCATAACATCCCTTACCTCTGTGGCCCGGGCTTTCATCTAAAAGCTCTTTGAACAGCTTGCAAAGGAGAAGTCTAGCTGGTGGTCTCTGATCAGAAAAGTGGATTCTCCCTGTGTCTTAAAGCAACACACACAGCGCAACTGACTCACACGCCCAGACACTCGGGAGGACACGTGGAAACTCCCTCCCGGCTTCAGCAAATCACAGCCCTCCTGGGGTAACCCTGGGTAACGAGGAGCGCCAAGAGGAAAAGCAAGGAGGGCTGGGAGGAAAAAGTGAAAAGTTCTCAACAGAAGAGCTCTCTCAAGAGAAGGATGTTTTATAGCTCTCATCCATTTAGAGTCTTCGCTGCTAAAAGGCTCCACTGCTCCACTCACTGTGTTGTTTTTCCTACATACTGCTTTTCCGTTGGCGAGGAGGAGGATGCGGGGCGTGTTACAGCCAAGGCGGTTTTCCATAGCTGTTTGAGGCGATTGAGCCAGACAAGCTGGCGTATAATGGCTGCAGCGCTGCCTGGGAGGCACTGGGGAGGGCGCAATGACTGGGGCTCTTGTCTGACCCTAAATACCACAATGACCCAAGCAGCAGGCAGCCCGCCACTAAGGAGGCAGAAATGTAGTGTGTATGTGTATGTCTGAGTAAGTGTAAGCCAGGGAATTTGAAAAAAAGTCCAGTGAGTATTGAGTAAAGACAGAGGTGCAAAAAAGAGGGAATTATACAGTGGACGCAGAGGAGAAGCTGTATGGAAGTTTCTAAGGGCCAGAGGGGCCAAATATGCAGCTCTTTTTGATAAGCCAATTAAAATGCAAGAAAGTCAGTCAAAACCTTCTCTGGAATTACAATTTCTGAAACGCATTTACATTTTTGTGACTGAGCCTCATCCCGGCGGAGACGAATTTGAGACTGCCGCCTGTTAAAAAAGCATACACATTCCGCCATGTGCCTATAGTTTAAATAACTGTGGTCACATGGTCAAACTGGACCCGTTCAGAAAGCCACACCAGAACACAACACAGCATCAAAACTGGACCAAGACTGTTCCTAAAGCGGCTCCCAACTTTCTCGCGGTCTAGTTGTTTATTCCAGAGTATCTGAGTGCTTTTAGGAGACATCACTCCAACAAATGGGAAACATGAGAGTCTATTTCACTTGGATGCTCATTTTGGTTCTTCTCTAGAAATGCATCACGGCCTGAATAGCCATTCAAAGTCACGACCATGCCACGCTGAATGAGCAGCTGTGGTATAGTCCTCCATCAGCCTTCTGCTTGACATGGAGACGTCAGCCCCGGGACACAATATTAGCCGCATTCACCACAGCTAAACAACATTGTTAGCGGCACAATAGTCCTCGTGGCCTAGTCTGAGCTCCTTCAAAGCCCTTTGTCCGGCTATAGATGGAGGCAGCTAAAAGGTCGGTCCACAACACGCTCGGGGAGGCCGGGAGGCATGAAAAGAGCGAGCCGTCAAGAAAAGAGAAAGCAAGGCGAGGAGGACTGCTGTGCTGCATATATTTATACAGAGCAGGTGCCGGGTCTAATTCCACACGGCAAAGTGATCTGACCGCTAATTAAGATCAATTAGGGGCCCAACAAGCTCTCCAGAGCCAAATGATATCCACGCTCTGGGCAACAGACTCATGCACACATCTCAAAGAAATGTCTTTAACTGCTGAACTAATGGAGAATTTGATGTGGAGCTCAAGGTCATATCATGATAATTAGATCATTACTGATACATATTCTGCCTGTGTGTACTTGACGGAGATTTTACAGCATCTAAAGGAAAGGCGTATCTAATTTTGGAGGGAAATGGGAGTACTACTATTGTATGCGCAGGGACACAGGTTTCAAAGAGCTTATCGACAGAGCTTTGCTTTGGGATCAAGCTTTCAAACACTGATACCGAGGTCTGAGACTCCTTTCAGTGACTCGGCCCGATAACGGCAGTGGGTCAAAACCGAAGCCCCTCACAGAAATCCCTTCTTTCAATTTGAGGCCCCAGTTACTTTAGTTAGTCCAACCAACATAAGGTCATAAATCAACTTCAATAGTGGATGTTAGTGAGGTAAAGGGTGAGTGCAGCCTGGGGGTTAAGAAGTCCCAGAGTGCTTCCATTTCTCTTTCTTTTCAAACCTCCCACATGTCAACATTTGATATTTATTGTTTTAAAACACCCATCTAGCATACTAGCTACATGTATCCAGCACATTTACTTTGCAGCACTTGTCATTTAAGTAACTCAAGTAAATCAGACAGATGCACCCTATTTGTTTGTTAAACTGAAAGAGTTACAGTTAATTTGCCAAGAGATTACCCTTTTTTATGTAAAATATATTCCGTCACATTTAATCTCAGGCAGATTACTGGTTATAATCCATCTGTGATGAAAAATGGCGTGGAGAAGGAGATTCGGGGAGAGCGCAGCACAGAGAGTTGAGTTTTCAGTCAGCATGCTAATATTTCCTGTCCCGCGACTAAACAGCGTGATGGAGCCACTCTCATAGCTGGAGGCCGTTTATGGTTTGATGTCATTGATTGCCCTGCTGACTGGGCTCTGCAGTCAGAGGCCATTTGTGAACCTGGCGTCCATTGGGAGGAAATAAATGGATCTTAATTGCTCATTTGAGGAGAGATTAGCAGAGCGCCTGTCCCAGAAGGATGGATTTATATAGCAACAGTGTAGGAATTATAACTAGATGGCCGACGGGATTGGGGGTGTAGTAGACTGATGGAATTCACTTAATATGGAGGTCACGGAGAAAGGTCAAGTTTTTTGTTTGGTGCTTGGCTACAAAAGTCAAACTCACTCTGACTTTTTAACAATTAAATTGCTGTTTATCTTGGTAAACTGCACGTCTTTACAAATGAAAATAAAGACAACAATCCTACATCAGATTGTGAAAACCACTAATTAAACTCATGAACATACAAGTGTTAATCATGTTTTATGACATTCTACGGTTATATCTCCCATTCTCCCGCCCATATTTCTCCTTCTCGTCCCCCTCTCGCAGTGAAAACTGTATTTTCTGCCGCTGTCAGCTCAGTTCATTTTCTACAAATTGGATCTCCTGTCGGACGAGACGGCCCAACACAGAGTCAGACACTCTAGACTTTAAATGAACCAGGAATGTCTGCGCATGCTGCACTGATGTGTGTACAGTATGTGAGAGGGAAACAAAACACCTCAAGTGTGTGTCCTCAAATGTAAACTTCTGAAGCTTTGTTTGAGGAAGACACTGACTCTGAACATCCTCAAGGGGGTGGGTGTGTGTGAGTGTGTGTGTGTGTGTGTGGCTAAATTAATCGTATTTTAAATCGCAATTACGATTATGGCTTGCAACGATTACGAAATAAAACGATTATTTTTGTATTAGTATTACTATTTTGCATTGGTTTTTCAGTTGAATTATATTTAAAGTTCAGGGTAATTAACTGTTAAAAACATACTGTTAAAATCGTGATATCAATTATTGACCCAAATAATCGAGATTATGATTTTTGCCATAATTGAGCAGCCCTAGTGTGTGTGTGTGTGTGTGTGTGTGTGTGTGTGTGTGTGTGTGTGTGTGTGTGTGTGTGTGTGTGTGTGTGTGTGTGTGTGTGTTTTGAGAGGGATGAATAGGTTAACAGATGGAGTGTGTGTGCATGTGTGGGATCAAGCAAACAGCTGGAAGACTGCAGGTGGAAATCAGCTTTCCATCAGCTTCTCTGCTAATTAAGCAGCGTAATGGACAGAAGAAGAAGGTCGTTTTGGGGGTTAAATATGACGAGAGAAAGATACATGCACACACACACACACAGCATGTACTTGATCTTGGTCCAGAGCTACAGGATCTGGCTTTCAAACGGACTGATTGATTTTCTGGTGCAGTCATTACGCTCTCTCACACACACCTCAACATCTGTGCTGCAGCAGAACATCTCAGCGAAGTTTATTCAGTCATGTCATGTAGTCTAATCAAAGCAGAGCTAAAGCAGAGCCCCAGTCTACACGCTGTGGAATTATAAAGAAAATGCCTGGAGGTGGTGTAAGTAATGGAATGAGTGACAGGCAAAGGAAACACATGGGCCGGAACCAGAGTCTTTAGCAGCCACGGGGTCAGATAAGAGACACAGGGGCTTCTGGGAAAACAAACACACCCAGCCCTGCCCAGGAAGACGGGGCAAAGCACGACAGACAAAGGGGAAGAAGAGATACCTAATTGTCTCCGCGACGATAAGAGATAGGGAGAGAAAAGTTCCTTTAAGGCGAGGAAAAGCGAAAAGAACATCCTTTTAGTTGTTAACCTTCAGGCAAAGGTCAGTTTGAATCTCAGGCATCATCAATAAAAACAACTTTCACGAGGGCTGTGTTTTGCGCGTGGAGTGCAAACGTCTGCATAATTAATCCCATCCGCAAACTGTATTATCCGTACTGGAATTGACTGTGGCTGTCCTTTGTGCGCTGCGGGATGATCTGTCACACGCTCCGTGGAGTGAGCTCTAGTGATTAATACCATCAGCCTGCGTCCCCCCCACTCATTACCATAGCTAGAGTCGCAGTCGTGTACTGCGGCAGTCATGGGAGACACACTCCAGCCTCCCTGAGGTGATCCATCAGCGATCATTGACCAATGCGGGGCAACATCAGTCAGATGGAGCTCACTGCTAGAGGTCACCAGAGGTTTTCAGGAAAACAATGAGGTGCTGGGGATTCAGGGAGCAGGTAGAAGTGTGCGTGTAGAGTAATCGATGGTCTCGTAGAAAGCAGAAGTCAAAGGAACACATTGAAAACCACAAAGGCGCATACACGGCATCAATCATCGGACTCAACAGGAAGAAGAAAAATCTATTAGGAGGAGGCAGAAATCAATTCATCTGCGATTTGAAAAAGATGAAGCGAATTGCTTAAAGTGCCCCAGACTTGAACTGGGACGATAAAAGCTGCGCCTTGGAATCAAAATGACATGCGGCTGGTGAATACAGCTCTATCTGGGGCAGTAGGGCAAACAACCAAGTCTGGCTTTGTCCCAGCAGACACACAAACACAAAAACCGCACACACACCTGTCACGCTGGCACGTACTGCAGGGGAGGGACAAACACATCCTATATGTGAGTGTGGTTTTCCTCCCCATCCATCACTGCCACAGACAGGAATTAATCCCTCTCCGCATTCTTGAGGAGCTCTGACGCCAGAGGGAGCTTGCCCTTGTGGCCTCCCCCACCCTGCACGTAGAGCAACTCAACCCCAGGAGCAACCCCGAGCCACTTTCACCCGCTGCAAAGTCTGACACTTTATCAGAAATGTGTTGGCACAGTGCGAGCTGATGGATTACCAACATGTGATTTCAGCTTGAAAAGCCAGAGGACAGGTTGACGCTAATGGATATGGTAATTTCAATGTTATCTCCTTAAGCCAAGGCAACCCATATGTTCATGGTGAACTAGTGCTACAACAGGCAATGTCCCTCCTTTTATGGCCCATTACAGGCCAAAGTGTCGATCCCAGTCAGGCCAAACAGGACATGAATCACTGTGCTTGCTCTCATTGAATTCATGAGCATTATTTTTCTTCAGCGTACAGGTTAGAAGACCATCATAACACAGTAAATACACCAATGAACATGATAAGTAAGGGATGCCCCGCTAGAGTGGGCACCCCATGTACCATCTTTGGCTTCACTATCACTAAAAGAAAAAAGGCTTTCAAAAAACAGTAAGTAACTGAACAAAATAATGTGACGACAAGGCTTTAGCAATTGTTTGCTCAGCACTTTCTGCGCAGGTCATACATCAGTCATGTTTGCTAAAGCCACGAACTCTGACACACTGACAGGGGAAAGCTTAGGTGATGCTTTAAGTCCATTAGTGGTGAGTCGACTTGTCTGGGCCCGTCTGGTTGGTTGGCTCATGGTGGTCAAGGTTATGATAGATAACAAAGGAGCTGCTAGCCATGAGGTAATTACACTCCATATTAAAGTCTTTCCTTTACTACATAGTCAGGTCAGAAAGACTACATCTGTTAAGAGCTCAGGATGGATTTTACCTGGTGAGAAAATCATCTGGAACATGGCAGATCAATCAATGTTCACATAATCATGACATCATTCAGTGCTTGCTTATAATGTAGTAAGCAGCTGAGATCTGTTTAACCCTGCCTTGTTTCAACATATGAACACTTAAAGGAATGCCTGAAACAAGTGAAACCAAACTGCAAACAAGCAGGATTATCCCTCTCCACCAGACTGGAGGATTCACTTTGTTTAAAAAGTAATTTCAGGACTGCATTGCTTATCAAGAAGTGACCTTTTCCCAGCGGCAATCTGAACCCCATCACAAATTTATTAGACGATGCAGGAATGCAATTTCTTTCCGTTGAAAAAAAATGAATGTGATGACTCATTACAAAGTATAGTGTTTTTCCCGTTAGTATTCTGGTCACACTGTTGGGGCCTGTCTGAGACAAACATACATCCTCTCCTCTAGCAGAGTGGAGTCAGGCCAGCGGCTGTAGATGGCAGGATAAAGCGGAGGGGGTGTCAGCATCAGGTCATGGACCTACATCAGAGCCCAGTAAACAAAGGACCACAGTCTGGACGGCTAAATAAACCATCCATCAGGTGGAATCACCGCTGTTTAGACACGTCCTGCTGCTCTACCTGGAGCATATATGCAGTGTGTTTACATGCATGCAAGTGTATACATGTCCTTAAACACTCCTCGAAATAGGAAATGTCCCACTTATGTTAAAACATGCGAGGAAAGCTTGTATTAATCTCCACATAAAGTAACCGTGGTTTGACATAAAGCTGCCCACAGCTACTGGCTCTCTGCAGAAGAGGCAGAATAACTCATATTCCCTGCTGAGCTGGCTGTTGATCAAAGGTTGGTATATTCCTAAAGCAATAAACGGGTTATGAAAAAAGACCCGCTTGGTGCAATCTCGCTTTTACAGGAAAGCAGGAACATTATAGCTCCCCTTATCATAAACCAAAACCATTGGTTTTATTGCAGCTTCAAGCCCAGCTGACTGTAATATACAGTAACTGTTGCTGCTCTTACAACACAGATAAGAGGGGAGAAATCTGAGCTACAATGTCTGCTCAGCGTCCTGAAGGGACTGGTGATGGGGGACAGCTGGTCAAACAGTCAAAGATGTGTCATTTGAGTCAAACTAATCCACATCATACATCAGGACACATATTTGGGACAATCTTGATGGACCTAATTTCATTATTACGGCCAACAAACAACCACACCTGGGAGAGTAAAAAACACTAGTCTCTGTGTGCAGCTAGCTGTGGCCATCAGTGGAATGTTTTTTTTTTTACATGTAAAAAGAATAGTTTTTCATGAAACAATGGCAGAAACTGCTTTTTCGAGTCTCAAAATGATTCCTATTGAATTCAATTTGCTCCGTTTTAGAGCATATGGATAATCTAGAAATTAAACAGTATTGAACGATAATGAAACATGTGTTAGTAACACAGCCCTTATGTTCAAGTGTTATGAGAAGTAATGCCAAACAGGAAACATGGTGCAGGGAAGAGGTCATCACTCACAAACAGGTTTAACACCTGCCACGAGTGTGTGGACACTCCTTTGCAAATCTGCTTGTCTCTCTCCCAGCAGATGTTTTAGTCAGTGCACCCCCCATGACCTAGTTTAGGTCCAAAAACTGTGTCTTAAGTTAACATGCAATTCAATGATGTACATAGAATGTTGTATACATGTTTGGAGGATATTTGCTTGGTAACACTTGTGCCATTGTCTCTGACTCCTTATATTAAAGTAGAAACAGCTTTGGACATTTCAAATCAGGGCAAGAATTCGTCAAAGCTCACTATATATATATATATATATATATATATATATATATATATATAAAAAGGAGCCCAAATGGCAAAGGCGAGATTAGATCTCACAGTTGAATTATCGCGAGAAATTAGTTGGGAGCCGTTATCGACCTATAATCCAGAACAGGTGCTCCACAAAGCACTCAGGCAGTTCTTTGCTAAAGTTAAATAAACGAGACAACAAAGACTGACCTGTGCCGGCTACAGGAAAAACACATAAACCAGTTTCTCTAGTCACGCGGATGCAGAAGCACGTGAGCTAATTCGATTGTGGCAGAGAAGTCACAGACAAATCTTTGCAAAAACAAACTCCTTTGTCCAGCCCTGCAAAGCTTTTTCATGAAGGAATGTGGTTCATAAAGACTGATAACGCAGGAAGACAAGCCAATGCGGGCACCGAATGGCACCTCCTCAAAGGGCATGGCAGGACCCGGCTAAGCGCTAGCAGCTGTGCCACATGTGCACCACTTTTACCGACACGATTAAATTAAGGCCCCTGCCAAACTCATTATTATCCCATCCATATAGGGAGGCTCAAGAATGTCAATGAGTATCCTGCTCATTATGCAGTCGTCATGCACGGCGCTCAGGGAGAAACAACTACTTTGACACGATTACAGACTGTAAATCAACAGCAAATCCCAGTTGACGGGGTTCTATTGTGTCTCTTAAAAGTTACAGGCCAGTACTTAATTTTTATTCTGTTAAATGTATTGACCAATTGAATTACAGCTCGCGGGCAGATGCGACATCCCGCTGATGTCCCGCAGGAGGGGATGGTGGAATCGACAGGCAGATGCTCCCACCAGCGGAGGTCACGAAAGATCAAGCGGTTCCATTATGAGAGGACAAGGGTGGTATTTATTCACTCCCTTCTCCTCCTAGCCAGGGGTGGGCTTAGAAGGAATAGAGATGGATACTTAACCCTCGAGGCAAATGGCTGACTACAATCTACCCACTGTTGCTCTCAATAATGGTAAAAAATGTCCATAATCGCAGAAAGCGAGGTATGAAAAGGGCGGGAAGAAAGTTGCTGGAGAGATTCACAGATTTTCAGAAATGATCAAGAGAGAGCGAGTTATTAACTAATGAATGCACACTGCCAGGACTCATGCACGGAAACCCACTTTAAACAGCAGTAATGACCACAGAGGCATACAGTGGGTTAATCGATCTAACCTGACTTGACTGCAGAGGCTGCTTTGTGTACATCAAGGTGGCTCTGATGTACCCCTGCATACTGTATATACTATCATACCAAGTTTTTTCAAAATGTTTCAAGCTATGTGTTCATTTATGTTAGCCTTGGACTCCTGTGGCTTGCCAGAGCGCATTACAAAGCGTTCTAAAAGGCCCAGACATTAAGAGTGATGATATGGATGCTGGTAAACGCTCGGAAAGAATGAGTGCAGTCTTCCAGCTTGTTAAAATACTTGTTGGCTTAGAAAAGCGCCTGTGGCATTGTATTGTATGATTAGCAAATAAGCAGGGGGCATGTCTGGGACCAAACATGAGCACTTAAGACAACCCACGTGCGCACGCGCACGCACACACACACACACACACACACACACACGTCATTACAGAGAAGCTGCCTGGTGACTAATGGACTACATTCTCTTGTGCCAATTAGGTGGTATACACACCAATGACAAAACAAAAGATGTAAATGTGTTTATTTAGGCTTCCTCATCTCAATTCCAAATGTCATCAGCTACAGGAAAGAATAACATATGATTCATCATCGAGTGAACGGACAGAATACAGAGAGAGATGATGCATGAGGTTGATAATACAACGTGACGGTGTAAGTACAGCTTTTCGCCCCAAGCTCCTTGAACAGTAACAGCTTTAACCATCAGGAAACCCCAGTTCCTGGCATCTCTCAACATCATTATTTTAAGCGTGGGCATGCCAGTAGAAGAACGCATGCAGTGTATAATATTGTTAATAGTATAAAAAAAAGGCAACCACAAGTTTCCAGTGAGGACGATGGCTCCACGCGAGCAGACCACAGATCTTGCCACTTGAGACCTTAACCGCCCCCTCGCACACACGCACAACATAACTAGTAGGGAGCAGGTTGAGTGCCTAAAAAGACAAGGGTGGTTTTCAAAATAACTTCAAGAAAATATCACGGTTATTAAAGTCATCTTTTCTAGTGTTAGACTCTCTGCTGGACAGACACAGACTGAGAGAACTGTTGATGAACATGATCCAAGCTAGAGCATAGATACCTACAGCAAAATAAGTGAAATGACGCTTCCTGTGTTTTGTATTGAGAAGGAAGATCATGTGCGATAACCTCGACACCAAAGTCAGCGTGACACGACATCAGCCACCTATTAGTCACCAGTCAGGGTGTGCTCCTTGGATCACTAACCTCATGAGACTGTGAATAAATGATTCCACCCTCCAAAGAGGAAATTATTTATAACGAATGACTTCAGAGCTGTACACATTCACTTTACACCCGATCCCGTCACATGCCAGGCGAATATCAATGAGTATATTAAAAGGGTCGAAACGAACGAACGAGGCGAACGAAGGATTCTTATCATAAAAGCAGATGACGGGTTAAAAAAACGCTCATCGTGGTACAGCCAACAGGCGGTTCACACAGTTTCTCCATCAATGTGGCTGATGAAGGCTTTGAGAGAGTTATGCCGTGTAACACAGAGTTCTTGTTATTCAGCTAGAAAGAATGCAAGCAGAAAAGCTGCCATATGACATGTGCGCCAGTGGCCCCACATTCTGCACAGATTTTCTACACACTCACACAGAGGATATGCACATCGCTTGTAGTTGTGAGTCACTCCTTCCCTCTTTATCCACAGAGAGCCAGTCAAAAATGTAGACACTTCAAGCTCACACATCATCTACATCCAGGGAGATCTGTGTGGAAAAGCCAACAATGGTCCCGTTGAGTGGGTCTATCCACCAGGGAGGTTTGAGGGGTTGAGTGAGATGACCCATACTTGCTACTCTCATGGCCACCATGGCTAGTACATAGGGAGCATTGGGGTTAGTGTGCAACAAAGCCTGGCCAAAGACCACAAGCCATCTGCTTTAATTTTGCAGTACTGGTGTAGGTGTTTATACACAATGTTCTTTTTGTTCTCACTTTGTCTCCCTTCTTTATTTGCTTTCAAGCCTAGAATTAGACGACATCAATCAATACCACCATCATGCTGAAAAGTAAATATGAAGCTTGAGGCAGAACACTGTTAGATTAGCTTAGCATACAGACTGGAAGCAGGGGGAAACAGCTAGCTCGGCTCTGTCAATATATTGTTGACATATGATTGGCCTCCAGCACCCCTAATAGCTGTAGTTCTCCTCTGATAACCTCTTTCAGATCAAAGTAGCAGTGCTTTAAAAGACTAGGGAGTCTCTAAACCAAGCAGAACACTTTCTTGGCTCCAGTACCTTTAATAACATTAGAATCGAGCTGCAGACACATTAGGAGTCAGCCTCTCCGATGACAGTTGAATGTCAAATAGCATTTATAGCCTCTGGTATCCCCTGTACACACAGCACATACACGGGGCTGCCGGTGAACTGGCTGCCCTTCACCTCCTCTCTAATATCATGCGGTGGGGTTCAGAGATTCTGGCAACATGGCATAGATTGTCTGTGAGTGGCAAGTTTTAATAGCCCTCTGACATGACTGGGGATCCACAGACTCATACAACTTTTAAAAAGTAGCATTTATGAGTGCCCAATAGCATCTGCTGCAACACCGTTTGAAGAAGAAGACATATTAATATTGCAGGTATCTCCCAGGTTGCAACAAGCTGAGCGGCGACCTGCACTCTGAGTAATCCGCTTGACTTGGCATCAACTCATGGAGGAACTTGCCAACGATAAGACTGACCCTTTTCACTTTGAAATAATGCTGTGGCATGTTTCGAGGCCAAAAATGTGGCAGAACCAGAAAGCCACAATGACAGTGAAGACTTTAGCTCCGAAGCTACATAAAATGGGTGACGTTGTTTCTCCGTTTATTTTCTCAACATTTGTTTGTACAAGGCTTGCTGGATGGAACTGTCTAGAGTAGACTGTCCATTTCATCCACCTTTACACCTGCACCCATCAACTGTTAAAACCACCCGAGACATGTATACACTGAGCAGCCAGGGTGGGATGGAGAGCGAGCCAGGCTGTATGAGCAATGGTTTCCCTTGGGCGATAGGGAGTGAACTCTGGGTTAAAGAGCTCTTCGTGTCTTGGCGCTGGCAGAGAATAATGAAGTTGGAAGGTTCCTTGCAAGGAGGAAACCCAAGTCGACCATCGGGAGGAATGGAGAACTGCTAGTCAATCTTTGGGCATCCAGAGAGTGCTGAAAAAATAAGCAAGCCCACACACAATCTCTCCCAATGCTGCCTGGCCGATACACCACTTAGATTCCATTACATTCAGGATATGATGCATGTTATACTATTTTGCTGCTATTTCACAGACTGCGTAAACTGATGGAACTGATTAAATGGTCATTAAACTACCGTTTCTCTGCTCTTATCTTGACATACTTCACAATGAGTCCCTTTGCCCACATATCCTCTTTTGTTCATACAGCTGAGGCCTGTCAGCCAAATAAGCCTTGACGCTAATATCGTGCCAGGAAACATGTTATTTGGATACATTTACCTCTTTGAAAAAAAAACGATTTTCAAGAAAGCTTTAATTAAGCATGTTCACTAAGTGGATGCCAGGGCTACCTGACACAAAGCAATCAGGACCCTGCCTCTGTTTACGCTGGCTGCACGCCAAATGACTGAACCAACATGACAAAGCCCTGAGAGTAAGAAGTGGAGAAAAGAGATTATCTTGCTCGGAGATCAAACCACATACTGCTAAAGCACGGAGGGGGGCTGAGCAGGGAGAGGAGTGCTAATGAGCCTGAAAATGTTCCTCACCATAACACGAATATAGTGGTTGCCAAAGACCCTCCCCAATGCACTTCATATTTGTCACAAAGCCCAGGAAACTGTGCAGATATACGCACGTCATGCCCATCGCAGTTCAGCGGGGCAATCTACTGAGCCGGCAAAAGAAGGGAAACAACATCAATATCTTGTACAGACTGCAGAGTTATAGCAGTTTTTGTTGTGATGATGGATAGATTGTGCTAAAGGAAGACTATGACGAATGAAGTAGTGGACGCAGCTGGATGCATGTGCGGTCAGTGAGGGATTTTTTTTCACATCAAAACCCTCTTCTTATCGGCTCTTTGTGGGACTGAGATTTCATTCAGAAGAATCATATTGTGATAATGATCAGGCAATGTATGTCCTCTAAATTATCTATAAAAAGCAAAGAGATCTGGCTTCATTAATACCATGCAGTTCAAAGAAATGAACGCAGCTTTAATTATTTAACAGATGACTGTTCGCAGAATCAATTGCCTAGCTTGAGGTGCTGTGGACACTACATCAGAAGTTCGTAGCTTTCATCAAAGAAAAAGGCTCCACCCACTGATGAGCAGGTGGGATGCGCTACGCTAATTGTGTACCCACTATTTGCTCCATCTACCATGAAGGGAAACACAAGACACATGGCACCAACTGAACATCCAAGCAGCGAGCACTTTGGCCTGTAGCACCAGCTGTGTTTGCCTTTCCAATAGGGCCAGGAGAATAAGTGAGACCTTATGGCTACTGGGCCGAGGTAGGGCGGATCAATCTTAATTTCTATTGTTATAAGGATTGACCGGTGAGCAGGCTTAAGCAGAGGAGAGGGGGATGCACAATGGGGTATTTCCATACAAACAGGGGCTGTTGATCGCTTTAAAGAATGTGCCAACACCGTGTCGTCTTTCGAAGACATACGGAACAAAGAGGCTGTCCTCTCTAAGACGATAAGACAACTAATTGGTCACCCTTCAATGGGGTTCTCCAATGCAGCTGGATTGTCTTGATTATCAAATATCATACATATGTAGATCAATACACTAGCATATCGCTCTTTGTACCCAATACTACTCGTTTTCTCCGCCTCTTTGTTCATACATTTTGATAATCAAACTACTTCATCCACGGCTTGGAAATCACATGATCGTTCATTCAAATTGCTGAGGCAGCATCTCCTTCACCTTCCAGACTGATATATCGCATGCTCTCTGGTTAGCTCACAGGAATTACATGCACTGCTACTCAACTGCTGCCATGGGAGCATGTTTGCTTCATGCACACCAATCGCCATATGATGTATATGACCATCAATGGAAGAATGATAGTGGCATGTCTTGCAATTATTTCTTTCTTCAGGGTTAATGAAAGTCGTTGTCACATGTGAGGTTGTGTGGCGCCGTTTAAAGAGCTACCTCGCTCACTTCTCGACCTACACACCAATCACCTGCACTTTAACTCTTAATCCATTACCTCATTTGATACGTTGTTAAAGTGCCCACCACCATTTAATCTTCATTCTCTTTGAAAACCTTACAAGCCATTGTTTAGTAGGTGAGCAATTCAATTTAGAGCTACAGAATAATCTCTACAGAGGTCTAGGAGCTTTGGGTTGTTAAGAAGAGCATGAATGGGTGCATCGGTTCAGCTTGATGAGACCATGTCGCTCTGCTGAGCTGGTCAGTAGGTTCCCGTTTGTGCAGCAGAGAGGGGGATCTCGTGTTGAAGTAGATACAAAAAAGTGCAGCTGACTGAACAAACCCCTTAAAGTGGATGGGTAAGTGCGTGTTTCTGCAAACCTAGTAGCCTCAGCTAAACAAGTCAAATTCAGAAGCACTGAATTATGCAGCACAGACCGTAACCGTTCTGTAGTCACAGTGTTGGGTTATTATTTTGTCCAAACTGCCACTACAACACAGGATGGGTGTTAGTGAAAGCTCTTCCACTTGTAAGTTGTGTACACCAGGAAAGGGGTCAAGCCAATCATGTGTCTTTTCGTTGGGAGCCGCGATGAGTGCGGTAGCAAATGAGATTCTCAGCCAAGATGCTGTCAACACCAGCTTTTGGTTCACCTTCTTTTTATAGTAACCTCTCCAGACGCTGCAGGCCGTACACTACCAGCAAACACTTTGAAAGCCAAATATAATCTCAACCACAGAAGAAAGAAATAGAAACCTATAGGCCACTATTACGCTTGCCTCACTGTACTGTTTGCCCTGAACATACATAATCAAGGGAGTGGATATGCTGAGAATGGACAAAAAAAGTTTCAAGTCATATTGTCTCGAAGATGCCTCAGTCATGTGAAGTCCCTGTGGTTTCCCCCTGCAGTGCCTCTCTACCTAGACAGTAAAAGACCTTTATCCCCCGTGTGACAATAAGCACAGATGTTACCCATGCCTGATAAGTCACATGCACACCACCCTATATGGAGAAAAATGTGCCGGAGAGAAGACATGAAACATTGCCGTTTCTCAGCCAGTGTGCTTCAGAATTAACGACGACGGGCACTCACACACAGCTTTCCAAATGGCCTGCAAGAGAGTAGAGCAAATTCCAAGTTTCTCACTTGACGAAAGCCGCTATACTAGTCAATGACAAGAAGAGTCAAGTTGTTCTTCTCCCCATAACTCAAAAGTCACACATTCTATAGTAACAGACTGTTTAATGAGGGAAGTTCCTGTGGTGATTATGTCACCGTTAGATGATGTTATGGAGCCATTCCACTTAAATTAGACTTGAGATGAGCTGTAGAAGCCTGTGAAGCAACTCTGAGCCACCCAGAGAGAGGGTAGCATTACATATCACTTTGGACTGGTAAACAACTTTGAGATATAGACTGTCCTGCCAGCCTTATGTCATAACTCCCAACTCGTGACAATAGAAAATGCGAACGAGCAAAACACTATTATGGTTCCCATTAAAAATAAATTATCTGTCACGCTGAATCAGTTCCACTCAAGAAACAGAATAAAAACATAATGTTCCTTGTGGTCCAAGATTTCTTAACCGCAAAAATGTGACGCGAAAAGGCAAAAACATGCATGTGGTGCCATGGCTTCTGACCCAGTGATTGTGCTACTGGCGCACAGAAACAGTGTGCATGCATTAGAACAGCAGCAATTATGTATGAAAATAATAATTTTAGAGTCTATTATATTGTCAGAGGAGACTGAAATGTAAACCAATCAAAGAGCAAGTTCCCTTTCCAGAAAAATAAACCAAAGGCATTATTTTCTCTGCGCTCATGTTGGGCTGAGTCTAATTCTTGGGCAAGAACGATCCACATAAATAATAAAAGGCAGTTACAGTGCGTCCAAAACAAGAACAGTAAATAATCATTAATCCAATTAAGTACCATAAAACTACATTTCCTGACAAGTGAACTTGGTCAAATCAATGAATGCCAGCCAGCCTCTGTAAGTCAAACATTAGCCTGTTAATAATATTACAACCTTTCTAAGCTGTGTGCAAAGGCAGCAGGGCAGTCTGACTGACATTTCACCGCGAGGGATTCCATGACAAAGGCCCCAAAATGCCAAAAGGCCTGCCCAGCCCTTACTACTGTTCCTTGGGTCTGTTTTCTCAGGGCGGGCCCTTCCCTCCAGGGGTCCCGGGGCCCTTCCCTCCAGGGGTCCCGGGGCCCTTCCCTCCAGGGGTCCCGGGGCCCTTTTGTTACTTCTGTTTGTAGCTACAGAGCCCTTCCAGCACACGGCCAAAGAACAATACAGGCCGAATGTAAATCACATCCAAACATACCCCTTAATTTAAGGGAATTACCACCGCTAACAATCTCTCATAAATCAGAAGGAAGAAAGAGGAGAAATGAGGGTCACTGACACTGATGTGAGATACATGTTGAACATCTTCACACTCAAGTGATCTATTGTGTCAATGAAAGGACACCAAAATACCTTTGGATTGGAAACACAGCTGAGCATGCTGACCGGGTGTATTGTGTCTTTTTTATTACATAAAACTGAGATTTGAAACAGTAAATAAATAATGGACATTGCAATTATGAAAAAGTGAAAATCATCACTCACTTGCAGTTTTCGCATCTGACTAATGTAAAGAAGACAGGTTTTTACACGTATAGAAAAACTGCTGAATAACGACTCTTTACTTCTTACAGTGTAGGCTACTTGTACAATAAAACGCCTTACACCATGGGACAATTGTGTTTTAGAACATAGCAACTTTATGGTTTTTATAGGTAGGCTACATGATTTCAGTCATAGCTGCTGCAGCGAGAATTACCACTCACACCAGCCAATGAGAAGTCACTGGTGAAATAAATACTACACATCAGCCCCAAACTTCTCTTTACCGGGCAAACTTTGAGCGGTTATCCCGGTTGAAGATGCATTTCAGTGTTGCAGCGGACAAAGCGCTTTTACACAAATGAGCGGAGTCCTTTAAAACCAACGTGACAGGGAAATAAGTTCGCTTCCAACTCACCGGTTAATGTCTCCTCTCATAAAACATATTTCTCGGAGTATTCACGTGCTTCACTCTTTGCCACGGCTCGATAACACGTCGTTGCATTTAATAGAAATATAAAAATCGGATTTTCTCGGAGCGTACTTCCACGGTTCTTCTGTTTCCACAGCAAATGTTCCTGGGACGGAGCGCCAAGAGACTGCGGGCTCCTCCCAGACAATGTGGGGTTAAACTCCGCCTTCCGACGGACTCTGGTGGGGGATGGCCGTGTGCTTCAGACAGCAGCCACACCGGGGGATTAATGAGAAGCCTATATCTATATGTCTTGAATGAATGCATTAGGTGAATTGGGGGTTCACAAACACTGGTTCGTGGACATTCATGAATCCCCTTGCGGAGATTTCAAGGTCCTCCCAAATTAACTAGTTTGTTTACATGGTCATTTAAGTTAAATTAAACGGACATACACTGATAAATACAACTCTAACGTTGAGATTTAGAAAATTAAGTTATTATTGTTATATCTTTGCTTGTGTCGTGTTTTTTAATAAAAATGGGTGAGGATTGAAGGGGCATTATGAAGATGTTATTTGCTTTGTGGGAAAGGGATTCAGTTTTTTGGACTCACTTTTGGTACCAGTTTATTTTTGTGTCATCGTGTTCTTAATGCAGTCAGTCAGTATCCCGTCAGTTTACATTGGATTAACCCCAATCACAAATGATGATGTATTAAACTGCACTTGCTGGATCCTTTCATTGCCAAACAAACAGAGGAACCACCTGGATTTCATCAACTGTACAACATGAGTATACAGTTACAGCCAAGATAAAGTAGACTCTTTTAGTTTTGACCTTAGCTTGGCTAAGAATCCCCCCAAAAAGCACTATCCACAACTTTATTGAAAACCAAAAAAGAATTGAGTATAGCCATTTTGTGCAATGTAGTGAAAATATGGAAAAAGTCAGGTGCTTCCTTAATCTGTCCATCAACTTTATGGATATACAAAACTTACTAATAACCTAAGTAGCCCTTTGAAACAGTAAGGGCGCAGACTGATCCAAAAATAGTTATGTTGAATAGACAGTTGTGTTAACACTACATCGAATGTGTGCTTCACATACGTGTTCACACAAAGTTGTATGTGCGTGCAGTCCATGTAGATCCTCGCAGATATAGGCAGATAAGACAAGATTGCACATTCAAACATACGTGATTTTTTATCAGGTTTTACTTTTTCACCCACTTTTAGTGTTACATTTAGATCTGTAGTCCTATGAGGATCTGTTTGGCGGGCCCTTGACTTAAAACATGTCCTACCTTTAGGTTCTCTGACAGCTGTTTTGCTTGGAAAGGTGAACAAGGTGAGCATATTTTGCATAGCACTAACAACCCTGTCTGTCACATGGAGTAATGAACTGATAGGAAACAGGTTTGGTTTCCTCAGAAAATTGAACAGAGAAGAGAATGGTCATTGTTATTCTTTCACAGAGCGTCTAAGTATTCATCCCTCCCTTTCATTTTCTCTCTATCATTGTCAGTCATGCACAACCAAATGCCTCCCCTCCCTGATAAGACAGTTTCGCTGAGCAGGCCTTCCTTCCTACAATCTCTACAGCAATGCTCGTAAACCAAAATCCAGCCTTGTGTTTCATAATGTGGCTCTTTGGCCAGGCGTGTCGGCCCAGCCAGACCTGTCTAATCTGCATATCAGCCTCTTTACAGCTGCTATAGTGGGGTCTCAATGGAGATCCTATCTGTCTGCTGCCCATTGTAGCCAAAGATACTGCATACTCCACTCCTTTCATTATAGATCAATCTGGATCTGTTTACAGGAGCCTCAAATGCAACTTTTACCTGTATTTAGCCACAGGGTATTCAGTAATTAGTCAAAATCAACATATCCTAATATGCATCTTCAGAAGTGGTAAAGAGTTATGCAGACAATGAGGTTGTGAATCCCTGTGTGGAAGCCAACACTGATGTAACCCCAGGATCAGAAATCAGAAATACTCTTTTTTATTGGTCCAGAAGAACCATTATTTTCAACCATGATCACTGGGTGTTCCCAATGACGTGGTGCAGATCTCCACCCAGTATGTGTTGTTGTTCAGTGCTGCATACTGGATATTTTCTGGCCATATAGAGGCTCTCTGTGCCGTCTGGCAGCTTTCCGGAGCTCTGGTCGCTGCGCATCTCATTAAACATAATTGGCTCTGACGGACATCCTGCCACCCATCTCCACTTTCTGACAAAAGACAACAACCCTGAGAAGGTCTTTTCCATAAAGTTACAAAAGAACAACTGGAAGAGGATCAGTGATGATTGAAATATTGGTATTGCCAGTTTAATGCTTTAAAACACAGCAGGGAGCAGAAAAACAGTGAGCTAGGCCAGCAGTTTCTTTTGTTTTCTGCCGACGCGAAACAAATGTGAAGATAGGCAGGTATGGGCACACACACACTCACACTTATCAACACCTCAGCACCTTCTCCTTCCTTTAAATGAGGCTTCTTAACAGTGCAGCCATCCTGTCACCCCTTTGTCCTGCTATTATGGCCACTCTAATAGTATGTGTATCTGAGTGTGTTACTGTATGTGAGAGTAGGGGAGGGGGGGGGTCAGATCCCCTGCTAAGTGATTTTCTCACCCTCCTCACTGCTGCCTATTGTACCGATGTGACATTATTACTACTGTATGAAAGTTGTTGTTCTGCGCCCACGCGTTATTACCTTGCTCATTTGTCATGAAGCCTTTAATGACTCGCTGTGGCTCAGTGAAAATGGTCTTATACTGTTTTTTCTTTTAAAGCAGGCAGGCTGGTTCTGAAGGGGCTCTGCTGCTGTCTGGAGGGGAAGATGCTTTCCGTCCGGAGAGAAGTTGTCATAAGGTGGGAGACACAGGGAGGGCTATAATCAGACACCCTCCCGCCACACCCTCAAACAACTCCTCACTTGTTGTTGCATAGTAGCCAACATTAAAGCACTAACACACACAAAGAGGCGGTGGTAGCAGCTAACACAATAGACAAAGAAAATCAAAGAAAAGAGGACACAAGGGAAGATATGGTCTGAAAAAGCCAGGCCTTCTTGGAAAGGCTTTTAATTGAAGCAGGCAGATCTGATCCAAGTGATAGCTTGCAGACCCCTGAGGGCCTAAGTAATGCAAAATCAATGGCGACAACGAGTGAACTGTGTGTCACAGCAGCCAACCTCTCACAACAGTGTTATTCGGGCCTTTAAGGACAGACGCAGCACTTAAAGCCTCTGATTTACCACCCTATAAATGGGACTTTATTAACGTTAGATAAAATATTAACCTTTTACTTAAATTATGTTAAAAAGAGGACAACACACTGCCATTTTGGACAAATTCCTTAGACTGTGGACCTGTGAAAACCACTCCGCCACAGTTTCATTGTGTGCAGTAATAGTAGATGATGACAGAGCCCTTGTTATCGGAGGATATATTGGAGAAGGAAACTATATATGTGATGGATCTGTCCCACTCATGTTGCATCATCTGTCTGTCTGACTGGATGTGCCATTACTGAGAGGGGGGGGGGGGGGGGGGGCAGGGTGTGCCTGCAGCTGTTGATTACTTGAGTTCTAGGTGAAGAAACTGTCACGAGGGTGAGACAGAGTGAGGAGTTGAATTAGGTTTTTCTCTTTTCTCCCGTGTATGGAGAAAAGATTGAGAGAGCCACTTGATGAATGGCAGGATAGGACTGTAAAACAAAGAAAAGTCAAGTGAAAGTGTGGAAAATAGAGGCAACATTTGCACCTGAGGACACTGCAAAGAAAATGTGATTGTGCTGGAGTTTTTCAAAGAAGTTCACACAAGGAGCTGATGAAAGCAGGAGACATAATGAAAGGAACTAACCAAAACGGATACTACATTGTGCAGCATTAATTAATACTGTGTGTGTAACACACAACAATACACTGTAAAGCAGTAGTTCCTAGCCTGTGATGGAAAATAATAAAAAATGGAGAGAATAATGTGGAAACTAGTTTGACTGCTGCCTAATAGTGACACTGTTCCACATCACCTTCCAAGAAACATTTCTGAGTCGCAATTTGACATTTTATACTGTCTGAAAATCACCAACAATAATGAATGAATACAAATCAGGCAATGTTTTTATTCCCTTTTACTCTTTTATCACTTTTTATGCAGTACAGGAAACTGGATATGCATTTATTTTAGCACAACTTATGTCATGTGTTGGGCGAACCAACACGCCACTGTATGACAATGTTCACGAACCATAAAGTCAATCCAGTTTAAGGAATAACCCAATACTTGCTAGCCCGGATACTCTGTGGATACATAAGAGCATCTGTTGTGTGAAATCCCTTAAGGCTAAAGTACTACACAGAGAAAACTCAACTCACAACAGATCCCTGTGAGCCCCGAAGTCTTACCTGCCTGAGTTTCTATTTTCTACCATTTACAAACTCCTCTGAGGTGAAATTGCCCACCCACCTACATTAGCTCAAAAACATCAGGCTGCCTGGATTCTCTCTCTAGCTTTTAGGGTGAGTGACTCAGCAGGGACTGACAAGAACATCGCTTATCCTAAAAAAAAACATGTTTGTCTTCCCATCAGGCCGTGTCAAAGCTGGCATACAGTGGCACAGCACCATGTCCAAAGATAGAAAGGAAAAATATTACTAATGGACGGATGATGGACAGCTCACCGACGCACAGACCTCTAACTGAATATGCAACCAAAGAAAATACAAACATGTGCCTGTTTTTCTACATCTTCTATTACCAAAAGTAGGCCAGAATTGACAATGACAGAGCATGTGATGTACAACATGAGATAGGAACGGATACAAATGATTGAGAGACTGTGAGAAGGATTACTTTAAGAAAGGAAAATCAGGACTGGACAAGTCTTGTCTTTTATAGACTCACAGAAAGAGAATAAGGAAGCAGTCTGTAGCTGTGGGCTGGCGTGACAATTTAAGCTGCTTCAAATCTCTTTACTCCTGGTCGAATGAGTGCAACCCCAGCCAGAGGCCAGCGGAGGGGAATCCAGAGCAAATAAAGGGACACTTAATTAAGTTAACATAAGCTAAAACGGAGTCAAGTGAGAATAACTTATTACAGGGCAACAAACGTACGTTGACAATCAAAAGCTCCATTGGGTCAAAGCCAGAAAGGCAGCAGCTGATTCTAATGATCCAAATGCAATCATTCACTCTGAAGTGTAATGAGATTTGTATTGGGCGGTGCTGAAGCTAGATTCAGCTTATTCTAATTCAATAATGGACACCGAAAATAAGCCATATAATTCAGACACAAACAACTTGCAGCAGAAAGGTGAAAGCATAGTTTGACAAATGTGTTAATTGCATTCTTTAATTGCAACACGCAACCTCACAATAACTTTGTCACCTCTTAATGTAGCTATGATTGGGATAACGCTGGCCTTTGTGGCTCCCTAGCATGATATCGAAGGTGTTAGAAACGAACGGGCTCCATTAGGACTGCAGTGGTCCCTGAGCCGGTACGCTATAATGGTAAGGTTCCCACAGCCATTACCTCCTCGCTCCCCGCTGAGAAACACTTTCACACCCATGTGAAGGGAGCATAGCACAGGGTTGTTAAAAGTACCTTGTTAAAATCTGCTCATTTCACTTGCTTAATTAGAAACACTCCCGCTGCTCCTGAGTCTTTCCCACAAAATCATCATCTAGGACGCAGAGAAACAGAAAGCAACCAAACCCAAGAAGCGAGGTGGTTGTCTGTCTGGCTGCTCAGGTTTTAAACAAAGTAGGAAAATGAACGACCTGGAGCTGAAAGCTGACACTTCCTCCCTAAACTGTCTGGACTGGTTTGTTTACAGGCCCCGTGGAGGCGTTCTTGGCTACAATGCATTAGTTTGTGTGCCATTAGGGGCTTACATTTCCACGCTTTTGTCTGCGTTTTAGTCCGTCAGGCGTTTTTTTATGTCTCCTTGGGGATAACCTTCAGTTATTATGGCAGGTGTTTCAAGCGTTTTGGTTTTCCACACAGTGCAACAGAGAAGCCTTTGGAGAAAACAAAAGTAGGATGAAACTGTGTAACGCTTTAAAATAGTTAGCATGTCTTACTGGGACCACACATTACTTCCAAAGGACATCATTTGCTAACTTTATTAGTTTGTAAGGTTAAGGTTCATGACTATTAACTGTGTTGTACAGGACGCCATTCCTGGATGCTAGCTTTGTTTATGCTAGCATTAGCGACTCTGTCACGAGAGTGTCTGAAGCTTCCAAAGCTATGATTGTCCTTGTATTTTGTTTGAAATGAGTTTTTATGAGATTAATATTAAGCTATTAAGGTCTATTTCAAAAGGCACACTTCTTGGACTGTGCATTTACCTTGAGGAGCTGTGAACAAAAAGAAAAAGCACTCAACACGTTTTCCAATTTGCAGCAGGAGGTCTCCCCGGGTGTTTGTGTTTATTACAGCAGCTCTTTGTGCGTGTTAGTGGAGGGTGTATGTGTGTGTTTACCTATTAGCCTATTTAGCTAATAATAGCTAATGGATGTGAGACTTTTCATTTGGGCTGTGAAATCGGATTAGTTCTCCTGTGTGTTTCTGTGTGCAGGCATGCGTATGTGTTCAATTTGGCAACAGTGTGTGTATAGACGTAACCTCTTCATAGAAAGGGCACAGAATATGACTCAGGAGACAACTGGGATTGTGTGTTTGCACGGACAAAATAACCAAAAACTAAATAGTATATGAGAAAAAGTGAAGCACCCCCCCTTCAAAGAAGCGGCTGCGGTACAAATCCAGAACTGTGGGTAACAGGATATTGCAGCTTTCTGTAAGAAGGAAGGGCTCAAAGTCTCCCCATTCTAAACAGGTTTAATGTTGTTTGGGTCTGGTGATTTGGGAGGTCCTAGAAAGCATTTAAGCTTGTACTGATGTTCCCAACATGGGCAACTGCTGGAGGGCCCAGAACATAAAGAGGCCTGAAAGCTACAGGCTTATGTCAAGCAGTTGGAAAATTGCTTGTTTTTTTTACTTCTGTATTTTTCTTTTACATACTCCTACTACACAGTAAAGGCCAGTTCAATGGTGAATACAAGCTTAAACTGTACAAAGAGTGGAAGTAACATGGGCTCAAACATGTCATTAGTTATGCCCTGGAGCCAGATAGCAAGTTAATCCAGCTTTCTCTTTCTATTTAGGTCTCCAGCCTTGACCTGCTTTTGTTGTGAACTAATAACTATTCTGTCACATGTTTTTTTTTCCATTGATTTATTGCGTTTGACTTGCTCTAGGTCTGATTATTGTAGTTAAACCAATGGTGATTTACCAGTGATGGGACTCCAGTGCTCCATGTGAACATGTTGGCTGAGATAACACTGAGTCAATTGAAAAAGCACAACAGGATTAATCTAACCAGTGAGTAGCAATAGTTTGTAACAGCTCTGATACAAACTGGTCTGGTCATCTAGATGCCAATAATGGTTATTTTGGGACTTTATCTTTGCCCTGTTTGAAATCAAAAGATTAGTACCCTTTGGAATAAACGCTGGCCACTTCAGATGTATTAGACTATTATTAAACCTTAAAAACATACAAACCCATTTCCTATGTGGTATAAACCTCAAACCATTCATTAAAATGTGATATTGGTTACATTGGTTACTCTTCAGGATGATGGAAGCTAATGTTGATTATGACCTTTTTCTGTTGTTTTGTCCATCTCCTGTTTTTATTCTCGCACCTCCTACCCGTTCACATGGCAACATAACTAGGCAGTAAGACCCACGTTAAAATAAGGTGGAGTTATCCTTTTCCTGTTGCTTGGCCTCCACCACTCTCCCCCTCTTTCCTACCTCCCCCATCCTCAGTCAGCCTCCCCCACTTAACTCCCCATCCCAGCTCAGAATGGTTTCATCTGACCAGAAATTCAGATTCATGTTTCTCATTTTCTCCCTGGTGTCTCATGAGACACTCAGGTTGTGGGGGGAGGAAGACGATGGGGGAGGACGAAAATGGCAGAGGAGCAGAGTGTCTGCTTACTTATTAGCAACGACTTAAACCGTCTGCACTTCCCCCCGACCCTCCTCTGCTTTCCCCGCAAAGGTCACGACTGGCTCCTGTCCTGAGATTAGCTTCCAGTTGAAAATCACTTTATTCTGACATGTGTTGCAGGATAGTTGTACTGCATTATAGTCCGTGTTCTAGTTATGTCAGTTGTTTGGCATCAGTGCCCATTTCAAGCTCCTCCATGTTTCCCCTGATATGTCATTACTTCTGGCATTTGCTTTGTCATTAGCATACACTTTGCAGAAAAAAGCATCATTATTCAACGTCAGAAGATTTAAATGTTGGCAGCAAAAAACTGTTTGTGTTTTATTACAGATTAAATAAAATACCATTTAACACAATTATGCAGATGTATTCAGGCTGCCAAATGGAGTCACACATTTAGAATGAAACAAAAACAGAGAAAGTAGTCCCTAACTGTTTGACATAATATTTCTATAATAGTTTTTACACAATAAAATTAATTTTCAGCTGCTAAAACCTCTCTGCTTTTAATGAATGACCTTTACGCAACAAAGAAAATGTAAGTAAGTGCTCGGAGAAGTTCACAAACGGACAGAAGATAGTTTTATACGAGTCAATATTCTTATTATAGCAGGTAACAGCACCAATTACCATTTTCCTCTAAAAGGGTGAATTCACTTAAGGTGAATTTCCTGCAGTTTGAAGTGTAATTCAGTGCTCTCTATAGCCTCTTCAGACATGAAGGAAACTCAACCTCAAATAACCTTATTTTTTAAATGCATTCTTATTTGGTTTTATGAAACTGGCATCCTATTGGGAGGCTCAGTTGCCAGGGAATCTAACCAGACCACGAAGCGCTTCACTGGAGAGTAAAACAAAAAAAAGATGGAGACTGGAGAGGCAAAGGGATAAAAAAGGATAAGGAGAGGAAGCAGGGGGAAAGAATAATGAGGGGAAGAATAGGGGGGAGAGGTGGAAAAGTCCCACCATGGAGAGACGGTAGGGAGACAGAACAGATGCATTATGGGATGAGGTGGTGGGAATCGCAGCGTCAGCTCTGCTCATCACTCATTTCATTTGCAGAGGCTGCGGGGCCAAGCATGTATGGTTTTTATTATATTACATCCAAAAAGGACAAAGGGATGAAATAAATTGTATTATATAAATGTTATGATGATCATTTATTTGTTTACCCACCTGATCATTTACAACTATGTCTCAATGAGAATTTAAAGGTCACCTATTATGCAAAATCCACTTGTTCATGTCTCTTCTACATCAACATGTGTCCCCTCTTCTTCATGTCTCTTCTACATCAACATGTGTCCCCTCTGTGTAAAGAGACTCTGAGAGTTTCAGGAACAAAGATTCGCTCACTTTTTGTTCTGATCCATTTATATAAAAACCTGTCTGAAAATGAGCTGAACAGATTTAGGCCACTTTATGATGTCATAACAATTTGTTTGGCTTGTGTAACCATTAGCCAATCACCAACCAAGGTAACCCCCCCCCCACCATTGTGTTCTTTTTAACAAAATATCTCTCAGAGGGGTGTGGGGAGTGGCTCCTTATTTTCATCTCAAGTAACAGCACTTTTGAAACAGGGCTGAAACAGAGGGGATTATGGGTAATGCTGCAATGCATGATCTGTTTGGTATATCGAGCCAAACACTTCAGAGACATGTTTTTATATATCTGAGACCTATAATATATTGATGAAAAACAGTATAATCGGCGACCTTTAAAGGAAAAATAATGACAAAGGGGGACAGGAAGGAAGAGGCTGAGAGTATTTCCCCTACATCTCCTCGAGGTCACGGACTTCTCAACCCTGATTACAGACACACACACACACTCTATCCAACACACTGGTGTGACAGCTGCTGTCGGTAGGCCCTGTCACACTGCAGTCTCTGCTGGGGCCGGCCGTCACAGATGTTTCTCAGCGAGGTCCTCCCCTCCAGTCCATCCTTCCACCCTTGGGAGGGTTCAGAAACGGCGGTCCGGAGAGACAGGAAATCTGTTCCCTCTCTTTTGAACAGGCCAGGAGATCCATATCACACACACACAGACACACACACTCCAGAGCTAACTGCCAAATTAAACAGAAAGTGTGTCTGTGTGGGTGGGATAATATAAGTGGCTGTGTGTAGGTGTATGAGTGAAAAGTGTG
This sequence comes from Pseudochaenichthys georgianus, assembly GCF_902827115.2. NCBI lineage: Eukaryota > Metazoa > Chordata > Actinopteri > Perciformes > Channichthyidae > Pseudochaenichthys > Pseudochaenichthys georgianus. The sequence continues at coordinate 20,159,649 of NC_047524.1, forward strand.
TGTGTGTGTGTGTGTGTGTGTGTGTGTGTGTGTGTGTGTGTGTGTGTGTGTGTGTGTGTGTGTGTGTGTGTGTGTGTGTGTGTGTGTGTGTGTGTGTGTGTGTGTGTGTGTGTGTGTGTGTGTGTGTGTGTGTGTGTATTTGCTATGTGTGTGTGACAGCCTGGAGATCCCTGATGCCTGCTGGTCATTAATAAACATGATCATGAATGTTTAATCCCCATCAGCGGGGTGGCAGGGGAATCCTTGTGGGTGATATTGACAAAGTGGCACACACACACACACACACTGTCACACACACACTGGACAGATTGGAGGACAGCAGGAGGGAGGGTTTGAACGCGGGTTAACTACTCCTGAGCAGGACACTGGCTCAATTCTGCTGTCTTAAAATAAAGAAAGGGGAATTTTACATTTGAAATACAAACTGTTCGAAGACTCTTAATATACGGGTATTTCTTTGTGTCTAAAGGTAATGCTGTCCAAGTACACATTTCAAATTCAGAACATGTACGATGACGGGTGTTCTTTGTCAGATTTAGCCCATTTCCTCTAATAAAGAAAAAAGAACAAAGTGTGAAGATGGGCCTGAGTCACTGAATACGTTCCCCTTATGTCAGAAGTTTTATAAGAAAGAGAATCTTGAAACAAGAACAAAGTGTGACAGTGTTAGGATTAAGATGTACCACAATGCAACACAGTCTCACAGCATTTCGTGTTATACTGACGAAATACCGTGAGACTGGGTTGCAACACAACACAGTATAACAAATAGGATGAGGAAGTATTATCTTGCCTTAAATCTAATATGATCTGAAACACTGATTATTTGGCATTCATTATTTTTGTTCCAACAACTATCGCAATGTCCTTCTTGTAATATGATGCAGCGCCTTTCAGAGTGGGAACTAACAGGTAGAGAAACCAATCAATCAATGCCTTTAAGGATCAATACCAGCGTGTCAATAGAAAAAGCACTTTGCAACAAGTTGTTGTTTAAATTCCCAAGGTTACAGCATTGCAGCGTGATGTCACTGTTACCAATGTTCCTTGGGTAGTAATCAATACACCCGTAGTGACTTGAGATGTGTGACAGCCAAGAGACACAACAGTGCTACAGTCTACTTCACTTCTGTCTGAGACACATATTGGCTTGTTTTGACCTAAAGATGGGTTTATAAACTAGAGAATGGATTTATTTGTCTGAGTTTAATTTTCCATTGCTCACCCTATAAGTTAGTATGCCAGTCAGGAGTACATCATTTTAATGTCAGAATAGCGCTTGTCCTGTAGGCAATATGCTTGTTTACTCCATGGAAGTGAAGAGGAGTTAGAAAGTAAGTCATGTAATGATATGTAGTAAAACTGCAGCTAATGAGCCATGGCCTATACACTGCAGAAGACATGCTGGACTTATTCTGCACAGCCCTGAAGCCCCCCCCTAGCATCACAGTGCTGGTTGCTTTTTATTAAAATGTTATATTAAACATATCAAATGTTTGATTTTAGTTCAGTTTCAACTCACTTTTGGTGATTTTTAGAGTAGCTTTTCAATCCACGGATTGATCAGACACAAGTCGGCTTAAAGGAGGAGATGTTGTGTAATATTGGCCTAAAAGTCTGGCGGCTTAATTTAAAATAACTTCAGTATCTGCCTTCAAAAGCCCCCAGGTCAGTCCAACTCTACTTCAGACGCCTGCTAGGATTCCATAAGTGATTAACACGTCTGAAAAACATCAGGCGCAGACACCACCGGGTTTGATCCTTACACATCTTTCGTCTTTCCCTACATCATGCACTCCCTACTGTGTGATTCTGGTGAGTCAGGAATTTCCTATCTTGTTTCATCTGACACCGTCTGCTCCGTCTCTCGTGCACACTTCTGAGTGACGCCTCCGACTCCCAGGAGGTACTCTCTTGCCAGCGTAAACAAACAGGCAGAGTACGGCGGGGGGCCCTCAGGGCTAATTACCAGCTAGCACCATGCTAACAAAAAACAAGAGCGGGGAGAACAAATAAGAGTCATGTGTGTGGGCGGGTAGACACACACACTTCACGGAAACAATGAGGCTTGTTGTGTTGGTGGATGAACCAGGTGTCACATCTGCAGGAAGAACCTGAGTCAGCCTTTTAATAGGCAGCTTTTATAAGGTCTTCTTTTCCAAATGATGACGGATACGCAGAGGTAGACGACACATGAGAACAAAGAGGGGGTATAACATGTCTGTTACGTGAATGTGTGAGGTTCAATCCCTCTCTAGCTGCAGAGGAATGCAAATACATAATGATAAAAAGTGATGTAAATGCAGAGGGAAGATTGTTAAATGATGCGCCCACTCGCATGAGACTGATGCAAGACTGACAGCTGGAGACCTGCCTGTCTTTACTGATACATTTCATGTTTCAGACACAAAGTGCTGAGCTATCAAACGCTCATCCAGCTTGCTCAGCATCTCAGCTACCCCCCCCCAACACACACATATCCTTGTCTTTGTGTCGGCAGATTTAATAAGCTCCCCTGTCACCCACATTACACACACCACTCCGCCTGCCGTGAACCATGCCTCTGAAAATCATAAAAAAGGTGTTTGTAGCTCATTTTCATCTCCTTGACTACCCTCTCCTGCATTTTCCCCCCAGACTCCTCCCTGTGTCTGTTTGACCTTTAACCTCTTATGACCCCACAGTGCACCCAGGATGAGCGGCAGACTGTTTGAGAGGAGAAGCAGGAGCGCCAACAGAGCAGATAGTCGCATGTAAACAGATGATGTATGTTTACTGACACCGGTGCCACTAACAGAAGATTAGGGACTAACAGCGTTAACAGTGACAACAGACATCGATTGTAAAACGGGAGTGTACCGTCTCTGCCTGTGTAAACCAAATTCCCGCAAATGGGTTTAATTATAGTTACAAATGTGGCACCGCTGCCAATAAAACACGCACATTTAGTTATGTGTGTCGGAAAAAAGGTATTCAGTGACAAGCTTGTAGACCCCTGATAACACACACACACCTTCTCAGTATGCAAACACACACTGATTTGGCAAACACAGTCCTTCTCTCATTCTGCTTCCGGTTTGAGGGGGGAGGGGGGGGGGGGAAAGAAGAAAATACTTGCTAACAAATCCCCAGAGAGAAGTTGAAATGAAAAGTACTCATGAACGTTGAGGTGAAATACGAGACATATTGCTACATTACAAAACTAAAGTGGAGCGGCACTCTCTCTGAAGAGGAGAACAATCAACAAGCTGGAAATGAGTTTGTATTGGATGAACCTTCTGTCTATCACTGGGGAGCCTAAAGAAAGAAACATCAACACACATGCTAAGCTAACACGTCCATGTTTATAATTCATCGTGAAGTACTAACTGGCCATATGGTGGTTCAAATAAAGGTCTTTGGCAACCGAAATCAAAAGGACTGAAGTGTTGACGGGACTTGTGCTGCAGTTGTACTTACTTTATCTACGAGAGGATGGTTATGTCAATGGGATGAGTGACTAATCGGATGTTGTGTGTCGTGGGAAAAACATGTAACAATGAGCTGGGTAGAAATACACGTTTATTTTCAGCCAATGGGAGAATCACTGCTCTAGGTATGGGCAGTCTTTCAGTCGATTGGTGTCAAACACTTTGAAATACCATCATTAGATATTTTACTATGGAATGTTGTGCAGGTGTTCATGGTCCCCAGAGGATGAATCCTTGTGACTTTTGGGAGCCGTTGACTCATCTTATAGCCCCACCATGAGGTCCATTTGTGCTAGACGAATAATTAGTGATCACCTAAGTCTTAAGAATCCATCCTCTGAGGACCATGAATATACCAATGTCATTTCATCCATCCAACAGTTGTTGGATGTCCCAACCAAAATCGTTCAAATGACTCATTAAAACATGATTGTACCCGTCACCTGTTGTGTATTTATTCACAGTGTTTTCTGTCTGTTTGAGGAAGGCCATAATCGCAACAGCATCGGCCTCTCATCTTTCTGCGGTGTGATTTATTTCCTTCTCTAATTAAAAAAAAGCAAAACAAAATCCCCCTTTGGCAGCATTGATTAAAATTCCTAATGGGACTTAAAAAGAGAGTGAGAACGTGAAGATGTTGGTGGGTACACCCCTGCTGCAGGACCCCTAAGCAAGCCCCTGATCCCCATGAACTTGCTGCCTCTCTCAGCCAATTTGCCCCGAGGTGTGGGGAACTTTAGACGCCTCGACCCAGTCCGTTAAAGCCTGCTGGCTCTGATAACGGGGAGCCGGGCAGACTGGCTTTCTGAATGCAGAGGAACCGTACTCTCCCACAGTGGTGAGTAATTACTGTGGCTGTGGAGAGCGAGCAGAGATAGGGGATTCCTCTTCTGCATAACTAAGTGGACGGAAGAGAGATGTCTCTGTTTTTTATGCTCTACCTCTGAATCTCTCATGCCCATTTATTCGTGTCAGCAACCACGCTAACGCCCTCCGCTTGGCACAGGCTCAAATATGATATCTGGCCATGGCTGATAGATGGAGGCTGATTTTGGTCCAGAGGCTTTTGGAGCCCTAATCAATAGCTTTAATCAATTAAAGAATGCAGCAACTGAGAAGCAGGAGAAACTGGCCAAGTCTCACACTAAAAGCACCTCTTTGTATTTATCAAAGCGCGCCTGTATCGATTTGAAAAAAGGTATGGAAGGAGGTATCAATTTCAGCACAGTGGCACCGTGAAGATTCAGCCATTTTCTATACCCTTATCTTAACACTGAGCCTGTTTTCAAAGGAGGGAATTTCATGTGTAGATATACCCCTCCATGGCACTGGTGGGCTTTTATTTGACTCTCTGAGAGTGAAGCACAGAAGGTAAGAGAGGTGAGCACTGCAGATTTTGAGCTGTCGCACTTCAAGAAACCCAGTCTGCTCAGAGCAACAGTCCTCTGTCTGCCGTAATGAGGGGGGGACCTGCAGTACCACACTGCCCCCAAATGGTCAGCTGTGGAACTGAGGCGGCACATGCACAGACTGTGCCTTTTATCAGCAACAGGAGGACAATATAAGTGGTGGAAATGCACCACTAGTCTTTCATTTCTTTTAAAACTAATTGAAACGCACCACTTGGAGTAAATCAGGCCTTGACGTTGAACATTTTCAGGCATTATCAGACTGTTATGACTTCCCCAGGTCATATTTAAACTTATTTACAAGATAAATCTTAACTCTGTCTAATTGACTTCCTCACAGCCGGGAACCTCTGTGTATGAGCAAGCACACATAAGCACTACCACATGGTCATGCATTAGCAATGTATTATTATTCCAGTCCATTATAGTTGGGGGGCGCTCATTAGCCGTAATGCTGATCTAAGGTCATTCCCACTGTGCATCGTTCCCATGGGGGTGGCTCTGGGATTATATGGAGTATAACATGGGAGTGATGTGCAAATGGCTTGAGTGAGTCACGGCTGTCCCCGTTGGTTATACTGGCTTTAATAACGTTAACAGATCCTGATCCACTTTAGCACACATGCTCTTTATTTCACCACAGATAAGTAACTGAAGGATGCTGCGCCTCCACAGAGAGGATTTATTTGTTATTGCTGGCCAAGGGAGGGCTAGCCAACGGCTGTGTGAATGTATATCTGTGTCTGGGCAGATAGTGGTTGATGCTCAGCCTGTCACATCTTTCTGCAGGGGGGTCAGCAGGGGGCTCGACCTGGCTGTCTGCCCGGGCCTTCGGGAGCCAGGTGGAAATGTATAGATCGAGTTACACTAGGAGAAACACAACAGTCTGCGAGAGCTCGACTTTATCCTCTACAGGTCTCTAGATGCTAAATCCAGAGCCAAACTATGACACATTTATTTCTGTGCATTCACGTCTGGATTAGCAGGCTAAACTCGGGTGTAATTGGCGTACGATTATGCAGCACAATGAGCTGCCTTTCTCCTAGTTTCCCCCCATAAGAATAAAAGTGCTGAAGCGGCCACAGCGTTTAAATTAATCCTCTAGCTTGAGTATTCTGACACTAGCAAGGCCATAAAGGACTATGAAGAGGGGCCCGGTGCTAGCATGTGCTGTGTCAGCACATTCTCCAGCTGTAGCAGCCAGGGCTCTGGCAGTGCAGGCTGTGGGGGGGGGGGGGGGGGGGGGTAAGGCATCTCCTACTTCCTCCACATCAACCTCATTTGTTTATCCCCTCCTTACCCTTTTGTTCTGTTGTGGCAGCTATGTGTTTTTTTTCTTATATAGGAACTGTCCCTAGTTTGCCCTTAGCTATTCTTATCGTGTCTTTATACTTGCTTTTGTTTATAGATATTCCTTGTGCTGTGTTCTTTGCCATCTTTTTAATAAGATAATGTCATTGTTGATTAAATTGGGAAGGTGTCTGAGAAGTCTTTCAGGCTTCCTTTCTTTTCTGCACCTTGTTCTTCCTATTTTAATAATTCACAAGTTCTTTATTATTGTGAATATAAACTATACTTTAGTATGAGGGCACGTGGTTGTCATCTACACCTTTATTGCTAGGTGTGGGAAACAATACACTGCAGTGTTTTGACAGTGTGGAAATGGCCTTTGTTCAGCATCTCAGATCTCAAGGGAGTTCAAGTTTCTTTCTCCAATTACGCTTGCCTTAGAGTAAGTGACCTAAAAAGACATCTAGTGAAGTCAGTGCCTACAATTTGGGTGTTTTATATTCTATACAAAAAGTATCATAGTAGATATGCATGTCACATGATCTATATACATTTCCTTTGGTTAAAACTACTCATATTTGATTGTGTGTGGGAGAAGTCATCTGATCGGTCAGGATTCACGACAATAATAGGGGTAAAAATCCGATGCACCTTCAACTTTTATTCAACATCACAACTCCGGTAGTAGACATTTGGTTTGAGAGCAGACTATGGATTTCTAGTAGTATGTCTCAACAGAAAAGCACTACAAGTATGAAATGACAAAAGAGAGACAAGGAGGTTAAAACATGGCTACAGGCCTGCATGCACAGAACGATGGAGTATATTTGAGACGTGTTCTCTAGGTGAGTGCTGTACAAAGCGCCCCAGCTACCATTCAAACGGTAGGCCAGTCAATTCTGTGCAGGTAGCATTGTGTTCATAGAGCGGTCTGAAACTGAGTCTGGGGTACATCGCACAGTAGTGTTGGGTAGCATCATGATCGACAAATCCATTCAAAAAAAGGCACAATCCCATCCTCAACAGTCACCCAGCAAAAGCTTAGGAAACAGAATTCATCAGAAACTAAAAAAAACTACAAGTCCCACGGTTGCATCCAACAAAGTGCTCTGGATGGATGGTATAGCAGCAACTTGAGTTACGAGATCGTCAAATTGGCTGAGTGTGTTAGAGTCTGTAAAGCAGTCTGAGTTTCCACTGGTCCTGGGTCAGAAAACAGTCCTAAAGCATGTTCTTTTCTTTTAAAAACAGACAAAGTATGTTTATTTCAAACTAAAACAATATGCACCCAACATGAGAACATGCCTCTGTTCCTTTTCTCCCCCCGGCATGTTATTTCCTGTATGTGTTCAATGTATAATTGGATACAAATTACAGACATTTATTTTGGGGTTACAACATTTTCATGTTTTCATCTTAAATAATGTTCATTTTTGCCAATTATAAGCATCTGTACTTGTCTCACTGTATGCAACCTATTTCTTTCTGCGTGGAAACAGAAAGCATTGTAGGACACCACAAAAGCATTCACTGAAAACTTTGCAGCAGCATTTTAAAAAGAAGAGGAGATAGGAAATGGGCCAGCAACTGCCTTTTTCAAGTATTGTGTGTATTCGTTCCGTTCAGCCAGGATGTTTAACATTCTTCCATAGGAAGGTCAAAGCGCATTTCCCCCATATACAATTGAAACAGTTTGGTAGGCAATTCAATAAAACTCGCCAAGCTTAGATTCATTAAAACGTGTGGGGTTGCATTACAACTTAAAAAAGGAAATAAAAACACAAAGAAAAATGGTCTATCGGTAAATCAGCTAATGAGCCATCTATTTAAGTACACTGGTATTTGTGAGAGATAAAATCATTTGTTATTGGTTATAAGACAGCAACTGACATGAGTCAGTATTCGCCATGTCCCGTGTGGTGGTTTGCTGACATGAGTACAGAGAAGAAGAGACAACTTTACAAAATGATCTTTTACCTACTGAGTGATGATTATGTCCCCTCAGTGTCTGTGACAGTGTCTACCACTGGCTGACTCGCAGCTTCCTCCATGGGCTCACTCTGTTCATTGTCTACGTCCTCAGGAGAGGCGAGCCGCTCCGGATCGCTCTCAGGGAGCGCAGAGTCGGGAGAGGGTTCTTCGGTGGGCTCGGGAAAGGCTTCGGGTGTAGATTCGGCCCCTGTACTATTGTCCATCCCAGCTCCGTTGACCCACTGGGGTTGGGGGGAGGAGGCTCTCTCTTGTGACTCCTCCTCCTCCTCGTCTTTCTGTGGGCTTTCCTGCTCTTCCAGAGAGGGAGTCTCTTCAGGAGGGCTGACGGCTTGTGTGAAGGCCACAGGTGAGTCCTGGGAAGAGGCCTCAATCAGCGGCGAAGCTTGGCTTGGGGTCTCTGGGGAAGCAGTGGTTTTGAAGGGTGACTGGTCTGGGGACAGTGCTGGGGATTGGGCCGGGGACAGGCTGGCAGCCTGAGCCGGGGACTGAGCAGGGGTCTTTTCAGGGGACTGGGCCGGGGATAGGGATGACGATTCTGTTTGTGGAGGAGTCTTATGTTGTGGTGAAGACTTGGCCTGGCTGTGAGACTCAGCTAATGGGCTCTGATCTTTGTTGTCAGGTGAGCAGTCAGGTGATTGGGCTGGGGGTGGGGAGTGGGCCTTCGGTGTCTCAGACAGAGCCGGGCTTTCTGACTCTGGCGCAGCTGCTGGGCTCTCGGAAGGAGGTGGAAACTTAATCTGAACCTCTGATGGGGGCAGACCCAACAGAGAGGGTTTGGCATGAGCTTGAGGCAGGAGCGGGGACTGGAACCGTGACTGAATCTGGGGGTTCAATTTAAGCGGTGCCAGCAGTTTGCCTTGGTTCAGGGTCAGATTGGGATTGAGCGTTGGAGTTGGAAGCAGAGGTGTGGGCAGAGGGAGGAGAGGCGTCCATCCCCCACGATCCCTCTCACGCTCTCTCTCCTTGTCGCGCTCTCTGTCGCGCTCAGGCTCTCTGTTGCGGTCTCGGTCTCTGCCTCGCTCCCTGTCCCTGTCCCTCTCTCGGTCCCGCTCTCTCTCTCGGCTGTGGCGGTTGCCGTTCATCTCCCTCCTGAAGTCAAAATCTCTCTCTCTTTCTCTTTCATCTCTGTCTCTCTGCCTGTCCCACGGGCGTCTTCGCTCATCTAGGTCTTGATGTTGTTCGCTGTCAAAAGGTGCTGTAGTAACAGCAGCAGTAGCAGCAGCAGCACCACTACTACTACTATTATTGCTACTACTGCTACTGCGGTTCCAGGCCTGCGGCCCCCCAACAGCTACAGCATTGCCTGAAACACCTGCGGCTCCCCCTGCTGCTCCCACTGCTGTCCCAGGACGGCTTTCAAATCGATTGGGGAAGTTCTGTCCAGATGGGGGCCGCTCCTCCTGGAAGCCTTTTGCAGGGCTTGGGGCCTGGAGGCCTGCTCGCATGCTATCTCGTTCATCAAAGTCCCCTCTGGTCTGGTTCCAGCGGTTATCAGGGGTGAAGCCTGCGAGAGCCTGCAGTCGTCCCACCAGGCTGCTTCTGCCTGGCTGAGCCCCTGGGGTCTGGAGCAAGGGAGGCCTGCCACCTCCAAGGGCCTCCCTATGGTCTGGTGGAGGGGTCCTCAGCAGGCCTGTGCTCGGCTTCTCCATTGGAGGGAATCGGTAGTCCTGGTCTTTGCCCTCATCAGCTCCAGAGGAAGACTCGTCTTCTGGCTTGGACACACTTTCATTGGCGAGGTTTGGGACCCTGTTGAAGGGGTCCAGCTGAGAGAAGGGGACCCTGGCACGGGCTTGAGCCTGGAGGGAACTCTCGAGCAGGCCAGCAACCTGCTGGATGGGCCCCTGCTGCATGAGGAGTGGGAAGCGGGGTGCCACCCCGGGCTGGAGGATGTTGGGTCGAACATCCAGAGGCAGCATGCCAGGCATCCTCTGGCCGGTCAGAGCAGACTGGTGCAGCTGGTGGCCGAGGGAGGCTGTGGGGTGCATGCCAAGGAGACCCATCCCACTGCGCACTGCGTTCTGCATGCCTGGGGACAAATCACAATGACAGACATTATTGTTACGATTCTCTTTGGATAAACACAAATACCTTTTAGGGCTGCTTATAAAAACACTCAAAGTGTCCACCAGACAAAAACTATTTGAATCTCTCTCATGCTGGAACACATTAGCATCTGCTCACCTTGCAGCGTAAGCTCTGCTGCAGCATCCATACCGTCAGCAGACTGCATTGGTTTTTCATTGGTTGCTTGCTGGACTTGGTGGAACATAGAGGCCATGAAGCCGGCCGGAGGAATCATGGCACTGAACGGAGAATCCTTGACAGCATCTTGGCTGTTTAGCACTGAAGGCTGCACCAGAGCTATAGACGAGAACAGGAACAAAAACATGTAATCCAAACTAATACATTTAAATGCTAAGCCTTGAAATGACATTTCAATTGTTAACACACAATATGAAATATCATATTAGGGTATTATGTCGTAAATACTCACCATTAGCTGCAGCATTCATGGCTGCAGTCTGTGCTGCCTGCATAAAACCTGCAAATCAGAACATGTTTATTGTTAGCTTTGAATTCCTGTAGGTCTGATATGTATTCTTTATATAAGCATTTGCATTATTTACCTGGCGGAGGCTGCGAGGCATTGAAGCCGGCCCTGATGAAGGGTGGTGGAGGCCCGTAGCCTGGGGGGGGGATACCCATACTGACAGGGAAGTTAGGAGGCACCAAACCCACAGCACTGGGAACAGGCTGGGCCACTGGGAGCTGAAAGAGAGGGTTACAAGAGAATGTGAATAAGTCAATGACGTGATGAGTAGCTGCAAAAGCCTCTATCAACATAGTAATACTTCATGCAAATAAAGATGCACCGTCTCCATTATCATCCAATAAAATAGAAAGTGTGGACATACAATCTGCAATAAAACCTATAAACTCTTTTTACAAACAGATTTTTGGAGAAAATTTACAAAACTGATCACATTCATCCACAGATAGAGTGTGTTTAGTACCTGTACAGGCATCATGGTGGCCTGCTGGCTGTAGCTCTCAGTGTGTGTGTTAGACACCGCTGGAGTCTCAACGATGGTTGGCTGAATTATTACTTCCTTGACGGGCTCGGCATTCTTGGCAGCTTCCCACTCTGCAGCGACAGACATTAGAATGAAAACAAAGTTATCAACCATCTTTCAATTGTTTGTTTGGATTTGGAAGTTTAGCTTTATGTTTTCAACTCTTCTTCATTTTTCTACAGAGGGTGTGGAGTTCCCGCTGGGGTTTCTCAACAGATTTGAAGCATTACCATAACAAAGCAAACAACTGGGGGAATTGGGTAGAAGACAAATCCATTTAAGCGATTAAAAGCTGCCTGTGTTTTGGAAATCCGGATTATACTTTCATCATGTGTGTACAAACATGCTAGCAAGTCAACCATGAAAAACATGTATGAATTTCGAGTTGTGTGTAGTTTCTTTTAAAGGGGCAACTACACCTATTTACAAAATTCATACATGTTTGCCATGGTCTAAAACGGTCCAAAAATATGACTAAACATGAACAACTGTCTTCCAAATCCCCAAATAAGGGACTTTAACTCAAATGTGTGAAGGTAATCATGTGTTGCGTGTTACTTCTCCAGACAATGCATGTGGAAAGATGTCATAGGCAGCCGCCAGGGGAAACATTATGACTCGTCATTAGGGGCAGGTGGGGCACGTCAGCAGAAAGTATTAAAAATAATGATTACAAAAAAATATAAAATATATTTTAAGATCATGTTTAATCATCTGATTCGTCTGTACATTGCTGTTTTAGTCTGTGTTCTTCTAATTAGTGTCTACAGTGTGTGCCTATTGAGCTGTTTAGAGCCATGTGGGACAAAACCCGATCATGCCCCTCCCTCTCACTGTCTCAGTGAACGGTGACTGTAAAAACTACATTGCGCTCAGAGTATTGTCCTGTTTAATGTGTGTGGCAACAAAATAATGACCATAGGGGCACTGAGCTGCCATCCCCACCATACGTCATCTCACATCATTCAGAGCTGATTGGCTGTAATTACGTGTCCCGCGAAAACTGTGGTGTGTGAAGAGCAGACGAGAGATGCGTCCTAAAACCAGGAAGTAAGCTGCGCATGGGTGCCCTCCACAAAAGTGCAATGAGATTTCTCCATGGGATTTTAGAAAATAGCGTTTTGTTCAGCATGTCTACCCTACTTTTATCATTTTCGAATCAAAAATCTATTGATTAGATTAGATGTATGATAGACTTTTGAAACTACAAGAACATAAGGAGGACTTTTACAAAAAAGTAAGAGATTTTTGTCCAGAGGGATAGGCAAATGGACTTCATCTTCAAGTCAAGGTAAGACCGCAATTTTATTGAAAATGGGATCTTACTAAGAGAGAACAATTCAATATTTAAATGATAAAATTACATTTTTTGGGTATCCTTTTGTTGAACTGTGTGTTTAAAATTAATCGAAGCATCAGACAAAAAAAGCTTTTGAAAATAATATTATATTTTGATTTAGGTCAAAATATATTTGTAAACCTGAAGAGTCAGTGCCAGTGCCTCACCAGCCATGAACCTCACTGCACGTCACTGCAGAAGCTTATATATACTGTAGGCATCTACGTTTGTTGTGCCCCATCACTTTTGTACATATAAAAACGCCACTGGAAACATTGTACGTACATGGATACATTTTCTGTTTCCTGACTAACAACACTAACATTTATAAAGCTCAAGTGTGTATACAAAAAAGAATCCATCCACAAAACCAGTTTATACTACACTAATGACATTATACTTGATGATATCACAAGTTATAGACTTACTCCTAAGGTTTCTTGCATTGAGAGTCGATCATGTTCACAAATATTCATATATCTTTCCTAGGCAATATCAAAAAGCAGTTTTTCCCCCTTTATAAGAATGTGTGTTTTCACCATCATTAACGGTCTCCTGGTCGATGATTCCTCCCTCAGCAAAGCCGTCCAGGTCATCCAGCTTCACCTTCTCCCAGGGTATGTAGGTGACACCCAGGTCCACATCCCAAAACTGCTTGTACTCCTGCTTTACCCCTTTGTTCAGAGCCCATGCAATCTGAATCAGAACCAAACACAAGAAGGTCAATAAACAGCATTTCTCAATGTCATTTCCGCGGGAGTACAAGGATCCGTGTGCCTGGAAGAACCGCTGGGGAACTACGATAGAAGAAACCCCAAGGAGAGTTAGGATAAAGTTAATTACATTTTAAAAAGGTAATGTGTACCTTGATGACTTTGGAGCCTATCTTAAAGGAGCCAGTGCTGAGCTTCTGGCGAGCGCGATATGCATCCTGTCTGTGGACCATACAGATGTAGGCACAGCCTCTTGGTGGGATCATCTGCACACACACACACACACACACACACACACACACACACACACACACACACACACACACACACACACACACACACACACACACACACACACACACACACACACACACACACACACACACACACACACACACACACACACACACACACACACACACACACACACACACACACACACACACACACACACACACACACACACACACACACACACACACACACACACACACACACACACACACACACACACACACACACACACTACATTACATTACATGGTAGGGTTCAAAACAGGGCATGACCACAGACTGATGAAAAATGTAAATGAGAAAACTGAGTGAAAATGTAGCATTGACGAAAGACAAAGAAATAGGGGATTTAAAAGATAGTTGATGGCAGCTTAAAGTAACTATACTGACCTTCATGTGACAGAGATTAAAGAAGTGGATACAGTGCTGTGACTAAATTAGAGGGTGAGAGGTTTACTTACATTTATAGACTCAATCTGACCAAACTCTTCAAATAAGTTGGTGAGGTCTTGCTGAGTCGCCTTTTTGTCCACCTGTCCCACCCACAGAGTCGTGCTGCACACTTTGTACGGGCAGAGGGGGAAATAATAATTATTCACCAGAAAAGCACTGACGGCAAACATCCATTTTCTGATGCAATGACCTTCCACTGACCACTGAGAGTTTTCGACCGGATGGGAGGCAGTCCTTTCTTCTGCCGTTCCTTCTCTCGCTCGCGGGCGTGTCTCTCACTCGAGTAAGACCGGGAGGACTTCCTCTTGCGGTCTCTGGAGCGTGAGCGGGATCGCTTGCGGTGTTTGCGCTTCCGTGAGCCGGAGCGAGACCTGGACCTCCTCCTCTTGGGAGACCTACGGAGAGAAAACATGGAAACCTTTGGGAATTCTTTCCAGATGGACTTTTGTGTTTGCAGTCACACTGCAGCACTGCACCCTTTGACTATCAACACCGGTTTTCACATTTCAGTTTTGCATTGAATGTTTCTCCACTTATAAATGCATTTATTTGTGCCTAGCCAGTGTTTGAATTTAAAGGATTAGAGCAACTGCATTTTACAAGCTTGTATAGGCACATCATCGCTGCCCTCATTGACTATTTGAAAAAATCCAATGAATCACAGTAATCCAGTTTACAACATACGTTGACTGAACTACTAGGCAGAATCCAGATTTAGTTCCCAATCTCAATAAATGTAATGAATAAAAACACTCTCTAGTTAGTCTTTAATTAATGATATATATTTTTTCCTGGGCCAATCGAAGAACATGGGTTATGTAATTCTTCTTAAGTAGGAAATGTAAAGCTATAGTGCATAGTAAGGAGTGAAATTATCACTATCTTGTACCAATTTTAAATCTGACCTTCAAGGTCAGCACTTTTCAAACAAGGTTAAAAAAAAAATCAATGCATCCCATAAAAACAGACAATTCAGCAATATTTCATGTACATTTAGTAAATGTTTTTACAAAATGAGATTTCAGTTATAAATGGGACTGACCTAGATCGTGACCTTGAGCGTGTTCTGGAGCGCGTGCTTACGATCTTCTTCTCCTCTGCCTCAAACGTATCCTCCTCCATACCATCTGGGCCCTCGTCCAGATCCATGTCCTGAAAAAGACGGGGTTATTTTTACCTTCTACAGAGATGGTGAAGTAAGAAACTATTGTAACAATCACATCTAGGCTAGGGATGGGAACGATTAATCGATATGAGTTATGTATATTTTTATAAATATTTTTTTTTTTGGGAGGGATGCCTAAGTTGATTACATATGATCAAATTGAATAATTCAATGTATACGACAGTGCCATAGCTAAGTGTGTTCGGTCTAAAGGTGTGTTTTGCTCCGCTCACCGGTCCCTCACAGCGGGCAGAGCTGCAGGTGCTGATCTCTCTCTCGCGTCCGGTTCTACTTCACTCGATGGATTATGTCCAAATCCATCAGATCTAGTTAGTTCTAGCCAATGATATGGCTGCTGCCCCTCCCTACACGCAGATCAGATCACGCAGACTCAAACCTCATCTTATGCCCAAATGCGCTCCGCAGCCGTTGCGAGGTTCCGGCGCCAACAGTTCATGAGCGTGCTCCCCCGCCCCCTGTCAACACTCGCAACACATGAGTGGCCAGCCTAAACAACAATAAGCGCTGCTTGGCAACCGTGTGTGGCGGCAGTACATAGACATTTTGACAGGAGAGATTTAGTTTTGCCGGTATTCAACATATTTTCCAGTCATAGTCCGGTAATTACTGTACTTTTCAGACTATAAGCCGCGACTTTTTTTTTTTTGTACAGCTAACGGCCACTAGGGAACCTCCTAAATCTATGGATTTTAATGGTAAAATTAACCACCTTTAACACTATGGGCTCTATGACCGGTCCGCGCCCGCCACCTTTAAGCGGCGGGCTCCAGCAGGAAAAGCTGGAGGCCGGAAAAGAGTGAGACAGGTAGCGCGCCAAAGTAAAAGTGGAACCGAGAGACAGAACGAGAGCAAGACAGACGGACAATTTAGCTGCTGCGGCTTATATGCAGGTGCGCTTTATAGTCCGAAAAGTACGGTATTTACACTCCAAGGGAGTCAAACTGTGATCACCAGTTCAATACATTTGACAGATTCGACTTGGTTTCTATACTTATTTGAACATGTATTTATTTATCTCCAAAAGTTATTGCATTTTTTTTCTCCAATGTTTTGGGTCTTTTTTTTGACCCAATTTTTATTTATTTTTTATAGGATATGTACATTTCAGTTAACCGGTTAACCGTTTTTTGGGGGGGTCGAATATACATTTTCTTTTAAATTCCCATCCCTAATCTAGGCTCAAAGCTTATTAAACGTACCTGGTTCAGTGCTAAGACTTGAACCCCATTTTCAAAAGAAAATAATATGTTTTGTTTATGTCCCACTGGTCATGCATACCTGCTGTTGGTTGTCTATGGTGTCATCCAGCTTGTTGTCCTGTTCAGAAAGCTGTTGCTGGCTGCCGCTCTGAGCATTTGAGTTCTCATGGCCGAAGATGGAGTCCTGACCTTCCATGCTCATCGCCTGGAGAAACAACAATAGCGCTGTAGCTGTTGTGTGTTTTCATTTATTAAAAAGTTAGGTCCTAAGGTATGTGTGAGGGACATTGTGTGATGTCGGAGGATGAGAAGTTATCTGTTGGAGTAGGGTGTGTTCTCCCTCTGTGTGAGTAGCCTACTGCATACTGTTAGTGTTTTTTACTTGCACAAGTGAAACATAATTTAGCAATTTGAGAGGCATTTACTATCCCGTATGGTTACAGTGCAACCTGGGATAGATCTGTTGAACCTTTTCAACTTCCGAGTACACCATCAGTTCTGAAGAAACAGCGATCTGTGTGTGGACCTACCTTCTGTTGGTGGTGCTCTAAAAGCTGCTTCTGAAACTGCTCCAGGTTCTGCTGCTGCAGCTGCTCGGCCAGCTGATGGAAGAGGGAGCTGGGCTCCGACACCATGGGCCTGGAAGTGATCGGATCAATTAGATTAATCGAGGTGGTTGACAGTGAAATGACTCTTGATCACTATTTAGCCAAAACGCAATGTACTCACATCTGAGATGACGAGGATTCCTTTTTAGAATCGTCACCGCGATCAGAATCATTCCCAAAATCAAAAGGACCCAGCAGTTTCTGTAAGAAACATATAACATAATTATATTAGGGGACGTCTGTGGATTAAAGGAAGAGGACTTTTCACTTGCTCACTGCAGCTTACCTTATTAAAAGAGGAGACCCTCTGCTCCAGGGGGTTCATGCTGTTGGCAGTAGCGGCAGCAGTGAGTTGGGCTGTCAGAGCCTGCAGCTGCACCACCAGGCCTGCGTCCAGGGCCTGCAGCAGGGAGGGCTGCGGCTTCTGCTGCTGCATCTGGAGGCTCTGCACCAGCTGCTGCAGCTGCAACAGGTCACAACACAGGGTTAGAGACAGTTGTATAAAGGAAATAAATAAAGTCTTATCTAATCTTAAACACAGGTTGAATGTAATAAAATAGATTTGCTTTTATGCTACTTTATACTTCTACTTTAGTGCATGATGGAGGAAGATTTACGTTTGATGCACTCAATGTAATAAACACTTGAAGTTAGTTTATACATCTAAAATGACATTATGCTTATAATAAAGTTAATAAGTATGCAGAATTGGATCCATATTGACAAACTACAAGATTAAAATGCTCTTACGTGTATTTGTTAGAGATAAAAACTGGGAAATATACAGTATTCTATAAAGATATAATACTGTCAAAAGGGCCATTCTGAATTCTGAAGACCAAAGAATTTCAACTTTTTCTGAAGTAAAGGATCTGATTACCTGATCCACCTCTGACCGTAACAAAACAGTGACAGGGTAATGGTTTGAAAGTGGAGCTCCTGGAGGACCCGCTCACTAACCTGCTGTCCCTGGGGACTCTGTAGGATCTGTGCCACAGCAGCCACTGTGTCTGTGTTGTTAATCTGGGAGGCCCAGTCAGGCAGACCCTGCACGATGTTAGCGGGGGTCGCAGGAGTAGCTGGGCTGCCTGGACACAGAAACAGAGGGGTTACAATGTGAACCATGAAGTAAGCTCATTCTGTTGTTATATCAAACAAGTTCAGTATCCACATTGTCAGAGTGTATATGTATGTATTTGTAGGGACGGGTGGCGCAGTGGTCTGTGCATCCGATCATCAGATCAAGGGGGAGTGCTGGGGAACTCCAGTTCGAAACCCGCTCCCGCCACTGCGTCAGGCCGTTGTGTCCTTGGGCAAGACACTTCACCCGGATTTGCTCCTGTGGGTATTGTCCACAGTACATGTATAATACCAATGTATACTTGTAAAAGCGCCTCGATGACCTCGAGGCGTGAAGATGGACGGTGTGGCGCAGTGCGCTGTGCAATGATCATCAGATCAAGGTCTGCTGCTGCGTCTGTAAAGCCGGTGGGTCCTTGGGCAAGACCCTTCACCTGAACTTGCTCCTGTGGGTATTGTCCACAGTATCTGACCATTGCATGTATGATGTGCAATGTGTGTATATGTAAAGCGCTTTGAGTCATTGATAATGCGCTATAATAAATGTAAGGAATTATTATAATGATGCATGTCTCTTGGACTGACCAGGTGTTGTGTTATTGACTTGAGAAGCACTGCTGGGCATGATGGGAGTGACAATGGGCGGGGCGATCCCTGCCGCCATGTCCAAAAGAGGCTGGATGATGTCACTCTTGAAGACCGCATTCTTCTGCCACAGGTTCAGGACTCGCACTATCTTACTCTGGAAACACAGACCAAGAGAGCAAAAGCAACTGTGAAATAAGGGTAAAAGGTAATCACATGTGCGACCAAAAAAATTGCTGATGATCGAAGAAAATAGAGTTTATAACCATGTTAAAAGATAGAAGTCTGACAGAATCACATTTATAAAACAAAGGCTTTTATCAGATGCTTTTTTTTTTTATATATATCACTAATTTTAAATGCATCATTAACTATATTTTCATTTATTTCACTTCAACTGCCCTTCACATATTGCGGGCCAGTTCACTTGGTCGCAACAATGAAATAAAGTGGGGCCCATTTCTATCCGTGACCTATTCCTCAAAACACAGCTTTCTGTAAAACGGCAGCATAAATCAAGGGGTCTAATACCCTCCCTCATGAAACCATGACAAGATACAAAAGCCACATAGGGGAACACAAAGCCATTAAAATCTGTCTGACCTTATCATCTGATGGGCAGCGGTAGAGGTGCTGGAACGTGGCGATGATGTTCTTGCTGAAGCGTGGAGCAAAAACGTCCTTCTCCATGCCAAACTGGTGACGCGACTGCCTGACGATGGAGTCCACCACGTAAAGGCCGGGCACCTTGTATTCTGGTTTGCACTGTCGATGGGGAAATGGAGAGCTGAGTAAGGATCATTTTATAACAGGGAACATTTTTGAATGCAAAACTGAAATGATGTTGTACCTATTACGCTGATAAACATAAGCATACAAATAAAAATCGCTTTCAAACTCAATGTATAAACGTTTAAATAACAACTCACCTTTTGGATGAACTTCTCCACACTCTGGACAACATGCTTGTAGAACTGAAAGAGAATAAACAAAGATTTTGAGTTTTATGTACTTGTAAAAAATGTATACATTTAATTTCATCCTCAATGCTGTTTAATCCTCATTTAGAAAGGATACCTCTTTATTGTATGGTAAATTGTTAATGTAGGAAGGTGTAAAAGAGTGAGCAAACAACACAATTATTTTTCTTGAATGGGTAAGAATGGGTTTAGTGAATGTTCCTCTACTGTTCCTTTGGTGGCCTTTGCCAAGTATCTTATACAGGAGCAGAACATTTTTTAAAAAACATAAAAAGAGGAGGACATTCTTTAAATGTTCCCGTAGCTAATAACATAAGACAAATGTTTGTATGTTAGCAAGTAAGAAAGCTTAAAGTAACTCAATTAGAATACAATTTGAAAAGAGCAGAATGTCTAACAGGTGGGTCATTCCATAGTCTTGCTAGATTCTGTCCATGCACTCTTTTGTCAAATAGGGCTATTACTACATATGTGACCTGCTCTATTGAAATCAGTCGCATTGACCCGAAGACACATTTTGAGTTGTATACACTGCTGGAAAGAGGAGATTCCTAGCTTTCTAATGATATCAGGATTGTTTTTGTACTCCAAATATTAAGCAAAATATGTCACATTATATAATGACTGTGTATAATGACCGAGTCATCATTTTGAGAAAAAGGCCTTCAAAGTGTTCTCTTCTCTGGAATCCATCGATTTGATTGATTATTAGCGGAGCAAATTATAAAAATACTACGGAGGGAAGATCTTTTCGTTTGGATTACTGGTCTGGGGGAAGCTCGCGAGTGTGTGTGTTTGTGTGTATTGTGTTTGTTTCCCGGAGAAAACCCTCACGAGAAACACCGGATGTTGTTATGCCTGCTGTGACGTTAAGTTACTCCATTCTCCGCTTGTAATTATGCCGTTACAAGCTTCAAAGTTGTATTTATCATCTGAATTTGCCGAAACAAGTTTAATATTCTGAAAGTCAAGACTTTGTTTAATTGAAATCAGATGAAAACAAACTGTAACGGACCCTGCCGTGTTATTTATGATTACTATACGCGTACATCCATAATATCACCCGGAGGGCGGCGCTGCGGAAGAGCAGATTGCGAGTGAGAAGTGCCTGTCATCTTCCCTTTACAAGCTTCAAAAATGTATTTATCGTGTGATTTTGGAAATAAAAGTTTCATATTCTGAAAGCCAAGACTTTGTTTATTTAAAATCAAACAAAACACCCGAACCCCGGAAAAATAGTTTTTTACGCAAATCCACGTTTATTTTGAAATGAGCCGTTGCGACTTCCGACTGATTTCGATAGAGCGGGTCACATATCATCTCCAGGCAGCAAGAGGTGAGTAGAGGTTAATTGATAGCAGGCAGTGCTCTGTAGTTACTGGGTGAACCTTTATTAAATGTTTATGACAGGCTTAACTATGTAATATATTGTTGTTGTGAGGTGTGACAAGACACACAAATATAGAGCTAATAACCAAAGTTATTAACCTCAATGTTAGTAAATAGGCGCTTTCACACCGGAGTACTTTTCCCAGTATAGTTCCGAAAATGTGCGTTCACACCAAAAAAATCCAAAACTAGAACTTAGTTCATGAGAACCTTTCCACCCCCTTTTCAGTCAGGTACTTTCATGGGAGAAAAAGGTTCCCATTTCTGATTGGCTGGGCGGATTGCAAACCACGCCCCCGTAAAAAAAAAGAGAGAGAGCACCGGTTACTTGTATTTTTGTTGTTAGCATCTGGTTAGCTAGCTGCTCTAAAAGACATAAGGAGCCGTTTCAACAACAAGGTGGAGGGAGATAAATAGCTCAGGTGAGGTTAGGGACTCTCTGAGTGTTTAGATAGTTAATGTTAGTCTAAGTTATCTCAGTGGGTCTCAAACAAATATGTGTTTACAAATTATGTAAACACATATTTCCAAGGCACTCCTTTATAATTATTAGGATAAATAAAAACAGGTTTGAAATCATTCCAATGTATACTATAGGACAGTAAACCAAAAATATCGTTTAAAGTTGGAGAGATACAGAAATATGCATAAATAAATAAATAAATGTTAAAGGTGGGGTAGGTAAGTTTCAGAAACCGGCTCGAGTGCACTAACATTTGAAAGTACACAGCCGAAAAGAATCCGCCCCTTCCTTCAGACTTCCTTACAGAGCACCTCCTCCAACACTCATGAACGCGCACATGACGTCAGCAGACTGGTGAAAGTGGCCGCCTGTTGCTGGCGAGTCATTGAAGTACTGCTGCAATGCACGCCCAATGATGGCACGAGATACATTTGTGCGTGCACGAGATGGAAGGCTGACAGACAGGGCGGCAATCCAATCGATTGGTCGTGCTTTTTACAGTATCACGGCTTCCACAGATGACTTTTTTTTATGGATTTTTTGTCAAAGCACTTCAGATATTCATTGCTCTCGGGATGTTAAGAGCATTCCATGGAATGGAACAAAAAGTGTATCTCGAGCCGGTTTCTGAAACTTACCTACCCCACCTTTAACTGGTAAAATAAGATATAAATGAACTAAAATAAGTTACATTTATTTGTTATTAGCTATGGTAGGTTATTGGTTATGTTCACATACTTATTTGATTATTAAAATGTAAACCGGTCTTTTTCATATGGGTGTTTTAGAGTTGTACCCCCTAGATCAGGTCTCTAGTAATTGTGTGCTCAAAGTGCACCAGATTGAAGCATTTTACTTTAAAATGTTAAAAAAAAAATCTTCCTGGGGGGCATACCCCCGGACCCCCCTGGAGGATGTGACATCCACCCCCCAATTAAAACATGTTCATACAATACTGAATACATTTGAAGTTATTTTGACGTATATTACCTATGTCAATAAGTTTCTGTTTTTGTAGTGTATTTGTAGAGATGTTTCATTTAATCTTTATATATAAAATCTCGCCTAGGGCAGCAAATTGGCTAGAACCGGCCCTGCCTCAAGAGCATTTCTTGTGCTGGCAGACTCAGAAACAAATTCGGTGGGGCGCACGCACTAAAAAATTCCACGTGCTCCGCGCTCACATTATGCTGAGCCCACGTGCCTTAGCACCGCTGCTATGACTCCATCCTAGGGGAAACATTGTGCTAAATTATAAGCACACTGTTTGCTCTAACAAAGTTTGATATTATAAAACACACCTTTTGCAAATAACTACGCACATCATTCAAAATGAAAAGCCTGTGTTTTGTTTGCTGCCATCCAAACACCATACTCAATAATCAAGTCACACAAAACAAGAATGCAAATGTACCCAAACAGATAATAGACCAGGGATCGACATTAACGACTGCCCGATGGCCCGGGGCCATCTAGTATTTAGCTCGGGCAATGAAGCCTCACCTGCTGGTTGCCCGATCGGGCAATCTATTATGCCAGTATCATGCAGCTCGCGGATCAGTAATGAGTGACCCGACAGTAAAAACTAAACATATCTATAACTAGTTTAGGTAGTTTGAGGTAATTCCAGCTCTCCCCCAGCCCCTGTCAACCAAGGTGTGCCGCAAGGTTCGGTGCTCGGCCCCCTTCTATTCAACATCTACATGCTCCCCCTCGGTGAAATCATCCGCCGACATGGTCTCAACTTCCACTCCTATGCCGGCGACACCCAACTCTACATCAGTACCAATCCATCACCCCAGCTACCCCCACTGTCACTTGTCAACTGCCTCCGCGACATCCAAGCCTGGATGTCAAAAAATCTACTTAAACTCAACAATAACAAAACAGAGCTCATGGTTGTGGCCCCAAAAACACTGCTCCGGAAGGTTGGAGATCTGCTCCTCACCATCGATGGCGGCTCCATCCACCCTTCCCCTGAGGTTCGCAGCTTGGGCGTCACTCTGGACTCTAGCCTCACCTTCAACTCCCACATCAGGTCTACTGTCAAAACCGCTTTCTTTCACCTACGAAACATCTCCAGACTCCGGCCCTCTCTCCCCGACCCCGTTGCAGAAACATTAATTCATACCTTCATCTCCTCTCGTCTGGACTACTGCAATGGAGTTCTGTTCGGGGTCACCAGCAAAGCCCTGGACAGGCTCCAGTACGTCCAGAACTCTGCAGCCAGGCTCCTCACCCACACTAAGCCCTGGCAACACATCACCCCTACCCTCATCCACCTTCACTGGCTCCCGGTCATGTCACGCATCCAGTACAAACTCCTCCTGCTAACTTACAAATCTCTCCACTCCCTAGCCCCTCCATACATCTCTGACCTCCTTCAGCCCTACACCCCCTCTCGTCACCTGCGGTCCTCTGACAAAGGGCTGCTCTCCATCCAGCGCTCCAAGCTGAAAACATTTGGCAACAGAGCCTTCAGTGTCGCAGCCCCCACCCTCTGGAATTCTCTCCCCTCTGCAATCAGGAATGCAGAGACTCTGGACACCTTCAAAAGACACCTCAAACACCATCTGTTCACTCAGGCCTTTGGCCTCAACTAATATACAGTACTCAGCAACCTGTTCCTGTTTTGTTTTCTTCAGCCTATATATCTGTATGATTATTATTACTTTTTGTTGTGTTACTTCCCATTGTAAAGCGTCCTTGGGTTTCGTGAAAGGCGCTATATAAATTGAAATTATTATTATTATATGACTACCTGCTTATTAAAAGACACCTAAACAATAAGTTTTCCTCTTTGCATGAGGAACACATACAGCTCCTAATGCATAATCAGGCTACAGCCGGTGTATTTTATTATGTGAAGCACTAAATGGTCTTAGAAAAATATCGACTCTTTGTTTGTAGATATCTACTAAACTAAAGCAAATAAAGAGAGTAGGCCTGTTATACTGAGTGATATATATTTTACACACTGCTCTGCTTTCTGCACGGACCTCACAGCTGTTCTCACTGTAAACATCGCGTTGCGATGAGAGCAGGTTCTAAAATAATATCCAGGGGATGCATGCAGAGCTGTCATTGGCTGAGATAAGTCCGGCCGTGCGTCACGCCTCCACCGTTCCCGGAAATGCATCCGCGGAGGAGCCGTGGAGGAACCATCAGTGTATCCTCGGTTATAGCTCCTCCAGAGAGCCTCCTCGACGCTCGATCCTCGGTGTGCATTTAGAGAAATGAGACGTCCTTCAAAATGGCGCGCTGAAATTCATTTCCGGGTCACTACCGGAGGACCGAGGAGTCGAGGAGGGGAAATGTGAGTATTGAGAAGCCTCTAAGGACTCTTTATCATCATTGGCAAAACTGTTATCACAACTTTCCTACAAGGAAATAGTGCTGCTTGGTGATTTTAATTGGGACTGGTTAACTTCTGTGTCAGAGGATTTTAAAAACCTGTGTACCTCTTTGAATTTTACCCACATTATAGACTCCTACTCGCCCAAATATTAAGTCCCCAAATAAATCCTCCTTAATTTATCTAATTTTAACAAATGTTCCACATAAATACTCATCTGTGGGAGTATTTGCTAATGATGTGAGTGACCACTGTGTTGTAGCCACAATTAGGGACACTAAGGTCCAAAAGGTTAAACCACGTATCATCACAAAGAGAAACAAAAAACACTTTGTGGAGCAGGGTTTTTTACATGATCCGTTTGATTTTGATTGGGGTAGAATCAATTTGTGTGCTGATGTAGAAACTGCATGGTCTTATTTTTATCTTGGTTTTATGAAAATTATAGATAGACATGCACCCCTGCGTACATTTGAGTGAAGGGACGAAATAATCCCTGGTTTTCTGCTAAACTGTCCAGTCTACTTCATGAGAGAAATAATGCTTGGGCTAAGGCTAGGAAATCAGGCTCAGAGGTAGAATGGCTACGTTTTAGGCAGCTAAGAAATAGCTTCACATCTCAAATAAAAAGTGCTAAATCAAAGTACTATTTGTCAGTTACCACAGAAAACCTGAATAATCCTAGGAAATTTTGGTAAGTCATAACATCGATTTCCACTGGTGATATCCCAAATGAGCTACCTCCGTGCCTCACCACAGCATCTGGCATTATATCAGACAGGGATACTATGCTAAATTGCTTTAATAAGCATTTTGTGTCTTGTGGCTCTCTGTTTGATTCTGTCACTGACTGTACTTCTGCTTCTGTGAACGCTCCAATCCTTGACTCTGAACAATGTGGTCTGGAAAACCCTTTCAGTTTTACTCCTTTAACTATTGGTATTGTTCATGAAGCATTATCCAAGTTAGATCCTAGGAAACCGGCTGGCCCGGACAACTTAGAACCTTTCTTTTTAAAGATAGCTGCAGATTTTATTGCTCCACCTCTTACTTCTCGTTTTAACCTCTCCCTCAGCACAAATACAATTCCAAAAGTATGGAAGTCTGCTTATGTCTTGCCTTTACTGAAAGGAGGGGAGGCAACTATTTTAAATAACTATAGGCCAATCTCTAAATTGTCAGTTCTGGCCAAGGTGCTCGAACGACTTGTGAGTGAACAAGTAAAGGAGTTTTTATGTATAAATGATATCCTGTCTAAACATCAGTCAGGATTCAGAAAGAAACACAGCACCATCACTGCGACAATGAAAGTGGTAAATGACATTACTAGTATTTTAGATAATAAGCAGAGTTGTGCAGCTCTGTTTATTGACCTTTCCAAAGCATTTGACACCGTTGATCATCGCATTTTAAAGCAGAGGCTACTCAGTATTGGCATATCCAGCCATGCAGTGGGGTGGTTTGTGAACTACCTCTCTGAAAGGTCCCAATGTGTTCATTTTGATGGACTGTCTTCTGAGTGGTTAAACATTTCTAATGGTGTACCACAAGGTTCTGTTTTAGGACCACTTTTATTCTCCATATATATTAACAGCGTAGGTGATAATGTGGATGAAGCTACTTTACATTTTTATGCGGATGATACCGTGATGTATTGTGCAGGTCCCTCCATTAAAGAGGCTGTTGTTAAATTACAGGCTGTTTTTAACACTATTCAGACTCAGATCTCTGAATTAAAGCTTCTTTTAAATGTGGATAAAACCAAGGTAATGCTCTTTTCAAAAGCAAAAAAGACACCAGAGCCTGTTTTAGATATTGTAACTACGCAAGGAACAAAACTTGAAGTTGTTGCCTGTTACAAATACCTTAGTATCTGGCTTGATGATTGTCTCTCTTTTAAACTTCATGTCAATAACCTGCTTAAAAAAAGGGTTAGGCTAGGGTTCTTTTTCAGAAACAAGTCCTGTTTCTCTCTTGAGGCCAGGAAAAGGCTAGTCACTGTGACCTTTTTACCTGTGCTGGACTATGGTGATTTGTTGTATATGAATGCACCTGCCAATTACCTGAGCAAATTGGATGCTGCGTATCACAGTGCTCTGAGATTTGTCACAAATTGTAAAGCGTTTACACATCACTGTACACTGTATACCAAGGCAGGCTTACCATCACTCTCTGTACGGAGGCTCAGTCACTGGTACACTTTTATTTATAAAGCTATGTTGGGCAAACTCCCGTATTACATCTGTTCTCTGGTAAAGCGGAAAGTTGCGGGCAGCTATTGTCTGAGATCGCAGGATGTGGTCTTGTTAGATGTGCCAAGAGTGAGGACTGTCTTAGGTACAACGGCTTTTATGTGCGCAGCTCCACTTGCTTGGAACAGCCTACAGTCCAAATTGAAATTGAGAAATTTTATTTCTCTGAATGTTTTTAAGGCACGTCTGCACGAGATGCTTTCTGACACTATGGGTGTTTGTAAGTATTGGTGAATATGTAAATATGATGTCCTCTATTGTTTGTTTTTATGTTGTTTTTATGTTTCATGTGGAACTAAATTGATGCAGGTCTCCCTTGTAAAAGAGATCCATGATCTGTCTGAATAAAGGTTTGAAATGAAATGAAAAGTGCCGCTATGCAACCGGGTGACCCATGTCAATGGGTGACATGTCACCCATTGAGCATGTTTGGGATGCTCTGGATCGGCGTATACGACAGCGTGTTCCAGTTCCTGCCAATATCCAGCAACTTCGCACAGCCATTGAAGAGGAGTGGACCAACATTCCACAGGCTACAATCAACAACCTGATCAACTCTATGCGAAGGAGATGTGTGGCACTGCGTGAGGCAAATGGTGGTCACACCAGATACTGACTGGGTTTCGGACCCCCCCAATAAAGCAAAACTGCACGTTTCAGAGTGGCCTTTTATTGTGGCCAGCCTAAGGCACACCTGTGCAATAATCATGTTGTCTAATCAGCATCTTGATATGCCACACCTGTGAGGTGGGATGGATTATCTCGGCAAAGGAGAAGTGCTCACTATCACAATTTTTTTTCAGATTTGTGAACAATATTTGAGAGAAATGGTTATTTTTGTGTATATAGAAAATGTTTTAGATCTTTGAGTTCATCTCATGAAAAATGGGAGCAAAAACAAAAGTGTTGCATTTATATTTTTGTTCAGTGTAGTATAATAGTATAGCCAGTATACTATTATATATATATATATTATATGTATAGCCAGTCTATGGTCTTGACCAACAAATGAAGTATTTCTTATAGCTATGCAGGGCAAGCAAGCGAGCAAACAAGAACAAACAAGTGAAATGAAGAATACAATTTAAATGGTAAAATATAATATTGTGGTGGTTCATCTTATAATTCAGTCTAGAGAATGCACCAGACAGCATCTAAGACCGGCAAAAATCTAAATTTTCTAGGGGGAGGTCCCCCAAACCCTTCGTGTGCGTCATTTCATCCGCGCGCATTTTTCAGGGCAATCTCTATTGGGCTCAGGGCCATCTGTAAATTAGCTTAGATGGCCCACATGGCCATCTCCCAAAATCCTTAATGTCATACACTGCAGACACAAACTTTATAAATTAAAGTATACATTGGATTTAGGCTTACTTATCGGTGTGCACAGCAATAGAGGGCTATAGAACGAGTTAAAGAGGAAATTGAAATATACAATATTTTGTTTAACATCCAGTTACTAAGTTCATGTCATCTTGAGTTTAAGTAATCGGCCATAGTCTATTTTTACACATCGTTACAAATAAAACACTCCAGACTATACACCATACAAAGTATATTTCAAGGGATTTCATTTATCTTGTATTGAGTGTATGTGTATTTATATGATTTTGTGTGTTTTATCAAAAGATCCCCTGTTTCAGAAATTGTGGTTTAGCAAATGCAAAAAACTATAAAAGCTCAAGTTTTGCAATTTGCCCGTAGATGGAGTCAGAGTGCAGAGGACTGCATGATCAGTTAAAAAACATTTGTAATCAAATAGACCACATGTTGAAACATGGTCATTTCAATGGTTTGAAGCCACAGATGAAACCTGTCATTCTGCTGTTAAGATGATAGCATTTTACTAAATGCACATAAGATATTTCCATAGTGAAATTAATCATATTCCATTTTGTAAAGATTTGTTCTAAAACAGCAAAAGCCTCATGTGGAAATATTTCTCACTTGAAAATAAACCATTTATCCAATCAAAACAAATACATCCCTTATTAATAAACACATCTAATTGTGGTTTAGCAAATGCAAAAAACTATAAAAGCTCAAGTTTTGCAATTTGCCCGTAGATGGAGTCAGAGTGCAGAGGACTGCATGATCAGTTAAAAAACATTTGTAATCAAATAGACCATATGTTGAAACATGGTCATTTCAATGGTTTGAAGCCACAGATGAAACCTGTCATTCTGCTGTCAAGATGATAGCATTTTACTAAATGCACATAAGATATTTCCATAGTGAAATTAATCATATTCCATTTTGTAAAGATTTGTTCTAAAACAGCAAAAGCCTCATGTGGAAATGTTTCTCACTTGAAAATAAACCATTTATCCAATCAAAACAAATACATCCTTTATTAATAAACACATCTAATTAATACCACCTTGCACAATTTGCTGGAACAATCACAAATATTAAGCTTTTAATTCTGCACTCAAGGAAATCTGACTGAATCAATTGGTGTCACTCAAAACACTATTAGCAATATAATATTAGGAATAAGGTTTCAGCTGCACCAGCCATTGTGCTTTTATCCAGAAGCCTGAAATGGTTTCACTGAAAAGATCAATAACCCGAGAGGAAAGACAACTTGAAGACTGCTGTTATAAAACCAAGCAGAATGACAAGAGGAGCAGCGTGAGCCTTCATTAAGTAGAGTAAACTCATCTGAAGACAAGTGCATCACAAGTCTCAGCATGCTTTGACAATAGGGATGCTCCGATCGCCAATTTTGGGGCCGATCTCCGGAATCAGTATCGGCCGATACCGATCCGATCGAGTGAGCGGGGCCAATGGGGATCTTCCATTTAAAAAGGCCCGGACACACCAATCTGACAACAAATAACTAACACAGACGGACCCCGACTGTTCTCTGCATTTTGGCCATGTGTCGCACTGGAACACACCGCAAAGAATTCAGCCGACGGCTAAGAAGCACATACGAACTGCGCATGCGTGTGTAATGTAGTAATGTATTCGTCATTCAAAAGAGGCAACAACCGGAAGACAGACTGCATGATAACCCGAGAGAAGAAGAACAGACTGTGTGATATAAATAAACAACAAATAGCGTGTGCGTTCCATTTTCACTCTACAACGAGAAGATCATGGGGCTTTCCCGAACCTGTGTCGAGAGCTGGAGTTAAATGAAATCTCAGATTTGCCTTCTTAATCGTTTGTTTGGGTCCCTCACTTCCGTCTCGCTTCTCATGCACTGATTCGCTAGCTGAACAGCCAATCAGAGTGGCCGACTGCCCACTGAAAAGGCGTCGGCCCGGCTGAAAAGACCAGACGGTGCGGCACACACCAATCTGAGTAGGGCGCGCCGACGCTCATCATCGGCCTGACGCCCACCGACGCCGATAGTCGGCCTTGTGTGTCCGTGCCTTAAAGTGATGTTTAAAACTCAGTTAATGGGGCTCATTCACTGGCGCTTCCACAAACAACCAACATAATTATTACATTCAAATGAAGTACATTATTCAAGTTTACATTAACTTTGGATAATAACACGGAGAAATTAGTGGAAGCGCTCTCTTTTCCTCTCTCCCTCTCCTGACAGCCTGTCAGTATCGTCTCATGCAGCTCACTGATCCAGTAATGAGTGACCAGACAGTGAAGAATACATATATTTATAACTAGTTTAGCTTGTTCCAGAGGTAGATCAAATAGCTAAGTGTGATAGGTCTAACTCTTAGTGTGTGTTTTGCTACGCTCACCGGTCCGTCACAGCGGGTGGGGCTGCAGGATTTCTGCTTCACACACGTTGCATATTACCGCTGTTACTGTCTTTTTCGGACACCTTAAAATACTGCCAGACTGGTGAAGCCATTTTGGCGAGCTTGTTTTGCCGCGCACAGAGAAAAGTGTCATGTATCGGCATTTATAGAGCGCACCGATCGATCGTTGATAAATATCAACCATGATATTGTCAGACATTCTCAGACACTCCGCTGCTCCTCCGTGCAGAGTCTGCAGCGGTTCCGCCAAACCCCCCGACCCGTCCTGTAACACGGAGCCCGTTTCCTAAACCATGCTAAATGTATGTGTGTGTGCATGAAGCTTAGTTATGATCGGTCATAATAACACATAATTTGGTGATGATTCAATCGTTTACAGTGAAATGTACAGCATACTTTTGGCCATAATCGCGCAGCCCTACAAATGAACTGAGATTTCCACATAAATGTTCTTTAGCAAGTGTGCAGAGCAATTTAGATTTAAAATAGCAATTTGAAGGATGGATATTTGTAAAAAAAAAAAATGGTGTGTAGATTAATAATTTAAGATTTCATTTGAATGTATTTGTAGTACTTACTACTTTCTATTTTTATTGTGTCATTTGGTGGCATCAATGTGTGCATTTGATACAGATAATGGAGCAGTTGCTTTAGGGCCTCATATACAGTATAGCCCTTAAGGTCTAATAATGAGATCCTCGACACCCCCCTCTCCACACAGAGCCGCCCCACATATCAAACCCCTGCCTATATTTAAATAGATTTGACCAATGATTATAAAATCGGCACATTCAACAATCTATTCACCGTTAGACATCGCTACATTATATGATCTTGGTAAGGTACATTCAAGTTCATTTGAATTCTCTAACAAAATATTTTTTTAATCTACAGGTGCTGAGTCAAACCAAGGAAGAGGGACTGAGATGACCATGTTTCAAGCTACATAAGTGACTGTCATAATAAGTAATACAAGTTTAAAGTTTGGTAAAAGATAAGACAACATAAGACTGGAGCAAATGCAATAGGCAGTTTATAACCATGTAAATTCCATTAACATCTCAAGTAAAGAAAAATCAGCATGAGCACTGATGGTGTCCGCATAGAAATGCTGGCCCTTTCTTTTTGCATAGAGTTTTCTTATGAGGAGGTATATGCTTGTTGTAATGAACCACAATTACAAGCGGGCACCATTCATTTATCCACAACACTGTCCTGCAAATAGTTAACAATAGGAAAAACCTAGCGGTTAACATATTAAGAAGTTATATAATATAACATGCTTACATGCTTTACACACTTGGGCTTATGCAGCAACCTGTTACCATGGATGAATTCTGGGTTTAAGCTCAACAAATATAAATTAATCTCTGAATCTCTGTTGGCAATCGCACTGACTATTTCTTTCTGTTTGATGGAGTATGCTAGAATGTCAAAAATTAACAAAAGAAACACTAACATTTTAAGCCACTCATTAAAACTTTTCAACAGATTGAGCCACAAATAAGCACACTTTGAAAATGCCATAAATCAGGCTCGTGTTTATATAAGCGTTGATATCTTGTTGCAGTGTGCTTCTTATATTGAAAACCCACATGTTCTATTTGAATTGACAGAAATACATCTGACTGCCAATTTAGTCAACACCTTACTGCAGCCAGAGAGGAGAAATACGAAGGTTGTACAAATCAGTAGGATGTATGTTGGAATATTCTAAATGTTCCTGCTACAAAAAATGTTTAGCATACATTTTCTAAGATCATAAAATTACACATTTTTCTGCTCAACAGAATTGGACAGTCAGGGCTCTAAACAAACCTCAGTATGTTTACTCTGCACATTCTCCTAAGTGTTTTAGGTTGCCCCAGTTGATAGATCTTGCTCAAGGCAAAGGTGTGTAGAACTATTCTGAGAATGATGCAATGTTCCCAGACATCATGCAATAATAAGAATAACAAAGATGATATATATCTGGCCTAAACAAGCATATGTCTGCTGAATTCACTTGGTGAAAGGCAGGGGGGACAGGAAACGGAGCGGAAAGGATTGTAGGCATCAATAACAAGAACCAGCCTTTGGACAACAGTCCCAAATGTTGTATATTTTAAAGCTTTGTATCTAACCAGTGCTGTTGAACAGACATATGCACTAGGGCTGCACGATATTGAAAAAAACTGACATGGCGATTTCCCCCCCCCTGCGGTATATATTGCGTATTTTTTAACCTGTTAAGCCCCAAAGTCCCGGCGGGTACTTTACTTTTTTTTTCACGACACTGTGTCTCAGGGGATCTTAATATTGAAGAACCTATTAATGTGTTATACCAGATTAACGGAAATAATCTTAGCTAACTGACGATACAAACAATTTTTACCAAAACACAAGTCTCATAAGAAGCATCTAAATGTTGTGATGTCTGTGTTTGCTTCCCCTGTTGCGAGATCGGATCGCTTAGATACTATACTTAAATAATCAGTGGAGTCTCAGCTTTAATCGGATATATTGTATGTGCAGTTTCGATAAGTAATAAGGGTATCTTTATTTTGAATTCTGTGCTAAAGTGCGTTAGCATTTAAAAAAAAAAAAATGAATAAAACCGCACGTCCCTGCGGTGTGAATATCGCGCATGCGCATATCGCGGTTATCGCCATGACACGGTATATCGTTCAGCCCTAATATGCACAAACATATAAATAGGGATGGGTTCCGAGCCCCGGTATTAAATGGGCCCCGGGGATGAATTATTAAAGACCGTGGTACCGTTGAGCTCCGACGTTATTGGTCTTTTTATCGGTACTGAAGACATGTAAAAAATATAGGTCATATGTATTATTGCTACACAAACATTATATTGCAGTTTTAGTGTCGCCAACTCCGTTTCTAATATGCAAAAAGACTGCAAAATGCGTCTATGATTATTTTTAGTATTTTCAATCTTTCCAATCCAAACGAGAGATCTCTCTCCCGCCTGCTTGCGGGGGGGCAGGGCAGTTTACACACACGCAGCTGCTACATGCAGCAACACACACACGGAGGAGATGGCGGAGAGAAGCGCTCCAAGGTGTGGTTAAACTTTACCCGTCTCGATGTGGACAATGCTCGTTACCAAAAGTGCAATAAGAGTTTAGCATGTAAGGGCTGTAACACGAGCAATTTGTCTAAACATTTAGCAAAAGTGCTCCACATTCAGACGGAGGAATGCACAGTTTTCGACCGTCTTTCTAGTAGCTCTGTAGCCCCATCCACGAGTAACGTTTCCATGTCAGGTGTTATGTATGCTAGCAGCAACACACGGAGTTAACTCAATTATACAAACATGGGTTAATGATTAGAGGTAACCGAGTTATTTATTTTGTTAAAGTTTCAGCTATTCTGTTTACAGTTCTGTCATCACATTATTTAATACGATTTGTTAAAACATTGTTGTTTCTTTTGATGTGAAATATTATGTATTTAATTTAAATAAAAAGCAATGTTAGCTTTGTTCACAATTTGTTTAGTTAGTTTACCTTATTTTTTCTCTCCAAAAGAACCGATAAGAGTACCGTTAAAAGACCAGACCGATAAGCGGTATCGATAAAAGTAGTAGTACCGTTAAAACCTTAACGATACCCATTCCTACATATAAAAAGGCCTTTTCAATGCACACATTTCAACTGGTAAAAGCAGCTAATTGTGTAACTAATGTAAATGATGTTGCACTGAAGTGTCAAATGGAGCAGTGACAGTATTAGAGTGAGTCATTATGCACAATACCAGTTAGCCATTTTAATATGTACACCTGTGATTTTTCTACTGCGACATGTCCCAATGTCAATATTTCCTGAATGAGGTCAACCCCAAGCACCTGGTGACAAAGTTCTATCAGACTCAACTCTGCACAACGTCAAAGAGGAAGGACTTATACTTGGTTAACATGGGAGTCAGAAAGATGACAATAAAGGTGTCACTTGGAAGGACTGTGGTGCCTGATAAGGTGGTTATTTGCACTTTCCCTCTATTTATTCATTTACAGCAAGAGTCAATAAAAAGCATGTGATGGCTTTGACAGTTTTGCCAAACAAAGAAACGGATACCCCGAATTTCAGGGACAGCTGATGTCATAATACAGCTGCCAGCACTGTGTTGGCATAGTATAAACAATGATGACAACAGTGTTGAATCAATGATATCAGGAAACAAAACAGCAAATGAACTGAGGAAAGCAAGAGAAGACTTGTCTTCAGATGAAATCGAATCTTATTATAATCCTAAGGAAAGAAAAGGCCTCCAATTCAAATACTGTTTCTTTTTTCGGTTAAGCACATTAAGGCTCTGGCCGTTTTTTGATCGTTTATGGCAGGGGTGCCCAACCTTTTTTTAACCGAGAGCTACTTTTAAAGTTGCCAGTCTGCCGAGATCTACCAGTCCAAATAGAGAGGCGTAGCCATTACTGACAGCCTACTACCAGGTAAATACACACTTCTACTTGTATAAAACTGACCTTTGTACGATTAATACTTCATAAAATACTGCAGATCTTTTATCTTACCTCTTTCTAATCTACACACATACAAGTATTTAACTGAAGTTACACAACAGTGTTGTTGATACAGAGTTGGAGTTTATTCACACGTCACTACAGTGGGTAATGTTTTCAAGAAACATTGAACAGTGCTGCCACATGACACAGGAAAAAAAGAAAATACAATGAACCCTTTCTTTGCCATTATATACAAATAGTGTTGCTACAAAAGTATAAATTAGGCTTACTAATAAGACAACTCAGATCTGAAGCTACACAGGAATCTGCTGCCAAAGTGCAATAAAAAAGACAAAATGAATAGAATCAACCCCTTTAAAATAGGATGCAAGCAACACTAGTTTCTTAACCTGAATTGATAATAGACTATAATCAATTTAAGTTTGCATTCTTATACCATTTTGTACAATAATTATAATGAATAAGTTCAAACAAACTAAAACGTACAGCTGATTAATAACGGTATCTAACTTGAGTTTTTATTATATCAAAAACCTGTTGAAATGCTACTGTTATTTTTACTGTCCCCCAAAAGCGCGTCGGCAGCCTCCAGGAATGCTTCTTTCACAACTTCGCCGTCTTTGAAAGACTTCATGTGTTTCTCAAGAACGTGACTGACACGATAAGATGCTCTGGTAGCAGCCTTGCTGTTGTTGTTGGGCCTGGTGAAAATGGACTGCTGTGCATTTAGCTGTCCTTTCAGGCCCCTCCCCTTTTGGGAGCATAGGGCAGAATTAGGAGGGAATTCCGTCTCGTAGCGTTTGTGCACTGTTTTGAAATGCCGCTCCTAAATTACCGTTCTTTGATAAAGCCACGCTCGCATTGCAGATGAGACAGATGGACTTTGAATTGGAATAGATACAAAAATAATCATCCTCCCACTCGGAGTGAAAATTATATATTTTGGGCTTTTTTTGCTTCTACTCCTGTTGACACGGACAACGACACATGGGGGTCACGGCGGCCAATCACAACTCTTTAATGCGTGCAAGTACATTATTCTGGTACAGGAAGTTTATGTTATAGGACATTAATTTATATTTTTAGACACATCTCGCGATCGACTGGGAATCTCCCCTGGTCGATCGACTGGTTGGGCACCCCTGGTTTATGGCAACAAGCTAAACATTTACATAAAAAGGGATAAGGTTTATTGTAAATGTAACTATTTTGAGTTTAACGTAGAAGTGCTTTTAACAGTCGATATAAATTATAAAAATATTTCACTTATCCTAGATGAGCTTTCATACTTTAGTCACGGTTGTTTTCCTATCAAAGGTGGGGCCAGAGATAAGAAACGACAGATTGAAAGCGCAATACATTCTACTAAGTAAATCTTAATTGAAGGATAATAGTGGCATTTGACAAATGCACTTACTCGGGGTGGAATCACGTGTAAATCATGTATAAACCAAATCATCTGCATAACATTTCAGGAGGATCGTTTTTGAGATTGTTTTCATCACAGCCCTCCTCTTTCTGTTTGCAGAAAAGAGGGAAACAACTTACAACACAGTGGCAAGAAACTCAACGAGAGAAGATCATCTTTAGTTTAAAAGCAGTTGGGCAAGCAAGTTTGGTCCATTTGAGTTCTGAATGGAAGCCACGGTGCCCATGTTTAACTAATTGAGCTGATCAGGCAGGACGCATGGCCTGCTGCAGAGTTCCCGTTAGCCGGTATTTACTGGATTATGACCGGTAAAATATGCTGAAGACCGGCAAATCTAAATCTCTCCGGTCAAAGTGTCCGGTCAAAATAATTTCCGTTTAGCGCAATACCGCATCAGTTGCGCAACTTGCGCCACTTATGTGACAGACAAGAAGAGTATGTGACAGACAAGAATAGTCAATTCTAATGTCTAACACTTAATGTGGAGAAAGAGATGTCTTGTATGGGATGATTGTGCGTTGATCTGTTGGTAATGCCTCGGGGTTCCGGTGGGCATGTAAACAAATGCATAATGCTGCGCTATACTTTGTGGCCTCACCCAGTTGCATAGCGACGTTTATTGTTTAGGTGTCTTTTAATAAGCAGGTAGTCCTATCATTAGCTAGAACTAGCTGGATCTGATCGATATGGACATAAACGCGAGTGAAGTCTAATCTCACGGGAGAGAGCGATCAGCTGCTGCTGACGAGTCGACACGCAGCTCTGCATAATCACATGCAGCGGTGAGCGGACAAAACACACACTTCAGGTTAGAATATCACACGTAGCTATTTTAATGACCTCTCAAACTACCTAAACTAGATATATATATGTTTAGTTTTACTGTTGGGTCACTCTTTACTAGGGTTGGGTATCGTTTGAATTTCCACGATTCCGATTCTACTTTTCGATTCCGGTTCTCAATTCCGATTCTTTGAGGGGCAGGGTAAAAAAAATGATTACGTTCTTGTTGAGAAAAACAAGCATATCTGCCTTCTCAGGCATACCAGGAAGAAATGTTTGAACATTTTAAAGCAAAATGCTTCAATCTGGTGCACTTTAAGCAGAATTACTAGAGACTAGATCTAGGGGGTACAACTCTAAACATCCATATGAAAAATATCGGTTTACATTTGAATAATTAAATAAGTATGTGAACATAACCAATAATTTATTTATGCATATTATTTTATCTCCAGTTTAAAACGATATGTCTGGTTTACTGTCCTATAGTTTACATTGGAATGATTTCAAACCTGTTTTATCCCAATAATTATAAAGGAGTGCCTTGGAAATATGTGTTTACATAAATTGTGATCAAAACGTTTGAGACCCACTGAGATAACTTAGACTAAAGTGAACTATCTAAACACTCAAGAGTCCTTTACCTCACTGAGATGACGTTATCAGCCTCTCAGTCTGACTGGAGAGGACTCTCCCTCCACATCATTGTAGAAACATCTTCTTCTTCCGTTAGAGCAGCTAGCACCAGATGCTAATAACAACAGCGCCGGTTCCAGTGCACCCTCCCTTTCTCCCTCGCTCACTCGCATTTTTGGCTGTGAGCTGCGGGTGCCAGATAAGCCAACATCCCCCATTTTACCACTTGCAGCGCCCATCGTACAGGGCGAATGAAACGTGTAACCGGGGTGAAAAAGGGTGTTACATTTACTTAATTATGAATGTTGTTACATCAAGGCCGAAAATTAGGATGAGCACCAACGGTCAAAACATTTGTTTTCCCTCCCAGAGCTGTCAGCGCAGCGCCTCCCAGATCTGGCACCCTAGGCGAACATCTATAACGCCAGTGCAATGGGCCGGCCCTGGTCTCAGGTTACACTGTAGAAAGTGTAGGTACAACGCTACATTTCCCGCCTCGCCGCAGTCATGCAGTAGGCTACGGAGAGCGGCGAGAAACATTTCCTCAGGCATCGAAAAGCGGAACCAAAATTCACATTTCTAAATGATGCCGTTGGAATCGAAATGTTGGAACCGGTTCTCTGTACCCAACCCTACTCATTACTGATCCGCGAGCTGCATGATACTGACGGGCTGTCAGGAGAGGGAGAGCGCTCCGTGTAATATTCCCGTGTTATTGTAAATTACTGTACACTTTTGAATAATGTAGTTAATCTACTATTATTAGTTTGTTTAATATCGAATTATATCAATTTGTTTTAAAGCTCAATAAATAACAAAGAAGACCTTTGACCGGCACTTTTCAAATTTTGTCCGGAAGATTTAAACTTTAACGGACATGTTGACCGGCGAAAAAATATTCTAACGGGAACTCTGGCCTGCTCCAGACCAACGGGTATTGAAATTGTTTCATTTCAGAATCAATGTGTAATCTGATCAGTTGCTGTGATAGCACTATTAGAACAAAGGGATTTGTGAATTGCAGTTCACAAATTACAGTTACTGCTTATTATTCCCTGTTGCCCCATCACATTAACTATTATTATTTCACCAACGCAAAATGGATGGAACTGTCAAGAATTTGTAATCATGTCACCAAACATTACAGGATGTAATTAGGGAAAGTAATGCTTTAAATATATATTATTAATATATACAAGAACAAAACTAAAGTATTCTGTTAGCGTGTCACTAAGGTGTGCCAGTGGAGCAGGGTACAAAATAAGCCACTTGCCAAATGCTGGTAAAATATTAAAGTGGCATGTAGATTTGCTTTGCAAGAGCATCATCTATTGAGTACATTGGAACCTACACTATGTTTTTTGGCAGGTGAAGAAAGCGTTTATTTCACGGTGCAGTGAAATTAATAGGAACAAAATTTGCTCTACGATATGCTTTAATTGAATGTAATAATGTAAATTGTGTCTTGAATACTAAAATCTTGTCAGCAGATTTGACATGTTCCTTGTACTCTCACAACATATACTATGTGTGTGCCAGTATGAAAAACACAGCCACACTATGTGTAAGTGTACACAAGACATGAGTCACTGCTCCCCTGTCAAAACAAACAGTCAGTGTTTATGCAGCGTGTCACACACAACTCTAAGGGAACTAAATTACCGTGTCAACAAATACGGTAATGTATTAATGTGACACTCACAGAGGTTCACTATCCAATGAGTACCAACTCTCAAAGATTCAACACAAAGTGGGTTTTATGAAGACCCAAAAATATCTATGTGCAAACTGTGTGTTTACTATGAAAGCAGCACTTTAAAGAATTTGGATCATATCCAAAAGCCAACATGTTAAATCACCGATGGCAACATGTGTCTTTGCATCCTCACAACTCCTGAATATAAATCCATGAGGATGCAGCATGAAAAAAGGAAATGTTCTGATTTGACTATCAAAGATAAATATGCAGTAATTACACCACAAACTGTACGCTACCACAAATCATTGTCTGACGTCATCAGACAATTCAAAATGAACTATATTGAACCTTCAACTTCCAACAAAATCAGAAGAGCAAAGCCAGCTTTGACCAATGCATTATAAGAATATGCAACAGCAAAATCCCCACTCTTTGGGGTGTGTGGGAGCAAGATTACGTTTTTTAATGATTTAAAAATCTTCCATCTTCCTTTTGAAACAACCCATACTCCTACCTAAGCTGGTTAGGGATTCTCTTATCTCTTTGTAACTCTCTCCACCCCATCCTCCTGCTTCACTTTCAGTGCTTTGGGGGAGCTGGGAGAGCTGCTGAGGGAAGGGGAAACGGGTGTTATTCACATCAAAATAAAGCACAGCAGTTCCTTTAGAGTACAAAACAGGACAAGAAAACACACTGTCAGGAGATTCATTGTTAAAGACTGGATTCCTGGACTCGCTGTCAGGCTTTGCAATCCTCAAATAATTCAGATGTTATAATAATAAAAGAATATAGAATAATATTTTCATTCTTTGCCTGCATCCATTAAAATTCTCTTAGAGCACTTTTATAATTCAGGATGATTTTTAGCAGCTTTTTCTCTGAGAGGACCCGGTTTCAGGAAACCAAGAAGGCTTAGGACACGAATTACAGAAAGTGTCTTTCTGGCAACGAGAAATCTTAATATAACGAGAAATCTCGACTATTATCTATTAAATTAAAAGTTATACGGAAACAGATTTCCATGAAGATTGCTAGTATTATTATACTCTTTTTATATATCAGAAGATCTAGCAGATTGGGCCTCCATAAAATAATCTTGAATATGTATTTAAACAAACCCTAGTAACATCAATGCCAAAGAACCACCGTGGCAGACAAAATGCACTAACAGGTTTCTGCCTAGAGATGATGACGTTATAGGTCGAAAGTTATGATGTGTTTAAATTCAGCCATTGCCAATGATTGATGCTTTTAGGATGCTTTACTGCAGCTGTTTTACCACGGTCACATGACGGCTCACTTTCACTCGATTTAAAATGCGCAACCACAGTCCCAAGGGTCTTTTAAAAGTCCAGTTTCTCCTGTTTGCCAAGTGTAACTACAGGGTTGTGTATATTGCAGTGCTACCAAACACAGGTGACTACACAGCAGCACTGTGACTGAGTGTTTTCAGTTTAAA
This sequence comes from Pseudochaenichthys georgianus, assembly GCF_902827115.2. Classification (NCBI taxonomy): domain Eukaryota; kingdom Metazoa; phylum Chordata; class Actinopteri; order Perciformes; family Channichthyidae; genus Pseudochaenichthys; species Pseudochaenichthys georgianus. The sequence continues at coordinate 20,201,005 of NC_047524.1, forward strand.
GACTTGCAGAAGACGCAAAACCATAGTAAAATACTTGCATATTAACCGCTACTGGTAATACCGTTTACCTAAAATGTTTAACCCATCCATAGTACCATTCACACCTAAAAGTAATTCCACGGTTGTTTTTATCTATGTAGATAGAAGAGGATTAGTATAAATTTACAAGGGCTTAGGATTTACAATCTCTGCATTTCTTACAATTCAAAATGATAATATCTGTTATGAAAAGGGTCTGCTGCTATAACTAAAGCAAAACATGTGTTTGCTTTTGTATAGACAGAAAATACAAAGATGTTTTACTTATGTTCGATTTTTTTTTTACCACTGACTGAAAGTTAAAATGTCCTTTATTGCATAGTCTAACTTTACTTTTGTTACAACAGTAAAGCTTATAATGATTCTTTTGAGGGCTTGAGACCCTCTCAACACCAGTGTGGTCTGTGAATATGTCCATCTGGCCGAGTGTTCAGGGTGATCCGAGTCTTCAACTACATCACGATTCCTAGATAATGTATTTTTTTTTTTTTTTAAATAAAACCCTGCATGTTGTGAGGCGAGATAGAAACCAAATCTCAAACTGATCATATGTGTCTGTAAGTTTACTGTGGTACCATATGCAGACAATAGGGAAAACTATGAATCCTGTACGCCTTTTCATTAGTGGCTTTAGAGAGCGAAAACTCAAATATGTAACATCACAAAATATGCCAGCATTTTTGTTACACACTACATACCTAATGTACTGGATAGTGCATTGTGTTACATTTGACATAATGTACAATATATGAAGTGAAAAGGAGACTGTCGCATTCTGGTATAGCAGTCAGAATTTTCAATACTAAAAAACACAATAAAAAAAGTGCCAAAACCCATAAATTAGAGACTTCGAGATACTTATTGTTGACACCTTTGATATTTTTATCCTTAACTAGTCACACCATAGTTATTTTGGAGTCCCACTGGATCTAGTTGCAGACAATTAAATACTCTTACAAACCCTTTACCGTCTTGTACAAGACTGCATAATATAAGGGTTGTCGACGAACCAGTATTCACAGGGGTAAGTGGGATGTCTAAAACCAAGAACTAGGTAGTTTGGAGGAGTTTACAGGCTTTTTTTCTGTTAATTTTATTGTTGTTGTGATTAATATGAGTCTAGAATATACATGTTCCTCTTTGTTTACATGTTAGATTCATTTAAGAATGTGTTATAGAACCTAGATGTTGTTGGAATTATGTTTAAATATATTTAGTATTAATCAGACGACATGTGATTAGGCAGTTTGTGGCTTAAACAGATGTTCTTTTTTATATAAATCAATAACTGTTCAACCTAAAGCTTACAGTCTTATAATATATTACTCTAAAAAGAGAAATTGAAGCATGCTTTTAAAGATTTACTAAATATCTAAAAACACTTGTCGGCCTCCCTTTTTGTAGTAACAGAAATGCTCATATTTATATATTTCTCATGAGAATATGAAAATAGATTTTGACCATTTCTTTATTCCCTTTTACCTGCCTTATCCTTTATAGCTACATACTTACTTTTATAGCTTTGATTCCAGATTTGGTGATCTGGGTCATCTTGGCCTTGGAGATGGGTGGCTTGTACTCATTCAATGAGTACAGCTAAAAAAATGAAATGAGACAAAAGACAAAACAATGTGTTATAATATGTAACTACTAAAACATAAATCACTAAACGAACCAGCAGTAGCCCAAAGCATCATCCCCTCTCGTCTGTGAACCTTCATTTTGAATATTTGTGGTGAGAGCCACCGGGTTCATACTGAGACGATGTAACGATAGTTGTCTTGCCTCTGACTCATGTTATTTGTTTTGATTCTATCATAATACCATACACGATGTAAATGCTGTGGAATCATATTCGTGTTGTAAATTACGAGTGCATGGTGAGGTCAGCATTAACCCTGATATATATTGCCAAAGCACAGACTTTGTTGTCAATGCATTCAAATCGGTCAGCTATTAGCTGTTAGCCTTCTAATGGCTAGCTATATAATTGAACAAGGTTATCTCAAGTCATTTGTATTCTGTGCAACAGCTACGTTGCAGGAAGCTAACGCTAGTACGGTCAGATTTAAGTGGGAATTATTATCTGGTAAAAGGGATTTGAGTGCGGAGTAGTTCACGCACGTCCATATTAGTTAGTTAGCACTCCAAGTTACGGTGTGGCTAACTTGTTGTAGCTAGCGGCAGCTAGTTAGTTCACGTTAGCACCAGTGTGGAAATATTTGCTCATTGACTGGCATCCAAACAATATGTGTGTTGAGAAATATATTCTCTTCACAACTATAGATAGTACAGTTAATATAATTCAGACTCGGAATAGCGTAACGTTATCGCTGTAATGTTGTGAAAAGCCTGAGGCCTTGAATGGGACTGCCCTCCTCTCCCTTTCTGCTATTTGATGCTAATGTTAGCATACGAGCTAGCGCAAACGTTAATAATAAAACATGTTCTACTCTCGGTGCTTTCAAAGTTGCGAAACGGGTCAAAACAAACCTCATTGTTAAATGATTTGACGGCCTCCATAGTGTTGCTCGTAGGTGACTGCAAATGTTTAAAGATATCTCCTCAATAACCGGTTACAGACATGCATGCTCGACGTTTGGCGAGATGGAGGAGACTGCCAATATGGCGCATAACCTCAATAGACAATCTGTATAGACGACCCCTAGCGTCAGCTTCGGGAGACGAGAAGGAGTACCAAAAGGTCCCTTTGCTTTCTTGTAGCTATACAAGCTATGATCCAAATAAACATCACAAGAATTGTTGTACACGAAGTCAGAATCATATATGTTTGCAATGACCACATACCATTTTACATTTTTTTGATAACACTTTATTTCCCTGTATACAAATAGGCACAATCTGAAATTACTTTCATACCAGAATCGAGATCACAGAGAATCAATGTCACACATCCATGTACAAATATTCACAGTTAACATTTAACATGAACAACATATAAAACATGGTTTATAAAAAATTCATCTTTGTGCCTGGAGCTTGGTTTGGCCACCTTCTAGCTCTCCTAAACCTGTTGCTCTCTGGAGCTGTGGCTGTGCTTATAAGTGATAGATGGGAAATTCTACTCTATAAAAGCCTGCGGTGGTCTATCTCTAGGACAATATAACGTTTTTTTCCTGAGAATGATCTGTCATGTATTCTATGCTAACAATACTAATACGTCCTACCTTAAGTCAAGTAGACAATATTGGTATTAAAGTATTTTTCACATCAATATAAAATATAAATTAAGTTATTGATGTTTGTGGTTGAAAAACTCCAAAGCAGGTTTGCATTACGGTTTTATGTTCTAGATTTGATGTTATATATAGTACAATTAATAGAAACTTTGACTCTTTAATAGTGAAAACCCAAAAGTTATCACAACAACATTTATTCAGTTAGTGCTGGCCCCAGTGTTCAGTGTGGAATGATAAGTAGGATGATATCAGTTACAGGGCGAACAACATGCACCAATCATTTAAAACAGTCGCTGTAAAACACATGTGTAACAGGCAGTGAAGGTGCATGGCACCAATAATTGACTGAACAGTAACAGTTCAAATGTGTTTACTACTGATGAAGTCAAAGTAGATAAAACATACAGTAAACACAAGTGTTTCCACGCAGAAAACAATGGATCCATTATTACAACATACTCCATCATTCCAAAAATATGCACAGGTTCACATAATTACATCATAAAAACAATCTGTAAAATGAGCTAATCTTACAAATCGAACAGTAAAAGTAATACTAAGACACGTTTCACATTTTAACGCGACCTGCTAATCATATAATGTCCAATTAGGAACTAAAAACACAACTCTTCATTGATCCAGTTACTTGTTGAATAGCACTTACAAACCACTGATATGGAACAGTAGTCTCAATTGAAAACAGCAGTGTGTGTGTGTCCACAGTATGTGAGTGTGAGGTCTCTGAGTCCAGTAAAAGCAGTCACGAGGAGTCCTTATAAACTGGTCTCGACCACAGGAACAGCAATGACTGACGCTGCAGCTTTTGTGGCCTCTGGTTCCACCTGCTGGTCATGTTTAACACAGATCTCCTGCAGCAAGGGTCCATTGGCCTCCTTCCACTCTTTGAACTTTTCTGAGGTAAGCCCGGGTTCAGTCAACACCTGCTCTATTGCATTTAGGTCTGCCTCTTTTGACTGTGCAACGAAAGGAGAAAAAAAAAATAGGAAACAGTAAAATAATTGCACAAAGCTCCCCAATTCACAAATAATCGACATACTTCTGCAATTCACACACAAGCTGTAATGAAATGGCGTGCTATAAACAGACCATACAACTGAATATTTACCTTTAATGTGCTGTTGAGGGTCCTGATATGGTGCAATTTATCATTGACAGTGTGGTTTTTACAGCGTTTTACAAAGGAGGCCCTAAACTCCCTTTTCGTGGATGGTTTACGGTCTCCTATTGGCGAGAGGCTGGCCTCTTTTAGATGAATATACAGCTTCTCCATCTCATCTGAGCTGTTCCAACGATCCCCTGCAACAAGATAACACAGTACTGTACCATCACAATATACTTCACAAAGATTATATTTAGTAACTGCCTGTTTTATAACAGAAAACCTTACTTAAAGGGGCCCTATTATGCTTTTTTAGGTTTTACCTTTCCTATAGTGTTTAGGTTTTTGTGCATATAAATGGTGTGCAAAGGGTAAAATCCCAAAGTTCGCTCCAGAGGGAGTTTCTCTTCAACACACTATCCCCTTCCTGAAACGCCTCCTTTGTACTTCTTAGTTTACTTCCGCGACACAGTGACATCACTACGCAACACTCATGCTTCTATTGCGTCATCTAAAACACACACGTGATAGGCTAAGGGGCGGTCCATTTCTAAGCAGTTGACCCATTATATCTGCCTTGATAAACAAAGTTGTGAAAAACAGGAAATCTTCTCTGCTAGCACAATTCTTTTACAAGTGAAAATGACACAGTAGAAATCTAAAATGCAATCTCCTTTACATAAAATGCAAAAAAAAACAGAATTAATAAAAAAACTAAAACAAATTCTCACCTTCACTCTCAGCCCCTGAAACGACCCTCGTAGAATTCCCCTCCGCAGCAGGGCTTTCTTCGTGGGACCCCGCTTCCAGAGAATCCTGATGAGAGGAGCTCTCCGACATCTGGGGGTCCTCCTCTTCCTCAACCTCCCCTTGTGGGAGCTGGGGTGAGTGTACTTGAACTGAGCACACCACTGCCGTTTCCCCAGTTGGAGGGGGTGCTTGGGAGACCAGGTCCAACCAGGACTGCCGGTGCTTGGCGAGCGAGGAGGTGGAGCTCTGTGATGTCATGGTGCTGACGGGGGAGGAGAGCGAGCCGGTGGCTTCGCTGGGGACTGCAGAGGAGTAGGGGGGAGGAAGTGTACCCTGGAAAACAAATTCACTACGGTCAGACTTAGTTATCCCACATCAATTCTAAGTTTGGCTCAACTTGTATTGGACTTGGAAATGTGCAATCAAATGAAAAATATACAGACCTGATTTGTGCTTCCAGGTGGGACGGGTGCATCCACGGAGTCCCTCAGGGTTTGTTCAGAGTACGGTGGAGGGGGAATCTCTGTGCTTTCAGCTTCTTCGTGGTCACTGGCTTCACTGTAACACTCTGCTTTGAAGACACACACAAAGTGAGATTTCACAACATGATGCATAAAGCCAGAATCCTTATCTTGCATATTTCAGATCAGCCTCATCTTATTTCCCCTCTAACCCTAACCCTCTCGTTGTTGCTTAATTGACTGTACTGCTGGTAAGGGCTGCAAGTGTTCAACAACTGCTTCTGTAGCAGCTATTGAATTAATTCAGAAAAGCATTTATGTGAAGCTTTGAAAATGGCCCCTTCTCTAAGTAATAAAACATTTTGTTGTTGACAAAACAAGAGCAGAAAATGTCTGATTGTCATGGGTTCTCACCAACTGCCGTGTTTTGTTCTGTTGGCTCATACTGAATGGAGGCTAACCCGAGCTTATTCAACCACCTAAAGAAAAAGAGTATTCAGGTCAATTACATTTGACAAAACAAGACAATACTTTTTCAGGATGAATACATACAATGTTGAACTCTTATGTGACTTACAGGTTCATGTCTTCATGGCTCTCAGCAGCGAAATAAAACATCATGACTTGTGGGTGGCAGGCCTTGAATGCACTGCATGAGAAAAAGTCAATGGAACAGTTTAGGCATAATGAAAGGAGTTTCTATGTAAAGTGTGAGATAAACGATATCTTTATTTCACTTCATTAATCATTTTCCGGTGGTTTCAAGACTATAGACTGTCTATCTTTCTAGGTCATCAAGGTCTTTTAATAGATAACAGATATTTCCTTTTCAATTAGAACCACTGGTGGTGTGTGGCTTATAGAATCTGACTACGAGCTTACTGTTTCTTCTTGCATTCTATGGCTCGGTCGATCATGAAGTTTGCGAGGTCAATGTAGCCCTCAGCCTTTTCCGCCTGCGACACACAGATTGAACAACAGTGAGCGTTAAAACAAAACGTGAAAAGTCAAAACCACTTCCTTGACAATGACACCTGCTGTTTGAATTGTAGGAGGCTAACTTCTTCTATTTTCTCCCACTGTGTTATGGTGACAGACTAGATCAGATGAGGACACGGCGCCAGTAAATCAGGCGCACCGGTTACATGATGGCAGTATCGGATTCTGACAGGGTTATTAGTGGCACCGTCACATTCAGGAAACTCAGTGACACTGTGTGCCAGCTCCTACAGAGACAGCTGTGGCAGAATGACTCATCTGCTGCCTTATAGTGGGCTTGTGTGACACAATAAGTGCTGTGCTGGTGGTGTGTTAGAAAAATGCTGTTTCAAGATTGTTTTATTGGGGTTTTGCTGTAGTTTGTAAAAATAAATTAAGCAACTACTACTGAACTGAAATAACATTAGAGCTGATACAATGGATGGATTTGTGCCTGTAGCTTTGTTTTGGCTTAATGTTGCAAGGAAGACACTGCAGTACTTTATATATAACTTAAAAAAAAAAAAAATGAAATACATCAGGACAAACAGTGTGTAGATTCTCATTTAGAATACAATGATGGATCTTGTTTAAAACATTTGTAAAATTTTCTTTCATACTTTCTTGCAAGCTTGCATGAGAAAAGAAACGTGTCTATATAATTATATTATATATAATCCAATATGATATTTTTCAAATTACAGTCAACATACAGATCACAATTGAATGCATGTCACTGTTTACTGCGTCAAACAGCAAACAGATATGTATTATTTACAACTCAAAAGAGTTACTGCCCGACTTAATTTTTGTTGAAAGTTCATGAATTTTTAACACGGTATTACTCCTGTTTGCCAAAAGCTATAAAACAATATATATTTTCATGTTCAGGTTTTTGATCCACTGACAAAATCATAGTTGGTTTTTGATCGTTTCCTGGGATTTGTTGACATAATAGAAATACAGAATATCCCCACCCTTATTATTTAAAACAGCAGCATAGAGGGGAGGGAGAATATTACCAATAATATTGTAACATTTATAAAATAAAAAAAATATATATATATATACCTAGTAATGTGCCAACCAGAAAGAAGAACATAGACAATTCGAAAGAGAAAGGAAGTTCAAAAGTGACCAAAATAGAAACTTAAGATTAGCTAGTGGTTTGCAGAACTAAAGATGCTGACATTGTCTTGTACACAGTGATGAGATGCGTGACAGAAGCTAAAGATACATGCATGCATCATACAGTAAATGGCGTTTGACTCACCAGCTGGTTGTTGTACCAGTACAGAGCCGTCTTCTTCAGCACAAACCAGTACTTCTTCCATTTGATGCCCAGGAAGCCTTTGCTCTCTTTCTTCCTGTACAGCCAGCCCTGGTGGTCCGGCTGACCCAGCTCTTTGACCGAGATCCGCCTCCTGCTCATTGTACCATTGCCTGTGTGCACAGAAAACAAATTAAAACACTGAGACCTCCTCCCCTTTGTGTCCGCAGAGAAGCAAAACCAGCTTTGAGCGCGAATATAGCATTAGAGGAAGCAACAAGTTGCAAAAACAAAATGTCAAACAGACCAAACATTTCCATTCCAGTCAAAATAGGCCAATGCTTTCTGTCAATAAGCAAAGAAAATTCTTAAAATAACACCTAAATCTAGAATTCAAAAGTGAAAGCCACATTTAGCCTACCTGTTCCAGTTATGAATCAGCAGGATATAAATAACAACGTCAAATATTGAGTTATCCTCTCGAAGACACACACGCAGAGGGCTTAAATAGCGAAGTGAGCAGAACTGATCGAGCCTAAAGACCTCTGCACACACCAATTGCCCTGCCACTTCTAAAACGCCCACAGAGGGTCGAAATTACAGAGACAAAGTGATGGGAGCCCAAGAGTGTCAACTTACCTCCTCGAATTTTCCTCTTGGATTTGTGTCGGAGGGAGACCTTCAGAAGGAGACAAACGTTAGGTCAGAGACGAGAGGAAGACATGTGCTAGTCTCAGACCTAAACGCTAAGAAGAAGAGGCTCTCTATAACATCCTGTTTCTCACATCGATTGTCACATGTTTTCTAGCTGCTGTTCTCTCTATCTCCCCACACACATTAACACACCACCACTCCTCTGTAACATCCTGAACTGTGACTCTCTCTGCTCTTTGCTCTCCTTTTCTCTTAACCTTCAACTAAATACACCAAGAGAAACCAGACTGCACAAAAACCAACTAGGCGTACAAACCCCTTGTTCCTATACATATTTAACTTTTCCATCATAAAATAGAAAAAGCAGAAGTAGTTGAGAGAGAGAGCAGGGTATCTATAACATCATTTGCGAGAACAAGGCAACCTCTGCCTGATTGAATGTCAGAATTTAAAAAAGGAAGGAACACTTACAGGGTTGTAGTCATCGGCAGCCATGGAAGGAGGCACAGATATGGGGAAGGCAGCCTGTTGAATAAAACAAAAAGATATCAACAGATGCTTAGGTTGACAATTGCACAACACACTGATTCATGGGCAATGCTTTGCTCTAACATGACAAGAGGAAGTGATGTAATGGGCACGTTTCTCTATTTCTGTGAAAGAAAGGGAGTAGATACACTTCTTCTATGGAATGAGAAGCAGAATTAGAAGAAATAGGTTAAAATCAAATAAAAATCCTTATGAAAAGTACCTATTCACAGTGTCACAATAATCAGTGTCAGCTGTTTTGAATAAAACACATACCCATCTACAGTATCCTAAAATAATAGCCTTAAAATATATTAAAAACATTACTTTTTAGCAGAAAAAAAAATAGACATTTAGCTTGCAATATTTCAAGCTAAATGGCCATTGACATGTCACATGACATATTGAGAAATCTTGGTTAGCATTATTGACTAACTTCCTCTGCATCCCTAAGTTCCTTTTTTTGTTAAAAGTCACAATTCTGGCTTAGAGAGACAAGGTTGACACAACACACAAGCAGTACCAAACACGTCACAAATAGCCAGTTTACAATACAGCAACAAATGGGTGTAGAATCTCAAGCATCCTTTACACATCTGTGATTTGAAACCTCTCCCTAAGCGTCACATTGAGCACTTCACAAGAAAACCCAGCCTTTAGGTCAGGACACGTAAAAGCACAGGTGGTGGTGTTCGGGTCAGGGTCACAGGGTCACGAGTTCAAGTCCCACTGCAGTTGTTCGCATTCAATCACTCACCACAAACTCAATCTACAAATGTCCCCCGTGAGAACACGAAAGAAAGGAGGAAACTCATACCTGGTGCTCTAAAACTTCACAGATTCACTTCAAGTCCAAACACAGGTGGGTATAGGTATTCTCTGTTACACTGAGTTCACACAATGACAGCAAAGAGCAAACTATTGCTAGTAGCTCTAGTTTAAACTAAATGTTTGTGTATGTGTGAAGGCGTGGTGACTCGTGTCTGAGTGTCACTGTGTTGCACCACACAAATGCATCACATCTTGTTTTCCGGGTATCTGAGTTAACAGGCTGCTTGAGGGAGCTAGATGATGATAACCACATCAACCACAGTGTGTGTGTGTGTGTGTGTGTGTGTGTGTGTGTGTGTGTGTGTGTGTGTGTGTGTGTGTGTGTGTGTGTGTGTGTGTGTGTGTGTGTGTGTGTGTGTGTGTGTGTGTGTGTGTGTGTGTGTGTATCTGAGTTCCTATTTGATTTGATTTGCAGATGTGAAAGGTTAATTATTTGAGGTTGACACCGATTCGACAAGGTATCTTCACTATCGGGTTGTTTTGGTTGCTGTAACATTACTAATTAAATAAGTAAGTAACTAAGTAAATTACTATTTGAATCTTTTGTGTTTATTATTATAAATAAACACATGCTAATCCTAACAAAAGGTAAACATTAATTTCACAAATGTAAAACATGTTCAAAAGCTGCTTGTTAAAATCAAGTAAATTAAAAAAGTTCTTAAAACTAACCGTTTCCTTACATGTTAAATTAAATTACATAAATGTTAAATCTGAATATGTGAAATACTATACGCAGTCTACAATTAAAACGACTGACATTAACATTCAAGTAAGTTCAGGAAAGTAAAAATATCCTTAAGTCCTATAAAACTAACATGAAGTCAGCGTCAACCGTTAATAACAACCAACGCAGCCTGTTTGTTATGGTGGCCTAGCTAGCCACAAACGTTGTACGCAAAAAATGCAATTTTGGGCCGAACAAAATATATATAATGTAACTGTAGGCCTACCTGCCACCATATTCTCAACGACTGAAGACTGGATCTAAAGCTCAGCTCAAAGTCTGACCAAACATTGGCGAGCATGTCGAAATAAAACAAAGAAGAAACTCGAAGAAGGCTCGGCTGGTTTCAGGTGAGCTCAGGACCCTTTGGGGTGTTACCCTCTTTCTTCACCTGAAAGGGCTTAACTCCCACCCAAACGCCCCCCGAGTGAAACACATTTTAAGTGCGTTATGTAAGTTAAACGTTGGGACAACTTTTGAGCATTTGCAGGCATTGTTATTGTATTTCCCTCAATAACAATATTTTACAAGTTTACGTGAATAAGTCCACGCAGTTCCCACGTATGTCCGCTAGGTGTCGCCAAGTTATCGCTATGAAACAAACACATGTAATGGAGATCATTATGAGACATAATCGTGAGAATCCTTTATGGGTACCTTGAGAAATAAGGAGAACAACAAGTATTTCACGCTACAGTCTTTTTAAGGCTGTGGCCTGACTACCAACACCCTTCACTGGTTTGGTTTGTAGCCATAACATTACTGCTTCGAGCTGTATCTGTGCAGAAACTTGGATGTTCCCCTTCAAAGTTGGCCTGTGCTGAGATAGCGGTAAACCAGCAGACACATTCTTGATTCCTGCATTATTATAGTCTGCATTGCATTTCTGCCTAAATAGACAGGGGCCTCTTCTCTCTTTCCACTTGCTATTGTACTGCATCAAGTGAACTGACCCCGTCCTTTTATATCTCTCACATTCTCACACTGTAGCTTCCTCCCTGCCTCCCCTCCCATTTGTCACCCATTTTTTTTCATCCATATCAAATAACTCCCTTGTGTTACCTCCTCAAAAAGCTTCTCCTTTGACATTTCAATTAAACGTGTTGAATTAAATTAAAGATTTCAAAACAATTTACACTCTTCCTGTGTCTATGATAAGGTGGAAAAGTCCCAGCATGGCACTTTAGTGGGTTTTAAAGGGCCATTTCGCAGAAGCTGTGTTCGGGTGGAAGTGAGGTAATTTTGCCTGCTTCTCATGTCAAAGGCCTGAAGGATTCACGAGAATGCAAATTGGTCACACCATTGTAACGCTCAATCTCCCATCACGATCCATGCTGAGAATTGTCATGGCACTTAGCTAATGCCCAACCCCCTCCCACCCAGAAACTGTGTGTGACGGAGAGAAATGAGAGAGGGGGGCAAACAGAGTGGCTATTATTCAGCAGGGGAATCTCGTCACACAGCGTAAAGGGTGCAGGGCTGGAAATGATATCAGATTCTTGCTTGCTCAGTTTGACAGTGCTGCATGCCCCTCACTTGCTGTTGCCCTGGCATATGGGCACCACCTCAGTTTAGATGTTGCTACACATGCTCACTGAGTCAGTATAGCTCTAAATGCTGTTTTGATGACTGTAATGAGGATTTTAAATAACATTTAGTTTTCTTTTATGCAGCAGATGTATCGGTCTATAAAAGGTACACACACAAATAATCCAAAAGGAAAAAAAGCAGTAAAACACTCCATTCATAACTGTCCTCCCAATTCTTTCCTGGGTCATCTTTTTTTTTTATATATATATATATATCCTTCTTACTGAAGTAAACGGTTTTTTTGTAAATTATTGAGTGTTCTTGCATTTTAATGTGTGAGTTTTTTATATACCTCGGGACTGTGGGAAACATAATTTCGGTCTTTCTGTTTGTACAAACATATTTTGAGATTGACAATAAAGTTGACTTTGACTTTGATATAGCTGCTGACAGAGGGGTCAAGGTTTTCTTGTTTGGTGCAACAACAAGTGTCCATTGAACCATAAATCTGAACAAATGGGATTTAGCTTAATCCATCTGACCACCTCCGGGGTGTATGTGCTGCTAAGGGATTGACAGTAACTCATATGTATGGCCCAGAGGTGTGTGCAAAGACAGCAAAGAGATCCTTAGTTTACCCTTTAGGTCATTTCAGTTCTACACCTGCCAGAGTCAATAGATGCTGAACAATTTCCACTTTTAGCACCTTCGATGAGGAATAGGAAAAATTATCTACAGCCATGCTAGCAGCTCTGTGAGGAACTGCTTTGAGCTACATGCCCACAGTGCTTATGTTTGGCATGTTCAGCATCTTAGTTTATTGTGGTAGCACGTTAGCTTTTTGCTAATTAGCAGCATCAAACTCATAGCAAAGGTTATGTAATATTGTTTTGGTAATATTGAGCTAACAAAAATACTGCAAGATGAAACTTTAAAGGGGACATATCATGCTCATTTCCAGGTTCATATTGGGTTTGTCAATCAATGTTCAAAAAGCAAATGTATTTTCTCATAGTGTCAGTCTGAAAATACTTGTATTAATGGTCTGACTAAAACGTTTAGTTTTAGCATCTGTCTCTTTAAATATACTCAGATGGGAGCCTGTATATTCTAATAAGACTGTATTTGACAAAGGAAGGAAAGCCACATTTGGATGGCTTGCTGAGAACCATGTTTTCTAACCAAGTGGGCAAATATAAAACTACATTTGGTTGTCTTTTTTAAAAATGTGTTGGTTTTTGGAAAGCATTCTAAATACATAAATACAAGAAAGTGAGTTTTTCCTAATATTCCTCCTTTAAAGAATCACCAAAGTTCTTTAGGACAATCCATGCAATAGTTTACGAGACATTTTGCTCAAAGTGAATAATGAAAACACATGGGCCTACCAAAATGAGTAGGATTAATTCTCTGAGAACCATTATTATCTGTACAAAATGTCATAGTAATCCATCCAAAAGTTGGTGTGATATTTTGGTCTGGACCAATGTGGTATACCACATTGCAATAGCTAAAAGGGAAGAATTCACGGTGTCGACTCAGACTAAACATCTTCAAGGCCTGCATGTTTTACTACTGCATATTAGCACTGGTGGTTTGTGTCCAAAAGAAGGAAAGTCTCTGCGTTGTCATATCTGTGTGCAAAATAACGAGCCTGGAATTGAGGCTCTCTACCAAGGCTGAGAGCAAGTGGCATTCCTTACATTGCACAACTGTTTGACCACATACATTTATCTGGTGCAGGATTGATAGCATTCACTTCAGATAAACCCAACACAATATACTTACTGCTTGGGAGAAGGACCAGGATCGTATTTGTGGCTGATTATACCTGTAAGAACAAAGTAAAGGTAATGAAAGTCAGCACTTAATGATTTTTAAACGGACCATTAAAGCTGATCAAGCAGTTCTAAGACGCTTCATCTATCCGTCATACTTTAGATCAGACATTAGCGACTTCAGACTTCCAACACATACGTATTGCTTCGCAGACATGATTTTATCTTTCAGCCACAGCAGCATGGGTGGACATGAAACTTGTTACTAATGATGAAAATATTCGATATACCTCAGCTGGGTAACATAATTTGTTTTGTCTGTATCCTATTATCCATATTCAAGTCTGTCTCCTCTTTAAATTACATATTTTTTTACATTTTTGGAAATATGGTTTATTTTCTGCATTACACTGTCAAATATTTTTACTTTCCTAGGTAACCAAATTAATGGTTTTGCCAATTTACATATTGCATGCTTTGTCATGAGGAAAACAACTTTTTTTTTGTTTCTTTACGGATTAACACGCCATGATTAATTTGACACTTGATTAAATCCGCCATCAATCAACCCCCGCCTGCATCAGTGTTGCACGTTTATGAACCTACACCAGCGATGAGTCAACTGCGTATCTGCAAGAACGACAATAGCATCTCTCTATATATCATACATGTGAGTAATGTGTTATGATGGAGCGTGCAGCAAACAGGATGCCATGTGTTTGTGTTTGGCTCTCAGAATAGAACTGCCAGGGAGGGCAGCAGGCTGGGTATTGTGCGAGAGGTTTAGTCATCAATCACGGTGTTAATGTGGGGAGTCACACCTCCTCGGGCCCTACATCCAAGACCAGAGAAGATACAGGGGCCACTGATGACGAATTGCAATCCTCGCCATATTTCGCAGAAGGATGCTGTTATTTATAGTTAGAAGAGTCAGGGTTTGTCATAACAGTGACATTTCTAAGGATTGTGCAGCGTGTGAAGGTGTCTGGATGGACTCATTGGTGTGTGGGAACTGGTCCTGAGAGATAACAATGTCTCCAAAAACACAAATATAATTTTAAACAAGGCTATAAAATGATTAACCATCCAAACAGTGGTGAAATGTCGGCACTTCAACAAAAATATCCATTAACTCTTCTGAAGAGGTATGATAGCGTTGAGATTACTACGTGTTTTAATACTTTCATCATTGTTAATTTAAGCCGATAAGACACGTTTAACGATTCTTTGCTCTGATAAGATAAGGAAATCTATTTTTATTCTTGGTGTAGGAAATCAGTTTCAATAATGTTTCCTAAGGCCATATCCTGGCATTAAACAACTGATATACCACAACTCTTGGATATTAACTTTAAAGTGTTTACCTTACAGCTGTCGGCATCTGTTTCTCTCTCTGTTTCCTGAATGAATCTCAGCCTGGTCATCTATAACGTATTTTCCCTGATGATAAAAGCAGCCCACCCTGTGGCTCGTTTTAAAAAGATTCCACGGCCCGCTAACTGTCACTCCCTGTAGGAAAATTAGACCCACCCTGTTCTTCGGTTTCTCTATTGGACCATAAACTATAAAACACTGCATTTAAATGTGTTTTTGTGTGTGTGTGGTAGAGAGTGAGGAACTTACCGGTTGAGGAAGTCACTGCTAGAGTGCCAGTCAGGTCCCTGCGATACATAAAGATTGACGTTAACGCATGTTGGAGACCAATCTTGTATAGTTGCACTGAAAGCCTCAGTTTGATTAAAATACGCAAAGATTCCCTCAGGAATGCTGTTGATCATTCTAAGATTGTTCTGTTGGTTTTGCTTATCCTAATCATTCAACATACACTCTCGAACTCAAATTAACTGTCACACTGCAGCGTCTTATCTAGCAGGCAGCTAAATTGTAAATGTGTAAGTTGTAAATGTGGCATGTGGTCTTTAATTCACATTACAAACTATATACTTTTTGCTAATTATGTGTTGTTTCATGTCTTCTTAATAGGAAAAAAGGAAATGGAGAACAACATTCTTTGCATTCAAATGTCGTTTTTGATCAAATAACAAACAATATTCCACATGCATATACAAGCCATAATTCATTCCCATGTGACCGTTCAGGATGTGCAGGCATGACATGTTAGTGGTTAGTAAACTTAGCAGTTGGTTAAACAGAGTGCAGGTAGTATTTAGGCAGACCACAAGTTTTCAGAATGTGCAAATTAGTAAAGGACCGCAGGCGACTATGCCTCAGCAAGCTCGGGCAGAGCGAGACACGAGGAAGAATTAGTGGATAGATAAGAAAAGCCCATCCAAAAAAAGTCATGCAGAGAAACAGGCAAAGGGGGAAAGAGGGGGGGGGGGATGTTTTCGACAGCAGTCAGGTCTTCGGTTCCATGATGCAAAGCTGCTGATCGTTCCCCAGGCAAACACTTCTTCAAAATCAATGAAAACGGCCAAAGCTTGTCAGTAACCCTAACCTGGCTTTTAAATGTTTAAAAAGCAACATATGTGCAGGAATAAGATCCCCCGATGAAAAAACCTGCTTTGACCATATGGTCCCCCAGCTGGAAGTTACATTTCATCAAAGAGGGAGGTAGTTGCATACGCATCACCATCTGAGACACAGAGAGAAAGGTAACTCGACATTGGCTATCCTGTTCCACCGCATGCTTAAAAACCCCAAGAGGGTTCACCTCAAAATGTCAAAGCAGGTTAGAAGCCTGCCACTTCAATACTTTGGTCCTGGAGGTTAATAATGACTTGGGCTGCCCTCACTGACAGTGTTATAACATATGGCACTTATGTGATACTTAAACAACATAGTTTTTAGGATATAATAACATCCTGCATGCTACATTGTAGTTACACGTTAAGCAGAAATTCCACACCCAATGGTAAAATAAAGACAATACAAATGATCACTGACATGAACTGCAATTTTTAATAAAAGGCTATTCAAAACTTACAAAAGGCAGTTAAAGCAACAACAGACACTTCTTCCCTGTTTTAAAAAATAATAATACTGTCATTCTGTCTCTTGTGATCAGTCAGAAAATAGAAGGCCGTTACACCAGTGTGTCAAAAAAGACATTGGCTTAAAAAGACCATTTATTACTGTCAACCAGCGGTGTGTGTCGGCCCTTCAGGTGGGTCATTTCAGAGTCAACGGAGAACACAGGATATACAAGTTTACTGAAATGGAATGCATAGCTTTAAAACCAGCACAAATATTTGCTAGTATAAACATCCTTTTTACCAACCAATTCAGCATCGTCAACTAAAGTGACCATTAAATCCTCTCTGAAGTGTGTGCATAGCTTACAAGAGGCAACCTTTGGTGGAGGGTAATGTAACCAACTCACAAAAGTGTCATTTGAGAAAGAAAAAAGGGACACGGTTGAGTTAAAGCAGTATTACTAACAAAATATGCTGTATTCTTATAACTTATTTATGCAAATGAAATCAAAATAGCTGACGAAATATCAGGCAAGTATTAAATAACGGTACCAGAGAGCATTACAAGTGAAACATGACATAGCTTAATATGTACAGAGGAGTCCGTAGACAGCACAAAAGGCCAGTGTCCTAAACCTGAACACACTGTGTCTTCTTGAGGCAGAGATGGGACTTGTAGTCAGAGACGAGGAGGGTTGTAGGCAGTGTTAAAGGGGTGATGATGTAATGTAGTACTACAAAAGCAGGTTTGGTTGAGGAGTAGTAGTTGGTAGTAGTAGTAGTTACACCAGGGAAATATGGAGGTTTGGGGGAGAGAGAGGAGTGTGAGAAAAAGCCCAAAGCTGTTCAAAAAAACAAACAGCTGGATTTAAAAAAAGGCACTGAGGAAGGACAATAGACAGGAAGCCCCGGACAGGAAGCGCATCATCAGTGAGTCAATAGCTTAAGCCGCATGATCCAACTGACCAGTAGGGAGCGATCTGCTGTGGCGCGCTTGGAGGCGGGGCCTACGGGGGTCTTTTTCAGGTCCTCCTGGTAGGGGATGGTGGCGCTGTTGTGGAGGTCTGAGTTGGAGTAGTAGCGGCTGCCCCTGATGTGGTCCACTCTGACCAGGTGACGCTCCCCCGCAGGCCTGTAGGGGGGGGACACCGAGGGGGACACCGAGGGGGCCTCCTCTGCGATGGTGGGGATCCTCTCGTTGCTCAGGTATCTGTGGAGGAGGTCTTCACCTGAGGCACAGAGACAACCAGAAGTCAGATTGATACCACTCAGATCTGTCTGAAGATAGCAGCTAATTAGCCTAGTTTAGCATAAAGACAGGAACCGACTAGCCTGGCTCTGTGAATTTAAATAATGTACAATTAACTCAAGAATATTTAAACATCTTTTATGTGATGCATTTTATGGTCAAGGAAGCTCCGTCTATACATAGACACGTTTTTATAATTGGTTGTAAATGTACCATTATTAGCGATAAATATGTAATAATCTCGATTCTGGCCTGTTAAATGTTCCCAAATGTCACATCAGTAGAGTAATGAGTGTATTGTGCCATGGCTCTGTTTTGTAGCTTTATTGTTCATTATCTGTATGGAACACGAGTGTAAAAGAGTTCAAAAAGTGTCAAACCACAAATATGTAATCCTTAAAAAGTTATATGTTTTGGGGTTATACAAGGTATCTTCATTTCTATGGAATTATAGTGGTTTTGCATCAAAGTGAAAGCATGCTTGTCAATACCTTTCCTTCCCTGTGTCCAGGGCTTAGCGTAGGGGTCTACCACACCCAGGCAGGTATCCACTGGCATGGAGAGGGGCCGGGGCTTCCCTGGAGACAAGAGTTTAACATTGCATTCATTTAATATCGTATTTATTCATTATCCACTGTTGGAAAGTTTTGGAGATTTGAAGGTTAGAAATGATGACTGACCACGCGAGGGCTTGTGCTCCCGCAGTCTGCTCTGGATCACGTTGGCCTCGATGGGACAGCCGAAGCTCAGCTTGTCGTATTCTGCGATGCTGCCGTGCCTCATCCTCTCCTGGTCCAGGTAGGAGTTTGGAGACTCGGAGCCCTTTGGTCTTTTACTGACACAGATGCTGCTGAAGGTTTCTGTCCTCCCCTCTCTGTGTGGAGAAACACATGCTCATTCATTCATTCATTACACCTTCACACTCCACAGTTGGCAGCATAACACCATTAGGATGGTTTGTAAGCAGAATTATGTTATGCGTCTTTAACTCAATAAATATGATGTGCTAGAAACAAATACATTTAGGTAGGACTGAATCGTTTCAGGAGTTGATTTTCAATTTCTACATTTTTATTTGGCTACGCTAATATAATAACTATCATGTTATTTGTGGAAAAAGCTTCCTGCAGTGGCTGCGTAGGATTGGTTCTGACTTTTAACATGTCCAATAATTCCAGAGCATCAAAAAGTCAACATTTATAGAAAAAATAAACATAATAATGTTTTTACATCATTCCATATGTGTTGACTTTGAGCATTTCCAAAACTAAATATTCACTGCATTCAAATAATGGTTTGCTCTGGCTTGATGAGGTACAGACCTGTATCAACAGTCCTACCTAGCAGCAACCTAACAGAAGCATAAATTATATTTATATTACAAAAGAAAGGGTTGATGATGCCTCGAAATCTGACAACAGACATTCAAAGCTTCACGTTCTGCTCTCTTCCTGGAGGTGGAAGATGAAACAGCCATTGCGTAAGAACTACGGGGGGACTGGTGGGAGGGCAGTGGGCTGAAGACAAGCTGAACACAATGTGCTGTAGGAGGTTAGGGAGGGGAGGTGATCACGAGTCCGGGACACACTCGTTCTACATCTGATGTGTGGTGATGTGGCAAGGGTTGACTGTATCGTGGACATGTTTGGAGCTGATTCATGGATTATTTCTTATGCTGCAACTTTAGAACTCAACGTATTAAATACAACTAAAGCTTATGGGACAGCTTACCGTGGGGTGTAAGGCATTGGAGGAGGGGGGGGGATGTACAGGTTCAGGATGGCCGGCTTCTCCTTCTTGGCGGACCCGTTGGCCGAGCCGCAGGGAGACTGGGTTCTGATCAAGGAGGAATTGTTCTGAAAAAAATAAACATCAATATCAGTTTACAGTTAAAAACAAATTAAGTCAATGCTTTCCGTTTCTTCAGACTAAATAGGACTTGCTGGCAACTAGGAGGAGTTGACCACATGTGGTGAGACGTTTAAGTGCTTGTGTGCGAGTAAAAACCTTCTTGTTTGAGGTGGAAAGATCGTAAGTGAAGTCCAAAATAGCCCGCGAGACATGTACTTAAAAAAAGTACTCATTTTCCACAGTTATGTTTTCCAACACTCAACAACATTGTGCCCTTGAATAGAGAACTAAATGATACGTCTGAAGTAGTCGATGTGATAAATAAATGACAAACTAAACATCAGATTTGGCATCTCATGAATCATTTCCCTCCTTTATTTTCCAAATAGCTCCCATGTGAACACATTATACAGTATTACAAAGCCAATGTCCTTCATTCCTGAATCAGATTGTATGATTTGTCTCCACTCCGTCCTTATTATCGCAGATAGAGATGTCTCACTCTGATAACCTTGACTGCTTGTTAAAACAGGATGCTGGCAATGATGTTGACATTAGTGTTGAGAGGCTCTTTGTTGTTTTGAGAAACCCACTCTTGTCTGATATCTCCTCATCTTGCCTTCCCCGGCTACACATGATAAGACAAAACCAGAGGCTGACATGTTGGTAGTTTGGTTAACAATGGGCTCATTGTCTGCTTGTCTGTTAAAGGGGACTCAGGTGCAAGAGATGCGGTTAAAAGCTAAGTTGAGCCTAATGTGTTCACGAGGGAGGAGAGCAAATTGGATTATAGTCACATAACCTTATTAGCCCAATATTTATCAGCGAACCTTGACTTAGTTTCGAACAATATGCATTTGGAGTGTTTGCTTTTTGTAAAAAAAAAAAGACGGAGGGTGAACCCAAATAACACGAATCACCGCCCATGACCCATTGTCTATGGGATGGCAACATATGGGCTCTTTTTAATAAGTCAGAAACAATCTAACCAGGCTACACTACTTCAAGAGGCCCTATCATACTTTTTGGGATGTCCCTTTCCTGTAGTGTGTTTATATAGGTTTTCTTTTTCATGTCAATGGTCAGCAAAGGTGGAAAAAAAAAAAAAAAATCACGCCAGAGGGAGTTTCTCTCCCCCCCGAAACGGCTCCATTGGACTCTTGTTAAATTCTGTGACATAATGACATCACTACGTAACACAGGTCTATTGGCTAGCCCTTCAACATATTTTACGTGATAGGCTAAGGGAGGACGTCTCTAAGCGGATGACCAATTAAAACAGAGCCGGCCAGCTAACGAACCAGAGCAGACTGGGCTCTGGTTTCAGACAGAGGGTGAAAAGAGGTGTAGAAGAAGTATGAGAAAAATAAAGACCTTTTTGATTAATAAAGCATCTAAACATGTCACAGGAGAGGCACACAATACAAATATGAACCTGGAAATGAGCATAATAGGGCCCCTTTAAAGGCTGGCAGCTTTATCTCTTAGACTTAATGACATCACAGGACTGTGTTTGCCTCGCGGTTGTGCATGAAGGACAACTCAATGCTCTATTCAGTGGAGCCGGCAGCACTCTCAGGGTGGCTCTGTGTCACTTGTCTGAACTTGCTGGTTTAGAAAACAACTCCCTCAAAAGCTGATAATTGGCACAGGCTTTTGTTGATCGCACATGATGACAGCAGGAAGGTCTGTGTGCTTGTGTGCATGTACCTGTTGTACTGCGGGCTTCCAGCGCATGTTCTTGAGCGGGGCGGGGGTGAAACCTGTTGGGCCCGTGGGCCTCTTCTTAAGGAGTAGGGCCACACCTTTTGGGTCCTCCCGCAGTTTGACAACCAGGTACTTCAGCTGCCAGCCCACCTGGTTCATTGGAACAAACACAACAATTCTTCTTTAATATTCATAGTGTGTGCTCCAATTGACAAGATGCACGGTTAAATATAAAGATATACAAGGAGAAAAAATAAACACTTACCACCGTCTGATGGTTGACCTGGATCACCTCATCGCCAGCATGGATCTTCCTAGAGAGGTCTGCAGGTGACTGAATAACAAACATAGCAAAGGTCAAACACCTGCTGCCAACGCATTACTATTTACAAAACTGATGAAATTGGAGCTACTTTATTTTGATTCCAACTGCCTCTAACATATTGTATTCAACAGGTTCAATTCGTGAGAAAAACAAAAACACCCTCTGCGTGTATGAATATGAGACTAATTGTTTTTCATGTCACACGGATGTCAAACGTGATAAACTGGTGATGATTCAAGTCCTGATTCACGATTACGGGCCGTGGCAGTGATGCCGTGTGTTAGTCACCGACTGGTTGTCTCCGTGTGGGAAAAGGGTAGGACTTTCTTTTTTTGTGGAGGCTGTTTGTTTCTTCACTCCGGTACAGTCATAGGTAAATACCACAAACAATTCCCTTCACGGATGAGTAGTTCTCAACTCCTTCGGATAAGTAAGTGTGCTCTCAGAAAGAGAATATGAAGAGGAGGAGGAGGTGTTTTTTCAGTATGAGAAGCTTGGTCTTAAGATTAATGTGAAATAATATAGGGATTTCTAAGTTGGTCATTTAAAATGACAAAGAATGGGCTACTTCCTCATTCTGGGGCTGAAATGGTCTTGAGGTCAGCATACTCACATGTTCTGTGGTTCCTGTGATGACATGCAACCCATCGTACGTAGACTTGATGTACATCCCCTAGGGAAAAAAGAAAACCCAAATTTTTCAGTGAAGACATAATATTCCCAAAGGGAGAGAAATGTATGACATGATACGTGAGGGTCACAATTTGACACGCATTCCCAGCCTGCCTCCATATGGCCGACATTTGATTTAGGGTGGAAACAAAAAATGAGGAAGACAAATAAAATCTCCCAGCATTCCTTACCAGGCCCTCTCCCGGTTTGATATTGTTCAGCAGGACCTCATCCAGGCAGGCTGACTGGCTCATGAGGGGGTCAGAGGTGGTTCTCACGGTCTGATCGCAGATGTTGTTCAGAATCTTTGACTGCAGAGGAAAAGGCATCAGTGAATAAAATAAGTAGTGCCTAATAAACGTATTACGGTGATTACAAGCTGTGTTCTAAATATTCTATTGTGTGTGTGCCTTGGGTGTTGTACAGGTTGGAACAAGTCTTGTTACACTGCTACTCGTGACACATAGCACTTATCCTTCAGCACCCTGTATACATGCCTCTGTGTGTATGGGCCCATTTAGTGCTAGGCTAAATGGGCAAAAAAAGAGGGGACCATTGGTGTGCGATTAAGTGGAAGAAGCAGCGCACACACACAACAATGAAATCAGTCCTTTGCACTCCGCCCTTCTTTCTGCCTTGTTCTTTGCTTGTTTTAACAGTCGTCATCATAACAGGGGTCTTTTTCTGTGATGTCCACTCTTGCAATTTGTATGGACAATTTATATAAAATGAGCATGAAACAAAAGAGGACGTTGGCTCTAATATGGACTTTATTTGGGTTGTCTGAGAGAGAGACGGAGTGCTAGAGGAAGCTTAGCATTAGCCCAAGGGGTCTGGCGAGTGTCAGGAACAGGAAGTAGTGATTGATGGTCGGGGGCGTGTTAGAGCCGCCTCCTCTGTTGGCAATCCTTTAGACCCGTCTGCTGCATTCAGTCAGAAAGCGGACCTTGCTACTCTGAGTAAAGGAGACGTTTACCCAAACGATCTAGCAGACTGTTTCCCCCCCGTGTAGAAACTTGAGGATCTCATGTAGTTTATATTAGGACAGAGATAGAGTACACTTACAACTTCCAGGATCTTCTCTTCCATCTCGTAAACACTGCAGTCCTGTAACACAGCACACAGTGATGACAGATTAGGAGTGTGAGCAGTGAACAACAGCACACAGGAAGAGGTTATTCAATGGATGGAGACAGAGAGAAGAAAGTATAGGGGTTGGGTAAAAACGATATGAGCATTCCAGATATAGAACTGAGAAATGGAGAACGGCCTCAAATAAACAGCTTTTAGATTTAAATGACCTCTCTTCCCCTAAATTCTGGGGGAGGCTGTAATTGCAGTGATTCAGTACGTAAACACCATGCTAACGCTCATATAGTAACAATGTGCAGATGACACGGTGGGAAACATTGGGTCAAAACATGTAATGATGTTCAGAAAGCCCTCATCCAAAGCGCTTAGGTTTTCCGCAAGTGTTTGGATGCATTGCTGCTTTCCACGGTGGAAAGTGGAGGGAAAAATGGAGGCTTCTCGTAGTCAGAAAGACACAGTAGCTGCCATCAAGGATACATTGTGTAAAGTCAGCTGAGAGACTGACCGTTGTCTCTTCCGAGGCAGCACTCTTTAGACTGCAGCTGGACAGGCCACAGCTGAGGCAACAGCCTCCCCTGACAACTGTGTTGTTGGTGCTGAAAGGGCCCCTGGTTAGGCCGAGGCAGGGGGGGGGTTCACAGTGCATGTGGGGGGCCATGCTTATTTACGAAATTGTCTCTATGCTGGGAAAGCCCCGAGGGAGGCCACGGATCAAAACACAGGTGAAATGCTTCTGTCAAAACTGAGAGAGCTCCGAACATCTGCTTCAAGTGTCTGATATTTGTAGAGCCCTCACAGCCACGAGCCTTTGTGGAGGCAAAATAAAGGGTTGTGGACCTCGCAGTATTAGTGACATGCACAGGCATGTGCCAAGTACAAAGCCAGCTCTGTTGCTCTTTGTGAATTCATTGTGCAGACGGCGGATGGGGGTCGAGCAAGTTTTTCCATATTTCCATAGCTTGCACATTCCACCGGGCGAAAGGCGAGCGTCTGCTTTCAGACGCACTTGGCTTGTCATACTGTTAGTTTGCATTGACAGGATTAGCATGACTGTCAATGCCTGAGCGATGGCCTCACATCAAAGCGGGGTGCATCCCGGTTTTGGAAGGCTTTTAAAGTATCATACATGAGGGGAAAGTTGAAATCCAATACTAACAGTGAAAAACAAACAAGGTTCCATTTGACGTATTTGTCCCAAACTCATGTTTCCTGAATTAAGTTCCTGATGGCAGCCAAGAACATATGGTGGTTAAAGAAAGAATTTGGCTATACTTGCGTAAACATGTAACTGAATATTTGTTTTAGAGACTGGCCCATGTTTGGATGACTACACTCTTGACCGTGCCAAGAGGGATGGGATAAAAACACATATTTAGAGGCCGTGAAATGTATCATTATGTGCTGCAGACATGGCTTGGCATATCTCCCATTAAGCCTTTTAACATTTATGGGACATGCCTCAGGTTTCATAGTTCCATCAAATAATGTGAATACAATCGCGGATAATGCTTCTAAGATCTGTTCATGATACCCAAATGAATCCCATATCTTTGTCCAGTCCTTTTAGTAGAGAGGAGCCAGATCGTAAGTAAGCGCTGAGAGAGGCAGAGGGACAATTCCCTGGGTGTGCTGATCCCTTACGTTATGGACTTGATCCCACAGCCAGTGTGGATCAGATGACTGTGTGCTGCTCTTCAGGCCTTTGATCTGCCAACAGAGAGGATTTGCATGGACGGGCAATGAAGTGGCCGAGAGAGTGTGGTGATGGGAGAGAAGCTGCCTTTACACCACTGGAGTTAAACAAAGACCAGGCCTTCTGACTTGGCCTACATCATGCAATCTCTGTTGTTATCGTTAGAAAATAAAGAGATAGAAAACTTCATCTCTGAGCCAACAATTCTGCAGTGGGAAGTGCTGATAAAAGACACGGGGGATCGATGAAAAAATGCGCTCTTTGAGTGAGAATGACCTCCACGCTGACGGGTCAGCCAAGACGGCGTGATGCGTTCACGGTTTTATGGCCGTGTCCCATTGTGCATGTACACATAGGCTTCATTCAGGCAGAACACATAAATTGTGTGATCTGAAAAGCCCTAATTCTTGGCTGAAGTTCATGAACGAGCCGGGCAAGCCTCGCGCCGTCCTCCCCCGTCATAAAACTAACCACTGTGGCAGTCTCCTGCACAACCGGTTTTATTAACCAGGCGCATATAGACTCTGACCTACATGTTTTGAATAACAAATGGAGTCTACATGGTCCACATCTATATAAAAAAAGAAGGAGGCCAATAGTCTTCTATAAGCGTCCTCATCAGTGTTTCTGCGGTTACATACTTAGCCGTCAGCTAGTTTTAAGATACCAGAGGACCAAACAGCATCCCTCCTCCAGTTGTTGCAGGAAACTAATCTCCAGTCTTACTAGACTCTTTCAGCACCCATCAGGAGTTTATTCTACACCATAACCTCCCCACTTCACATGGCAGTGTGGGAAATGTAAACCCCCCACTACTTCTCCTGGATGACCATGACCGGGACACCCTGAGTAAATCACCAGAGGCGCTGAAATCCCAGACTCTGGTGTGGAAATGGGCACTCTGGGAAAGGAATTTATTTTGATGCAATAACCCTCTAAAAAAGGACACCTGCAGTCCCAGCAGCCACTTTCACTGGCACTGTAAAATGAGTCAAAGTCAAAGCCTTTAGGGAGAACATATTGTACATACAAGGCTTTGACACTAAAGAAAAGGCCAATCACAAGCGCCCTTTGTTTAAGACATATGTATGACCGACTTCTACAGGTTGTCTGATAATAACAGAACACGACATCCAACTGTCTCGTGATGCAATGCTTGAGCAATGCTCCGCAGAAAGTGGCGAATATAGTGGATGTATGTCGGTTTTAACCGTCTATCTGGCAGTCAGACGGACCACCTCCTCATCCCCACATAAACCTATAAACAGGAAGTGCTTTTAGACAGTTTGGTCTCCCACTGTGAGCGTCTTGGAGAAGCAAAAATGTGAACCACATGGCTGACGGAGAACGGCAGCCTGGGGAATGTTGGCAGCCACCTTTAAGAGCACCAGTGGGTTTTATGAAACTGGGAACGCAAAAGTGACGGTTACCATTAAACGTCCCCGCACTGGGGGTCTCCTCATTAGCCGGCGCGAGGAGGGAAAAGAGCCCAAGAAAAACATTTGCAATAATGTGCTCGGAGTGCTGGCTTCAGGCTCGTGCCATGGATGCCAGACCACATTTCTCATAACTCTCTCTACACTTTATCTTGCATGTCTGTGCCCCGTGGTCGCTATGTGCTCAGTGGGAAAACCTATTGTGTGTGTGCTTCCCAGGGACTAGCTAGTGGACATGTGCTGCTGAGCTAACTAGCGTGCAGACCTGTTGAACTGTGGTGGTGAGCTCCAGGCACAGCTGAATGATCTTGTTCTTGGTGGCTGTGAAGTCGCTGATCCCTGTAAGAGGCGTCCTACAAGCAGACAAAGAAGGAAAGGGAGAACATTAGGGACAAGGGAATGACTGCAGAGTTGGGTTGAGATGCAGTCATTCAAACCGCAAAGCCGTGACAGCATGTGACAACAATGTTAGATATTTATTGCCACACTCGGTGGTAGTGTTATTACTCAAACATAAAAGCTCTGACAATGTTCATTTTTAAACAACACCGTCAGAGAGGTATTAGTTTAATTATGTGTTTATTACTGAGAATGTGTTGTAGTTAGCAGTGGATTACAAACACTATAGAGAGGCTTTTCTGATATGTTGCCCAACTCAATTAAAACATGACGAAGAATATTTTACAAAAATCTAAATGTAATACAGTCCTGTACAACACCACCACTAACTAGGACTTAGTCATATACAGTATATACTGCCAAGTACGTGGGTTAAACATTTCAGGCAATGCCATCCCCTCTATCTCCCCCTTTGAACTCTGTACCTCCAATTAAGGCACTCTCGGGCCAAAAAGTCTTTAAAGAACAACAAACTATGACTTGAGTAATTAACACTTCTCTGAAAGTTTGAACACAAATTGGCCATGTAAAGCTTCATTAAGAAAGAACACGTGGCAGAGCTCTTGCACTATAATGAATTAGACTATATGTATTTTGTAAAGTGTGCAGGAAGAATACGTCTCCTGTGATTTACTGCTATAAGCTACTTACACTATACTTTATAATAGACTCCGTGAACCTTGCTCTGATTGCAGTGTGTGGGTGACTGACTTGTAACTCAAGAATGTCACCTTTCTGGCGCCATTGTATCTCCTTCAGCGTCTCTTTTCCCCCTAACATCAAAACCCTGATCAACAATAAACTAAATAACATGATCTATACGCAGCATAAACACATTAACTAACTTTAGCTTTAAACACCTTTAGACTCCGTTTGCTGCAT
Source organism: Pseudochaenichthys georgianus (assembly GCF_902827115.2). Taxonomy (NCBI): domain Eukaryota; kingdom Metazoa; phylum Chordata; class Actinopteri; order Perciformes; family Channichthyidae; genus Pseudochaenichthys; species Pseudochaenichthys georgianus. The sequence goes on from NC_047524.1 coordinate 20,229,113, forward strand.
CCATCTCACAACTGCCATTGAAATCATGACATCATTTACCCGCTTTAGCCTAGTGTCCCACAAAGGGAGAAGCTTAATTGTCAGCCAGCTAACATTAAATCCTGGCAAACTGCTTAATAACATGCGGTGCTTTTATGGTGTGATGTGGAGCAGTTCACCAGGAGAGCACAGGGGACTCTTCCAACTTCAGCTGCAAAGCAGACGTAGCATTTCTTCTTTTCAAACTGTATGTCGTGTTCATTACATTCTCTATATGTGACAGACGGGTGAGATGGGAAGGGGTTTCTTTCCAACAGCTAGGAGAACATTACCATATACAGACAAATGTTTAGGGGGCCGAGATTCCCGTTCCTTCTCTACAATCCATTGAGGCTCATCTATTGTTGGAAGAAAAATGATCTGTATTTCTAAGTCTTTACCTGTCGAGCCAAGCCAGGAGGCTCTTGGCGGCGCCGATCAGCTCCACCACAGAGGTGAGGAAGTCGTTCGGGGGCTTGCGAGAGATGCTGCCGTCGTACGCTGGGCTTTTCCTGCGGTCAGACGTGGCCATGTGTAGACTGTTGGTGGCGGCTCTCATCCTCACAACTAGATTCTTTAAGTTGTCCGTCTCTACCCCGAAGTTCTGAAATCAAAACACCATTTTTTAAGAAGGCGATACAAAGAAATAAAACACTAATTATTATATGTGAAAGGACATTTATTGGCAATAAAGTGGAGATCAAAGCTCTTCTGCACAGTCCAGGCCTGGGAGCTACTTGCTGAGTGGAGTCTCCTTAACAGGAAAACATGTTGTTTCCTGTACAACCAAGAGCTGTAATCTTTTCTTTGACATATAAAATGTAAGTGCACTTGTCTGCCATGAATTTCCAGTCTCAGGTTTGTTCCACGCACGTGCCATCACCTGATTCCAACCAAGCGGGGCAAAGTTTGCATTCTTTAGACGGGGTTGTTTCCTGCTCATGCATTCCTGCAATTTGTTAGGTTATTCACATGCAGGAAGCCGCAGAGCTTTATCGTCAAGGGTCACCAAGTACAGCACAGATCAGCTTTGAACTGAACACCGAGCTGCAACAATATGCATATTTTTAGGTTTGAGGGGAAGAGTGTGTGTCTGAGAGCATTAGCACTTGTCAAATATTAGAAAGGGCTTTGTTCTGCAATGTGTTGACTGGATAAAGTGGTTAGCGAACAATGTGTTGCTTAACGGTAAGCAGAGAGAGGGCAGGCTGGCCGCTGTCCGGGTAAATATCAGCTTACATGGTGTTGCATCGCTGCCAGCACTGCTGCTGTATGTGTGATGCGCCTGCCAGTAGCTAAATATGCTTAGCAAGGAGTAAAACAGCACATGGTAAGGAAACAACGGAGATCTGCAAGTGGTTAGCGTCTACTTTTATTCCACTCCAAATATACAAATCATTTCCCTCAGTCACTCCAAAAGGAATCACTGCTTAACTGAACTGGTCAAACAGTAGCTGCAGGAAGAATAACTTGTACATTTGACATGAGATGGATTGTTTAAACAAACATCATAGAAGATAAGCAAACATACTTGGGGAATATAAGGTAATAAATGAAAGAAGTCATTTGGTTTGTTTTCCCGTTCAGTCCTCCACACAGTGAACGTGGAACAGTAGCACAGAGCAGTGCGAGTGTTTTCCAGATCAAACGTCTCTCCTGGCTTTTTCATTTGCTAATCACACAGCCGCAGCAGCTCTGAGTGGCCCACAGATGTCCAGCGAGCTTTCGTCCCTCGCTGCCAGCTGAGCTCAAAGCCACGTCTGAGCAAAATCTGTGGTTCCAGCCAAATGCAATTTCTCTCATAACTACAATTCAAGCCAAATGTACATGCTTCCAGTGCCTTTTTATAGACACCAAGATGATCTAGAATCAAGATGGAAGGAGCTTTTCTCCGTGCAGGCTCTAGTTGGGGCTCTTTGAAGGGACTATATACTGGGTTAAGTGTCCTCGGGAGAAATGGAGAACGGCTATCGCAACACAGCACTTCCTGCCCTCGCCACAGGCATTACATGGATCTGCCTTGACTATAAAAGATAGATACAAACCTCTGTAGCCTGGACAGAGACTGAGTGTGTCGCTACACTGTGCCGTCTAAGGTTAAGTGTTTTGATTTACTAAAGAGACAGGTTCCCCCTTAGACAAGATGAAATACATTTTACAGCAGCTCTGTGGCTCACGAGGCTGGAGGATCTGTCATATGCTGTATGTTTGAAATGGCTGCTGATGCATGTGAATGTCATGTGAGCAGGGCGCTGGGGTCTGAGTACAAATAAAGAAGTGCTGGGTTTCAACACTGACTGCAGAAGACACCATGGCTTAGAAAAGTCCAGTACACATAATTAAAATGTTCTCTCTTTGTCTCTTAGGCCATTGATCATATTGCAAATGCTATAGGTTTAACACGCTTCAAAGGACAGCTTATGTTTGACTAAATATTTATGTTTAATCATTTAAAAGAGGAAAGGTCGAGTAGCAAAGTGTCACAAAGATGAATGTGACTGCAGCAACAGGAAATGTCTGACCTCACAGTAAACAAAAAGAGAGAGAGTTGGGGAGGGTGGGGGTGTGAGAGCGTGTGGGGGTTTCGGGGGTTGGTGGCCTCTGTTTCTGTCGGTAGTAGTGACCTTGCCACAGCTAATTGAATCGGGGGCCTCACTTCCTCCCACGAGGCCTGTGGAAGACCAAGGCTTCATTCTTAATAAGGAAAGCCCAAAACTGACAAAAAACGTTAAGCCGGACTGCGTCAGTGAGGGGGGAAAGGTTGCTGAGAGTCCAGCATTCCTGGCGTAAGTATAAAGGCACTACTTCGATCCTGTGTGTTAATGTCTTGATATTTTTGTTCTGTTTCTGTGTGGGCCCCAGGACGCATCAGCATCAGCTAGAGGGGATCATAATAAATACAAAGTTACAAGGAGGCAGGGGGGACGTTCAAGATACAATGTGCCAAATGCTCTGATAATAAATTGCATAAGACTATACAGGGCATACAACACACACATGCACAGCACTACAAACACATCTTGGTAGAGGGAATACATGTAAAATGCAATGAAAAGGCTTTACTGGGAATAACAACATCATGCTGAGGAAGCACTTTGGAGACCACATTTAAAAGGCTGCATGATAGGGAAATGACTTGAAGGTCCCATGTCATGCTTTTCCGGTTATTACCCGTTGTGTGTTATGAAGGTTTTTCTGCATGTACACGGTCTGCAGAGTCACAAACCCTCAAAGTACACCCTGTAGCGAGTAAAACTCTAACACAGAAAATACCTGTCTATGCTGCCCCAAAACGCCTCGTTGGAGATTTCTCTTTTTCTTCCTTTCTTTCTTCGTGCCCATACCCAAATGGACCCATCGGTCCAAATCTGTGGAGCTCCTCACACGCACACACACTCTTTTAGCGGCGATAATTTGACGCCACTGGTGGGGTCCATCTGCTAGTGGAGCCTTGCAGATGGGGCTGCTTTAGTCCCCTTAGCACCCCCCGCACCCCCCCCTTCCCACGAGCATTCGCGATGTTTTCAGCAAACAGGAAACCACACCAGTAAGCCAGCTCACACTGTCAGCTCCTCGCAGCAGCGAGCCAGTGGGCGAGCTGACCAATCAGAGCACACTGGGCTCACAGGGAGGGGGGGCAGGAGCTCCAACAAGGCGTTTAGGTCAGAGAGTGAATACACACACTATACAGAGATGCTGTATGAGAAAACCATAGTTTGGAAAATTGCACAGTGTAAATCTATTCCAGTAGACCTCAACAATGGAGTTATGATCAGTAGAAATGGCCATGACATGGGACCTTTAACAATCCAATGCCTTGATGTCAGGGTTTAAGGGTTGAACAAAGACCTGGGCCTGGTTACAGTCACGATGAAATAAGTTATGGACCACAAGATATACCATATGGTACATATTCTGCGATGAGTACATCTATCAAAAACAGACAAAGGCACCGATGTAGGTGACAAGCGTTTCCAGATGTTTACTTAAATTGGTTACAGGTAAAGGAAAGATATTGTTAACGGGTTATCTTAGCATTTTGGAGAATACGAAACAATAGAAGAGTGTTTTGAATGGGAGGGAAGAGAATCATCAAATAATAATGTCCATGTTAAACCTGTATGCTTTCTGGTTAGACTAGTAGACAGCATATTATTCAACACCCCGACACAGAGGAGCCACACAATGATATTAATATGCAAGTTAAGTGTTAAGAGTTTGTTGCTAGCCGCACACTAAATCACACATGTGCCGGCTTTATACAACCCTAGAAAAAGCCATGTATAGCTTCAATGTGCTGAGGTTGTGGATCACTCACAAATAAATCTATTTAAGGCCATACAATGTGTTGTTCCAAACCCCATTTGACCTACTGCTATCAGATCAGCATCAGTGTAAAATGCAGCCTCATGTCAGGGAGGAAATATTTGACTTTTAAGTTTCCTCAGTGTCAAAAGAACCATGCCCCAACGAATCATGTTAAGGATTGTAATAGAGCACAATGGCAGAAATGCTGACGCTGATCAAAACACATGGACCACAATCTGGGACTTTTATGGCACAGGAAGCGATAAAAACCAAATCCATCCCATCTGCTGGAAAACCTGGTTCTGTTTCAGCTGGAGCATGGAGGGTTTTCATCACTCAAGTCTCACGAGTTGAAGGCAGATATACTTTTGTTGGCAGTTCTTGCGGGAGCTATGATGATGGACAAAGATTCTGCTGGTTTGCTCAGAGTGACTAATAAGAGCCGCACAGGGGATCTACAATTAAAGCTAGAACGATGGCTCAGGTAGGTAGAAAGCTGCAGCAGTAAGAATGACCTGCCTGACGTGTCTGTTTAAAAATAGAGACAAAAGATATTTCAAGTATTTTGTATGTGGCGTACCCATGAGGGGAGAGTGGAGAGAGGCAGTTCATCTTATCTTCCAAACAGATCAAACTGTCACCTGTTGCTACATAACTGCCTATAATCATCTCACACAGCTTCTAACTGCCAAATTGAGCCCAATGCCCGTTTGACCCAGTCTCTCTTCTGTTTGAGTGACACCTCTGTTCTCCAATGTCCTCGGGCTGCTGTGTGTTGTGGTGACTTTACACTCTGCTGAGCTGTTTGGGAAATGATAGTCCTTCCTGCAGGATTCTTTTAGCAGTCGGACCAGAAGCTACAGGCTTGGTTTACTTAGTAGATACTTGGAGCGAAGGGAGAAGATTAGTGACCAAAAGAGAGCTCTTGCTTTGTCACAAATCCTTCATAAGGCAATTCTACTGTATCCGGATACATATCAAGCTGCACATTCCCAGCATGTCTCTACTGACCAGCGCGCAGAGCAGGTCCACCGCCTCCAGCACCAGCTCCTGGTGGCCGATCCTGGCCACGCCGAGCTCCTCCAGGTCTTGATGCGTGATCTTCAGCAGCTGCTCCCCGCTGATCTTCTCCCGCTCAAAGTTGGTCACATACTGCTGCAGGTTGTCGTCCAAACCTAAGCACAGAAGGCAAATAGTCATTAGACAAACATTCAACACAGAGATCAGCGCGCAGCTTTACAAAGGGTTAGTTCAACTGTCATTTGCAAGCGCGCTCTGTCCTAATGCAAAGGCTGGAACACACGCCACCTGAACTAATGGATCCGTCATTTGTATGTGTGCATGTGAGTGTGTATGTACAGTGCAGACAAGGAACAGGTGGGACTGCTATCTTCGCTAGACAAACACAATATAAACAGAGTGACGGTTGAGACCTTTAAGTCTGTTGGCTGGTTAAACAATGGATGGCTATATTTGTGAGCGTGTGTGTGTGTGTGTGTGTGTGTTTCAATAAACCAGTGCCAGGGGCCGCCTCTTGCTACTATTTGGAGCACCAAGAACAAATGTCAGACCGTTACACCAGCAACTGCTCTGCTCATTAAACACACAAGGATATGACTCTCGTGGCTTTAGCGTCCTCTTATACAGTAGATGACAGTATAAAGCCATAAAGAAACATGCCCTCCCTATCTAGCAATGTTTCCCTCAGTGGGTCTAGGAGTGTTGAGACAACACAGTTGAGAACAAGTGTTGGTTTGTGTGTGAGTCCAGCGATGGGTGTAGCGGTAAACGCCATCTTTCTCCCCATCAAAGAGTGCACAGAGCGGGGGCAGCTGCAGATACATGGCCCTGCGCCCTGCTTTAATGAAAGACCTGTCAGCTGGAATACACACTCAATCCCTCGGAGCGTAACTCACACACACAGCCTTACATATAATATTCTCCAGTGTGTAACAGGGTTTGGCCGATCCATTTAAGTGAGCCGTTCAAGTAACACACATATTCACTTTTATGGGAGAATGTAACTCAACAGCAGCCAAATAAAATGTAGGACATGTAGCAGCGAGTGAAGTCTCACTGGGTGTGTTCTCTGGTCACCGAGACATTTTTGTCAATGGCTCCAAATGTCTTCATTCCTCTGTGACACTGCGTCTAAACACGTGTTGCAAAGGGTATGCGGAGAAGGTGATACTGCATGTGTGGGTGTGTTTATGTGTGTGCCACGGTAGGGGGAATGATGACCGAACAAGATTCGACTGCATGTTTCAGAGCACAAGATTATACATAAAGACACGACCCACACTGCTTCATCTTGTTATATGCATATAACCCATACAAATGTGTTTTTAAATCTATTTTCAATTAACACTGCAACACCAATCCTGTATTATACAATACTGTTTTATTCTGTTGATCAGCTGATATAAAATGCACAGAAATAATACAATTAAGTCTTAGACAAACTTTTATTAGACTTCAAAAATGTCCTGAAATCAACAATGATTATTTTTCTGCCGAAGTTGGCATCATTTTGACTATTTCATATTACAAATGTATTTATGTCTCCGTTTGCTTACCGGTTTAAGGTAGGCAAGACCATTATGAAAAATCAAACTGGATTAAACTGAAAGGCTGCGAAGAGTAAACAGACTTTAGCACAGTGCTATTCAGTGTTTCCCACAGAATTTGATTCTATTTGTGGGGGCACCGCACCCCCCCCCCCGCTGGTTGATTCCTTGACTTTTCAGTAATGCAGCCCTTTCTGGTTATTGTTCTCTAGAAATGGACAGTGACACTTCCCATCAGAATATTTTTTAATCGTAGGCCATGGTCTCACACTTTATCCCTTCAAAGCCATTAAAATTCCATTATGCCATCAAAGTTCAACATGAGAGCCATCTACACCCTTGAGAAAATATCTGAGAGAACTCCAGTCACCTCCACAGAATCAAAGGGAAATTCCTTCATGGCTTGTTATTAACCATTAGCCTCTGCGCAAGTCAGGTCCAGTTAGGCTCATTGGATTTTTCTCATTCCTGGCGTGCTAATTCAGAAACAAGAATTGTAAGCTTAACCCCTGACTGGCCAACACCAAGGGATTGTAAGACTTTAAAGAACTGAGTGATTGCCATCAGATAAACACAAAGACTTGGACTCAGGGGGGGCAACGTGTCTCCTTCCTGCTGTGTTAAAGGCATTTCCTGTAACACGGTGCCACCCTTTTTCACTAACCAGAAGAAGAAGAAAGGGCAGAAGGGAAACTTGTGGTTCAGCTTACAATAAGTCTCGCTGAAGCTTTCACTGCATGTTTTTTAGCTTGGTTGTTCTAAAACCACACAATATCATGCAGAGTGGCTAGATATGGGAAAACAGTCTGGAAAGAAATAGTTGTAGGAATGAGTCTGAACCCACTAATTGACAATGAGGGGCCCATCCTCTCCTCGAGGTCGTTTCATTCATTGTCAAGTGTTTTTCCTTCCCACATATCTTCTCTGTTATTCTACATGTCTGACTTCAGAGGGTTTCAAAATGCCAGGTCATTCTAGGGTCAAAACTAATCTGCATTAGTATTGAATTGGAACAATTTAAAGTGTGTTTACGTGCCGTAGAGAAAGACACCCACCTCTTTAATGGTACCAATGATTGAGGATGGGGGGTAGATGTGTGCAACACATAAAAAGTATTATTCTCCTACTGAATTCAGGAAGGTACCACAGCAATCTTTCCCTCTGGACTAAACCATTGACACCTTCTGAATAAAAGGGGGGTGTCCTTACATTGGGGATTATAAAACATTTATTGGGTCTGGATCAATGGCAGCTGGGGTGTGTGTATGTGTGTGAGACTATCCATTTTCATTAAAAGGTAGAGTAACCAGTAAAGGAGATAGAGTGTCACGTTATTGTGAATTGAGCTGGGTGGGGGGGCACAAGGGAGGACTGTGTGAATGCTCTTCAAAGCCAGCAAAGGATGAAACGCTTTGGAGTTTTATGACCTCTGTGAACCGCTTGGCAAATGTCTTCAAACCAGAGCAAAGGGTGTGACTGTTTAACGCAGACACACACACACACTCACACAGCACCAATGTCGAATGCAATCGCATTGACAAAAAGATAAACAATCATCCATTGAACCCCAAACTTCAATGTGATTACAAATGACTGTAAAATTGACTGATATGCCACTTGTGACAAGTTATACTAAAGCATGGTACAACGTAGCAATTAACAACAAAAACATTGATCCCATTGAAGAGTTAAAGTTTCCTGAATGATAAAAAGAAAAGTGGAAAACACTCAATTAGTGACAGTTTATACGATTTTAAAGTTAATATTTTTGGAATAGGGACTGAAAGTCTTATAAAAAAGGTGCAATTTGAAGATGTCACCTTGGGATCAGGGAAATCATGAAGGACAAATGGACTATATTAGGACTATGAAAAAAAAGGGAAAAAATGTTCCTGTAAATATAAAACTGTGCAAACTCATCTGCAATATACCGTCGTGCAATTTACACTTTATCTTCTTTTGAATTTATTTATCTGTAAACAGTACCAGCTACTTTGACATTTTTTTTACCATGTTATACTTGTCTATCATTTGTATTTACTCATTTAGTTTTAAGATTACAAATAACATGTGCCTTCTATTAACCTGCACTATACGCCTGCTGTTGTAATGGAATGAAGGAATTCTGATTCGGAACTTCATTAATGTTATAGTCTAAACAAGAAATCCAGGAATAACATTTTTAGTAAGATGATGCGCGTTCACACCGCAGTACTTTTCCCACTTTAGTTCCGAAATGTTGCGTTCACACCAAAAAAATCCAGAACTAAAATTAGTTCATGAGAACCTTTTTACCCCCTTTTCCATCCCTGCTAGAGAGCAGGGACTTCCGTGGCAGAAAAAGGTTCCTATTTCTGATTGGCTGGGCGGAATGCAAACCACGCCCTGTAAACGTAAAAAAGTTTTGTAAGGCCGCCATTTAATTATCCTCGCATTAGCATTAGCCCAGCGCACAAATGCAGAGAGACTAACTTATGGCAACACAAAAGAAAACATGGGAGCGGTGGAGATGAGGAGGTGTCGGCAGGAGTCCCAGCAGCTCTGGGGACTTCCGGCCGGGGACTTCGGGTGGCAATATACGCCGTGAAGTTGTTTGCGGCCTGCCAGTAAACCCAAAGCAGAAGAAGTGACGTCAGCGGCTTCATTTGCCTAATCCTCCCCCAGGGACTTATTATTATTGTTAACGGGATCTGTAGTTCATGAGAACTAAAGAGTTCTGAATTGATCATAGATGCGACAAAGCGCTGGACTAGTGTAGAACTTCATGTACAAACCAGATCTTATTACTTTTTCACCAAACAAACTCAATGGATTTTACATGTACTTGGCCACACTCATCTCAATCTGCTGTCTTCAGTTCATGAGAACTAAAGAGTTCTCATGAACTAAGTTCTGATTAACCTTTGTGGGAAAAGTACTGTGGTGTGTAAGCGCCTAATGGTCTGACAGTCCCAAAGATCTTCCATGCATGAGGAGGAAGAGGGCACCTGAACAAAATGTGTCTATGTCTGTGTCCGATAAACAAACACAGAATAGGAAGTGTGACTCAGTATGGCACCTGCTGTTCACTGTGGGGTCTTTCTTACCACCCACCACCTCCCATTCAGTAAACAGTCATTACGTGTAGAACAGGTTATCAAAGCAACAGTTTCGGTGTATAGTGGATGCTCGTACACACAGGCATATTTCTAGACAGCTGGGAAAGCAAGAACCCCAGATTCGGCAGTTTGGACGCAACAAGTGCAACCAGACCCTGTTGGGGGGCTCGGAGCTCTGCAGGCTACTTAAAGGCTGTGTAAGCACACATTTTTGGCAATGTAAACAACAGAACCCTTCCGCTTGCAAATGGCCGATCTATTCTTGTCATCATCTCAACATTTCCCATCTGCACAGACGCACGAAGACAGCAGATTGAGTTGAGTGTGGCCAAGTACATGTAAAATCCATTGAGTTTGTTTGGTGAAAAAGCAATAAGATCTGGTTTGTACATGAAGTTCTACACTAGTCCAGCGCTTTGTCGCATCTATGATCAATTTTGATCAACAAAGCTTTCCATGCAGCTTTTGGTTGCCAACTTTTCCGTTCTCAGGGGTTTGATTACACACGAAAAACAGCGCACAGTCTTTCACCTCCTACAGAGAGAACCAAACAAGCTCCCTCCTCTTCACCTCCCCCATCTCTCAACCCCTCCCTGTGCTCCCAGTGGGAGTCGTAGCCACCCTGTGACACACGCACATAAACAGGGACACACACAAACCAATATCCCCACTGGGGTGGCCAGTGGGATAGCTACTGGGTGTAGAATAGCAAAGCCACTGTAACTGCGCTGTCTTTATTTATCAGGCTGGCCTCCGAACCTGCAGGGAACGGTCAGGAATTTGACTCATTGTTCTCCGCTGAGCAGCCCCATTGTGGGAATTCACAGCACCCTGGTACAATGGGCTCAGGCTGGACCAGGCCGTGCTGTAATTAGAAAGAAAGAAACAAGCTCCACTCGGCGACTGCTAAGCTATACTCTAATGCATGACTTCACAGGACAACAAAGCACACACACACACCCCCCCACACACACAGCTAGCTATTCCAATGGGAACTGGGGATAGTAATCACACAATGGTGCTCTACATCTCTCCATCAAGCATGTTGTGTCCTCTGAAAACAGTGGAGCGCTACAGCTTTCTATGAGTCTATATACTCCTTAAAAGTCAGTTTAGTAGGGCAAAAATACAGTACACGTTATTGCGCCATGTTTCAAGATATGTTTCCCAAGATATTCTTGAAACTGCACTGTATAGGCTTGGATGCTGAGACTGAATATCTCCGACAGCTTAACAGGTTTTGACCCTGTGCAACCCATGTTTTAATCTTATCATTGCTTCCTGTAGCCAACAAAGAGTGTTTCACTTCATGCACCCTAATCTTAAAAACAGACAACTACAAAATGGCAGAAACATGTCCCTGGTGGGCTTCCTAAGTGAGAAAACACAGCTGAGGTTGGTCCCTGCACAGGCAGACAAAAGCAGCCCTGTCACTAACGGGGTGATGGACGATGACTGAAAAGGGGGTTAAAGTTCATGGGGCTGTTGTGGTTGAAGCACATCAGCAGAAGCTTTGAGCCCCAGCCCCTTGGCTCGGTTAATCCTCAACTTCAGCGGCGCACAACCCCAGTTACATTGCTGGTAACCTGTCACAATTCCAAGTTTGAGGGGGCTTTCGGGGTGGACAGGTTTGATAGAATTGACTGGTGCGAGGTGAGAGGTGACGTCTGGAGGCGCAGCAGATCGAAGCAGAATAGCGCAGAAGGTTATGAGAAGTACTTTGGCTGTCGCATGACCTAATACATCATGACTTCTGCTCATAAACACATCTGAGCAGAGAATACAGAACACAGTAGATTGAGAGAAAATAAGAGATAAAGAAGACTGCTGCAGGCATAGCGAGTCTTCATCGTAAAAATACATACATCCAAACGGTTGTTGCTTAAGCTAAGAGTGTGGAGAGAAAAATAACTGAAACTGGTTGTCTGGGGTCACTGAGTCTACAACTTGAAACATCATTTCCTTTTCTTTTGTCAGACTTCCTGCACATACAGTTTCTCAAAAAATGTGGACCGTCATGATTTACACCTGAGCTATTCCAGGTATGTCAAGCCAAATGTGTCCAAATCCAACAGGGTATTGTTTTCATGAATGTGTGACTTATAAGGGGTGTCAGCAATGCCATTTTGAGACTATGGAGCATTTTGAATTTCTCTTTAAAAGTATAGACTGCATCTTATCACTTATGATATAACCACCATGTTTTTCTTTCGAATGCCCCACACTCAGGGTCAAATGTAAGTAACGTATATAAAATACAATAACATCACATTTTTTCAGAAGTCAGTTGGGAACAAACTGCAGACTATAATGAATTGCCTTGCCCTGCTTTTGATTAGAATGAATGATATAACAAACAAAAAGCAATTTAACCGATTTTCGAAATAATGGCAATTCAACACTTAAAGGTCCCATGTCATGGCCATTTCTACTGATCATAATTCCATTGTTGAGGTATACTAAAATAGATTTATATTTTTATATTGTGCAATTTTCCAAGCTCACATTGGTTTCTCATACAGCATCTCTGTATAGTATGTGTATTCACTCTGTCCTAAACGGCTTGTTGGAGCTCCTGCCCCCCCTCCCTATGAGCCCAGTGGCCGTCTGCGAGACAGCGAGACACAGCGAAACCCAGCCCGAACACACACACATGCAGCCTGGCTGGGAGTTTGTGTGTGCTCACACACCGACTCACAGCCTCGCCGCGTCCCGCCGTCTCAGGGAGGAGAAATCGGCAGAGCTGCATCTGAGAAAAGATTGAGTGTGTGTGTGTGTGTGTGAGGAAGTCCGGGATTGGTCCATTTGGACCAATCCACGGACGTAACGAAACGGCTCCGCGGATTGGTCCATTTGGACCAATTGTTACGTCACTTGGTTCCTGGAAGAAAAAACTGAAAAAGAGAAATCTCCAACGAGGCGTTCTGGGGCAGCATCGACATAGGTATTTTCTGTGTTAGAGTTGTACTCCCTACAGGGTGTACTTTAAGGGTTTGTGACTCTGCAGACCGTTTACATGCAGAAAAACCTTCATAACACAAGGGGACGGGTAATAACCGGAAAAGCATGACATGGGACCTTTACAATTAGTGGTAATCAGGCAGATATTCCATGTATTCATGGGTACAACCCAACAGCGACATTCAGATGTTTGTAAATCTGCATGTAAACAGTGGATCTTTCCTGAATAAGACATGAGTTGTTCATCAGTGACACTGTGTGCAGGTAAGCGAACCAATGGACAGGAGCAATAACCTCTCAGGCCAAAATAAACACCATCACTCTCCAGCCAGTCGGTCGCCTGGCCACGCTGCAGCCCATTAAACACCCACTAAAAAAGCAACAAAGGTCTCAAACATTTCTCCAGCCACCCCTCCTTCTCTCCTCACAGTCCTGGTCCTGCTTCTCCACCCACCCACCCACCCACCCCTCCTTCTCTCCTCACAGTCCTGGTCCTGCTTCTCCAGCCACCCCTCCTTCTCTCCTTACAGTCCTGGTCCTGCTTCTCCACCCACCACAATCTTTCCTGGCCCCACTGACATTCATATTGTTGCGGTTCCGCCTGTTGACAAGTATCCCAAGATAGTCACAGTCTTTGCGTCTTGAAAGTGCACAATAATAGAGACTGCCACTTTTGGAGTCTGGGAATGGTCTTGTGTTTTCCAGTTAGAATCACAATAGGTGCTAAATCAGAAGGCAATAAGGACAGTCGCTCCGTGTGGCCTGAGAGTCACAACAGACGGCGCTGTTTGTGTGTCAACAGGATTTCCAAAACACTCACTTTGCTGCAACCTTTAAATTATTTCCCTGAGAGAAAACTATAATTAAATACTTGTTCTCGACAAATGGAAAGGGATGGAGGGAAAAAGGCAAAACACTGGGGGAACAAAAGGCGACTTTAAGGGGTGACATCCACCATCAAACATAACTCTGGGTTCAAAGTCAGAGCCAGTGAGACACAAACATGTCATAGTTTTTTTTATAAAAACACTGGGAACTTAGTTTAGTGCTTTCATCTCGTCACATGTATGTGTATGATCAGGGTGGCCCTACACACTGACTACAGAGCAATTTACCAGCTCCATAATAGCTGCCTATGGAAACCACAATTAAGATGAACATGGTTTCGGGGAGGAAATATGTCCCAATCATTTAGCCAGCCATGGGAATAGTGTGCTAGCAGTCAGGCTAACACCGCATGAGGGCATATTTTCTTGCCAAGTCAAACATAACTTTGTATCCATTGTGCTATTATTATTGAGTTCTGCTTTTATGACACAGATATGCAGATGGAAAGAATTAAACTAAAGATATCTTCACATTGCCCCTGTGGCTCGTATGGCTGAGTGGAGAACTTTCTTTTTATCTAATGTGGATCCCCATAAGCATCTTTGGATAAGAACCTGCTAATTGCCATAAATCTTCCAGAGGGTAAATCCCCTCTTGAACCTGGTTGCTTTTTAGCCTGGCTGAAAAAGTAAAAAGATCCCACTGGCAAGCCGAGCCAAGCAGAGGATTTACTCGATCAAAACCGACAGAGGGTCCATCTCTGACCCTGGCACAGCGGAAATCCGTTTCTCAGCCTGGTCTGTCCACACGCTAATCTGAGCTAGCTGCCTGCTTTATGTTTAAACACAGCAGGAGTACTTTGATGTGGCAGCACAAAGTGTCACTGGTGGTCACCACCTCAGGCATGATTGTTGCCAATAAAGAGCTGAGGCATTGGCTAGAGATGTAAAAAAAATATGGTTACTATAGTGATAAGGGAAGTGGAGGGGGGGGGCGGGGGGCTAGGACCGGGGGAACAGAGGTTTGAGGAAATTGGAGGAGGCTGAATTGGGCCAAGAGGTAGAGTAGGAAAAAGAACATTTGACCACAAGCCAAGGATGTATAGCTGGATGGTATCCAGGTCAGGGGAGGAGGAGACTGAGGTCAAAAAGATTGAGAGCATCATTAGTGCATCTACCCTCTCTATATAAAGACACGTAAAAACAGCAGAAACGCAAACACGCCTCACAGAAACACATACATTCAACACCTGATCAACAAAGTCCCATTCAAAGTACACAATATGTACAATAGGCCGCTAGGGGTCTCTCAAATGAACAACAACAAAGATGGTGGAGTTGTGATGAGCAAGGGATCATGGGAGTTTCTGGTCAGCTTTGCAGTGGATTTATCAGGAGCAGAGGTTTCCTTCTCTCCAAGACAAAGGAAACAGGTTAACTGTTAAGTTTATAGGTTTTCATTTAAAAACTGTATTTCTTAGAAGTAGTTTGGTGTAAATATGATGGTGGGGTTGTTATAACCTAGATCTTGTCATTTTTGGAAATGTTCAAGCTAAAAATGCTACATATTATGAGGACAGAAATAGCGTACATAACAAGCCGCTATTATCTGTCGGGTCTTGTGTAGCTGATCCTGTTCTCCTTGCTTCGAGGGGGGTGGATGAG
The DNA here is from genome assembly GCF_902827115.2 of Pseudochaenichthys georgianus. Lineage (NCBI taxonomy): Eukaryota > Metazoa > Chordata > Actinopteri > Perciformes > Channichthyidae > Pseudochaenichthys > Pseudochaenichthys georgianus. The sequence goes on from NC_047524.1 coordinate 20,244,557, forward strand.
TCATCTTCAATGACAGGGCGTCAGTAACACACACATTCACCCACTGCATGTTGTACTGTGGTTACTTTACTGACTTTCCAAAATGCATTCCCACGTTTAGTTGTGATGCTCTCAACCAGTGACGGATTCTTCAGGAACACACACACACTCATGCTAATCTCCCACACCACAAAACACACTCCCGCCCAATCGCAGGTGAGGTTTGTTTGTGCTCTCACCAGCACCTGTTGTGGGTCTCTCTCACAGCCATGACAGCGATAGTTGTGTTCCTATAAATGACAATGTGCTGTTGACTGGAAAGAGTGGCACATACAAACAGATGAAGGGCAGGTGAGAGGCTTTTCTGCGGCGTCTGCACCAATGGGAACAAAAGACAGGATCAACAGAATCTCTCTTAAAAGAGGAGCAACCACTCCCTGCTTAAACAAACTAAAAAAACTATTAATATATTTGTGGACAACCAATTGAATGGAGTTCACGGAAAAAAATGGTTTTGTTTGAAACGTTTGAACTTTCAGGCATAGCTGACTCGTGACATGAGAATGAGATTTGTCAAGTTTTCCGCAAAACATGTCGTTGATTTTAAGTTCAGCAGGTTAAGCTTTAAGTAGGTAGCTTTCACAACAAATTCCAAATGTGACAAAGCATGTCAGGACGCATGTGTCACACCTCTGTTCTGATAAGTACAAAATATGACGCTTTGACTGTCGGGAAACGAGAAGGGAACAAGCGACACATGTTTGTTGTTCTTGACGATTCACCTATGATGGGGGGATTCTCTTGAAAGCTACAGCATGTATGACTCCACTGCTCTTAGAATTGTCTGTGGACTCCCTTGGTGATTTCCAACCATAACAAAATGAAAACAGAAGCACAATAGAGTCTCCTTATTGGCTTTATTACCTAAGCATTCCACAATAGAGTAATATGATCCTTTGTGTGCTGTGGACCTGTGCCCCACAAAGAAAGTATGGGGCTTCCCTTTAATCATCCAGGTGTGTTTTTAGTTTGCTGGTTCAAACAAACGCCTTCACCCTGTCAGGGTGCCGCGGAGCCATGCTGATAGTGGGCTCATCAATGCTGTTAAAACACAGACTGATTCATTACAGCTGCCTTATCTATCAGCACTCTCTAATGTCATTAGTACATAGACTTCAAAGATACACAGCAAGCTAAAATATGAATACAAGGAGACCGACTAAGCATAAAAGACTCCATAGAATGCTAATAACATACCAACACTGTGTTATTATACAATTATAAAACTATGGAATGCAAATTAGAGTTAGAAGATTATTAAATCAAACCATAAGATGGTATCCCAAAGAGACGCCACTTTTAAACTGTGTGAAAAGCATGACAGGAATTCAGTGAGTTTCTCTGGAGCCGAGGACTGGGAAAATATGGACTAGTCTGAACATGTTTTGAACAAGCTCTCATCTGGCATCTACCCAAGTGCCCGGCTAAACCCAAAAGTGGGTAGCACTTCGTAAATCTCCAAATCACTTCATGTCGTAATGACATTACACTTCATTACAGTGTAAGCTGGTGGCAGGATAAAAGAGGTCTGTGTGTCAGCGAGGGGGACCGTCGACTTGACTTTAAATCCGTTAAAAGCAACTGGTGGCCCCAAGTGCAACAAAGGACATGTGTGACCTGTTTTGACTGCTTATTCGCAAGGCTGCTCGTTTGGTTTGCTAGCTGCATTCCTCATGTTCTGTGGTTATTTGAGCATACCTGCATTAGCCTTGCTTTGCAGGCAATACCAACACAGCCATTCACTTCCCTTTTCCTTCTCTGCACGACATTGAATTACTGTACGAGCATAGATTTGGTGCAGTATCATTTAGACTTAATTACATCTTACAAACTCAAATCCCAGGGAGAGTGACTCTTCAGTCACAATCACGATGGCCTTAACAAACCAGTGAGTGGGAGCAGGCGCGCGCACTTGACATCCCTGCACGAGAGGTCAGTCAGCATGTGACCAGTGTTTGCACTTGCCCCCGCTGTGCCACCTCAGGTTGGAGCGTTTATTCCTATGGCTTACACAGAGCCGATGCTCTTAGGGAATAGCACGGCCAAATAGCTTGCAGGTCCTGCTAAGCTCAGATCATCTGGGAGATTTGCAATGCACATTTTAGATTTGAATGAAATAGCAAACTGGTCCAGCCCAGAATGGCGTGCGTAAAGGGTGACACTTGGTCTCCTTCCCTGGCAATGAACGACCAACCGTTCATGCAAATGCAAACTGACTTTGGTTTACTGATAAAAGGCACATGGAGGATCCAAACAAAACAACAACGCATTGTTCTTAGGCTCAAGTGAATGTAAAGTTGCTTTGTCTTGGTTTTCTCATCGCTAGATTAGAAGAGTGACATTAACTATTAATGATTTCTCTAAAAGGTCTCCATATGTGTGTCCTGAGGCTGTAAGAATGGGACACCAGGCCGTGTGAGAAACAGGCCGCGGAGCGAAACCACAGCAGTCCCTTTCAGTGACCTCTCCCCGGGGGGAATCCTCTTACAGCACTTCCCCTGAACTCTAAGGGGCATTTCTATGGAAAGGTAACGCGGTTATCTGCTCATCAATAGAACACAATGGCTCGATTTTCAGAAGCTGAATGGCCGTATGAAACTGGTACATGACAAAGACAGGGGTTTTAACTAAGGGATGTCAAAGGAAGATTGTCTTTCAATTGAATAAATTATTGCAAATTGTTACTTCCTTGTATATGAGGCCACTGGAAATGGCATACAGATTTCCGCTGTTCTTAGAGCCTTTGTTTAGGTTCATTTGCCAACTGCCCTCCGTAATGCATATACCCGCAACCGGCAGTGTAAGGGTTGCCAATACAGATTAATGATGGCTGTGGAGGCTATCCAAACATAGAACTCCACTTGTCCGATCGCACCGGTACTAAAGCAGAGGCGGTGGATTCCTTAATAGGGGTGAGGCGTCTGCACAGCGTCTGTTCACACTCCAGTTTGGGAAGTCTCTCTTTTTAGCAAGATAAGGATCACGAGCCATCATTGCCCACACCTCACTATCACCTCCACAGATAAGGCTGCTGAAGGTACCCATCAGCGGCATCAATCGGCGCGTGTTGACTCGGACACAATGCTGTTATTTTTTCCGTGCGCACCCTCGGTCAAAGAAAAAACGTACTTAGCACATGTTTGTCACCTTTGTGTCGACCTAATTGCCTCTTTGGCACTTAGGTGGCATTCGAGAGGCAGGATACAGACACTCACACCCTTGTGTTTCCATCCACATGACGTGGGGAAGGAATAGTATTCAACCCTTATCTGACCATTCATATCAGACTTCTGCTAATCGGCAACATTCACAAAAAAGACATGCAACTGTAGCTCCATTACAGTGCTGATAAACTAATATAGCCTGGACTTGTAGACGTGTGCCAAAAAAGGGCTATGAGATAGATGTTGGGCCACTTGATCAGCAGGACTTCAATGATGGATTCTTGCTCAAAATAAACCCATCACATCCTTAATCCATGTATACAGGGCTTTGAAATTTGATTAGCCAGTATTTAAGTTTAGAAAATGCTGGAGGACTTCCAGGGCATGCTGAACTGAGTCTGGATGAAAGCTACTCAGGCTGTGGCCACACGAGGACGAAAACGGCAAAAAGCATAGGATTAACGCAAACGCAAACAAGCTTCCGTCCACACGCAATAGTTATCCGGATAGTGTCTGCCCACACGAGACCGCTCCGTTTAGCTCCAACCGCTGGAGAAGCTGCAGTACATATGCAGGAGCCTGTACGTGGCGCTGTAACTTCCTCCACAAAAGCAGCGAAGAAGCATGGTTGTCATGGTTGCCCTTCTGTTTATTCTCCGCGGTGGGGGCCGAGGGAACCGGGCAGAGTTTTTCGCCAGTCAACGTGTATTAAAGTTTAAATCTTCCGGACAAAATTATAAAAGTGCCGGTCAAAGGTCTTCTTTGTTATTTATTGAGGTTTTTAAAAAAAATGAATAACGACTCTATATAATATAATAATAAAATACACTGAGCCTCTCTTTTTCCTCCCTCTCTTCGGACAGCGTCAGAGTCCGTCTCATGCAGCAGCTGATCCAGTAATGAGTGACCCGGCCGACAGTAAAAATAAACATATTTATAACTAGTTTAGGGAGTTTGAGAGGTAATTAAAATAGCTAAGGGTAGGGGTGTAACGGTATCCGTATTCGTCCCGTACCGTCACGGTTCGGACGTCACGGTTCGGACGTCACAGTTCCTTATTTTGAGACTGAAACTTGCACTACTGTTCAAAAAATAAATAACAACAAACCTGGAATTATGCATTTGGGACTTTTTTTTGCTTTTTCTTGTTGTACCGAACCGTACCGAACCGTGACCCCCAAACCGAGGTACGAACCGAACCGTGACTTCTGTGAACCGTTACACCCCTAGCTAAGGGTGATGATCTGACTTGAAGAGTGTGTTTTGCTGCAGCGGGAGGAGCTGCAGGTGAGCAGAGCTGCGTGTCTCCGTCCTGTCAGATTAGACTTCACTCGCGTTTATGTCCATATCGAGAGAAAGATAAATAATCTGAATTCAGTGTGCAGTTTACTTTGACGCGGGGGTGAGCAGCAGAGGTGGGGAGAGGCGGGGCTATTGCCTCATCATTATCAGAAAATTATCGTATAGGGCGTACACACGGAGCCGTTGGACCCCCCCAGAGCGTTGCGTATGCCGTTCTATCCACCTTGTACCCGTTATCGTTTCCTCAGTCGTTTAGTGCCGTATTCGGTCGTCCTCGTGTGGCCGAACGGTCTATAAGACACTAAACAGTAACGCAAACGACCGTTTTCGTCCTCGTGTGGCCGCAGCCTCAGTCAGACAGTAGCTGTGCAGGTTTGCATGTTTGGGATGCCTTGTTAAAATGTGGCAGTCTTGCTCCCAGTGACTACATAAAGTAAGTGTGTAAATTTAAACTATTCAGCTTAGTTTGGGCCAACAATTCTCTCAACAGTGCCAGCCATTCTTAGCTGAAGCATTACCCAAGTGGATTCAGGACTATATTTGGGAAAAGACTAACAGCAACTTAAACGTTTGACTTCGAAAACATGGGTAATGTCAAAAAGAAGTGTAAAAAAAACACAAAATGTAATGTATATATACTGTTAAAGGACAAACATAGTTCTGTGACATCCATGCTGTCATTAGAAGAGTGCTTATTTGCCTGGGGGACCTACTCATGACATATGGAATACCTATCACAGGACACCACAGGTCCAGCTGGAAGATCAGAGCTTGTGGTGAAGGAAATGCGCTTCAGGGCATCTCCAGTCCCCATAACACAAAGAAAGAACCAAATGCCCTTTCACTGGCAGTAAACATCCACCAACCACTGCTTGATCTCCCTGAACAATGCAAGTGATTAACAACAGCTTCAATACACAAAAGCAGTCCCTGTCCTACTGAAGAAAACAACCTGAGTCAAATGAGAGCAGAAATCATCATGCAGTGCTTTCTTGGAGTTTAATTTGACTTCTTTCACGCAGGCGCAACAACCTAGCAACACCCGTGTTTGCTGTGAACAGGTCATGACCATGCTCTCGACATGGGTTTTACTTTGGTGTGATGCTGTTTGTCTTTAGTATGAAAGGATTACAAAGTTGTTTCCTTCAGGTAAACAACATCAGTGGTAACATGCCATACTGTGGCTGCGTGCAGTGGTCACTGATGACAACACAAGGGCTTTTTAGCTTCCATACTTGGACACTTAGATACACGAGCAAGAGCTGGAACTTCAACGTTTGAATAGTCTACCAAGCCCTGTTAAGGACAAGCTAATGATGTTTATGTAATGTTAAATGGCGCTCAAGATATTAGTCCTAAAAACATTCTTAAGACTAGACTGACCTTAAAGCTATAAGACCAATTAGTCATCAATGGAGTGATTTAACTGTTGACAACAAGTAGCCTTTTATTTTGATTTTCAGCTTTATTTGTTTTGTGGCCGTCGTTGCTTAAAAGGCAGATTGAATTTCTTGCGAAGTAACTGCAGTCTACACCCACTGACACTGCCTTAGCATTTAGTCTTGATTGACCACAATGTGAAAAGTCACATTTCAGTCATGACTTTGCAAGGCTGAATCATCTGCTCTGTTGACTTTCGAGCGCACCATGTTTTCAAATGGTCTGCATGAAATACCCCCAAGAATGTTCTGCTGTCATTTTAGTTAGTTCACTTCCAGCGTGTTTTTTTCGATTCGTAAATCCACTGGTTAAGACCTACAGAGACAACTGCTGAGTCAGATGTGCAGAAGACTGACAGCAATGGGGCCCTGTGTATACAACTAATCCCCCATCCATGCGTCCCATGGCTGGGCTGTTTTCACTGGACACACTGACAATAACCCCTCCACAATCCCCTTTAGCTCCCAACTATAGATCAGCACTGGCAGGGCTGCCAAACAGCAGAGACTGTGCTATACAACAACACCATAACCCCAAACAACAACAAAAGACTTATGAGATTAAAAAGGAAGTCCTCTATGTTTGGTTTTAGGAAGTTTCTCAATGACAGTACAGCAGAGGGCTTCGTCCCAACGATGGCCATATAAACAGCCCATTACTCTTTTTGCCATTTAGTATACACACACTTCACCTTTTATGTATTTGGAGCAATAGCACTCTCTCTATTTCCACTTCACATACCATTGGGTGTCGCTCACCAGACATGGCTAGGCTGTGACCGAACACTGGTTCAAATAGTTCTGATGTCATGACCATAGCAGGCATTCCTCTCAGCACCTGAAACAGGTAGTGTTGTTATAGTGTCACAGCCTCCAAAGTACTTAAGCAGATTGTCCCTAAAAAGGTGTGTTGAATTCAAATCATTTGACTTCTTCAGAGGGAGCAAGATTGCAACATAAAGGGAAGATGAGTACTGGTCACACATCACATTTGATTGAATTAAGTTCAATGGGTGAGTAAGGCGGGCTATGACTGTGTTCAGTGTCATTCTTTACTAGTTAAGTTACACAACAATACTTGTTTTATATTAGAGACCCTGAGGCAAAACAATGACAGACGAGAGTTTCTGTGGTTAAGTGTTACTGACTTCAGGAATGTCACATTAAAAAGTTTGGGGGGAAAAAAGGTTATGTTACTTAAAAAAACATGTATTTTCTTCAAACGTGTTGGAGTTAATTGCTTGTCGCTTTGAGTAAAAAGGTGACACAAACACAACATTGAAACGCTACAATGAGCAGTAATATTAACTTATGAAGAGGGTTTAAACAGCTAGCATAAGCGAAATAGCTCAATTTGCTTAATCTTAAGTGAGAGTTAAACAAGTCCCATTGTTAAGCACTTCAGTTGAGGTATGTGGTGACACAAGAGCAGTTTCTACGAAACTAGCTCGAGATAACAGAAGAGCGACTCGAAGTTTAGAAAGAGAAGCTTTAGAAGAGCAGTAAATACGTAAATGAGCTTTTTTTATGTCAAAAACATGCTAATAAACGTAACATACAAAGTGTTCCCCGGACTTACCTCTCATCCATTCGAAAACTTGCTTTGGCGTCCACTTCGTAATCGGCTCCATGGCGACTTTAACAGCTATACAGCGACAGAAATGTCCCAAATTTTGGCGACGAGTTTTGACAATTTAAACAGAAAAGAAATTGCTGTCACATTCTCCTCAACAGGTCCGCGCTGCTCCTCTGTTTGTGTTCAATGAACATCAACTCTCACTCAGTACACGCGTGAGTGAGTGGAGGTTGGACTGCAATTGCAGTCCACAATCCCCCACAGCTCCTCCCGTGTGGGATCAAGGCTGCATTCAAGTACGACTGGAAATACTGGGAAAAATCACAATTTAAATAACAAAACGGCCAAGCAAGCCCTAAAGAAAGACAATTTTCTCAGACACATACACACTGAAAGAATATCATAGTTTATATTGCCTTCCTTGTATTAATATTTTATTTAAGTAATCATTGATATTAATGAAAGTTCCTCATGTGTGCATGTTTATCGAAACTAATTATGATGCATTTCCCTCTTTTTGATAAAAGCTAGCTTTTTCTGCTTTATGTTGCAACAGCTAATTGTATACTCATTTATTACCAAAACCAATTGAACATACAACAATGGTATACACTTTTTGTCAACAGTTTACCGTTTTAGGACATGGATACCAGAGATTACGGAGGGGATGTGAATGCAGCGTGTGATGTTGGTAGTTTCTGCGTGTTCACCGCCCTCATTTGAAACTGGAGGCGTGTACATATCAAACAATGTGATGCCCAATTTATATTTTGTTGCTCCTGGATGAAATTTTTTTTTTTTTTAAAACACAGATTATGTGAGTCTGTCAACATAATTCAAATAGATTGAATGTCATGAGTTAGAGCACGCTGAAAATGGCTTATTTATATGAAAAACTCATTAGGGTGTTTTTACTGTTTTTATCAATCATGTTTGCAGTCTCCATTTTATATAGCCTACATGTATCCATGCCATGCCTATTTTAACTTCAGAAGTATGAAGAACTTTTATTTTTCACTGAACAAAATTTGACTCACTGCTGCCCTCTGTTGGTAATTTAGTTATTACATCATTACGTCATACAATCTCATTTAATTGTTAAAGGTCTCCTGATCATAATTCCATTGTTGATGTCTACTAGAATAGATTTATATTGTACAATTTTCCAAATTTACATTGGTTTCTCATACATACAGCATCTCTGTATAATATGTAGTGTATTCACTCTCTGTCCTAAATGGCTTGTTGGAGCTCCTGCCCCCCCTCCCTGTGAGCCCACTGTGCTCTGATTGGTTACTGCGGAACATCAGTGATTATGTGTTACAATGGCGTTAGCAACCAAAAAATGACACCAGTAACTTAAGGACAAACAGATGAGAATGCTGCGTGGGGTCTGGGTGCCGTGTTGGCGGGACGTTGCACGGCTCGCTGCTGCGAGGAGCGGACAGTGTGAGCTGGGTTAATTTCCTCCTTGCATGCGTGGGGTTTGCGAGACAGCGAGACATCGCGAATGGACGCAGGAAGGGGGGATGCTGAGGGGGCTGCAGCACCCCCATCTGCGAGGGTCCACTAGCTAGTTTTAATTATTCACCAGCACTTACAATGATATTGCTTGTTTGAAGTAAATATGTCAGCACTGTGGTTGTTGTTGTTGTTGTTGTTGTTGTTGTTGTTGTTGTTGTCCTTCGTTTGAATCGTTATGGTTTATTGCACTAGTATGTCGCTTTGGATAATTATTATTATGATTGATTATAAAGCAATACAAAACTTTTTGGATTGTGCTTCTCTCCTGTCAGTGACAATAGGTTATGTGCATGGTAAAGAGTGCATACAAATCCAAATATCCAAATACTTATTCTAAATAAACTAAACTCCAGCCTGTTTTGGCCCTGTACCTTCTGAAGAGGCTTTGAAAATGATGGTAGTTTTACTATTATGATATGTAACATTAAGTAACCTTTCCTGGCTTGTTATTTTCATGGGAGTCCCGGCCCTTCCTATCACTCCATTGCGGTACAGCTGGAAGCTTCTCCGCACTGTAATCATCTGCAGATTCAAGCTTGGCTGCTGTCAAACCTTGGCATGCTTTTTTGTCTGGCATAAATATATTGGAAACCCAATACAGTGATATAAGACAATTACTTTTTCCCTGTTCCAGCATGCTGACTGAGACGAGACATATTTTGAGTCCTTTCTTTACATGAAAGTTAATTAAAGATTAAAACCTAACCGAGTAATATAGGTGTTGACTGACAGGTATAATGCCTGAGGTAGGCTTTGAGTAGAAAACTTGACAAGAAGTGTGTGAGTGAGTGATCATGGTTAGCAAAGTGCAAGACAAAAAAGAAGCAAAGATGTCTCTGTAAAGTATGTCAAGTTGCTGAAGTTTTACCATTGTTTACATTCAGAGTTTGTGCCCCTTGAGTAACTTGTTATCTTCTTTAAGTCAAGATAAACAGTGTGTTTGTGTAGATTGTTGCCAGGCTTCCCAAACGTCTCCGACTGCGGCGAATGGGAGAGTCTGATCCACGCTCTGTTCTCATGGGAGTGGGCTCCATTAAACAGGATCAGGGTGGTGTGGAATTCAGGGGAGGTCCTCCCTGATAGGATTAAAGGAATCATGGGATTGTTGTGGAGGTGAGACGGAGGGATGGAAAGTGTGTTTTGGTCTGTGGAGGAGGAGGGGGCCCAAGCTTTAAGGCTGAGAGAGGGAGGAAGACTTGAGCGCTGTATTGGTTACACTATCATTGTTGTTCTAGGATTGTATTACAAAAAAGTCAGCACTTCCTCACACAAAAGGTCACGTTAGATAATCACAATGACCAACTTCTTCTTTCAAAGCTCCCAAAACACTCAAAGTAAAACAAAGACTCGCAAAGATAAGCAAACTCTTTATGGCCTCGCTTGTATTCTGAATCAACATTTATTTCAGCATCAAAATACAGGAAGTCCAGGTTTGGCACTGTATATTATTCTGGGATCTATATTAGGATCAGGCTAATAATATCATATAAACAACGGCAGGAGAAACACCAGTACAGGAAGTATTCCACTTTGCTATCTAAGATGACAGGATATGAAGGGCTAAAGATGTTGTTAGATCATATAAAGCCACTTCCTGCCCCTGACAGCTTCAGTCTGAACAGTTTTACTGTAGGAGAGGAAATGTCACCTTCTGTGTGTGTCACCATATTGTTTAAATGTAGCTCACAACATCACAGATCAGAGACTATGGATGGTATGACTAGAAAAAGATAGCTACTCTGAACTTACATGTGGCCTTTCAAAATAAAGGGTGTCAAGGCATTTTAATCGTTCACATTATTGTTTTCTTTTATTTCCTCTACACTGCTCTTATTCTTTCTCTTTGAGGCACACGATCCTAGACATTAGCATTGACACTAAGATGCCTCATCACAGTGTAAAGGAGGAGGCTGACATAAAGAGAGCAGTGTAGTAAAAGTAAACACACAAAAGATCCTGTGTACTGATGTTGTTGCTGGGGACTTTAAGGGAAGATGAAGCGTCAGGGTCTTGAAGTCCAAGAAATGGAAGAAAGTACATTTCACATACCCCGAAATAGATTCGTACCAAGAAATGAAAATATGTGCATGTAGATCTCTAAACATATTCTCTATGCTTTTTACAGCTGGCAGCCATCTGATGTACAGAGTTGAGTTTCAACGTCGAAATGATAAGATCAAGAAGAGATACATATTGTTCCTGTTCAAACAACATTAAATACAGTCTGTAGAATAACAGATTTTTACTGCAGTGAAACGTCAAAGATGTAATGCTTTTTTTCTTTTTAGGGGACATTCTGTGGGTTTGAAGGGACGGCGGGTCTGGCGTTGAGGTACTCCAGAACAAACACCTGGATGATCTTGTTGAGGTTCTGAATGGTGGCGCGATCCAGGTTCTGCTCGTTGTCGTCAAACGTGTGCCATACAGACGGGAAGGGGGAGGGGATCAGATGGAGGACGCGCACACCTGAGAGAAAAACATGGGATGAGGACAGAGAAATACAATGTCATCATTTTTGCTGTATTTGTGTTACTTTGTTGGGTTTACCTCTGTTTAGGAATGGTATATGATCATCTTGAACGTGACCAACCGGTATATTGGGCCAGAAATATTGCACGCTGTCAGGATGATCCACAAGCTGGTTCATGGAGTGTAAACGCTTTTCTGAGAATATAAGAGGGAAGACAAAGAGTGAGTTAGTTCAGAGTAAAGAAAAATAAAACATGCTAAGGTATAATTTCTTAATTGTGTAAAAAGATTATTGAATAGTTTGCTTTGCTTGATCTTGTGTTTATGGTTTTTGGATTGTCAACTCAAGCTACTTTTGTTTTCCTTTCTTACACATTGCATAACTGTAACCACATTTTGATGGATTAAATGTTTGTAAATTCTGATTAATAACATAATTGTTTTTGAAAGGAAACCGGATCCATAAAAAAAAAGGAAAAACCAAGGACAAAAATCTATCTTGCTAAAAATGAGTGAGGAAATAGGATTGTAATCCTCTATAAGTTCATTAGGCTGAAAATACACAATATATCCACTATATGCAGAATCTAAACAGTGCAATCACAACAACACAAGAGCTTCAATGTGACAAATGCACAATAATTTGACAGTTGCCACATTTGCCCTTAAGTGATGATGATGGTCTGAATATGACTAACTTATTAACGACTCATGATTAAAGTGACTTGTGGCACACCTTCACCATAGTAAACAGTTCTTCACAGTGTGTACAATAGTAGGAAAACTTTGGACTATTCACCGATGCTCTGCAGCCTAGAGAGCCAGTGTGATGTGCTGGGGAACTGGTTGCCAAAGCTCGGGCTCGGGCCCCCGATCAGGTCCAACAACACAAACAGATCCTGGAGGAGAAGAAAAGTCTGGTGATCTCTCATGAGAAACTCTATAAATCCTGAAGAAAAGTTATAGTAAAAGCATAAGAAGCCAGTTCCCATCACACCTCAGAGACCCTGCTTTGAGATGTGGTGGTGCAACACACTGACATCACTGCTCAATGCTCAAACATACACACATGCATCCATGCACGCACACACACACACAAACACACACACACACACACACACACACACACACACGCACGCACGCACGCACGCACGCACGCACACACACACACACACACACACACACACACACACACACACACACACACACATTTCTTTAAGAGACTGTCTGCTTTATCTCCACAGGAATGTCTACATTTGTAGATAGTCGCTCCATGGTTACAATTCAGAAACATTTACCAATTAACTTGACATCTTCTTATCATGTGTAATCAATTATGTTTAATATCAAGACACCCAAGCCCTCCCAGATAAAATGACCAGCTTTGTGATCTGACATTCCTTGGTAATACAAAACAATTTAAGACATGCACCCGCCTTGTTAGGAATTTGTCTGTCTACAAGATCAGTGCTTAGCAGGTTGCGCTTGAAGTGATGTGGGCTAACAGAAGTGTGTTTTTCAGTGTGATTATAATCATGTAAAGGTCACCTATTCACTTTTTAATGTATTTTAAACATAAACATGTGTCCCCTCTGTGTAAAGAGATCCCTCTTTTTGTCCTGATCCATTTAATGTATATAAAAACCTGTCTGAAAATGAGCTGATCCGATTTTGGCCACTTTGTGATGTCATAATAACACCAACCAAGATAACCCCCCCCACACACCTTATCACCTGAATCTCCTCCTAGAGCACCATTGTGTTTTTTTTAACCAAATCTCTCTCAGAGGTAACAGACCCAGAATCAGTACTTTTGGGGCTGAAACAGAGGGTGATCTGCTACAATGGGTGATCTGTTTGGTGTTTGAAGCCAAACACTTCAGAGACATGTTTTGTATATATCTGAGAATTATATTATATTGATGAAAAGGAGTAGGGACCTTTAAGGTGGTTTAGGCAGAAAAAAAGAACTGTGTTGTACAATGCCGTCTAGCTGGTTGGTGTTCGTGGCTCCTGCAGGGTGGGGGGTGGCCTCCATCTTCTCTGCCAGGTGCCGGGAGCCATAAATGGAGTCTGTGGGGGTCCACTGGAAAAGAGCCTCCTCGCCATCAAAGAAGAGCAACTGCAGGGTGAGGTCAGCACTGGAGCTCTGCATGGGGGGTAAACAGAGGACAGTCAAGGCATTGACTTCAATGTAGACCTTCCTGCAGCAGTCAGACTCTACAACCCCCACAGCCCCTGGAAGACCCCTGGTAGACCCCCCACAAATAGAGACTCATGCAATCCTGTACAATAAACCTGCAATGTGCAATAGAAACACTATCTGCCATTTGTACGCTATAATCACTTTAAAGTAAAAAAAAATACTTATTTTTATAAATGTCCCAACTTATATTCTTTTATGTCACAATACTTCAATGCCATCTTAGTTTACCGAACTTACTGCTATTATTTTTTTGCCATGTTTGTGTAATTATTTGTCTTTATTTATTAATAATGTGTGCATTACTTTCTTTATTATTTAATATCTGATTTTTACCTGCTATTCAACTTTTGCGAAAATTACGGGAGTTACTAATAAAGGATTTCTGAGTCAGAATGTTGCTGGGTCATTCTACAGAAAAGGTGGAAGTGCTGTCACTTACTTTTGCAGACACCAAAATACATGACGTTGACCTAATACTCACATTCATTATATATGTTGAATAAATAGAGATTGTCTTTGCAATGGTACTAAATCAAAAATAATTAAAAAATGGTTTTATACGTACATTGCAATTTATTTAAAATGCCAAGTTCAAGGAACTGCCTTGTCACTTTGATCATGGAAGTGGAGCCTATAGTTTTAATTTAAAAGATTTTTTTTTCAATAAATAAATCTAATTTATATTTACATTACAAGCATTAAATATAACACTGAAATGGTAAAAAAAACGCAAATTGTTATTAATAATATCAAATAAATGTCAGTCACCCAAAATTACGTCATTGGTGTTACTGCTACACAAAACGCTTTTATTTTGAAATAATGTACTGTCTCTGAAGTGCCTCCTGTAACAAGAGATCATTTGAGACAGTGCAGTGGACAAAGACATAAGGAAAGTCAGATACTTCTTACTTTGTTTGTTAAAGGTGTCATTTTATCTTCAAATTTTACATGCGTCTTTCAAGTCTGTCATTAGTGTTACTCATTGCATAGCCCTAGGGGTGAACATTTGAATGGGAAAATGTATTGTATTGAAGAGTTAAACGATTTTGATATTGACGGAAGCCATATTTGGTCTGACACATTGCATGTTGTTAAAATGGTAGTGTTTTCTCCAAATTGTCACTGGTGTTACCGTCACTGGTGTTACTCTTCTTCCTGGTAACACGTAACACCAGTGACATTCCTATACAAATACACTTTGTATAAAGTATACAAATAATTAAAAAAATAAAAATACTTTAACTCTACTTGTTGTGGATTCATCAAGTTAAGTGTTAGTTATTTCTATTTAACAGGTTTTAGATGCTTTTAGAAGGAATATATTTCAGCAGATTTGTATCACCCAGATTCCACCTTTTCTGTAGAATGACCCTGCTGCCCCCTAGTGGTTTTGAGGTTTTTGGTTTAGTGTGAAATTAGGGCTCTGTAAAGGTATCAGATTTTGACTTCCCAATTATTGTGGCTAAAATGACTCACAAAGAGAGTTCACTGATTTATTGTGAATTTATGGGGGATTTAGCGATTATTCTCTCTACAAGTATATTCTAACAACCCTCAGTTTTTGTTGCACCCCAAATATATGCTTCTGCTAGTTTTCATGTAATGCTGGCCACTATACTGCCTGCTTTAAATCCCATCTTTATTATTTGTCTTTTAATTTAGTATAAAAGTTGCCCTTTTGTTTGTATTATTGTCATTTTGTCTTTTATATCAATCTATCAATTGTGCAGTGTTTATAGTTGTTATTTCACAGTTGCACATAACTTCAGTCTATGTTTTGTTAAAGTCGTCTTTATAAATGAATTTGTATTGGATTGGAAGTTAAAATCCTCCTCTGTGTCGTTTATTAGCTATGGTATTGATTGTGTGTCCGCCTCCATGGCTTGTATTGTATTTGCATTCAGTTGCTATTCCCCCAACGACCTTTGTGACGGGCTGAGTCTGATGAACACGTCCCTGGCTGATCTCTCTCTGTCAGACCTCACTGAGCTGCAGACAGGCCTCTGAGCTGCAGCGAGGAGCGCGCTGCATGAATACTAAGTGTTATGATGCACTTGTTTGTGGAGCAATTATATATAGATTTTTTGTTTTAATTCAAACAAAGCATTTTTTTTCTTTAGTAAAATGTTTTTAAATTCATAAAGGTTCATGGCAATTTACTTTGACCGTTCTTTACAAAGTAATTATATTAACAACAAACTAAATGAAATCGATAATGTATATAATTGTATGTGTCTATCTGCATCTTCATTTTTTGTGACCGAATCACTTGACAAATCAACCATCAATTGTACTTTTTAGTATAAACTTTCTTCTGGCTCCGCTTTAACACGTATAACACTGATATTTATACTTTTATACATTTTTCACAACCTTTTTACATCTCTGTATATATTTCACATATATTTTATATCTCCATATAGACATAATCATTCCTGTTAACATTTAGTTATTCATTTTTAAATGACTGTACATGTCTGCCACAAACGACTTATTTTTGTATATCTTTTAAAGTCTTTATTATAGTTATCCCTTTAGACTTCTGCCCTATTTCATGAATTAGATCAACATAGATTTTGATTTAATTAAATATTCAATGTACATTGTTTGTGCATGATCGAAGCCTTTCTTTGCCAACAAATGTGCACATTAAATGAATAATTGTAACTTAACTTTCTCATATTTGGGTGACATGAACACATCTATAGTGATGATCACCTAGTTCCTATAACCGTCTGCAACATGTTTGGTCTTGTTTTCCCCAGAGCTTACTGTCATTGGTGATGGTGTTGTATGACTTGCCTGTGATTCATGACCACAACTCAAGTCAGCGCTGGTCACCATCACAAAAACAAATTCACACTTCCAAATCAACACACTCTCACTCCCTAAGCGTCCAATAGCGACGTTTGGTCAGTGTCCGTGGCGTCCAATTGTGACGCTCCTAGGCTCCTTCAGCGTCATAAAGGGACGCAAATAGCTTTCAACTGATTGCAATGTATTCCCATCTGCGTCGGGATTTGATGCTCATGGAAGCACGGCATTCGTTTATGTCAGCTGCCCTTAAAGGTAATGTGAGCGTCCATTCCCAGGAGTAAAGGATGGCAGAAGACACTACACTACCCTGAATCCCCAGCTATCGTTTGGACTACACCATGTGCTCTGTTTGACAAACCCGTGATAGTCCTCAAGCTCTGTGATTGGAGAGTGTGCTCCGAGGGTTAAGCCGATTCTCGAACAGCACTTGAAATGGGATGGAACCACGGCAGACTGTCCAAAACTGGATTTTAACGGGTCCACCGCGTCCCCCCTCCCCCACCCCGTCCCCAGAACTACACATGCTGGCTATTCTGTTTCGCAACATGTTCTCTATGGCACGTCGCTACTGGGAGTTGTAGTTTTAAAAGACGTTTTCGTATTTCCCATAATAAGAAGTTGCCAGTATTAAACTGTGTACATCCCTGGAGGTTTAGGGGACAGGAAACACTCACATTTAAAACATATAATTAATAAATGGGTGAAAATTGCTTGTGCCCATTATGGGCAGTATTAATATATATACCCACACGCCAGCTAAGGTCAGAAGAGCTTTATTTAACAGCTGGTCTTATGTGTGTGACCTCTGTGATAACATTACATTACATTAATTGATAAGCCTGAAACATGCACTTGTCAAGGTTCAGAGGCACATTTTGCAAATATGGCAGTAGCCATCGATCAGCTTAAGATAAGATATACTTTATTGATCCCATTTTGGAACATTTGCGTTACATCAGCATGTGTAACAGTTAAATATGCAGTTGTGTTTATTTGAAAATCATTTAGTATAATCACACAAATTCTGTGTTTTATATTCAACAATTCTGTGTTCTATATTTATTGATTGTTCAATACCTGACAAGACCGGAGATGAAATATCTACATACATCTTATAAGAGTATAATACATTATGTATAATATCAGTTAAAATAAGTGCTTCAACATAGTTAACATTGCTGGAGGTATGCACAAATATTGATAGATGTCTTGTAATGCACTATTGAGGAAGCTGGAACCCAAGTTTTTCATTCAGTGCAGAACTACACCACAGTTGTGTAGGCCTATATGATATGTCAATAAACCTTAGAAAATCATGAAATCTTGAAAGGGATGTGCAAAATAGTCATTACATACAGTCTTTAATTAACTATTAGTAGAGAATAACGAGTAATGAATATACTTTATAGGGATCGGGCTAACCCTAACACCATTAAACAGTTACACAACATAACAGAAATAATATCGATAGCAGCGTCCCTAGCAACCACCTTGGTAACAATGAAAACGTCGCGATTTCCTGAAGTAATCTTCGTAATAACTAGCAAACTAAAGATCATGTACATCCACTGCACACATAATCTGAAATAACAACTCATATTTCTCGCATCAAATGACATCAAAACGCATTTTAATGGCCAAACTAACTTTAAAATAGGCATTTTCTACCGAGAATAAAACGAATTTCGGCCATGTTTTCTTTTTCTGCAGGGAGAAATTTGAAGATCATGTGACATAGACGCCAGCCATCTCGGGGTTTGTCAAACAGAGCACATGGTGTAGTCCAAACGATAGCTGGGGATTCTGGGTAGTGTAGTGTCTTCTGCCATCCTTTACTCAGAAAAAATATTTGTTTCTCCGAATCGAAGGGGAAAAATACAAAAGCATTGCACACAATTTAAACCAATCAATGTTGTGTTGTTAACAAGGATAATCTGGTGTTCTTTAGTCGATGAGTAGTGCAGATATCACTGTAAAATCAATCGACAGTAAGAAGAATACTTACTTCCGGGTGTACAATTCTCCGTTATCCAATGGGAATGGACGCTCACATTGCCTTTAAGGGCAGCCGGCATAAACTAATGCCGTGCTTCCATGAGCGTCAAATCCCGACGCAGATGGGAATACATTGCAATCAGTTTAAAGCTATTTGCGTCCCTTTATGACGCTGAAGGAGCCTAGGAGCGTCACAATTGGACGCCACGGACACTGACCAAACGTCGCTATTGGACGCTTAGGGAGTGAGAGTGTGTTGAAATAGGGTAGTATGAGTGTCATTTAAAAGCGGGGATTTACAGGCACACAGATAGACCAGTAATGTATTGAACACCCACCTTTTGAGCTTTCAGTTCCTCATCCAGGGCTCGGGCCAGCTCCAGCATCATGGCGCAGGGAACAGCAGAGTCCGTGGCTCCCTGGAACGCCCTGCCGTGCCACTGGGGGGGGTAGTACTTGGAGTCGTAGTGGCAGGCCAGGACCAGCTGGCGGGTGGCTGATGAGTTGAGAGTGGCCACTAGGTTAGTGAAGGGCAGGGGGCCGTAGGGGGTTTGTGACATGAACTTATCCTCCGTCACCTCCCAGCCCGCCCCCAGGCCAGCCAGGACGGTTTTGATATGCTGTGAACACATGCAAAGATGACATGTTAGTAATGAAGAATCAGCTGGGAACTCACTTTATTACACACTTAAATAATAAGTTGATTTACGTCTATGGTCATTAAACTTGTTTAAACACAAATTAGTCTGCTTTACACCTGTTAGTTCCTAATTCTTCAGGAATGAAACACCCTTTTATAATAACTTCCTGAATTGGCTGTATTTCCTATGATAAACATTGAGGCCTAATAAATATGATATGCTTATGTGAATAAAGTTCCTGAATTTTGCCAAATAAATTGGGTTTTAAATGAGGTTATGGTATCTTTTTTCATATTGTTTATTCCATTTTTGACAAATATGTGTATGTATGTTTAATGCTGGGTAGTAGGGAAGTTACATATCTCTTTTTCAACGTATATCAGATTAAAATAAATTCTATTATAATATTATCATTTTGTTACAGGCCTGAGCTTGATGAAGTAATAAACAAATGGACATCGACGGGGATTGTATTGATGCCTTCAGATTCATAAATACACACATTAATCATAAGATGAATGTGTGATTTTACACACTGTTCCTCACGCATTATTCTTAATATGAAAATAATAAGCCTTCCAGTCCGTGGTGCCACTTCCTCCTTGAATTAAGCCACTAAGATCATTGGGTAAGTGGTTTATCAGTGCCATAAATGTATGAAGCTGTCTCATTTCCTTTTAATTTGGCGCCAAGTCTTTCTGTGGGAAGTACTCTAAAGACTTCTTAATACAGTGGGATGGGATTTGCCTTGGTTCCAATTAAATAACATGCATTTGCGTACCCAACTGCTTTGCTACACCTGACCAGTACTTAATAGAACAGTCCCAATAATTTTTTTTTTTTTTTAAAAAAGAGTCAAAATCTGAGAAAAGGGCACATTATAAGAAAAAATGCATATTTAGAAGGAAGAAAGTCAAATTCGGAGAAAAAAAGTCTAATTTGAGATGCATTGTGGGACATGTAGTTTATGGGCAACGTGCTTATGTAAATCGGCATGTAACCGTATAATAAACATATCATATTCTTTGCAAGCTCTTGTGGGGCCACAGAAAATGAAGTCACGGGGCGGATTTGCCCCCCGGGCCTTGAGTTTGACACCCCTGCTTCACAGTGTTCTATATTGTAGCCATAAGAGTTTCTGTCAATAAACTCACCTCCTGCACGGCCGTGCTGCCTGCAGAGCCGGGGTACCTGGTGACCAGCAGCGGCCTCAGGTCCCTCTGCCACATCTTCTCCAGGTCAGTGTGAGACACAGCCGTGCTGATCTCAGCTCGTGTTAGAGTGAAGGCTCGGTGATGGAGCTGGACAGAGCCAGAGGAACAAGACAAACAAGACAAGACAACACAAAATGGATGAGAAACAGCATCGTGCTCTATTGTAGGATGAAATTAAGTGTGTTCAGAAAGAGTATTGCGAGGTAATCATATCAGCTAAACATCAGTGATGTGATCGGATCCCTGTTAAGCATTGCAGTGTTGCAAACAGAGTATGAAACACAGTAAATTACAAAGCAATATTCACCTCCACCAAACAGTGTGATTATTAGGATTAAAGGCAAGTTATTGGCCCAATGCCAAATTTGGGGAGAGGAACCAAAAAACAAATTCAGAAAATGATATTTAATTCAAAAATCATTGCAAGATAGGGCTTGGCTTGAGACTGTCCTTCTAGTTACTCCTACTTACTGTCCGTGTCTATTAGATTATGATACACTTTCAGATCAACTGTCACAGTCTGCTCCATCATTCACCAGTAGTTTTCCATTCACCTGTCTCACCTGTTAACCATGGTTAACAGGTGAGACAGGTGAATACGTTTTTGCTCACTCTCTTTCTCTACTGCACCCATTAGTTTCACTGCCAGTATTTAAACCCTCACCAGACACACACCCGTTGCCAGATCGTACTTTGTCTTTATGCTAGCATTGTTCCGCATATTTAGCATATTTCGCAACTTTCCGCATATTTCACAACTTCCCGCAATTTCACCGCATAAAATCACATAAAACTCTGCATGTTTGACCGCATAATCAATGATTTTAGCTCGCATAATCAATGATTTTAGCCCGCATAATCAATGATTTTAGCTCGCATAATCAAGGATTTTAGCCCGCATAATCAATGATTTTAGCTCGCATAATCAAGGATTTTTGCCCGCGTTTTTCTGGAGGGTCTATACTCCTGGGTTTCTCGAGTGCTGCATTTGGGTCCTTCATCAGATTGTGACATCAACTACTTCTTAGTATAGGATTTGGGAACATTTTATATGATGCTTTACTATTGAGCAACATGATGATACACATCCTGCAGAACAACTGTGTGTCACAACAACACTGTCAGGAAACCACCTACTGGGTCTGTCAACAGTGGATTTTTGATTGTCCAGTTAATAAGTTACTACAGGAGAAAATGTACCACAAGAGGGACCTTTTACTGTCAGCTACTGTCATATCACATACATGGTAATGTCTTAAAAATGATACCCTCACACATCTTTGCAGAGAGGCAGGTCCAATTAGACCAGTGTGAATAAACACTGATTGGATCTTTTCACATTCACACAAAGGCTACTTTAGTAAAAAAGGCCTCAGAAAAAGAGACAGGAAAGTGAAGGGTGCTTGCATGCTCTCCTGTGCCCTAGGACATGATAAAAGGAAAAGCAAATAAACCAGTTTGTTTAGTCAAAGGAGCATAATGTGGATTTGCAGGTTTCGAGCTGTCAATTCAATGTTTGCTAAATTACAGCCATAAGGTTAAAAAAACACATTGATTCTTCGATCCCCATGGCTCTTTTTCATTTGGTCTCAAAGTTCACCTGCTGGTTGTCCTGGTAACTAACTGAACGGAGAGGAACGACAGAGAGCAAGAGGGAAAGAGCTGATGGTGGATATCCGAGTTAAGCCTGTTTGTGTGTTCTCAAAGGTTCTCAATGTGATATACGGGGGTTATATAATCCATACTGACAATTATTTGAATGATCAATTATTCTGTTGATTCAGGATTGGGCAATATATCGATATTGTTATACGAGTGCATATTTTACATTTTGAATATTGTAAATGTTTATTTTCCTGGTTTTAAAGACTGCATTACAGTAAGGAAATGTAATTTTCTGAATTTACCAGACATTTGGCTTTACTTTTATTGGCCTCTACCCACTTATAAATAAATACACATTACTGTAAATAAAGTGATCATCATTTCCAAAATGTCAACACTACAATATTGTCACAAATCTATATTGTGGCACTTGTTCCGTAATGCTGTCATATTTGATTTTATTCATATCACCCTGCCCTTTGTTGACTGTGATCAATTGTTTAGTCTTTAAGATGTTAAATAGCTTAAAATCAGATCACATATACCCAGAGCCCATGGAGACATCTTTTCTCTATTGCTTGTTTTTTTATGACCAACATTCCAAAACCCAAACAACACAAAGACATGTAACAACGAAGCATCTCATTAGAACAACTGAAACCAGCTCATTTGTGTCATTTTTGCTTCATTAAGTCTTGAGATTTATATGAGAAATCACAGTGGGGATTCTTTACCGTCCTAAAATGGTGTCCCTTTACTGTCTGATGACACATTCCTTAACATGAGCATTCACGTATGAAACCTGAGTTGGGCCCGCACTGACTGGCTGTAATTACAGAGTGACATACAGTTCCACATGTATAATTATGTGGTTAAACAGAATACAGTCAGTCACAGAGCTAGGGCTCACTGAGCCAGAGAGGGTTAAAAGGGGGTCCACTTAAGCTCTATAAATACCAAGACCTTCAATTGGAGGATCAATGATGATGACTGTGCTGCCATAGCAACTAGGCATAGAGAAGAGAAGAAGAATAACACACATGAAGAACATGAGGGGCCAGGCATGCCCCTGATGAGAGGTGCTAGAATACAATGAATACATAAATGACGCATATTAACACTGTATGCGAACTTTGCCTTTCTCATAATGAGTATTCTAGCTATAGATTGCCATTTTGAAAGGAAACACATGCTTACAGAGACACAATATATATGTCCGATATATGGAACCTAAGAATTTCATTGACTAACTACACTGTAGCTACTGTGCATATGAAAATAAAATCCTTGAATCTTGAATATAAACATAATTGGAGTTCATAATGCAGTTCAGGGTTATGGTTTATTTGCTGTCAAGTTAGGGGGAAAAAAGTAAACAAGATATACTGAGTTAATCCGTAATTGCAATCCTTCATGTAAACTTCATCCAAAGGAGGATACATGACAATACATTCATAAAAATCCTACATGCTTAAAATGTTCACTTTTGTAGACAGTTGTCTGGGTGTTCAAACATACAATTAACACATGAGTGCCTGGCAAACATTTTAAGACAACACAATGGGGAAATGACCTCTTGATTTATTTACCTTTTCTTCTGTCCAGGGAATTCCATCGGTGCAGTGGATGAGTGTCACCCAGATGGCCACCGTGTAAAATAAACGCATTTTGGAGGGACCGAGGCTTCGGTCAACCATCGCTGTTGTCGCTCCTCTCCACATTCCTGCCTCTCCTCTGTGAAAGCTTACAGATCATGTGAAAAACAGGAGGGAGGACCCAAGGCTCACAACCCACATCGCGTCACTGGAGCTACTGTGTGTGTGTGTGTGTGTGTGTGTGTGTGTGTGTGTGTGTGTGTGTGTGTGTGTGTGTGTGTGTGTGTGTGTGTGTGTGTGTTTACGATGAATCACTCACAGTAAACAAGTTCGGTAATGTTAGAAATATATTTGTTACCAAATAGAGGTTGTAAAAAAACAATTCAAGACTTCAAGAATTGTGTGGTTGGTAACACTTTGCTGCATCAGAGTTATGGCATGACCTAATTCCTGGTCAGCGTTTTAGATTTATAGTTTAATTCACAAAAACACACCCCAAAACACCAAGTAATAGCCAGCCTGTATTTTAAAAATAATCGTATAGATAGGCCTACTTATAATGCATCTGTGTGAATTACGCGTACACCTTAATGCAACATCTATTTTCACAAATATACATTCATAGCATTACAAATGAATTGCTTATTTTAGTGGGAAATCAGCGCTTCATACGTCACCTAACACGTGGCTCGTTGTCACGTGGTTAACCCGGAAGTTTGTGCGCGTATGTTTCATTTGCCAACATGTTCCTCTAACACTGTTGAATAGTGGCACATTTTGAATTATAGAATTGTTTTATATATACAAATTTAGTTTGCAACTGCACGTGTTTTCAACCAGAAGCCATGACTGACGAGGTGGGCTGTTTGAAAGCACAGCTTGAGGAGAAAGAGAAAGAAATAGTCGCTCTGAAGAATAAACTGGCACATCTGGAAAAGGTACGAACGTCTTACTGAATGCTATTACGTACTGAAGCATGATGTTATGATATATTCGCCTCATTAGTTTATAGCCTTTAGCGTTTATGGCGTATCAATATAGTCCAGAATAACAGCACGTTAGAGACAATAAGGTAACTCTTATGTTAAAAGTGAAACTTGATCGACAGCTAACTAACGGATTGTATTGAACTACCTTTACTTTTAGGTGTCCTACTCTAGAGTAGTTACAATGTCCCGATGATTAGAAGTCACATGACATGTAAACTTTTGAAACAGACCCAAGAGTTTTAAATGAGAACTTCATATAGAATATAAGAAGCACTACAATTCAATTAAAAAAGGTGGTTCATACTCGTCCAGTATAATAATGTTAGTGCCGTTTTTAAGCTATTAAAAAAAATAATCTAATATGAAAACGAGCAGAGACCCATGCCATTTAAAACACATACAGCAGTGGTGGGAAGTAACCCAGTAAATGTACTCACTTGTGTTTGTTTACTTGTGTACATTTTTAAAGTACTTGATAATTGTTGCATTTCAATTATATGCTACTTTATACCTCTACTCGTCTACATGTACAATACTCACGTTTCACTCTTCATTTATCAGACAGCTATTGTAACTTTGCAGTTTAAGATTTAAAAAAAATGTTACACTTTTAGAATATCATTTTGTATACATTTCAGATATGTATGAGTGGTTAGCAGTTTCCCCAAAGAGACATGGAACATCAACACTTTTCACTTGTTTTATTTTACTGTCATTACTGTTTTTGCAAATGGGTAAAATCTTCTTATACTTCACAAAATAATAAAAGTTTAGATAAATCTGGAAAATATAAAGATTAGTGTATTCAAACTTAGTTTCTTCATATTGTTGACCCCTAGGTTGGAAACCACTGGACTAAACAAGCTAACCGTTTATACAGTTTTTAAAACTAGTTCACCTCAGGCAGGGGAAAGAGGAATTATTTAAGTTTTTAAAATAGTGGATATTGCAAAAGAGATAAAGCACACATTGACAAATTTGACATAACACATATTAAATTCTGAATGGAATATAAATAAGCATACAATAAGCCACCTAAATCCCTCCATATGAATCAAGCTTTTCCCAAATTGCGCCTTATGTCCAGCATATGGGCTGTAAAGATATGTAAAGAGAGACATATGTAGCTTATTGTATTACAAAGGCATGCTGTGGTGGGCTGTGATGCCACATGGCTCAAAAATCCTGTTTAAACTTGTTTCTTATATCTATATGTGTTATCATTCCTCTCTGGTGGGTGTGATATTAGAGCAATGCCTCAGTACTGGAGCTGTATGAAAAAGTGACACCCCTAACGCCGCTTAAAGCCAAAGCATCCCTCAGCAATGAGGACATCATGAGGTACAGCAGACAGCTCATTCTGCCCGAGCTCGGTGTACAAGGTATGGATTTTAATTCTCATGTACTATAGTAAGCATTCTTTCAACTGAGATTCATGGCATGACCGACCACAACAAAGTGCATCTTTATTGTCCACAGGTCAGCTAAACCTATCCAAGACCTCAGTGCTGGTTGTGGGCTGCGGGGGACTGGGCTGCCCCCTGGCTCAGTATCTTGCAGCAGCAGGCATCGGTAGGTATTCATAATGATTAATGCCAAACTAATCAAATCATTAACTCTGAAATACATTTGCTGATGGGTGTGAATAATTGACGAGGGTTTGTCTTCCCCTTTAGGCAGGGTCTTTAATTAGCAATTTGTCCTGGTGGCTGTTAAACTGAATAAGTGTACCTGCTGGGATGGTTTGCTGGCAAAATGATTTATCATTATTGCCCAAAAAAATGGTCATACCACCCATTTAAAAAAAAAAAGAAGAAAGAAAATGTAAACGTATTCTTTATTTGTTTTTTCTCACATTCTAGTACTCCAATTTAGATAACAGTTTATTTAACAAGGGGTCACAACAGGTGCGGACTGGGACTAAAAATCAGCCCGGGAAACTGGAAGCCCAACTCGGTGCCGCTAGTCAATTGTCAACGGGGGGGGGGGGGGGAGCTAGTGACTTGTCCGACCGGCACACTTCGGTACCGGCCCACCGGGAAAACTCCCGGTATTCCCAATGGCCAGTCCGTCCCTGGGTCACAATATGTATAACGTCTCAAATCCGAAAAATGTAACATGAGAATATGAAAAACAAAACGTATAGAAATCAAATCTATAATAACACTGAGAATGTAAATAACACAGGTACACATACCACTCATTTTAATGCTGTCAAATCAGGTACAATGGGCAAAAGGACAAGAGTATGTTAACAGACGTTATTTATTTTTTGAACATTTTTTCTTCTGCGCTCAAATGTATACTTTCCTCAGGTAACATTGTATACACACTTTGTCAATGAGAAAGTTTGAGAGTAGGCAACAACTACATATAAAGAAAGTGCCAGTCATGTCTGCTTAAGGTACACTGTGATACATCTTTACCCTGGTTTTGGGGTTTAATCCAGATAGTTTAATTACTTGGGTTTGACAGTTTCCTCTCTGTGTCTCTGCAGGGCGCCTGGGCCTGCTGGACTATGACGAGGTGGAGCTCAGCAACCTGCACAGACAGGTGCTTCATGGGGAGGAGAACCAGGACCAGGCAAAGGCTCTGTCTGCTGCTAATGCAGTTAAAAGGTACAAATGGGCTACATTCATACATACATTGGTCCCAAAACAGACTTGAAACATAGAAGTTAGTATTTCGATATTATTAGTACATGTTCTCTAACTATGATAAGTGTTGTTTTGTTGTGATTTGTAACCATTTGGTCAAGTGTAATGCATGCTGGCGCTTTCCAGTCTCACCACAGGTTATATTTGGTTGTGTATTTCTCCCCAGTCTGTACAAATTCTGTAAACATGTTATTTTAGAGACAGCTTTTTCTGGTGCCATTTCCTTCACACTGGGCCCACTGTGGTGTGGTACACACAAACACACATTGCATAGCCACAACCACATGAGGGCGCTATATCTCTGAATAACAGATAGTGCAGGGTTTAAATGCTGTGTCACTTTTTTATGTAAGTTGGTAATTAATGATCACTCGCAGGTACAACTTCTACTACAAGAGTCTTGAGTCATAATGCAGGTTTTGATGATGATTTTTCATAGTTGAGACAAGTAAAGATTAGGAGGGTAATGGTAGGGCAGGATGTGAGTAAGGTCTCATGTCAGATTAAAAACTTGCATGTTGCAGTTTTGCGGTTTGTTCTTGGTCCTTAATGAAGCACGAAAATTACCGTCATATTTGACAGTGATAGGAATACTCTTCTGATGTGTTAAAGTAGCTTATCAGGGAGAATCAAACCTGATGTTATAGGAAATTAATTAATATGTCTCCATGTGACTTTATATCCGCAGATTGAACTCTACAGTAGAGTGTATTCCCTACCACCTGCAGCTCTCGTCGGAGAATGCCTTGCAACTCATTCAACAGTATCCTCAACCTACAACTGTTACAGATATGCTAGTCTATGGAAAATGAAACAGCCATCAACTGTATCTGATACAGGCATATGATTGCTTTTAATGCATGACTTCAGATATTCAGTTGGGAAATGTATATACGTGACTAACACATTTGTGATGACACCTTGACCTCGCTGACCTCATATATGACATTGTTGCCGATTGTTCAGACAACGTCCCCACGCGGTATCTGGTGAATGACGCCTGTGTGCTCAGTGGCAAGCCTCTGGTGTCAGCCAGTGCTCTGAGAATGGAGGGGCAGGTACAGTAGAAAGGCCACATTCATGTAGCAAGAGTCCATCAGCACACTACATTATAATGTGAGTAAATCCGTGTGTGTGTGTGTGTGTGTGTGTGTGTGTGTGTGTGTGTGTGTGTGTGTGTGTGTGTGTGTGTGTGTGTGTGTGTGTGTGTGTGTGTGTGTGTGTGTGTGTGTGGGTGTGGTGTGTGTGTGTGTGTGTGTGTGTGTGTGTGTGTGTGTGTGTGTGTGTGTGTGTGTGTGTGTGTGTGTGTGTGTGTGTGTGTGTGTGTGTGTGTGTGTGTGTGTGTGTGTGTGTGTGTGTGTGTGTGTGTGTGTGTGTAGCTGACGGTGTATAACTACCGTGGAGGCCCCTGCTACAGATGTCTGTACCCGGTCCCCCCACCCTCAGAGACAGTGACCAACTGTTCTGACGGAGGGGTGTTAGGAGTGGGTGAGTGTTGTCCCCTTCACTTGCCCAGGAGCCATTAACTGTGCACAAAGTACAGTCTGTGTAAATGTAAATGATAGTTTTCAGTCAAACTTTCCACTTTTCTTTAAGTTCCAGGGATAATGGGCTGCTTCCAAGCTCTGGAAGTCCTCAAGATTGCCTCCGGACAAGGCTGTATCCTTTTCCATTCTGAACTCCCCCACTCTATATACAGGGCCCTCCTGAGATATGTTGTTGCTTTTCATCTGTTTAGGTTTTGCTTCACAACTGCTGAAATCTTCTTTTATTCTAGCAAAGTAAGGTATGATGTTTTGATTAAATATAGCCGAAACACTGCTGACTTTTCATTTGCGATTCCTATGAGAGCTCTATTTGAAGCTGTAAAAGTGTTCTTATGCGAATAAAGAACATTTCATTGATTGATTGATAAAGACCAACATTAGAGAATATATGATATATTCACCCTATCCTGCCCTCTGTCCAGCATTGTGATACCAATCCTAACACCTGGTCCCTATGCGTCACCCAGGGAAGGACTGTATTATTTTCCTGCCTAAATGTTGCTATGGTTTTCATTCACAAATGAAAACATGTTAGCCGATTCTCTGAAAGTCGTGTATCCTTTTCCTTGACCTGTCGGGCCAGCTTCCTGCGGCCAACAGCTGGTGATGTTTGACGCTCAAGATGCCAGATTCAGGTCCATCAAGCTGCGGCCCAAGCAGGCAGGGTGTGCAGTGTGTGGAGAGAACCCCAGTGTGACGCGGCTGGTGGACTATGAGGCATTCTGTGGCTCTGCTGCCACTGATAAGGTGGGCAAAAGAGAAAGGAGCCTAGTATTACTGGGTCCTTTTCACAGTTTTGTCTTACAGTGTGTCTTACAGCAACTTCATTTTCCCATTTAATACACAGTACATGTCATTATTTTGTAATCATAGGATCTCTCATTGCCCTGATGTTTCCATGTTTTTCAGTGCCGCAAACTCAACCTTCTTTCCAGAGATCAGAGGATCACAGTACAGGTAGGGAATATATCGTCCAGATTCAGAGAGGTTTGGATATTGCGTGACTCCCTGTATTTAGTGCTGCTTATTCTATGATTACCCCACAATTTTCTCGGTTTTCACGTGCATTTACCAAACTGATTACATCTCAGCGCTGACCCAGCCCCAAATGGGAAATGAATTAAAATGTGCCTGTAGATTTTCTATGGGAAAGAATAACACGTTCTATTTGGCAGTGAGAGCAGCCACAGTGGATTGCATCTGTTTTCTAGAGAATCAGTGCTTTCAAACCCGCTGAGTCATTAGTCGCAGAGATTGGGATCATGATTGATTGGGCTGAAATCGAGATTGTGAAAACGAGGCTCCAGCTAAAAAACAGTTTTGTTTCCTGTGATTTAAGAAAAAGGCCCTTTAAGTGTTCTTATTACTCCAAAAATGCAAATCAAAGCATAATTTCAACATTTGCTGTAATTATGGTTGACCTGCTGTATAGATATAAATCAATGTCTTGTCCCAAGAGATAAGGCAGTACTTCTCTCTAATTATTAAGTTTAATAGTTGTGTATTAAGGACTGTTTTAATGTAATTCCAGGATTATAAATCAATAATTGACACTGCAGAGCCCCATCTCTTGTTGGACGTGCGCCCTCTTGTGGAGGTGGATATATGCCACTTACCTACCTCCCTCAGTATCCTTTTTTTTAGAGATTGAAGCACAAAGTCAATCTCCTATTTACCATTTCTGTGTAATTATTCTCCTTATATTGTTGCCAGACATTCCCCTCTCAAGTTTAGAGTACAGGAAGAGTGAACATATCCAGTTACTGCAGGAGAGTATCAGCCAATTAAAGCAGCAGATGGAAGGTGACTGCAGGCCTCCAGGTAACGTGCCAAACACCCTTTAGGGTCCGTACATGTTGTCTGAAATGAACAGGCACGTAGAGCCGCACTCGTGCATATTCACACGCTGCTACTGTGTGGTCTCATACTGCCCGGCCACAGGCTTATTTTGGACAGCTAGTTTGTAATGGGGTTGCTTGGTGACACATTTTTCCAAAACAAGTACGTTCAACCTGAGCATCTGGCTTGCTTTAGAGAAATTAATATTCACAATGTTATTTTGGTGATGTTCTGGTTATTCACTGTGTTGGGCTTTCTTTATCAATGAGCTAAATTTGGCCTCAACACACTGTTGGTTGTTTATTATATGCTCAATCAACTCTATGATTTAAAGTATTTCCCTTTTTCATTAAATGAAACATTTGTATAATTCAAACTTATGTGTGCAGCTTTTGTGCCTTAACGTTTTTAAGTGTTTTATTTTATTATTTAAAGTAGTAAAGGTTGAACATTTGAAGTAAATTAGTCATATGAATCGGACGTGTGGGGGCCCTATTATGCCTTTTGCGTTTTGCCCTTTCCTATAGTGTGTTATAGGTTTTTGTGCATGTAAATGTTCTGCAAAGGCTAAAATCCCAAAGATCCCTCCAGAAGGAGTTTCTCTCCCACGCACTCCCACCCCCCCTGTCTGAAACTTCCGTAACATAGTGACATCACGATGTCACACTCACACTTCATTGTGACTAGCACACTTGGCTGTCACTCCAACACATTGTAGGTGATAAGCTAAGGGGTGAGACATCTCTTAGTAGTTGACTAATCAGAGCAGACTGGGCTCTGGTTTCAGACAGAGGGTGAAAAGAGGTGCAGCAACACAGGCAGTATGAGGAAAATAAAGACTTTTGATCAATAAAACATCTAAACATCTCACAGTAGAGGCCCAAAATACAATTATGAACCTGAACATTAGCATAATAGAGCCTCTTTAAGTCTTTAATGTCCATTGGTGTCACCAAACTAACCTCTCAGTATTTTCCCTCTCCTGATTCCTACAGTGTATGTAATCTGCAAGATGGGCAACGACTCCCAGAAGGCGGTGCAAGTCATGGAGAAGATGAGTGGCTCCGAAGTGGACAGTATTACAGTGAAAGACATCAGTGGAGGCCTCATGGCTTGGGCGAATAGAATTGACCCCACATTTCCACAGTACTAATTCATCAATTTAAAAGTCAATAAACTGAATTATGTTTTTCGTCATTGTTGATTTTATTTGTATGAGAACTGAACATCATGCTTATCACTAAATTGACTCTAATGTCATCAATGAATGTAATGTTATTAATGTCCTGTACCTAGAAACAATGAAGCAATTCCTAAAATGTGTTGTGTAATATACCGTGTAGTTCAGTTCATCGAAAGACACAAGCTGGCAGTTAGATAACACGTAAGCATACTTGCAAAATCAGGTCCCTCTTGCTGTTTTTCTTTGAAATAGTAATAGTTAATTAACCTATTACCCAATAAATAAAACCTGCACTTTTCACGCTAGTGTCCTTAAGCAGACGCAATAACCTACTTAACATCCCTTTACATTTATGTTAAACTCTTAATACTGTGGATTGAGAGACAACACTGCTTCTTTTTTTTGTTTTTAGCTTAAAGAAAGGTGAAATAAATCCTTATTTCTGGGGACATAACCCCCTTAACCCTTTGAGGACTCCTGGCTGGACCCCACTTTGGAAATCAGCACTACAAACTGACCCGGGTCGTGTAAAAAAAAGTGTTTTCTTGACATGGCCAAGTTGAAATAACGGAAAAGAAAGGCACATGCGCATTGGCTTGAGCTCCATCGGAGGCGCCATTGCTTCACAGGGACTGTAGTTCAAGTTTTCCTCCCCACACATGGAAAGTCAGTTATGCTGAGATAATAAAAAAACTCCAAGCCCCAGCCACGGTGACCGCTCTTTTCTCGTCAGGCAGGGGGAGTAGACACAGCTGGAAGGATAATAAAATGCGTATGAATTTACAATCTGGAATAAAAGATAAGAGAAACTAAATGGACGGCTCAGTCAGTCTCTGCACGCCTGTGTGTAATGTCGTTGTGTGTTACATGTGAGCTGCGATCGCTGCGCTTTGGTGTGTGACTTCCACAAAGTGCAGAGTCTTAAACTTCAGGCTCCGCTTTCCTCAGTTGATGGAGTTACAAAGTTTCTTCAGTAAGCTCACAATGGAAAGAAAAGCACCCTTCGCTGACTGTGAAGGTAACGTATTACTTCAGAGAGATTCAAGACTTCGTTTGATTGCAAACGGGCTTTATGTATGGGGATAGTAGAGCTACAACAAAGTGAATGTGTAGATTCAGCTCTTGTATAACTTGTTTTGCTGGCATTCTCGAATCTGGTTGTGTTCTGCCAGCAAGCCTATCGAAAGTGGGAGGGGTGCAGATGTTAAGAAGCCTTGCTTCCAGATGTTTGTGGAGTTTGAATTATTGTAAACACAGAAATGATACGCTTTATCAACATTTACATCTATTTTACGTTACGAATGCACTGTTTGTTGTGCAAGCTCAGGTGCCCGTTGTTAAAACACTTGTGTTAGTTTACAAAATTGTCAAAAAAGGTAGATAAACGAATGATGTTATACACACACGTTAAAGCTCCTTTAGCACGGGCCATTTACAATGACACAATATGAGCTAGCTTAAAGCTAACCCTAGGAAGCACTACCACCAAAACAATGCAAGGCAACAGTCTACAACACAAGTTTATTATTAGTAAAGTAGGCTACAGTAAAATAAAGTACAATTTCTTTAAAAAATCATTCTAGTAAAGTGATTAATTTTGTGGGGTGGGTTGGTGGTGAAATCCATTTTCTGAGTGTGTTTTTCTACATTAATTCAACTTAAAAGGGATTTGCATAGGTAAGAAGAGTAGTTGTTTCATTCATACACTATGGGTGCTTTACACCAGTCCACTTATACTGTCTCTACCCCTGTATTCAGATAGGTGAATACTTTTTTTATAATAAAAATAGCACTATACGTGTGTGTTTGTTTCTGTGTATGTTTGCGGTGACAGGCTTCCTGTGGTCAGAGTGGATTACTGACTTCAGTAAGGAGAAGAAGCGCCACTTCTGGATATGAGGCTTGCTGCAGTGACTTTGCTGCAGAAGTCTGCGGACTGTCCACACACGTTTTCTCCCTCACCTGCCCGTCTACTGAACGAGTGTGTGTTGGGTGAGCTCAGGTGGGTGGAGTCGCCTATTAGCCTCTTAATTTATGAAAAGCAATGTCATTTGGATAAAAAACATAGTGCTGACTCACTCCCACTGATGAGGACCAAAGATTCCCCTTACCAATAGTCGACTGTGCTTTTTTTGGCCAGTCTTTATTAAAACCTCCACTATTCAGCATTCCACGTCACCATTGGAAGAAATCCAATGTCTGCCTCCTCTCCCCCATCTTTACCTCGAGCCTTCCTCCACTCTCTCTATCCGCACCACCCATCCTCCTCGTCCACCTCGTCGTCCACCACAACGCCAAGCTCACCCGGACCTCTCTACACCCGGCTGTCCAACGGGAGTCACAGCGTCCCCAGCCCCACAAACTCCCGCAGCTCCTTCCATGGGGTGTCTTTCCTGCTGCAGATAGGGCTGACCAGAGAGACGGTGAACCTGGAGGCTAGTGACCTGTCGCTGTCTGCTGTTAAAGACCTGGTGTGCTCCATAGTGGACCAGAAGGTAGGCATCTCATTAAAACACACTTGTATATGATTCAAATGTCAGTACAAGACATCAAACATGTTCTCTCTAATGTACTCTTGAAGGGAAAGCTTTTCAACCAACACACACATAGCTTGTTTTTCAAACTTGAGGACAGTGGACATGATGCATCAACATGTGCTCTGCTGTCTTCTACCATATTCATCTGTTTAGGTTTTGTTTTCCAAAGCAGACATCTGGGCCTCGTGCCCCAAAATGAGTCAAACACCGCAGAAGCATGCACACAACAGCACCGACGCTCCTCCAGTCACAGGACACAGTGTAGTAGCGCCAGTTATTTACATTGTGGTATAGAGTTACTGGACTTACTGTACATGATGTAAGCGCAGGCACACATGCTCGACTGCACACACATATACAGTGGTTTTGCTGAGGTTGGCCCCTCTTTATTTTCCATGACATGAATGTATTGTAATGACACTGCGTGTAGCCTCAGTAGCTTCAAGTGCAAAAAGTATACGCTTCATCATTTGCCATCTCATATTTTTTTTTGTGTGAAAATATCCAAAGTGCAAATCAACGGCGCCAGCTTTAATTTGCCTGTTCTTCTTACTTTGTACTGACAGAGGTCTGATCACAGTTTGAGTCTGCCCGATTTTTAACGTGTATCATAAGAATACATTTAAAACATTCCAAATGTTGTTTCTGATATAAAGTGGCTCCG
This sequence comes from Pseudochaenichthys georgianus, assembly GCF_902827115.2. NCBI lineage: Eukaryota > Metazoa > Chordata > Actinopteri > Perciformes > Channichthyidae > Pseudochaenichthys > Pseudochaenichthys georgianus. Next base: position 20,279,562 of record NC_047524.1, read on the forward strand.
TATATGGTACTCAAAAAGAGCAGACCCCTGCAAAGGACAATGGTGGATTTATAGAACTATTGAATGGACACATTTTGAGAGTTGAGACAGCGATATTACGACTTTAGGGTGTTGAGTTTTGTCAAAGAAGTCGTAATGTGGACGTCAAAAAGGAAATATGTTGTATTTTATTGCTCAAGGCATTTAAAACAAGGTTTCTGCAAAAGTTATTCCGATTCGATTAAGGGGGGACTTCTGTAGTCTGATTATTCCAACACGGATGCAGGTGCCCTATCTCGCTTTCTTTGTACGAAAATGGAACATCATCCGCGCATCCGCCCCATAATTCACAAAAGTATTTAGACAATGATAAATCCCCAGCACCACAGATATTGTATATTGTATATGAAGTAGTTTTGTTCATCAGGATAATATATTCATGGATTATTGCAAGCCCCAAATAGGATCAACAAAGTGTTTCACATAAATATATGGATTAAACTAGTGCCCCATTTTTACAGAAATTGGTACAGTAGAATTCAAAGTAAATCAAATAATACATTTTGTATAAGTATTCCTATCATGTACAGTAGATGCTTTAAACGTCTCACTCAGCTTTTGTCTTATTTGACCCATACACGTGTACTTCATAGTTGTGTGGGATTAATGGTGAGCAAAGCCTGTTGGAATGAAATGAAATGGCTCCTGTGTGCATCCACATGTTACTGTTTGCATAACCTCTCGTGTGTGATGGCGATTACACCCTTTGTGTCAGTAATTATTATCGACTCAACAAAAAAGAGGGTGATTAAGCAAAGCACTTTCATCAGCCACCGGGATGTGAACACTAAGGTCGGTCAGAGCTATATGTGTGTTTGTTGAGTTGATGATAATGGAAATAAAAACCAGAATGAGGAACAGACTTGGAAGACAGTGAAGGAGCTATCTGTGTTTGGCCTGTGTCCTTTGCTTCCATGTTGTCCAAGTTGACATTCCTGAGGAGCAGGGTAATGTTGTTGTTCTTTACGAGGTCTGCTGATTCTCACTAGCTAGTTATGAACAGTTCTGGTCCGCAGAGCAGAACATCTCATCATTACGCTTATTTATATGGATACTGTAACATATTGGCAGAGGTGCAAGAATCTGTAAAGGTGGGAAATACAATGCTTTGAAGACAAACCCAGTAAGAGAAAACCAGTGCATTTGAATAGTGAGTGGGTGCTGATAATCTGCCAAGATGAGATCAGGATCACCTTTTGCATATGTGCAATGATATCACTGTGTATAACGTTATATCACGTGCATTCCATGCGCTCTAATAAAATATGACAGGAAATGATCTCATTTATGGCTAACAGTCATGGGAACTTAAAAAAGCCTATATAAACAATAAAAATGTTACCACTGTACATCCTTTTTTACCATAATATACTCAACATCGTCATTACAAAAGATATTCAGCACGCTCATCCTAATATTCTTCTATTAAACACTGCCAAATGCAGTGTAATGCTTCAGCTATTCCATGAAATCCAGCCACATGGCTTTGATATCAATGGAAAATATGACTGTAGGCCTTCTGCGCTCTCCAGACCATCCTTGTCTCACTTCTCCTTCTAAAATATGCTTGTCAATGGTGAGCCGTTCTACTGGGTCCACTCATCCTGGCCAACTTTTCCAGCTGAGGATCTCTGACTCTGGCTACAGCCGTTGACAGTTGTCCCAGGAAGTCTCCAGTCAGCAGAACCTCAGGTGTCTGTCAGCAGAGGCGAGACAGGAACACACTTTAGTCTTCATGTGGTAATATCTGCACAGAGATAGAGTTTATTCCCCCCTTCGTGCCGCTGTTTCCTCCGCTGACTGAGAGCTGGCCTGTCTCACTAAGTGACTCACCACTCAGCCATGCAACAAACAGGGATGCTTATCCCGACTCAAATCTGTCCATGCAGTGTCAGGATTTCTGCTGTGTTAGCTGTTATGAACTCTTACAGGGGGATTTAGATGCATGTTAACCATGATATTAACCATTTTCCATGAGTCACTCTGCCACCAGGACAATAGCAGCACTTCTCACAGAAGCCTTTTCACGGCATACCAGTGTCCATCAGTCATGCTGGAAGATGTAGTTCCTCTACTTTGTCCTGTCTCTACTCCTATTTTTTCCCAATATTTAGACAAACTACATAATCTCTCTTTGTGGACCTCTTGCAGCAGCATAGCTTGATTTATTGCTTGTATAAAGTGTAAATACTTACACAGTATGGATTTATAGTGAAGCTTCAGATTTCACAATAAGCTTACACTTTATCCAGCCAGTAATCCCCACGGCAATAACTACAACGTTTACATTCTTTATATGACTTTGTAATGCAGAGAGACATTTGACTACACTTAGAAGTAGAATTAAATCAAGGTAACGTGTAACGGCCTGTCTCCTTACTAAAACGGAGTATACTGCCATGCATTCACTGTGTTTATACCGCTTACAGTATCAGGAACTCAGTAGAAAACACAAGCAACCACTATGTTCTCAAAGCTTGTGACCGTAGCTTAAGGACAGAACGTTGAAGTGAGTGATTTACTGTGTTGCCGTTGTTGGAGAATAGTTTTGTGTTATTTGTTGCGTTCCTCTTTCGAGCCTGTTCTCTCACTGGCCTGCCAAACTATCAGATTAAGCGCTTTGAGTCATTGATAATGCGCTATAATAAATGTAAGGAATTATTATTATTATTATTAGATGTATGAGGTCTTAAAACGTACTAGACAGAAGCATTATGACAAATTAGCCCATGTTTAATTATCAATGAGTCTTTGTATTAAATATGCTTTTGAACTCGTAGAGTACTCACTCTACAAAGCATGGATACTAGCCTGTAATGTATGCTATAGCAACTGCACTGTGGATGCAGTTGAACAACTGTAACATTTCCAGATGTTTGCATGTGCTCTCCTTTACTCTATATCATTTCATGGTCTTCAAGGTTGATATCTCGTATCTTTCCTGAACCCTTTAGATTCATTCAGTCATGCTGCCTGTTTTAATAGCTGTGTACTGTATAGATTTCGCATGGCTCATGCCTCATCCCGCTAAAGATGTAACTATGACTTGGCAAACATCCACAGTTTTGACTCACTTTCTCTGTTTTCTCTGTGATAATCTGAAGTTGGTTTTGATAGTAGTGGTTTGGAGCACATTCACCAACTTTAGTGGTTAAGGTCAACCTAAGTCCGGGGCAACCTGATCTTGATAGGTTTGGTCTTTGTCTCTTAGGACGGCTATTGTGGTTACTGCAATCTACGAAATAATTTAAAATATGACTGCTTTAGTGTCACTACTTGGCACAAGGGTATGAAATTGATGCCAGTCTCTTTGAGGACTGTGAGAAAATATGAAGGGAGCCAGCCAGTGCGTGGTGGAGACCCTCCCAGTCGGGTACCCAACTAACCCAAGACATGGCATTGACGGATCCATGTGCCTCCAAGTCAGGACAGCCTTGTTTCACTTGTCGGGTCCCGGGTTCTCTGTCTGGATCTTGGGCTTGATGAATGACACGAGATAAACATCCATAGCTTCCACTTGTTGAGCGCTTCCTGTTTGGTGTCGCCCAAGTCCTCTCGTGCAGCCAGCAAGGGAGCAGTGGCGGGACAAAAGTTCACGACTCCATGAGAATGACTCCCAGTTATAGCCACCTGGTCAGCCTGGACAGACAGCCAGCTTCAGAACATTCCTCTTCACCCAGGCATTTTTGGAGGATGATGTGATGTTCCTCGGGATGGGTGGGATTAGACAGCTAGGAAACAGAAATATTTGAAGCTAAACACTTGATCTGGTAGAACTGAACGTCTGACAAATTCTGATGGGTGCCGTAATGGCAATTACGGAATCAACACAGTTTCGTTTTCAATCTTTGTGGGACTTTATTTAATATCCTACAAAGAGTCATTTGCATTTTTGAGTTGCTGAGTTGAGTTACATTCCAGAGAAAGTTGGCTGCAGACATGTTTTATATCAGTTTAAACTGTAGCTTGGCGTCAGTTAAATGTTTTTCTCACTTTCAAAGGGGATGATAAAGCTTAGCAGGATAAAGGACATTTGAAGTTCTTTTGGCATAGGTAATGGAAATAAAACATTAAGCCTTCGCCTCAAATGTTACTTTTATGAATACTTTAGTTTTAGCGCTTGTCCTTAGGATGTTGCTGTATTTTCACACCAGCTGGAAATGCTCTGAAAGGCAGCTGCCTCAGCCACAGGTTTCCCTACTGGTTTTGTCAGTGCTCTAACTCACAGTCTCTGGTTGAGGGCTGTACAGCTGGCTCTGTAATTAGTCAGACAAAGGCCTTTTTGAGTCAGGAAGAGAACTACATTGGAGAACGTACAGTAACAAAACATTAAAAAACAACATTTTTGGATTTAGATTCGGATTGTTCTAAAACCCTTTAAGCACTATCACTTGCATGATCACAAGGTAACACTTGGCAGAGAAAACAAGAACAGCTCAACATTCCTTTTTCAACATTAATTAGAATGAGTTGCTTTCTTTGGTTTGCATTTGTAGGCCTTCATGATTGATGATATTTGTCTGAAGGAGCTGTTTAACTAAGGTTATTGTGTCCATTTGGGATCAGAATACTTCGCTTTGGCAATTAAGTTTTATAATATGACCGTAATATCACAAACCCTTTCCCATAAGATCTGTATTTGGGTTCTGTAATAAAGATAGACCTCATATGGAGAATAATATCTATAGAAAGAGAAGACAAATAAAGTCATAAAGAGAAGAAAACGAGAAGAGAAAATAGCAAGAAAGAAGGGTGCAGATGGAAAATGGAGAGACTGCATTTCACATGGACCAAAACTAACTGAAACACACGGGAAATAAATCACCACCATCTCCCTCCCTCCCTTCCACAGTATAAACCCACATCTGCATGCTCCTATAGAGCTGGCAGACATATTTCACCCCAGAGGACGTCCCAACAGCACAGGGCTTTATGTGTGATATACATGAGGCCAGACGTTTCCTGGAAAGCACATTCAGCTCCTTCCCAAGAAAAAACAGGTCACCCAAAATATTCACTGTTGGTATTGGTCCTCGATTATGGCCTCAGCCTTTTTCCAACTTAGCTGGTTTTCAGTGTTCATTTGAAGGAAACTGATATATTCCAAAGCCATGGAGTTGACCAAATTAAAATCACAATTGGGATTGCGGGAAAAATAACAACCTTCCTTGTACTAGTCAAAAGCCTCCTTGCACACGGAATCTATCAATTTCCCCGAGTCTCGGAGTAATTTGTGGAAAAGGGGAGAGAGAAGAAGAAAAAAGGAAAAAAATATCTCTGAAGTTAAGTGAGCTAAGTAATTTCTACCATCTGTAGTGCACATTTCTGCCGCCTTGCTCTCCTCTAAAGTGGCAAGGCAGAACACAGGGCCCGGCCACACGAGTTAGAGAGAATGACAGAGTGGAGATGAGTGGCCCTCTCCGGGGATGGGGGGGTAAGAAGGGGCTTGTGGCTAGGATACGGCTGATGTCTAGTATCGAACCTAGAAGGCCGCCACTAAGTGTGGCTCTGCATTGGATTTTCTGCCCAAGTGCCCTTCACCATACTTGATTTACGCCAGTGACGGGAGATAATCTTCGATCAATCCAATCTCTATTAATTCTGGCTGAATGGGTTTTGATTGTGATTATATTGAAGTGGCAGGCAGCAGTGATGTTGAGCCATTTGATTCTGCAGGAATCCTGGTGACTTTTTTAGGCCAACCACGTGGGTGGTGATTTTGGAGCATTTCCTGAGAGACTCCACCAGTTTCCATTCATAAAATTATAACCGTAGCATGACACGGTTGTTGGCTGAGAGAGGATATCTAATTTCCCTTATTAATTTACTCATTAACCGCTTGAGTTTCTCCTCCGCTTGAACCAGCGTTCCTCCTTCACTGCACTTGCTGACAACCTCAGCACACTAATGGCGCATTTCCACTGCAGGGCCTCATACAGTTCAGTACGGTATAGTTAGGCCTTGGTAGGCCAGGCTCACTTTATGTTGCGTTTACATTACAGTTTAGGAACTGGGGTAGTTAATTAATTAAGATGAACTTTTATTAATCCCTCATGGGGAAATTATTTCTCTGCATTTGACCCATCCTAGTGTTAGGAGCAGTGTGCTGCCATTTTGAACGGCGCCCGGGGAGCAATGTGGGGAACGGTGCCTTGCTCAGGGACACCTCGGTAGCACTTGGTCCTTCGGGGACTTGAACTGGTGACCTTCCAGTTCCCAAGCCAAGTCCCTATCGACTTCGCCACCACCGCCAGTAACGGTAGTTAACGGTAGGTAGTAACTATAGTAACGCAGTGTAGGCGGAGCCGTGAGGTCATCTTCAATGCGAAACACAAAACCAACATCAGCCGTTAGCTGTTAGCACTCAAGCTCACAGCTCCTCATATCTGTTCAGAAACTAGACAAAAGATAAACAAGTACAAACCCCAGACTGCTGTGTCATGGCGAATACAGGCGCTGGTTTATTTATGTCTGTATAGGCCGTTGTTGTGAGTGTGGACGGTCCGAGCATATACTGCGTTAGCTTAGCCGATCTCCATTTAGACAACACGCATTTTAAAAGGTGTTTCGCCTGCCGTCTGTCTGCAGACTTGTCAAAGCATTAATTCATGGTTTTTACTAACCGGTATCAGTATGTTGTTACTTCGGCATCATTTTGAAATGTTACAATTAAATCACGGTCAAATATGTTCATTTTGTTGTAGTTGCCAGCGATTCTCTCACTAGTTTAGCATACTCAGCCCGGTTGTTGGCCCGGAAAGAACCTCGATTTTGGAGAGCCAGAAAACTGTGTAAAGGTACCCGCTAGCCGTAACTACGCCTAGTGGAAACGCAACCAAAAATGGGCCGGGCACGGCACGCTTAAACCGCACTCCGTGCTGTAGTGGAAATGCGCCATTAGTGGACTTCAACCATGACAAATGCTGAAGAGGAAGGGTTCCAAAGACATGCACACTGCCCTCTTCAAGATATTAACCCTCATTTGACCTGGATAATAGCTAATGTCACTTTTTCAAACTAGTACAAACAAATGCTACAATCATGATCTTAGCCGATATGTTAACATTCCACACACATTTCTAGCACCTTGCAAATGAGGACCACATGGTATCTGTTGTACACAGTCCTATCAGTGTGGCATTATCGATCCCTGCAGTAGGAGTAGAATGTCTTATTCTGTGTTGTTTCCTCAGCACTGTTTGCCTTTCCTGTCTTTCAGCCAAGTGAGTGATCAGTGAAACTGATAGGAAGGTGGCAGGGGAAGTGCAATTACATGTTGATACAACAAGAAACGTACTGTGTTATGAGGGGAATAGGCCTCAAGAAATGAAAAAGCGCCACAGGCAACGTGAAATGAAAAGTATCACAATTCCCCTTTTGTTAGATTGATTTGTTGGAGCATTTTTTAAACCCAAGGGGGAACAGTCACCCACTCAGCATGACTCTTTTTGTCACTGTGTATCTTTCTCCGGGCTGCACTCTGCTGTTGGGTTAGTTCCCCTCAGAGCCGCTCCCTGTTTCCATATTTAGTGCGAATGCTGTTTACAGCATTCCACTATAGTTCTTCAAATCTTTATTCTCCTTATTTCAACCAATACTTTGGCTCTCAATAACTTCAGCATACTTTCAGCTACAGAAACCATTCAAATTAAAAAAATATTCAGCCTTTTCAGCACATGATGGGAAACTTTCAACTTTTTCAAAATATGTTATACTTTTTAAAAAATGCAGCTTTTTAAACTCTTTTTTTTAAACATGTAACTCAATGGGAGGAACCTTCAAATCCTCGTTTACCTACACCGTGCGCCAAATGCTACTTCTTCCACATACTTTCAGCTAGAGACTTCATTCCAACTTTAAAACGGTCACAAGACCTTCAACTATAAAACTTGTTCTTCAGATTTTTTATATTTTTTACACTTTTGGAGATATATAACTTAGTTTGGAGCTTGGTAAAGTGGCCTTCTTCAGATTTTAACATGAGTGTGTATTGCGCAGCTCGTTAAGGCTTAGAGTGCGTGATGTCACAGCTAGAGTGGAGGAGAGCTTGAAATTCACCTTAAATTATTTTGTAAAACTGCCATAATTCCCAAATCCTACACTCCTTGGACATTATTTTTCATGAAAAACGTAGGAAAACCTCTCCTACCTTGAAAAAAAAAAAAAAAAACTAAGAAAAAAAATTAAACAAAATGCCTCCTGAGGTCATGAAGTGACAAAAACGTTCAACATGTCCCCATTAAGGCCCATTGTAAATCAAGCGTGATCTGTCCTCAGAGCAGCAGCTACACACCTTTAGTAAATCTGCCAAAATGCCACATTATGGACTCGAAAGTACACAAAAAGCAGATTCCGACGCTCCTCACGGTCCTGACATCCTCCACGCGTTGATATTTTACGAAAGCAGCTACCGTTTTTAAACTATAGTTAGAAATATAAGAGGTTTATTTCTCATTCAGAACAATGGAAAGGCTCTCCTTTCACAGCACATCTCCATGGAAATGATCACGTACACAGGTGTTTGATATCGTCGTCACCATGGTAACCTTTGATCTCTGGGCTCACACACAGGTGTTTGATAATGTTGTCACCTCAAACACAAACAAACAGACTGGAGTTTAAAGACTGTCTCAGCCTATTATTTTCTGTCTGATGGAGACTTCATACTGACTTCAACACGTTCCACATATTTTATACATTATTGGTGACGTTTGGTTTTAGTTCAAAAGTTTGCAGTTAAAATATTCTGATGCTTTTCAAAGCGTTTTTACTTTATTTTCTCTTCTTAATACACATTCATTCACTACTACTTACATTTAATATTTAATTCCTTCAGCCTACTTTCAGCTATAAACCATTCAACTATTAACTTATTCAGCTATTTCAGGACATTGAGGCTATACATTTGGTTGTTTATACCTTTTTTAAACCTTTTCTTAGGTCTCATGTCATGGCCATTTCCACTGATCATAATTCCATTGTTGAGGTCTACTAGAATAGATTTACATTGTGCAATTTTCCAAACTCACATTGGTTTCTCATACAGCATACACTACGTGCCTTTAACGGCTCGTTGTAGCTCCAATAGCTCCAGCCCCCACCCTCCCTGTGAGCACAGTGTGCTCTGATAGGTCGGGACGTTGTGAATTGCGCTGAGCTCAGTGGAGGTGTGGTTTCCTTGTTTAGCGACAGCGAAACACAGCCAAACTCATCCTGAGCACACACAAAGTCACACAGCCGAAGTAAAAACAATGTGTGGCTTGATATTGAGTAAGAAAAAGTTTGATAAACGCTGTGTGAATGGGTCTGCAGAGAGAATTTCGCCGCGATCCCAACTGTCTGTTATCAGCCTGCACAGGGAGGAGAAATCAGCAGAGATGCCTGCACTGAGTGTGTGTGTGTGTGTGTGTGTGTGTGTGTGTGTGTGTGTGTGTGTGTGTGTGTGTGTGTGTGTGTGTGTGTGTGTGTGTGTGTGTGAAGAAGTCCGTGGATTGGTCAATTTGGACCAATCAGCGGGGGCTTAACGTAACGGCTCCGCGGACGTAACGTAACGGCTCCACGGATTGGTCCATTTGGTTCCGGGTACTGCATGACCATATTGCGTCATAGCTCTGGGCGTGGCTACTGGCCATCCCTACGTCACGATACCCAGGAAGTAAACAATGGAAAATGAGAAATCTCCAACGAGGCGTTTTGGGGAGGTCTTTTCTGTGTTACGGCCTGTCCACACAGCGGCGTGCGCTGACGCTTGCCGGCGGGCGTGTCTGAAACTCGACCAACAACCAATCACATGAATCTCCCGCCCCTGACACACAAGCAGCGGTTTGATTGGCTAGAGCTTGTACTGGCATATGATTCGATTGGCTGACGCCTCACCGAGGCGTCAAAAGTTGAACATTGCTCAACTTTTGCAGCGAGCCACGCCAGCTACGCTCCACGTCACTTCCCACGATGCATTTCGGCTAAAAGTGACGTCACCCCATTCAAAGTGAATGGGGAAGCGTCAACGCACGCCGCTAGGGTGTACTTTGAGGGTTTTTGACTCTGCAGACCGTTTACATGCATAACAACCTTCATAACACATAAGGGGACGGGTAATAACCGGAAAAGCATGACATGGGACCTTTAAATATTAAGCTTCTTCACTATTTTCAGCTAAATTCAGCAACAAATGTACAGTTTACAGCATTCACACGCATTTTTAGCAGGAAATGCATTTTCTAGTCTCTCTTTGCTCCTGCTCTGCTGCGGTTGGCAGAGCAGCACAGCCTGTTCCCTCTGTGTTCCTGCGTTCAAATGGCTTTTGCTCCACACTGCACTTGCCATTATTCTTGTCCGTGTGTTTGAAATGTTCTAAGAAATCGCCTTTGGGGTATCTAATGTTTTGAAAAAGGCGACAGCTCGAGTGTATGAATTTGGCTCAGTTGAGTGTTTGGTTTAGTGTGGTTCTTTCTTACATAGGTACTATTCTGTGAAAACTGCTAATTCAACATAAGCAGTGTCTGTATAAGCAGAACCTCATTATTTATCATGAAGAAAGAGAAAACCTCAAGCAGTTAGAGCCTGCCTACTTTCTGGAACACCAAACCCACGGCAATTATTAACGTTTCTGTTGAACAACAGCAGCATGTTCCTACATCCTGCTATTACTGCTCACCTTCTGACCCCCTGCTCTGCCAGAGCAAGAGAAAGTGCAGTCGCCATCAATCTCGCACAAAATCCCCCCGGGTTCACCTGTTTATTTGCCCCGTGTGAAGGTGAATCTGGTGGCCTTTACTCCAGGCCCAGAGAGGGGAGATGGAGTGTGTACTGGACTTTATTTGCGAGGTGGAGGATCGCAGCGGGGCTATAACTCATCAGCAGTGTGCGGGGGCCTGGCCAAGCATGTCTTAGATCACACTGCTCTCTTCCTGAGAGGCCTTAGATCCTGTGACTCAGCCTTCCTCTTCTCAACTTGGCCCTCTGCACACTGTTAATGCATGCAACACTCATACATATGCATGCAAGTAAGAGAGATGACACCGTTTCTGTCATGTATATAAAACATTTGTTGGGCCAAACCCCAGCTGGCTGTCATTGGGGATACAGTGACTAGCAACCAAACACTGACCTCATCATCATTATCTCCACTCCACTTCACTGCTTTTGTATTTCATGCCAAAAATGACTACAGAAGAGTATTGTTTCTGGATTGAGATTTTAAAAAAGACTGGTGAAATAATTGCAGGATTTTCGTTGGAGAGCAACGTTTCGTTTAAAACCAGGAAGAGATTTGGCTGGAAACCATCATCTGCTGCGGTCGATGTAAATTGGGTAAGCGGTATAGCTTTGTTAGCGTCTCCTGATTATTGAGCGAGGTTTAGGATGACAGGTGTTACGCTGTGGTCTGGACAAAGGACTGGACGTGAGCTCGGTGGTTAAGAGTTGTGATTCCACCTTGTCTGCACCAAAAATGGAGACGCATACATATGCTCACATACCCTCAGTTTACGGTAAAAAGGAAACCAGCAGTGAATTAATTGCATATGAACACTTGGCCCTTTTTCAAACCCTTTGCCTTTCTTCACTAATGAGCCAGCTAGGCGGCAGCCAGTCTCACACTTCTCTGAACCATACAGGAGGAAGAAGAAGGGGTGAGAAGTAGTTCAAAATGATTGCTCAAACACTAAGTCGCTATGTCGTTTTGTTGCGTCTTGTCCGCACAAAGCTGCTACATGAAATGAGGGGAAGTAACAGATGAGTGATGGTGATTTTGTGTGGTGTGCGTTACAGTTTTGAAAGTGCATTTCAATAGTATGATGCAAAAGGAAATTGAGCGTAGCAGATATATTTCAAGTTCATCTTTTTTCCACGCTTCGCTGAGAAGCTTCAGATGTCATTTGGACGCGTTGTGTTGTTTTGAAGAACAAACCGCTTGCATTCCGCAAGGACACAGCCTCATACCTATGAACCTATGAATGAACCGTTCTGCCATATATTCTGCCACATGGAAGGAAACAGCTTAGTCAGCGCTGGAGCGAGAAAGTCACCAGTTTCCTTTCCGCTGCATGTGGCTTCTTCAGTTTGTTACACTTCCTCCTTTCTGCAGTGGAAAAGACCTTCAGGAGGAGCGCCCGTTATGATAGTGTGTATGCTGTGGAGGGTGATGGGATGATTTCGCTTGATCCTGCAAGTGTACAAAGATGCCTGCTTGAATGTAAACCATATGCTCTTTTGGCCTCAAGCTGCAGTGTGTTTGTCTTGGCCTTCTGCTAACGGAGGACCAAATAGTTTCATGTAATGTACCGTTGAAATGAAGCATGCATCTTGGCCTTTTTTCTCATGCACCGACTGCAGAACAGAAGGGAAACATATTCTATGCTGTTGCTCGAACACATCATGGATTGTGGTCAGTAGATTTACAGTATGTTGCAGCACACTGCAAAAGGATTTCTTGCTAAGTGAATCAGCTGTGTGTTAGATGCTGTCAATTTGCATCACAAAGCTCTCTGTCTTGTAAGTGTTTCACCTGTTGCAACTCAGTAAAGCTCCCAAGTTGTTCAGGGATGAGTTCATTAAAATCTAGGGGGGCCAGGCCAATATCTTGGAAAATGTAACACAAATGTTGGACTACTCCTTTAATGCCTGTCCAAGATTTTCCAATACATGTATCCTGCATGTGCTCATTCAAAAAGCCTAAATCTTCTTTCTGCTTTAAATGTGGAATTGAAGATTTTCTAAATGTATCTCAGCACTCTTATATCATCTTTAAAGGTCACAACATTTTACACAACATAATAACATTTCTTAGAAACGTGTTCAAGGAGTAGTCCAACTATTCAGTTATTTTCTGAGTTTCTTGCCTTTGTCCTCATAGTCAAGATGTGCGTCACATTGAAATACATTTGACTTTCATGTTATGATTAAAAAAGCCACATTTCTTGTGCTTAAGAATGAAAGCTTGTATTTGCATATTACTACTCTTTTATCATCTTCTAGTTCTCATTCATAACACTCCGTTCGATGTCTCACTATGGGATGCGCCTCAACGCGTATGCAAACAGAAGCATCAATCTCATTACGCCAATCCTGATTGGCTGGTGATCTTGATGTCTACGTCAGGGAATCCACCCACCCTTTAAGTAGCTTGCTAACATTCGGTCGACGGGCGCTTGCCGGTTACTTTTATTGCTTTGCAGAAGAATTGAACAAATATTAACACACCAGTTAATATTGTAATATGCCCCGCCGTTTTTTCTTTCGAAATAACGGTAAGGTTTGATTTTTTCTTCAAACAGTAACATACCTGTTGCTAGTTTATCCCTCCGCGCCGACACCACGGCGAGCGAGGACGGACTCTTCTCTCCCTCACACCAGAGGAGACGGAGATAAGAAAGATATTAACACACCAGTTAATATGTTTTGGAGAAAAATCTACCCCGTAGTTTTTTCCTTTCGGAATAACGATAAGGTTGGATTTCTTTTCTCGGTAACATACCTGTTACTAGCTTGTCCCTCCGCGCCGACACCCCGGCAAACGACGATGGACCCTTCTCTCCCTCACACCAGAGGAGTCGGAGGCTCGGCTCTGCGGCTGCGGGTTTAAGATCTCGAGCACGGACTCACACCAGGTCTGCTCGTCCTGCCTTGGGCTGGAACACGCCCAGGAAGCTATCGATACCCCCGGTTCGTGCAGGCATTGTGCCCGCTTCACCATCAAGAGCCTCCGCCGACGGCTTGCGTGCCAAGCTAGCCTGTCGGGACAGGACCCCTTCATGTCCGTTGATTCGCCGGCCGGCAATCGGGACATGGTGGCGACCGCCGCGGAGATTGAGCCCCGCGCTGTGTCAGGCTGGGGCTCAACAATGGCGGTAGCCGCGGAATCGGAGCCCCGCGCTGTGTCAGGCTGGGGCCCGGTGGCGGCAAGAGCCGTGAGAGCGGAGCCCCGCGCTGTGTCAAGCTGGGGCTCCCAACTGGACCTCACCGTGGTTCCACCCGCGGAGGATGTCCTACAGCTGGATTATATGGAGGAGGATGAAGAGGATGCCTCTGAGTTCCTCTTATCCGACTCAGATGAGCACGAAGATGACATCTTCGTTTCATCTGCCCAGGCTGCCAAGCCGGAGGCGATGTCCGCTCCCCCGCGCGAAAGCACACCAGCTTCGCCCTGCCTCAGTATGGACTTGCAGGCCGTGTGCCAACGCGCTGTGTCAGGCTGGACATCCCCTGGCCTGAAGTGGCCAAGGAGACCTCCAGATCTCGATATGAGGGGAAGAACTTGCCCCAAGCAGCGAGGATGAGGAAGCAGCTTCTCCCAGTCTTTCCAGAGATGCTGGACGAGGTGTCGGTCTCGTGGAGAGACCGCCCTTTCAGCAACAAGGCCCCAATCCAGGGTGCCTCCTCTTTGGACTGTGACGGCATGGAGAAGCTCGACCTGCTCCGCATGCCGCCCATGGAGCCGCTGGTGGCAGCCCACCTCCAACCGCGGCTAGCTTCGGCACCAAGCAGGAACCCCATGCTACCGGCAAAGGCAGACTGCTTCCAGTCAGCAATGACCGAACAAGCCCATAAAGCCGCAGCTTTGTCCGCCAGGGCGCTCAACGTCTCCTCGCTGCTGACCGCCTACCAGGCGGAGCTCTGCGAGGACATGACGGTCAAACCTGAGCCTGCCGTGTGGGACGAAATCGCAGCGATCACGGACATTTTCCTCCGTGTGCAGCGCTGTGCAGTCCAAGCCACGGGCAAAGCACTGGGGATAATGGTGGTACAGGAGAGAGCCAGGTGGCTTACCCTGACGAACCTTCCAGACTGGGAAAAAGAGGACGTCTTGGACATGCCTATTGTTCCCGAGGGCATATTTGGCTCCGCTCTAGCTTCGATGCAGCAGCGGTGTGAATCCAAAAAGAAGGAGGATGAGGCTCTCCAGCTTTGTCTTCCCCGAAGGGTCCAGCCGCCGCCTTCAACGGCCCACTGCAGTCCTTCGCTCAGGCTGCCTCACGTCCTGCCCGTTTCAAGATCCCGAAACAGCAGAGGCCACAGCCCGCCCCGGGTCTCCAGCCCAGACACGAGGCGAGGACGGGCTGGCCAAGAAAGTCACCGGTTCCGGCAGCAGCCGCTCAGGCACAGCCGGCCCAGACTTTCAGCCACCAGACGAAGAAGAAGAAGAGGGCGGCCTGACAGCCTCCTCTCCTCTCCTCGATAAAAGAGCTGGAAGTTCCCTGTTCTCCAGCTCCAGAACACGTTCCAGTGTTAGATGCTCATGTGTTTCTGGGGTGCAACCATGCCCCCATCTTCCTGCCGCCTCGAGTGATGTCAGAACGTCATCCTCAAGTTCGCGCCATGAGGGAAATGGACTTAACATCAACGACAGCAAGCTCCGCTGCTCGTTTAAGTCACACAAACACATGTCATCAATATTGTCTTTTAATAAATCATTTTCCACTGTCGTTTCCAGGCTTAAAGCCAAGGGCGCAGTCAATACAAATGAAAAGAAAGACAATAAAAACAATAAACTGTCTGACGTCTACCCCCCTTCTAAGAGTGGCTGCTACCTCTCTCAGAAGGCGGACGATGGACAGGGCTGTGAAGGCATTTTCGAGATAAGCATGTCTAGCAATACGGGAGTTTCAATATCCCATAGTGAGACATCGAACGGAGTGTTATGAATGAGAACTATAGGTTACTTACGTAACCCCAGTCTCAGAGTAACATGAAGTGAGATGTCTCACCAGACGGCCCTTCTTGCTAAGGCGAAGCGAGAAGAGGTGCTTATTTTGAATGATGCTGCGACGTAGCTACTTAAAGGGTGGGGGGATTCCCTGACGTAGACGTCAAGATCACCAGCCAATCAGGATTGGCGTAATGAGATGCTTCTGTTTGCATACGCGTTGAGGGGCATCCCATAGTGAGACATCTCACTTCATGTTACTCGAGAACTGGGGTTACGTAAGTAACCTATAGTTATAGCAGGTTAAGTAGCCATGAGCTCAACACACTGTGTATTTCAGATTTCTGCTGACTGCTGATTCCAGTCGGCTCATGAAAAGTACAGTGAGTACATCTGCAAAGTAAATTATTTATAAATCATACATCCAAATTACATGAAAACTGTTATTGGAAGACCAACACCACTTAATATTGAACACGCCAGTGGAAAAGTGTGGAAGAGTGTTTCCCTTGTGCCTTCTTTTGATGCCCCACTCCAAGTGACAAATTAATTATGTTTAGGCCCACTTCAAGTAATTGTATAATTCTCTGTGCATGTGTTTCTTCGTACCATGCGTTGTGGAAAACGTTCACTTGGTATTAGATGAATAATATGTAATGAAAACAAATAGAATTCCACTGTTGACTTTAATACATTAACACAGTTTTCCACACAGTGTTTGAAGTGACTTGAAGAAAGTAATTACACAGTTTTCCCCGAAGGTTCGCGTGAGTACATAATTGGATTTTCCAATGCATTCGTTTGCCGACTTATTGAAGTATTCTTTCCTCTGTTGTGGGCATTAACATATACCTCAAAGTCAAACAATGGTTTCCCCACTGTTTTCAAATAAAAAAGTGTTTGTGAAACCCTCCCTTTGTCTCAGTGGAACTTATGGTTTCACGACTAACTGTGGAGCACATGTTGTATATTTTATCTTCTGTACATCAAAACCTAAAATGTATATGTTATTTTAGCCCACTCTCTTATTATTTTTCTCCCCTTTCGTGTGTTGAAGGGACTCTCCCTCCAAATCAAATCAGAAACAGAAAGCAACATCTTGTGGCTTCTGGTGGAGGCTCTCTGGTGTGATGCGTGTTGTGCCACTATTAGATAATTGCAGGGGTATTAGTCAATAGACTTATTTATCTGGTGAGGAAAAGTGTTGTATCACACTCGTCTTGTGACTGTCTTTATCTTGCACCTCAAGCTAAACCTTTTACCTCCTGACTCTAGTTAAATGTTCACAGGATCTCAGTACCTTGATTTTCTTTTGGTTTTGTCCTCTACCCTCTGCTGTTATCTGTTTTTTAAACAATATACATTATCTTTCTTGAGTTTTTTTTACATATTTACTACAAATACAGGTAGACAGTAACACATTATTAAATGATACATGTTCAAATGAATCCCTGTATACATTTTACAATTAAATTGTACACACCAAGGAACAAAAAAAAGAAATAAAAAGAAATTGAGAAAAAGAAAATGTGATTGAATTAAATGAATGAATAAAAGACAAACATCAAATACCCTCAACTGTTGATATTATGATATAAGGAGGATATATATTATCCATAATTCAATATTAGTACTTAAGAGCTTTGATTCTCTGCCTGAACCTTTGGGGGTTCTTAAAGAGCCCCCATTATGCTCGTTTTCACTTTCATATTGGAACGTTGTGCCTCTATTGTGACATTATTCCATGTTTTAATGTTTAAAAAGTGCTTTCTTTTTCTCATACTGCCCGTGCTGCAGCACCTCTTTTCACCCTCTGATTGGTTTGCTGGCCGACTCTGCTGTGATTGGTCAACCGCTTAGAGATCTCACCCATTTTAACTAACACTTTTGGAATAAGATTCAAACTTACAACATTAGAGTTAGGGGGTATATAGCCAAAGTACCACCGCTCAAATAAATAATGATGTTTTGAACATTTGGTCGCAAGATCTGTGTCACACATATCTTGATCATAAAGGTCTAAAACATTTGAACAGTGGAAGGTTAAAAGGTCTTGACCGGCATTTGATTGACATCTTTGTTTCATTTTCTTAGTGTGTATAATCACTGGTACTTTGTTTGTGCTTGATTTGATCCTATCCACCACATTTGCAACTCTTAGCCTCTCAAAATGGAGAATAAGTTGATTTTCCTCAATTGATCTGATGATAAGCTGGAGACAGAAAACAATAAACGGACTATTTTAAAATATTTTTAAAAGGTAAATGAATTGGGCGCCGGTAAGCTCAGTGGTTAGATGCATTTCAGGCGATGTCATCCCCTCTATATCCCCCTTTCAACTCCTCGTCTTTAATAAAGCGCCAAAAAAAAAATTCTATATAAATAAAAGTGTATCAGTAAACAACATATCGTTAGTTGCATCTCTACATGATTGTGCACAGCTAGCTGTGTTTATGAATTACATGTTAAGTGTTCATGTGCAGTGTTAACAACTGTTTTGCTCGTGCAGACGGATCTGGAGCAGGACATGATTTTCTCTGTAGCTGTCCTCCACATCTGTCTGGCCCGCCGCCAGACTAATAAAGGTGTGAGCCTGAGGCAGCCTGAGGTCAAGCAGCATACTTTCCTTACTGTAATCACATGGCCATCTGTCAGAGCCCGTGCCCCCCGCTCAACACTGCTTCCCTTTCGCCACCCACCTCAGCCACACATCACACATGCACAGAAACACAAATGTCTAACCGCATAATCATGTGAACTCTATTCTGGACAAAAGCTTGTATTGTCCTACATTAGTTTATTCTACTGTTAGTGAAGAAATTCAGCAGAATGTTCAACACAAGCTTTTCTTTCCACTTCTAATGTCAAATTAAATTGATGAGTTATGACTTATGAGTCATTTTAGCTTTACAATGCAACTGATACTAGCTATGCATGAGAAAGCATCAATATTCCTCAAAGCCAAATGGCAAACTTGGTTATTCGAACCAGATCATTTCTTCACGGCTGTCTTGAGGTAATTTGTTTTGGGCGCTCAATGAAATACGACCATATTTCAGATTCCCCCAGCCTTCCCATCATCTCCCCTTTTCCTCTCCTCTCCTGCCTCGCACTCTCCTTTCCTTATAACAGGATTTTGCATATCAATGGCGGATTAGCTCGTTTAACAAAAGCTTACTACTGCAAAGCCCCTTTCCACTCGTCTTTCCAGCCTGACTTGTGGACCTCACACACAGCTCCTCCGCGCCAGGGTCTTTGGTGTGCGTGTGTGGTCGCGGCTGCTCAGCTGAATGGGTTTGCGTTTGAAGATGACAAAAGACATGCTTAGTCCCATTGGGCTCCTAAGACGGTAGCATGTGTGGGGTGATGGTGTGTGAGGATGCACATGTGTACAGGAGGTTTGATTTGACATGCTGGAAGCTGAAAATATGTGTGAATAGAGAGATTTTCTGCTTTGCGCCCCAAGGTTAGCCATCAATTATCACTTTATCTGGATGATCTGAAGAGCATGCTGTAACAATGTGTCCATTCTATTGTTCTTGTACCTCTGGCTTCCTCTGGCTTTAATGGGGCATGGAAAAAAGTAGTGTCCTCTGCCCTCGTGGCGTTTATGTTCTGGCCTGCAGACTCAAGCTGGCTAGATATGGGCATCAACCCATGTGCGTGCGTGCGTGCGGGCTTCCAATGCAGGCCAGTGGAGGAAACTCCCAACGTGACACTGCAGCCGGCTCAGGAAGGATACCCCCCCGCCTGTGTGGTGATGGTTTGAGCCGCATAGCATTAATCATCTTAGAGGTTGACAGGGTTTACGATGTAGGTATGTCATCAAGAGGGGGCGAGCTGAACATGTTCCAATCATACGGGCACGTGCCTTGTGTTTAGATCATTCTCATTGTCGTGTTTGGATGGTTTCCCCCATGTAACATATGGAAGGACGAGAGTGTATTTTTAAACGACTTTTCTTCTAAAATATCTGCTTTTGGCATAAACAATTGAACCCTTCAACACACCCAGGCCCAATGAGTTTGTGAAGGCGTACCTTTGGTTTGCAACACAGTCAACTCTTCAGCATCATGATAACAAGGTGATGGGTCAGAACCGTTCATTCAATATCTTATGGAAACGTTTTTTTTTCTTTTTGCTATAGTTTCCTGTGAATGCCCAGCAACACAAGCAATCAATGCAGCTGCGTTAAGCCTGCAGTACATTAGGTGTCCAAGGTTTAAGAAGACATTGTGTCAGGTTTAGGGAAAGATTGTAGTTCTGGTGAAAATAAGTCTGTTAATTAACAGAATTAATATCCATACAGTGTATGTGGCGTGGAACTTGTACGTAAGTTATAACCTGACCTTCTCCATATGTGCGGACTTTGTTGCTCTTTATCCGTACATACCTGTCCTTTTTTAATTTCTTTACAAATGATTGTGCTTTACTTTTCGTAGGTATAGCAAAAGGTCAATGAGAACAGCTTGCAGACAATATGTTTCTACATACAAAAGGCCTCAAATTGTTGTTGTTGTCTGTAATTTGAAAAAAAGAAAATGGGGTAATAACACACTATAAATGCAAGCTTTACCTCACGCATCACCAGCAGCCTGATTTTGGACTGACCGCCGTAGCAATTGTTAGGGTAATTATGATATGGTAATAATGCAGTTATTCAACACTTATTTACTTTAAATTGCCATATTTATCTAAAGGGTGCAGCCAAATTACATTAAAACACAATTCTTTCAATTTACCTCAAGCATAATCTAGTTATTTAATTCTAACCCAATGCATTGGAGGGAAATATAATATAATACAACCTTTTCAGCAGTGCAATGCATCGTGTGCAGTACAACTGTTGCATAAAATGTGCACCAATAAATATTGCTTTTCCAGCTAATGTTCCTTGAATGGTATTCTAAGAAGCGTCTCAATGGGAAAACCCATCGCTGTACAAGAAGTGGTATGATGAAATAGTTATTTATTGATCCCTGAAGAGGAACGTGCGCAGTGTCGGCTGGGGGTGTGAGGACCTTCTTCTTTGTTGGGGTGCTTTAAAGACCCGAGATGGCCTCAATAATCAGTTTCTGTGCAGAATTAAATGTTCACCTTCATACGTCTCATTCGTCTGGCTTTGTTGACACCAGTCATCTGATACACCCGTGTTTTCCTGAGCCATCAATCTGTCTTGCTGTCTCTGAATGTGTGTTTCTTGGCAGCTGAAAGGCTCCAGGTGTCTTGTGGGTCCCGTGCCCAGACGCTCTGCCAACCCCGGTTCTTCTGGGCCACGGTGGCATTGTTCTGCGTGGCCCATTGTGTGTGACCCTGGTTCAGAGGGAAACAGCTGGTGGATCCTCCAGTACCAGCCTGCTTGGCACGGAGACTGGGCACAAGCCACAGTGTTAAAATCACTGTGTTCCCTCCTTTGATACATCTCCCACTGATCACGCTGTCAGGATGTTATGCTGTGCAGGACAAGAGAGCTGTTATTGCGAGCGTCAATTTCCAAGTAGAGTAGATATTTGGATATACTTGTTGTGTATGTCTTCATGTAATTCGGTTGTAGCCCTTTAACTTGTGTCAGAGACATCGTTCTCTAAGACGCCATGGGCTGCCTTCAGTACAGGAAGTGACTCAGTATTGACTGGTGCTGCACTTCCTGTTAGCTGATTCTCCTCTACTCCTCTCAGGATGTTTACCTCCTCCTCGCCCCCCGTCTCCCACCCTCCTCTCCGCCCCTATTCTTGATCACATGACTTAACGTCGGTGCACTCAGCTCCAGGTCAGACCCGGCTTGTCTGGGTTTAGTTTGGCTCAGACATCAGCAGTGACAACAACATCTGAGTTGGGCGTCTTTGCCATGCTTGAATCCAGCTGACTTTTCATTGTGTACACTTAATAGAAAATATAGGTAATACTTATCGTGCAGTAAAATGTTGTTTTACATTTAAAGATGATGTTTCTGGACTTGCTGCATTTATATGTATGTTACATTTACAGCTGAAGACGTTGATGGTTGTGCTAATTCTAACTCCTTTATCTACTACTGAGTAGCTTACAGCAATGCATCTTATTCTATCAGATCATTAGACAGTATGTATGTAGCATTGCTGTCCTCTGGGCAATGTTTTAGTCTCTGTCACGTCTTATCCAGCAGAGTTAGGAGGTTGTTGTAAATAGTTGAATTTGCTTGAGAAGTAGGATCATTTCTCAACACATAAAGGCACTCTTCATCCTTCAGATTATTACAAACATTCAAGTTCAAAAGATCAGGAGAAACATGGTTTTCAAAGCGTAAGAAACATGGTAAAGTAACTAAAACTATGATTAAAAGTAGGGGAGTACAAAGTACAATGGTTGGCCCTGAGATGTAGTGGAGCTAAAATAGAAGTACCTTCAATTTCTACTTAAGTAAGGTGCTGAAGTAAATGTATTTAGTTACACTACGTTGACCTACTTCTTCTGTATTGAAAGGTCCTTATTGTGTAATTTCCCTTCTGCTATATAGTGTAAAGTCCTTTAAAGGGAGGGAAAGATGTGTGTGTCAGCCAGTATGTATGTTCAGGAGGTTTAATACAGAAACTATTGTAAATAGAGTTGATCTGCATCTCATTCTTGCTATCGGTATCAGATGTGGACCCACCACAGTGCAACAACTACTTCCAGATATTCTGCTTACATAATACATCTGTCACTATTTATTAGGCTTTTTAGATCTTCACTAATGTCTTCCCTTGCATCTCCACCTCTCTCCAGTTCCCAGAATGCGGCTTCTTCGGCATGTACGACAAGATCCTGCTGTTCCGCCACGACTTAAGCGACGAGAACATCCTGCAGAGGCTCACCTCGGCCGAGGACATCCATGAAGGAGACCTCATCGAGGTGGTGCTCTCTGGTATGTGAGGATGGGTAGTTGAATGATTTTTGCACACCATTTTCCCCTAGTTTCTAAGGTTAGTTAGAACGTGAGCAAAGTAGTTTTAAGATGCATTACTGCTTAGCATCTTTGTGAAAGAAGGAATAGCATTTATTCAACAGACCTTTGTGAACTGTTGGCAAATACAAAGGTACAGAATGAACCCAAAGTTTTCATCACCCAGTCTCAAGAGCTTTTACCTTTTTATGTGAATATTTAAGAAGGTTTTGAGTTCATCTTGGGAACTTAAAAAATGTTCAAACCAGCAACGTGATGAAGATACCAACAGGATAATACATTATTTTGAACTAAAACTGGACACAACATTTGCAATAAAAAAAGTGACAAGGGTATAACAATTAAGATTATAGAAATTCCTCACTCAATTTAATTATTGACCTTCTTTTGCTGAAATCATATGTTGAAATATCAGATTGTCCAAAGAAACTTAGACTGACGTTCTTGCTTCTTTAGAGCCTCAAAACATAATACAAATGAACATACAATTGCATCAAGCAGTACAAACCAAGTATTTTAAAGTCCGAACAATGGTCTTAAAGGGCCCTATTATGTCTTATGGGTGTTTTCCATTCCTGTACTGTATCATATATAACAAACTTTTGTTGTGCTGGTAAATGGTCTGCAAAGGCTCAAATCCCAAAGTTCCCTCCAGAAGGAGTTTCTCTCCATTACTCACTCCCTGCCTGGATCACCTCAATTGGACTCCTTTGTTTACTTCCGTAACATAGGGACATCACTGCGTAACACTCTTGCTTCTATTGGTTATCGCTCCAACACATTGTGATAAGTGCTAAAGGGCGCAACATCTCTAAGCGGTTGGCCAATAACAACAGAGCCGGCCAGCTAACCAATCAGAGCAGACTGGGCTCTGGTTTCAGACAGAGGGTGAAAAGAGGTGCTGCAGCACAGGCAGTATGAGAAGGAAATAGCTTTTTGAACATTAAATGTTTCACAGTTGAAGTACAAAATTCAAACATGAACCTAAAATGAGCATATTAAGGCCCTTTTGAACCGATAAACTGGAGGTACATACATGTTCCTGGAGTGTCGCAGACGTTCCGTCTAAATGAAATATATTCTTGTGAAATGTGATGTTTTCAATTGAATCAGTGCGAGTGAATCATCCTACGCTCCAGCTGCTCACTCACCTGCTTTTCACTTTGCCCTGAATGTCTTTTCTTTCTTCCTCATCAAACTTTCCATCAGCTTTTCCACCTTTTCCGAGCAGCTTTGCAGGTGTTCAATTTGTCTTTGTCATTTCCTGCGATGAAAGAATCTGCTTCCTGCGCGCTGCTGAGACCAACAAACGGCTTTAGAGTATCTGTTCTGCTCTAATCTGTTCTCCTGCTCCATCTGTCTCCACTGGGAAGCACCTGACACCACCTGCGCTGGATATCCCCCCCTCTCTCCTGGGCTCAGAGTATTGTTTGCAGGAATTTAGAGAGGGGATGATTGTATAGGTTCAGGATCTGAGGATACTTCAGGCATCAGGCTGAGGAATGTAGACTAAAGACTGGAGAACTTCCTTCTTTTTGTTTCTCACTGTCTGTGTTTGTCTTGTGCTTCTCTTTTGTGTCAGTCTTTGTTGCTCTCTTTCCCTCCCTCGCTTTCTCTCATTCTAATCCCCCCTACCTCGACAAATCCATCTGCAGGTGTAAGCTCCAGCAGCAATGTATAGCCTGAGCTATAACTCACGAAAGCCGCCATTGAAGATCTTTTGCTACACGTGCAACACTTGCTGTTTTTGGGTTGCATTTCATCTAACACTCAATAAACTTGGCCGTCTTCACGAAGAGGGGCTTTACATGTCATACTCTTGATCTCTGTTTGAGGAACATTCCCAAGCCCTTCATTTGGTTGAGAGAAAATATGAGGCTTTTTTCCGCCCCGCAATTTGTGTCCTGTCATCTTCCGTTCAGTTTTCCCTTAACCAACCTGTTGTTGGATTCCGCGGCTGTGGGAGAGAGCCCGCCTGAATATCTCTCTCGCTGTGAGAGGGAGGCAGAAGTGGCTTTTTCTTGGCTGTGGGCTCAAAGAAGAGGGTTTGTTTTTCCTGCAGTAAGTGATTGTAGTAGACCCGCTGAGTGTAAACACGCTCTGATGTGCGGGGCGGCCCTGGACTCAGCGGACACTGCGCAAACCATGAGGTTTGAGGTTTGGCCTGACCGATGGTGCCTTTGTTCTGCTCTTCACTCCCTTAAATTCACACCCACTTGCACAAGCTGCCCATTCAACACGGCTGGCAGTGTGAATTTGATATTTTTCAATACAATCCGTAGTGGCTTCCTTCCTTTTTTTCTATCAAGCCACTAGATGCCTTAAACAGACATGTATAACTCGTTTTCTTTCCTTCATATTTGTGTTACTCACAGTTGTGGAGTTGCTTGGCCTCCTATGGTTTGGATGATATTATGCAATGGGTTTGCTCAAAATAAAATAACAAACCTTTACACATGCAACAAAGAAAAGAGGCCTTTACAATAGTCAAAACAAAGAGGCAAAACTCAAATAAAATAACAAATAACTTAGGTATTCTTTCTCTTTTTTTATTAAGGCTTGTATAACTTAGAGGGTAGTTGAACGGTTAAGAACTGTGCCTCGACGGCGTCTGTCTGTCACTTTTAGAGAAGGCGCCGTGAGAATTGTAGTGTTTTATACTCTGTTGACTACAGGCGGTGGCCTTTCTTATAAAAACAAAAATACTGGCACCTTCTGTTTGTCAGATGGAAACTTGTGGCCTCCAAATGGACACTGGGGGCCTCGGAGCAAACAGATAGTGCATTCATGAAAGCCTCTAGCTTCGTGAGAAGTCCTGCGACAAATAACGTGTCGAGGTAATGTTTGGTGTTGCTCGATGCTAATTAGCACGGAGAGCATTGCATAACGATGCGATGGCTAAGAAGCACACAGTTGTTTTGCAGACGTGTGTGAAAAAAAGCTCATGAATGCTGCCTTTTATGTGTCTGTGCCAGGGAGCTGTGTTGGCCACATGACCGTGTGACATGCCTGAGCTCTTTTTTCCTTTTAAATCAAACCCAAACTGCAACAATCCGCCCACCAGCCATCATACTTCTCCTAAGTGGAGAGTGGTGACTGAGCATGATTATGAATGTCACAGATGATATAATGGCAGCTGTTTCAGGAATGAGTGAAATATTTGTTTTGTTATTTGGGTCGACACTAGAACCGACCCTTGGCTTGTGCTGCCTTCGGAAATGTTGCATTGTTTTCTGACATGAACGGATCAGATATATTCCGTGAGGTTCTCTGATACTGTTTCTCTGACTCTTTTTTCTTCTTCTGTAGATCTTAAATTGATTTCTTGCTCAAAGAATGTTCTCAATTTTCTTTATAAGGAGCAGATTCCTAGCGTGGCCACATGTCTTATTTGTTGTTCAAGTCTGCATCTCATCACCGTCCCAGCAGCTGATGTGTCCTCAGATGTCCAAGAGCCAATGTGTTTGGTTGAATCACCTCATAGGAAAGTGAAGACACACACACACACACACACACACACACACACACCACACACACACACACACACACACACACAACACACACACACACACACACACACACACACACACACACACACACACACACACACACACACACACACACACACACACACACACACACACCACACACACACACACACACCACACACACACACACAATGACATCAACACTGCCGCTGCACAGATTAGCTGCTTAACCTACCTAAGTGTAAAGATGAACCATCTTTGGTCACCGCGGCGTCCACATAAATGATTGCACGGGGACAGCAAGGAACACAACTCTAAAACTCACACACACTGGTTCTTCGCAGCAGCCACCTCCGTATCTTGCTCATCTTCACATCGTTGATGAGTCACAGCAATGATTATCCAACGCTTGCTTCCAACAATGAGCTCAGTGTGTCTGTTTGAAACAAAACAGCGGTGACATGAAAGAGACATAAGAGACAGGGACGTGTCCACAGCTCTCTAGGTTGAAACATTGTGTCCCTTATCACACAGATGGACCGATATAACAGGATCATATCTCTGGTGTCTCATTGGGTGTGCCATATCGCTTTCCTGAGTAGTGTCTCGTCTCTGCAGATGTGGCTCCCTCTACTGCACCGGTGTAGCCATAGCACTGTCATGAAGTCATTTGTTTTTATTGCAGAGAGAATCTCAGTGTTATTAGATGTATATCCCCTCATGTACATACATATAGTGAGCCTGTGTACTGTCTTGGTTTTATGTTAAAAACTGTACATGTGATAAAT
Organism: Pseudochaenichthys georgianus; assembly: GCF_902827115.2. Taxonomy (NCBI): domain Eukaryota; kingdom Metazoa; phylum Chordata; class Actinopteri; order Perciformes; family Channichthyidae; genus Pseudochaenichthys; species Pseudochaenichthys georgianus. The sequence goes on from NC_047524.1 coordinate 20,306,445, forward strand.
GGCTGCTCTCTTCTTGTCTCTTTGATTCCTTTGTCATCTTTTCTCATCCCTTTTTTCCCCCTCAGTTTTTATTTCCTTCTTTTTTATAAAACTGTTATCCAGATTTGTTTTACTTTCGCCAACTTTTAGTTTGTGTATTGTTTCTAGCTCAAGCCACAGTTGAAGACTTCCAGATCCGACCACATGGCCTTTATGTCCACTCCTACAAGGCCCCCACCTTCTGCGACTACTGCGGGGAAATGCTATGGGGTCTCGTCCGGCAGGGGCTCAAATGCGAAGGTTAGACACACACACACACACACACACACACACACACACACACACACACACACACACACACACACACACACACACACACACACACACACACACACACACACGCACACACACAACATCTGTACAATACTCAGTGTAACTCAGGGAGAACAAGCAACTTATTTCCTACTGTATTCACACACACACACACACACACACACACACACACACACACACACACACACACACACACACACACACACACACACACACACACACACACACACACACACACACACACACACACACACACACACACACACACACACACACACACACACACACACATGCCATGTATACATCACTTCAGGGGACATTACATTGACTTACATACATTTCCTGGAGACTTATCCTAACCTTAACCATAACCAACACATGCCTAACCCTTACCCTTACCCTTAACCTAACCCTTACCCTCACCCTAATCCTAAACCTAACCAAGTCTTCACCCTAAAATTAAGGATTCCCCTCATGGGGACCTCCAATTTGTCCCCAGGGAGGCGAGTCCCCACACGTGACTGTGTAAACAGATTTAGGTCCCCACAAGTATAGTAATGCTAGGCCACACACACACACACACACACACAACACACACACATACGCGCGCACACACACACACACACACACACACACACACACACACACACACACACACACCACACACACACACACACACACACACACACACACACACACACACACACACACCACACACACACACACACACACACACACACACACCACAGATCTGACCTCAACAATGTATCAGGGAGATTTACGAGCAAACTAAAAATATGTGGCAATAGTTCCAGCGGCGCTCTTGACATTCCCACTGGAAATATTGCATCTCTGCTCGCCTTTAATTGAGTTGGATCAGATTTGAATGATTATTCTCTTTCATTTGATGTCATTAGGCTGCGTTTTTACTCTTCTTGTGTTAGTGACTGTTGTGTTTCTGTGTTTGAAGGATGTGGGCTAAACTACCACAAGCGCTGTGCCTTTAAGATCCCAAATAACTGTACGGGTGTCAGGAAGAGGAGATTGTCCAATGTCTCCCTGCCCGGACCCTCCCTCTCCGTGCCCCGACCCCCACCTGTTGAAAACACCGTGGTCGTCCTGGACGAGGTGAGTTCTGATTGGCGGTTGCTTGTCATTTGTTTGGATAGAACAGTCTTTAAAGAGGACTGTACAAAGTTGGAATGAGTATCTGCGTATTCTCTGACTGACAGGGGAACGAGATGATGATTTTTATTATCCTCACATATAAAATGAGCTGGCTGGAGTTAAAACATCCTAAACCAGACACGGAGCCAAGCAAATTGGCCAAGAATGTGAAGCAGTCAATCCACATGCTGCTCACAAGCTTTGTTTCATCTAGTAAACGTGTCTAAACTTATCAAATGTGCCCCTTTTGCATGCTGGAATCTCCTGATGCAGAACATTTCATTGAGTTGCACAGCGGTCTGTGAAGTGATCCTCAGCGAGGCCAGTTTTTGCATAATCCCGCACTGAAATATTCCTCTGTTGTCCGTGTCCTCACCATCAGGAAATGTAATTACGCTAATGACCTTACATTTTTAAGTTGATGTATCATGAAAATTAAGAAAGCTTCCTAACCATTTCTGTCAGGAACTTCCAGCTTGATGATTTAGTTACATCAAATCAGAACCAAATGTGGTCAAACCTGACAAATCTAATAACAATTTTCCAACACTGGGATCATGCTAACTACGCTGAGTCATGCTAACTCGATATGACCGATTCCTCTTTCCCTTTTCCATTCGTTTCCTTCTCTTCTTCAACTGCCATGTCTCTGGAAGTTTTTCCTTGTACGATGTGAGGGTCTAAGGACAGAGGGTGTCGTTTTTCTCATACTGATATTCTGAACAATCTGTGCTGTTGTATTAGCTGTAAAGTGTCTCTACTGTAGGCTATTTTTATTATATGTACAGCACTTTGGCTCGACCAAAAATCGTTTATAAATGTGCTATATAAATAAAACTTGATTTGATTTGATTTGATGTCACCATTCACTCTTTCTTTCCCTATCACTTGAATGCTCCCTCTGAGCCTTTTCTTCCTTTTGGCCATCATCCCTACATTTTTTCCCCCATCCTTCCAACCCCAGCAGCAGAGGTCCCATCAGGAGGCGGGGAAGCGGATCCTGTCGTGGAGCGGCCGGCCTATCTGGATGGAGAAGATGGTGCTGGGACGGGTTAAAGTCCCGCACACGTTCGCCATTCACACCTACACCCGTCCCACTATCTGCCAGTACTGCAAGCGCCTACTCAAGGGTCTCTTTCGCCAGGGCATGCAATGTAAAGGTATATACATGTAGAGAATTCGGTGCATTTTGGTGAGGCTTCTCCATAAATATCATATGTTTGAGTATTTTTTTGTATTTCATCTGCCAGACTGCAGGTTCAACTGCCATAAGCGATGTGCGTCAAAGGTACCTAGAGACTGTTTGGGGGAGGTGGACTTCAATGGAGGTAATTTCAACATCTAAGTTCAAAGTCATAGGGGTATCTCTTCATTATTTGCAATTTCAAATGTTGCCATATTTAACGTGTAGAGCCAGCCAGCCCCGGCCCGGACTCGGACACCACCATGGACACTATGGAGGTGGACAGTGGGGATATGGACGGGGGCAGAGGACTGGACGACCCAGAGGAGCCCTCCACCCCGGACGAGAGGATGTTCGACATGGACTCTCCATTATTGGATAGAGAGAAGGACGAGGAGCCCATCAAGACTATTAGGTAGGAAGATTTAAAGATGGGGTTCGGCAGTTTTTCTTTTTTTTGGCATCAATGGGCAAAATAAAACCACGCTCGCATATTGTAATACAAGCGGTCTGAGAGAAAACTATCTTTCTCCATCTCCTCGAGGTTCTGAAAATCCAGCCTGTGATGTGAGACCTTGGCCAATCACAGAGAGTGTTGTTTGGTCTAATCTGAGACGGATGTGATGTCACATTTTCTAGAGCAATCTGATTGAACAGCGAAAAATCGTGCAGGAAAAAACGTAAAGAGATTGGTGAAGCATTTCAGAGATTGAGACATAATGTTGCTAACCTTCTGCTAACCATCGCCAAATGAGGCTAAGTAGCTAGCTATAGCCTCAGGTCATATACAGTATATATTGGCATTTTTCCATTATTAAACAGCTCAATACAATTTGACAGGAAACAAGGGAAGAAATGCATCCAAGGTCAGCAGCCTGATTCGAACCGGAGACTTTGCGGTTATGTTTTAAACCACCAGGTCTAACTGCCCAATTCCTATGTTTATTCTACACCGGCAGCTTGCGTTTTATGTTTCCAGTAGTGCTGCAAACATAAAATGCATCACTTCCTGTGCAGGATCTCTGTCAGGAAACGACCTACCAGACGCTGGGTGCTTAGAAAAGCAAATATAAAAGTTTCATGAGCTGGCTACAAGTCAATTAAAATGTAACCGGTTACTGTTTTCAGTATGTTTAACAAATGAGTAATTGACATATTGATTCATGAAATTGTTCATTTTTTTTTTTTCTGCGTGTGTGTCTAGCCCTTCCACTAGCAGCAACATCCCTCTGATGCGGGTGGTCCAGTCCATCAAACACACCAAGAGGCGGAGCTCCACTGTGGTGAAGGAAGGCTGGATGGTTCATTATACGAGCAGGGACAACCTGGTAAGACTGATAGCCCCCAAAAGCCCAACAAAGGAGCCCAGTCTGAAATGGGCTGTGCTTAGCCTGTATGCTGGGGAAAACTCCTTCTCCAAAGCTGTTCACATGTGTTGAATTCAGCACAGAAGGTATTTTCCTCATGAAACTGAATTTTAAAAGTATGGTTATTATCGGTAGGTGATGCGGGTTTTGTCGTTTGGATTAACTTTGTGTCTCCCTTGAACAGAGGAAGAGACATTACTGGAGGCTGGAAGGCAAGAGTCTGAGTCTTTTCCAGAACGACACCGGAGCCAAGTTCTACAAAGTAAGCAGAAAACTGCCATGTTCTTGGAAAATAATATGTCGCCATCCACATCAAACACACAGAAGGATTTATTAAACTGTCAACAATTGGGCAGCTTAATGCAAAGTAATTCAATGAATAATCTTTTATAGCTCCACAGAAGTGTACCATTTAGGGTTGCACGATTTGGAAAAGATAACTAATTACGAATATATTTACTGATATTGCAATTGCGATATGACTTTTCGACATTAAAGGGAATTACCATTGTTGTAAGAAAACTCACATTATATTAGATATCTTTCTATTTAAAGAAAATGTTTTAATCCTTTTTATTTATCAACTTATTTCATGAACAGATGCATTTTGCTCAGAGTTCAAGCTCATATCTTTACATAAAGTAAAGGTATACGAGTGATGCATTTCCATATCTGTGTTTGAATATCGTCTGTCACACTCATGAGGGGTATGTAAATCCAGCCTAAGCAGTGGTCGCTGTGTGACTCAGTTGGGCTGCCGTGTTGCAACTGTAAACTACCCTGAGGTCAGTTGAAATTCCCCTGTGGTTTTACACCCTGCAGCCCGGTCTCTTCCTGCTTGAAGCAAAAGTGTCAAATCACCAACAGTCTGTCTTTAGCTAAAGCGTATCAAATGAGATAGGGACATTTGAAGGGGTTTTGATAGATATTCAACAATTTAACCTTAGGGATCCCCAAGTTTAAGTGGATTTACAGAAGAATTTTGATGCATAATTATTCTAGAACAATACGTTTTAGAGAGAAGTTGTAATCTTTTTTTATTCAAGTGGTGGCTGTGAGTAAAACACAGTAATTTCGATATGTAAAGCCCGTTGTGGACAGTGTGTGACACTTGCCCGCTCAGCGCCAGCACCGAAGTCAGTCATTACACCGCCGCAGGGGCTTAATAGCAGGTAATTACACACTGAGGACTGAGGGAGGCAACTGCAAGGTAAAGACTTCCACATGTGTGTCGGTGGCTGTGAGTGCAGGGTGGGGGATGTAATCATTTTTATTGTTCGTGTCGCCTTTGTGTGTTTTGAGAATTCGACACCTCCTTGATCTGTGGTCAGACTCACAGTGGGAGTGTAGGACGCAGAGTTTCCAGTGCGATAGTTCACTTATGAGTGTGTGTCAAACAGGTGGTTTTATGCACAGCTGTAGACATCTGTCACACTAACTCCCTTGAGAAAAACGGAATTCTCTTCAAATGTTTCTGTCGCACGCCTGCCCCTAAAGCCTCGGAGAGGAAACCTCATTGGGGAGCGACTCCTCAGGGTGTGTTCGCTGGCAGATTTATGTGGTTCTTTATTATCAACTCTGCTCCGTTTAAGACCTTCAGGGGGCTAATTGAAGGCTAGCTGTAAATGCCTTGTTTTTATGCTTCATAGTTGTTGTTCCTTGCTTGCCGCTGCAGAGATGTATCCAATGATGGATAAGATGAAGTAGAAAAAGCTTCTTTCTGGGGGTCTCTTCTTCCGAAAACCACAGATTCTCCATATGCTCGGCGTGCGCCCTGGAAGTCGTCTGTCCCGGGCATTTCCCCCTCAACTCCTCTGAAGTTTTTGTAGCCTGCTGCTCATCAGTGTGTGGCCGCTGTCCGCCCCTCTTTTCCATTATACCTCCAATCTGATTAGTGGTGGTCGCGTGGTGGCTTGCTTGCCAGGCATGGCAGCCATTTTCTCCATTTGGAAGCCATAACCGCTCCCCGTTTGAAGATGAGACCCCTGTACTTGTGGCTTTCTCTGGGGTGAGGGGGCTTCTCTCTGTCTCTGCCAGATTGAGTCCTGTCACACTCAAACATCCCCCCCCCACAGACACACACACACACACACACACACACACACACACACACACACACACACACACACACACACACACACACCCACCCCGCAGAGGAACGGTAGTTGCCGTGTCTTTCGTCTCCGTGGCTAGCGGTAGCGCCAGCGGCTCGTGCTCAGATGGGGCCCCTGGCTGGCCCTGCCTTGTAATCAGGGAACCAGAGCCGCCGCAGGGCCCCCGCTCACGTGACCCGGCCCCGCTAACCACAAGCACTTCATCTGATACTCTGTGGTGAGCCATGCGGAGGGGACAGCGTGTGCCTCTCTGAGCCCCCCATTGGCTGAGACGTCTCTGTGTTTTTAAATGTTTCGATCCTCCCTCCTCTCTTTGATTTGACAGTGAGTTTGAAGCATGGTTTGAAGGACAGGGGGGGGGGGGGACTTTTAAAGTGTGCAGCAACTGTTCTTTTCTTTATGTGCTCATAAGAGAGAGGAGAGTGAAGGAGAAAGTTAGAGCTGGGACTGTTTAACTCTATCAACACTGTGGAGACTTTTGGAGTGTGTGAGTGTTACTTCCTGTATTTTAGTTTATGTCATGTTTATGTGCGTTATACACATTTTTCTGCTTTAATTGTTTTTCAGTTTTCTTCTTTGATTGAGATAACGACCGTTGTAATTGTGTTAAAAATATTTACTGAATTGTTTTAAAGTCTGAGGAAACTTTTTTTGGCAGTAACTTTTCTGCAAATCCATTTTTTCTCATTTTTCGAATTTGCTATTTCTGTTTTGTTTTTATATTTATAATTAATGCTGAAACGTATGTAGATATATGGTTGGGCCATTATTGTTGAAGGGTGTTGCTTTTTGTACCAATTAATTGTTAATGCCGCAAGTTTATTGGTTGATTGTACTGATAACACTTAGTGTATAAAAAAAAAACAAAAAAACAAAAACTACTTTTTCGGGACCTTATTTATTTGAGAGAATCCTAATATAATATTTAGTTTTTTGTATGATCGCTTACTAGTTGTGATTTGTGTCCCTCCCCCCTCCCTCAGGAAATCCCTCTGTCGGAGATCCTGCAGGTGGAGCAGTGCAGAGACTACAGTAGCCTGGCCCAGGGCAGCAACCCTCACTGCTTCGAGGTCATCACAGCCACCATGGTGTACTACGTGGGGGAGAACAACTGCAGCCTCTACCACAGCCCCGCGCTGGCCGCCTCGGGGGTTGGGATGGACGTGGCTCAGGGCTGGGAGAAGGCCATCAGACAGGCCCTGATGCCCGTCACCCCCCAGCCCAGCGTGGCCAGTGCCGCGGGACAGGGCAAAGATCATAGTGAGTAGAGGAGATGGGAAAACTTAAAATAGAAAAAGGAAGTAGAAAAATATTGCTTATTTTTCTCTTTAAAATGCAATTTTTGGGGGAATTCAGGCAACCAATTGTATAAAAAAATCACTTTTTTAGGTGAAGATGTGTGGTGCTAACAATTATTCAAGTTTATAATTTTGTATTTAACCTTTTCAGCTAATAACAGTCCATCATGGGATAACAATAATCCATAATCAACTGTATAGTTTGTCAAAAAAATATCAATTCTAAAATTATTAGAGATTTGAAAGTACAAAAACTATGATGATGACTTTGAGAGATTTTGAAGTTTATAGGAATTAGAATTGCACACTGCTCTAAATCTCACAGATAAAGGGTCTTCTTGTTTATTTTAGCGGCCTCGAGCTGAAGCAATTTCATTTTTTACATACAATAAACAAGAAGAGCTTTTATCTGAGACTTCATAGATAGTAAAATACATTAGTAAGGAATGTTGTCAATGTTTAAATGTGAGCCTTGTATCAGACAAACATTTCCCCTGTCACATTTTGTTATTACTCAACCCGAAACTAAGTTTAAGTTAAGAAAGTCTGCCTTTTGCTTGTTATGCGTGGTTAAGATTTGACCTTAGAAAGAAGGTCCCTCTTTACACTATGTTGGCTCTAGTGGTCAAAAAGACAATAAGCGGGGAAACCCTTTATTAGTGTCTATAGGTTAAAGGAAGTGATGCCTCAAAGCAAGTCACTGTTTCAAGATGACATTTAGACTTGAGATTAAGCCTTTATCACTGTAGTCAGGAATGATTACATTATAGTAGATGAACAGGCAAATAAGATATTTTAATCTGCAAATATTTGTGTCATTATGTGGTAATTTGTCAATCAAATATCCATTAAAATGACATGTGTTGGGTGTAGCACTAGCTTAATGATCACAACATCTTGTTTTATACTTGCTCTTCTATTCACTGGCTAATATGCAGAATTAGCCCCTGCGGCGGTTTAAATTCCCAGTTATGAAAATGCATCGCATACTTGGACCATTCAGATACATTTTATAGCCAATTTATTGTGTAATAAAATGCTTCATTATGCACAGCTGTGACTTATTGCATGCAGGTGCGATAAGCCTACAAGTACAAAATGCTAGTATTTGAGCAATATCTCTTCGACTGCAATTAAAGATGGATGCTTTTGCTTTTGGTAAACTTATTGAATCCTGAGCCATCGTGTGTTTCCTCTCCAGAAGAGCTGTCCATCAGCATATCTGTGTCCAACTGCCAGGTCCAGGAGAATGTGGTGAGTTCTTTTTTCTCTGATAGACGCAACTTCCCCGCAAAGGCTGCACATGCACGCATTCATGAGCTATTAAAGTATCTGTTGTGGTAAAAATGAGTAATTGGTTCTTTACAAAAATGTCCAAGTGGAAGCTTTTATGCTGCATAATTGGGGAAGCTGCTGTCCCATTTGTTTTTGGTAAAGGGATATCGTTTCAGTTCCACTTCTGCATTATGTGAAAGATAAACGTGGCAATGCCAGCAAACTTCTTTTTTGGAAGAGTGGCTTTTCTTACGGCTTTTGATGATGTAATCATGCAATGAAAAACAGTAACAATGCAAATGTTCTCTTTGTAGGATATCGCTTCAGTGTACCAAATATTCTCTGATGAGGTGCTGGGATCCGGCCAGTTTGGCATCGTGTATGGAGGTGTGTTTCCTTTTTAATTTACTTTACTACACACCGCCCCGTACCACTCGGATTTGATATACTACTACTACTGTGAACTGAATTACATTTGTTTGATTTTGAAAGTTATTAATTTTACCATTATCTTTTAGGCAAACACAGAAAAAGCGGCAGAGATGTGGCCATCAAGGTTATTGACAAGATGAGATTTCCTACTAAGCAGGAGAGCCAGCTACGGAACGAGGTGGCCATATTACAGGTAATAATCAGCATCCGTCAAGCACACAATGAAATCAAATACTAGCGTCAATTGTCTTAACTGTTATACTCTCAATATTCCTGATAGATTTCCGGTATAGATCTCATGTCTTTCATGCATTCTTTTAGAATCTGCACCACCCGGGTATCGTGAACTTGGAGTGCATGTTCGAGACGCCGGAGCGAGTGTTCGTCGTCATGGAGAAGCTGCACGGCGACATGCTGGAGATGATTTTGTCCAGCGAGAAGAGCAAACTGCCGGAACGCGTCACCAAGTTCCTCGTCACGCAGGTCAGTGTTGCAATGCTCTTAACCCTACTTCTCTTTTGTCTTTTCATCCCCCCTCAAATCTTCAGTGCTCTTAGCTTGATGTTAATCTTTGGAAGCAGCTGATCAAAAATCAACTCTAAAGAATGTGTCATTTGCTATCAACGCTTTATACCCTCTTCCGTTACTTCTTGCTTCTGTTTCCTATTGTCTCGTAACTTTCCTCCCTTCTGTTTTTGGGGGGGGGGGGGGGGGGCGTGTTAGCCCTCTGCTGCAGCTCCAGTGCCTGTTTATTCTTGTGGTGTGCCGATTGGGGGGGGGGGGGTGAATTGTTTACGGGATTGGTCTCTGCATGGCATTACGGCCCCCTCCCCAGACCGTGGATTACAGCCTGCAGGGCTCCGGTGGCTTTGCGGCCTGATTAGAAGAGCAGCAGGCCCCTGGCTCTCCGCGGGTCCCAAAACAGGAGCAGGGGCCAATAGCGACGGGCCCATTAGCTGCGGCGGGGGCCCGGCTCTGATGTGGCCGGGGAGGACTTCTGTCAACGTCAGGGTCAGGACAGGGGGGCCAGGCGCACTGCGGTGTCTGGGACAGGGCCATGCAATGATGAGATGAGATCGTGTGTCTTTATTGTGAAGGCGCTGGTCAGGACGGAGTATTTTAGGGCATTTGTGTGCTTACACTGCTATTTTTCCATTTGGCAGCATTATACAAACATTACCCTGTTGATACCACACACTCCATGCATTCAAACATTTAGACCACAATGTTTATATTATTGGCATCTGGATTTTTTTTTTTAAAGCTAAATCTGTTATTTTCTCTCTTCTGCCTACAACAGATCCTGGTGGCCCTGAGACATCTGCACTTCAAAAATATTGTTCACTGTGACTTGAAGCCTGAGAACGTACTACTGGCCTCCGCAGAGCCCTTTCCTCAGGTACAAAAAAAGTGTTTTGTGCATCTATGTGTGTAGGGCATCCACCATTAGTCAACTTATTGGTCGGAGATTGCCATTTCAAATAATGACTTTTGATTAGATAAACCTTTATTGATCCTCAAAGGGAGATTCAGGTGTCTTATCAGCAACAGCAATAAGGGTAAACACAGGATAGGAAAGATAAGAATTCACAGAAGAATAACACTAATAATAAAAGTAAAGAAATGTAAGAATAAAAGTGTTAGAAAGATATGTACACAAGTCATTTAGGATAATTGATTATAGTCCCATACATTTGTCTTGCAAAATAGTCTGAGCTCTTAAATATTGAGATTTCTTGCTGTTTGCTATTAAATATCATATTAAAGTGATAAAACAATACATTTAAAGACAGCTCCTTGGACTTGGATCATTTGAAAGCCCTTTTTTGACTGTTGTTTGACATTTTATGGACCATACGGTTAATCTCTAGAAAATCCACAGCATGGCTGGTATGTCTGTATACACATGTGTCTATATGTTGATCATGTTGTTTCTCCCAGGTAAAGCTGTGTGACTTTGGCTTTGCCCGTATCATCGGTGAGAAGTCGTTCCGGCGCTCTGTGGTGGGCACTCCGGCGTACCTCGCTCCTGAGGTGCTGCGCAGCAAAGGCTACAACCGCTCCTTAGACATGTGGTCAGTGGGAGTCATCGTGTACGTCAGCTTAAGCGGGACGTTCCCTTTCAACGAGGATGAGGATATTAACGACCAGATCCAGAATGCTGCCTTCATGTACCCACCAACGCCATGGAAGGACATCTCTACAGAGGGTAAGAAGAAGACAGGACATGTGTCAGTTTGTTTGTTGTAGCTTGGCTGTAGTTCAATTGGTGTCAAAGTGTTACTCAGACAGTTAGCCTCAGAGCTCCCACCCTAAATGTCTGGGTCCTCTGAACTTTGCTCTCACTTTTTTTCTGTCTGCGGTTGCAATGAGTCACTCTCAAACCTCCCCAACTGTAGCTCCTCCCACATACAGTGTGAAATATATTTATGAAAAGGTCAAAAAAAAGTGTTGATGCTAATGTTTCGTAAGCTAACTTCAGTAAAATGTTGTTATCTTTTGCTGTAGACGGATGAAATGTGTCCTTTCCCTCACATCCTTAAGTACGCTGTTGGTATGAGATGATATGTCTTCTAAGTTCAGTTTGTTGATACATTCTCTATTCCCCTCACAGCCACAGATCTGATCAACAATCTCCTCCAAGTCAAGATGAGGAAGAGGTACAGCGTGGACAAGTGTCTCAGCCATCCCTGGTTACAGGTGACTTTTTACCTTATTCTCTTTGATGCTTTAACCCAGGTGCGTCAAACTCAATTTCATCGCGGGCCACATTCGCATAAAGGTTGCACTCAAAGGGCCGGTTGTAACTATATAAAATAAATATATAATATATATATAAAATAATGTATTATATTACATTATTGCCTCTGAATTGGATTATTATCAGATAGGATAATAAGTTAGTAATTAACTACGTCTGAAAGCAGAAGTCCAGGGCAAATAATTGCAAGTCTCTTCAGTGTGCATGTCACAAAACGAGATGCATTGTGGGACATGTAGTTTATGGGCATATTATAAACATATCATAAACGTATTATATTATTTGCAAGCTCTTGCGGGCCACATAAAATGAAGTCGCGGGCCGGATTTGGCCCCCGGGCCTTGAGTTTGACACCCCTGCTTTAACCCATATCACACTTCTCAGTTGAATCAGAACACACAGACAAGACACTCATGCTGTTGCAGCGTGACTTACACTTTCAGAAGGATATTTTCTGATAATCGTCACGTTTGAATGTTTTCTTGTGTATCAACAGTCCACATATAGCTCTCTCTACGTCTGTAGTTATAGTGTTATTGACTTCATTGCAACATTAGACTTCCTGCTTCACACCCCCTCAGAATCATGTGAGGTTCAAACACCTATAGCATGATTAGCCCCAAATATATAATCAGATAAATAATAATAATAGGAGTTTTAATACTTTGATGATTGATACAAACGAAAAACTAACAAAATAATAAAAGGTATTATTATTATGATAATAATAAACTTAGCTTAAAATAAATCTTAAAAAGGAAAATTCACATTTGGCCCTGATCCTCTTCCGTACACTATAGATAAAAACATACACAGAAATAAAATCTTATAAAACGAATGTCCATCCCTGAAACACAGACACACTGTTCATAGGGAGGCGTGTGGCGTAGTGGGTTGTCCGTAGGTGTTCGGATCAGGGGGTCACAGGTTCATGCAGTCAGCATGTCGTTGTGTCCCTGGGCAAGACACTTCACCCCAAATTGCTCCTGTGGGGATTGCCCACAGTATTGAGTATGTAAGTCGCATTGGATAAAAGCGTCTAACAAGTAACATGTATTAAACATAAGTCTTGACAAGCCTCTGGAGGAAAATACTCAGGAACACTTAGATTAAGAGCTGCTGCCTCTCTCCTCAGGACTATCAGACCTGGCTGGACCTCAGGGAGTTTGAGACGCGGCGAGGCGAGCGCTACATCACCCACGAGAGCGACGACACGCGCTGGGAGGAGTTCGGCGACGAGCACTGTCTCCTGTACCCCAAACACTTCATCATGGCTCCCAACCTGGACGACATGGAGGAGGACCCCTAGTGGCTCACAGGACACCACATGTGTTTAAAAAGGACAAGGTTTGTCACAGGGACTTTTTCAAGAAGCAATGGGAGCGACAGATTTTTCCCTCCAGGACTGTTTTGACATGAAAACAGAGAGGAAGCCGATCAGGTGGAGAATCGCTCTCCGGAGGCTTTAAGAGCGGGAAAAAACCCGACAGAATTTGTAGCATGATGCGCCGCTACGAGCAGTATGCAGGTGGAGATGCAACAGAAACGCATTGAGAAACTGTGTGGAGATAACAGTGTTTGCACAAAATCTAAAAACATTCCATGGATTTCCTAGTTTCTTTTTGAAGAACAATCGCAAAACAAGGTGAACGTAATAGTTTAGTTAGTGTACAAAACATTTTGGAGTAATAATATGACTGTTCTTTATGTGAGAGAAGAGGTCTGACAGCGCTTACCCCAGGAGTAAAGTGCACTTTCCACAAGGGATTTACAGTCCGAGAATTGAAAACATTTTTTATTCTCATTTCCCAACCGTTTGTGAGACTGGCCTTTTGCTTGAAACTGGAACAATCACATGTTTGTATGTTTTTTTAATGTATTTCATAATTGTGGTCGATTTTTGCACTATATTACCAATTGAACCGCAATATTTGCTGCGGTGTTTTGCGAAGCCAATCGAGGTGCAAAGTTTAAACCAGCAGGAAGTTGATGCAACTCGCTCCAATTGGCTGCTCCTCCATCCTTTATTTTAGAGCTGCAACTAATCATTAAGTTGAATCCTCAGATTATTTTCCACAGAAATCCATCACAAATGTGGTCGAGAAAATGTCCGACAGTCAATCCTAATTTCCTAAAAAGTCAGAGGTAATGTTTGTTCTTTCAGTCAAAACCAAGAATATTGTTTAATATGATATTAAACAGAGTAAAGCGGTAAATCTCCATTTATGAGAAGCTAAAAACGGTATTTTCTGCAGATTTTGCACGTCAATTAACTACATTGAGTTTAAGAATCCGTCGATTGACTTATCGTTGCAGCTTTTATTTATTTTTACAGCGAGCTAGCAGCTAATGGCGGCCGTGTTTGATCAACTTTCCCCTGGAGTTGGTGACCAACAGAACCTGACCAAACATGTTCAATCATTTCAACATTTCCAAACCTTTTTCTAAAGCTTCACGAAATCCTCAAGTCACTGAATTGTCAGTAAAATGCAATAATGGAGCCATTTTATCCTATTCATCATAAGGCGGAAGCAGCATGGACTCTATGTTAGAGCATCATGTCTCTGTGTATATCTGTACTGTCGCAGTATTGTTAAATGTGACTCTGGAATATGTGTGTGTGATGCTCTTTAGGTATCTGAAGTGTTGCGTCGCCAACTGAACTTTCACACAGAACAAAATGTTGGCGTTCATTATGTTGTCTGGACCAATCAATAGCCCTTTGGTCTGGACTGAGGACACTCTTACACTTTGGTTCACATGGGAGTTTATTGAACTACAGTTTTGTAGTTTGCTCTGTTGGTGTGTTTTGGGAGTACGTTCCTGTTTTCCTGTTGTCCTCTTGCTGTCTTTGTTGCCGCTGGATTGGCAGGTGTCATTGTTTTGTATATTTCAGTAAATACCAATGGAATAAAAAACCCAACTTCCCAACTGAAGAAAGTTTTGTTCCACCTTGAAAGGTCTTTATGTTCCCTCTGCTGACTTAAACAATAGATTTAGTTTTTCCATGACTCTGCGGCATAAGTAGTCACAACTTGTAGTTTAGTGTATATTGCATCACTGTGTGTGTGTGTGTGTGTGTGTGTGTGTGTGTGTGTGTGTGTGTGTGTGTGTGTGTGTGTGTGTGTGTGTGTGTGTGTGTGTGTGTGTGTGTGTGTGTGTGTTGTGGTCTAACATGTCAAATCCCATTCCCAGCAGCTGGATGTGATTGTTGCACCACACCGAGCAGTTAGCAGAGCCAGTCGCTCACCACAAGAGAGTAATGACACAGTAAAAGAGGGTGGTGGTAGGGGGGGGGGGGGGGGTTCGTGGAACACTTTGAAATCCTTATTATGAAGCCCCTTCCAGTATCAGGAATAACATGTCTTATTCCTGCACTGTTCTTCAGAATGTGACTATTGTTTCAGGGTAGAGAAGGGACAACTTTCATTCACTCACCAAATGAACTGTGCTTGAGTCCAGTGTTGGAAAGTAACCGAGTACATTCACTTCAGAATAACTATGAGCTAGGTGTGCTTCACTTGAGCGTTTCCATTTTCTGCCACAGGGATATATTTGTATTGCACCATATTCATTTGACACTTGTAGTAACTACTTTCTTTTAAACATAAATATTAATAATGTGTTTGTATAATATATATATAATACTAGTATACTTAGTACAAAATGTAATCCAGATTGACAAATAACATTTAAAAAACAGAATAATAATATATAATAATATGCAACACTTTTCAAAAAGCCATTCGGTATAATTAGTACTTTTACTTTTGATGCTCGAGTACATTGTCCTGATATAACTATTGTACTTTCACTTAAATAACATTTTAAACTTAAGGCTTTTACTTGTAATAGTAATATAATCACAAATAATTGAGTATTTTTAGATGTGGTATTACTACTTTAACTTAAGGATCTGAATACGCCGGGATCCGGAGTCATGGATGATCCTGCGGTCCTGTGTCCTGGATCGCGAGCCCTGGATTGCGAGTCGTGGCTGTGGTCCTGGATCATCGGTCCTGGATGGATATCCTCGTGGATTCATCTTCCTATTATACACACATGCATTTCCAAACATTTGGACTACCTATGTTGCAAATGTATTATCTTTTCAATTTACACACGGCATCTATTTCACGTCTGTCCGTCCTGGGAGAGGGATCCCTCCTCTGAGGGTCTAAGGACAGAGGGTGTCGTATTGTCATACAGATATTCTGTACACACTGTGAAGACCACTGAGACAAATGTAACATTTGTGATATTGGGCTATATAAATAAACATTGATTGATTGATTGATTGATTGATTGAATACCCTCCACCCTGCTTAATGAATCCCTCCACCATTCTCCACTGTAGATATCTGTCCACTGTTAGCCATCATGGCTAGCATTATTGCAATGCTATCATCGAAAAGCCACTGATGAGAGGTTTGAACTGATTTTTTAAATCATTTTGTAACATTCTCAGTGAAGAGACCTGCAATGATTTGCCCTAGACTTCTGCTTTCAGACGTAGTTAATTATGAAGTTATTACCTTATCCGATAATAATCCAATGCAGAGGCAATAATGTCATATAATACATTATTTTATATATATTAAATATTTATATATTTTGATATATGGTCTTAAAGTTACAACCGGCCCTTTGAGTGCAACCATAATGCTGATGTGGCCCGCGAAGAAATTGAGTTTGACAACCCTGTTGTAGAGAGATCACAGCGAAATAAAGGGCAATGTCTCCCTCCTCTGGCTGCACTGAAGTGGAATAGTTTCAGTAATACATGGTATCATAAAGCCTTGATTTTAAAAAGGGTGATAATCAAACTGTCCACTTCATTAGATACAAATGTACAATTAATTGCACGTCTAGATTAAATTACTTTTTTAGAAGGGCCACGTTTGAGAACAGTGAAGCGCTAAGGGGTCGGACATTTTGTTTCTATGTCTGACTTGGGAATTTAGGAATTTCATTGTAAAAACAGTAGGTTGTTTTGACAAACGTTATAATGGATTTAAAATATGTTTGATTCATTTTGATTCTCCGTAATTCCCTCTGCTTAGAAATATTCATAGGTTTTACACTATTTTATTATTCAAAAGTAAAATCTCCCTTCTGCACCTACTGCATTTGTTTGACATCACAACACAGTTCAGTGTGATAAATGCATTGTGCAAAAGCTTAACACTTTGTTTTGTAAGTGTTCAGATATTCGCAGACAGATGAAAATGAAAGGGATCAACTTCAGAGAAGATCCATTTTTATACTTTTTTTTTCATTTATAAATGATCTAACGGACTGATTGAGTTCTTTCAAGAGCTGGGTACGGCCCATCCATTAATACTGTCCTGCTATAACGTTTTATTTTAGAGATTTTATTTTTTACCTTTTCCTTGAAGTGTAGGTGCTGCTTTTTATATTATATTGAGAATTGCTTCTTTTTTCTTTCTACCCACGTTACTGTATGTAACCAGGAAGGACAAACCGCTTTTAAGACCTCCTAATATAATGTATTTCAGTACAACACTAACAGTTCACATTCCTTTTCCAACAACAGTTTTTTGTATATGTTGAAAGACCTGAAGGGGATCTTTTGAAATATTGTTCATAAAATAAGACACATTAAGATAATCAACAAATGATTGCACATAAAAGATGTTATGGTTTTGATATTGCACAAGGACAGTGGTGTGAAATAACTAAGTACATTTACTCAAGTACTGTACTTAAGTACAATTTTGAGATACTTTGTACTTCTACTCCACTACAATTCAGAGGTTGATTCTATACTTTTACTCCACATGCTTTTATTATGTACCTTTAGTTACTTTACAGTACTTTTATGAGTACTTCTGCTCTTGGTACTTAGTATATTTTGATGCCAATACATTTGTACTTTTACTTGAGTAACATTTTGAATACAGGACTTTTACTTGTACAGAGTATGTCTACATTGTGGTATTTCTTCTTTTACTTAAGTACAAGATCTGAGTACTTCTTCCATCCCTGCATAAGGATATTAATGACAAAGTAAAACATTCAGGCTCAGCAACAGGTGACATGTTAATACATAGTCTGTATTATTATAAAATGTATGATATAGCCTCCAATGTTTGTTGCAAACATGTATATATTTATTAAATGTCCCTTGGGGGAATTTGCATGAGCACTAACACTGTCCTGAAACTAATGTCTCTGTGCTGCCAGAAGGTGTCACTCTCTGAAGGTGAATGTAATGAAATGGTAATGGAAGAGTCCCAGTGTTTGTGAGAAATCTCTGAAACAGTGAGTGATCATTTGGTTATAACATAATTGATTTAAAGGGGACCTATCATGCAAAATGCACTTTGTGATGTCTTTTATACATAAATATGTGTCCCCGGTGCGTCGGGGAACTCACACAATAAAACCCTCTCTCTTTTCCTCCGTAGAGTCCGTACCCAAATCTTTTAAAAACGGGGCTGAAGTCGAATAGTCCATTTAGCTTAGGAACCTTCCTAAAGGAGTGAAATGACCCGGAAGTCCCTCAGTGGCAGCCATGATAAGTGCCGTTCGAATTCTCTAGAATGATGAGAATGATAGGAAAAGAGGTTTCAAACTTCCTTTATAACCTCCTTTAGCTTAGGAACCACTGGACCTCCCTTGACGAAAGGAGAGGAGAAAGTGCTGCCCCACAATGCCTTGCAGCCGCATCATTTGCCGTCACTCAACAGTCGGCCGTTCACGGAAACAACCGATTATGACCGAGAAATGATATCATGAAAGTTACGGTGCTTATTAAGCATTTTAAAACATAGGTGGTAAGTTGCCAAAGTGCTTTGTTTTGAACGTTCATCAGTATTATAATCAAAAAGAGAAATATGAACGTTAGTTTTTACTGAAATTATCAAATAAAGTCAACATTTCACAGAGTTTACTGAGCTGTGTGGGGTTTGTTCAACTTTTCAAAAAAGATGTTTGAATGGTGATATACACAGTGATAAATGTTAAGGACTAACGTTTATAATAAATACATTTGTATTGATTTTAAGATCTTTAGTTCATACAATCATACGTATTGGGATCATTGGTATTAATGTGGACCGGAGGGAGAGGGTGACGAGCAGAAGTTTCACTTTCCTTTTTTATTTCAATTCCAACTTTGGTCATGAAGAATATGTTTCTCTGTTGTCCACGTTCATAAAGCAAAGCAGCAGCATCAGAGCACGGTGCAGAGTCTCTAGATGAGTTCACAGTAGTCCCTCGTTCTTATTAAACATCCATGTTGTAGTCCGCTGTATAGAAAACTGTGGTTTCCATAGTTTCCCCACAGCAGCAGACGCACATTCATGACGTCCGCTGGCGCATCATAAACACGTTGGATAGTGAAAGTGCATTCGGATTCTCTAAAGTACCGCAGTCTCTTCTCCTAAGTCCTTTTGAATTCTCCTGTCCACTATCCCTTAACCCTGTGACGCTTCACTCAGAGGTCAAGGAATAGACGATAGGGTTAGAACTTAGGAGCTGATCTTTGGACTATTCGACTGCAGCCCGGGTGTACAACGTTTCCATCCGCTGTGACGTCGGCGGACCCACAGAAAGTTACTATCAGAAACAATGCCTGACGTGTTTTGGACGTAATCTCGTCTTTGTTTACATTAGCAAGCCTTGCTAACACTCAGAGCTAACCTGTACTGATGAGCACATGTGTTTAAAAAGCAGGAAATAAAAAAAGAACTCACCTTGTGATAAACCTGCAAGAGAAAAATCATTTGAGCGCCATACTGTTTCAGAAATAATCCTTGACGTGATTTAAACAGGATGGCGTTTTATCACAGCCGAATTAAACTTTATCTCCAGTAGAATTCTGATCAGGCATTAGCTCCGCCTCCTCTTCTTTCTTTTATTTCAAGCTAAGGACCCAAGATCTGCGTTTCTCTAACAGGGCTGCAAAAGAGGGGTATGAGCAGTATGAGGCATGGCTACAATGGGTGATCTGTTTGGTATTTTGAAAAGAAAACTTCACAGACATGTTTTGTAGGTATGGCCCTACAATATATTTTTTTCAAATATAGCATGATAGGTCCACTTTAACATAAAAAGCATCAGCATTGGTAGCCATTTCAAAATGAGCTACAAATAGCTTCACGCACAGGTGTTTTAAGTGGATACAGCCAAAGAAATTACCTTTATAGTGAGCCATGGTCCTCATATAATTGACATGTCTTGAGACTGTGTGTCAAATGCGTGTCAGAAATAACATGTGCTGAAGGATCAGAGGCAGTGATCTGTCCTTGTTGCCCTGATCCTGGGTCTGTGTATATTTGTCGATCAGCTTTGCCCGGTAGCTTCTCGGCAGGTTTCTCGTCACCTCAAGGGGAGGTCTGTGTGTCTCGCATCCTCACCCCCCCCTTCCTCAAACACCTATTTTTTACCTTCTCTTCTACGTCCTTTTCCATTCCTCCTCTCTACACTCCATGCTGGGTATCCATGGGCTCCGGACCAAACAAACAAGCAAACAAACAAACAAACAAACAAACAAACAAACAAACAAACAGAACAACAGGAAAAACCCATCACCCAGACAAGGTTGGTCTGAGCTTATGGTGGGGTGGGGGGATGGGGAGAGATCTTGTTTGCCTTCTAGGCCGGTTCCATATCACTGTGACGGCAGAGAAGGCCTCCCAGGACACGGCTACCCACACTTCTGTTTGACTTCCAGGGGGGATCAAGGTGGTCCTCCACCTCGGCACATCATGTCCCGACCCAATACACAGTTGCCCCAAGCCGCGGATCCCCGGCCTTTACCTAAGCCCGCCTGTACTCTTCAGCTGGTGTGACATTCAGCTGCTGGCCTTTAATCCTCACGATGCTGTTTGACCAGTAAATAGACTGATGCATTTGAGGACTTGAGGCAAAACACTACAGGCACAAACCATTGTTTTCAGTTAGGTTTGAGAGTAACATATGTTCCTCTGACAAGTGGAAAGAAAATATCCAAAAGCCAGTTAGATGGAACTACACTGTCTATTTAGGTCGTATGAATTCACCGCAGATTGCTCAGATAATGCCTCATTTGCAGATTGAAACATACTTTTTCAGAAATTTGTAAAATAAAAAGTAAAGGCAAGGCAAGTTTATTTATAGAGCACTTTTCAACGCAAGGCAATTCAAAGTGCTTTACAAAACAAACAAAAAACAAAAAAAATGAAAGACATTAAGCATTAAAAAAGAAAAGCTAATCAAATAAACATTAAGAAAAAATACATGGATAAAAGTTACAGTGCAGTCTAAAATATAAATAGTTCAATTAAACATTACAAGAAAAAGTACATGGATAAAAGTTACAGTGCAGTTTAAGATATGAATAGTTCAAATAAAAGCAGCGACAAAAAGAAAAGTCTTTAGCCTGGATTTAAAAGTAGTCAGAGTTGCAGCGGACCTGCAGGTTTCTGGGAGTTTGTTCCAGATATTTGGAGCATAATAACTGAACGCTGCTTTACCATGTTTAGTTCTGACTCTGGGGACAGAAAGCTGACCAGTCCCTGAAGACCTGAGAGATCTGGATGGTTCATAGTTTAGCAGGAGGTCAGTAATGTATTTTGGGCCTAAACCATTCAGTGCTTTATAGACCAGCAGCAATATTTTGAAATCTATTCTTTGACACACAGGAAGCCAGTGTAAAGACTTCAGAACAGGAGTGATGTGATCCACTTTCTTAGTATTAGTGAGGACTCGAGCAGCGGCGTTCTGAATCAGCTGCAGATTTCTAATAGATTTTTTAGTGAGACCTGTGAAGACACCATTACAGTAGTCCAGTCTACTGAAGATAAAGGCATGGACAAGTTTTTCCAAATCCTGCTGTGACATTAGTCTTTTAATCCTAGATATATTCTTTAGGTGATAGTAGGCTGATTTAGTAACTGTTTTAATGTGACTGTTGAAACTCAGGTCAGAGTCCATGACTACACCTAGATTTCTGGCTTTATCTGTTGGTTTGAACATTGCAGACTGAAGCTCAGCGCTAACTTTTAAACGTTCTGCCTTGGCTCCAAAAAGCATTACCTCAGTTTTATCTTTGTTTAATTGGAGAAAGTTCTGACACATCCAGTCATTGATTTGTTCAATGCACTTACTCAGTGTTTGAATTGGAGCATAGTCTCCTGGTGAAATTGTTACGTAAATTTGTGTGTCATCTGCATAGCTATGGTAACTTATTTTGTTGTTCTTCATTATCTGAGCCAGTGGTAGCATGTAGATGTTAAAGAGAAGAGGCCCCAAGATGGAGCCTTGAGGAACCCCACATGTCATATTTGTCAACTCAGATGTGTATTTACCTATAGAAACAAAGTTGTTTCTGTCCTTTAAGTAGGATTTAAACCAATTTAGAACTGTTTCCGAAAGTCCCACCCAGTTTTCCAGTCGGTCCAGTAATATGCTGTGGTCAACAGTGTCAAACGCAGCAAAAGTCTCATTGTAAGTAATCCAGGAAGGCCATTTTTATGTCTCAGTCATCCCCGCTTCACCAGCACTTAAATACGCACCATACATTTCTGTTACTATCAATGTTCTATATAAGTATTTTACAGAGTTTGGTTCATATATAATTCATATCCTTAACATTGTATTCCGAAAAATCATGAAGAAAACAGTTTTTTAAAAGACTGATGGCCATATTTCCGATTTATGGAGTGACACTACGCATATGATAAGAGATATCCCAAATTATAAAATAATTTGGAACATGGATTTATCCAATGTTGAAATGATCCTCATGATACAAGTGTAAAATACTAAAGTAACAAACACATTTACAGCTTGTGCAGACTCTCTGTTCCCTTATTGTCAGTCCTGTGGCTGTAACTCACTAAACCCCACATAATACCTACACTGTTTTATTTGTACTTCCTGTGTCCTTGATGAAGGGCACAAGTCCCAAGAAACACTCCAATCTCTAAAACAAACTCACAGCACGTGATATTATTTTCCCTATCAGGGGACAAATAAATACAACCACAGAGGGCATAAACACCTTAAGCAAGTGTGTGTATTGGAAACAAATGTGTCCAAAAACATGCCACGTGGTTGACAAGATCAACTTTCAAGCTAGCAGCTAATGGCGGCCGTGTTTGATCAACTTTCCCCTGGAGTTGGTGACCAACAGACCCTGACCAAACATGTTCAATCATTTCAACATTTCCAAACCTTTTTCTAAAGCTACACGAAATCCTCAAGTCACTGAATTGTCAGTAAAATGCAATAATGGAGCCATTTTATCCTATTCATCATAAGGCGGAAGCAGCATGGACTCTATGTTAGAGCATCATGTCTCTGTGTATATCTGTACTGTCGCAGTATTGTTAAATGTGACTCTGGAATATGTGTGTGTGATGCTCTTTAGGTATCTGAAGTGTTGTGTCGCCAACTGAACTTTCACACAGAACAAAATGTTGGCGTTCATTATGTTGTCTGGACCACAGTAGTCACAACTTGTAGTTTAGTGTATTGCATCACTGTGTGTGTGTGTGTGTGTGTGTGTGTGTGTGTGTGTGTGTGTGTGTGCGTGCGCGTGCGTGTGTGTGTGTGTGTGAGTGAGTGAGTGAGTGTGTGTGTGTGTGTGTGTGTGTGTGTGTGTGTGTGTGTGTGTGTGTGTGTGTGTGTGTGTGTGTGTGTGTGTGTGTGTGTGTGTGTGTGTTGGCTGGCAGGAACATCAAGACGTCCTTTTGTTGTAAAAATCCTGAGAGAGGAAATGAAAGCTGGAAATGGTTTCCTAGTCTGGGAAAATGCAGATGAGCCATATAGGTATGTTTGATTTGTTGACTCCAGCTGTGCCTGGAGAATTCCCCTGACCCATCCTTTGGACCCGGTTGCTGTGTGAGGGGCCACATGTACCCAAGTCGCAATACGCCCGCCACCCCCCTCCTGAAAAGGGCTGGCCATTGAACTCTCAGGCAAGTGGCAATATTTGCTCACCTGAAATACA
Organism: Pseudochaenichthys georgianus; assembly: GCF_902827115.2. Classification (NCBI taxonomy): domain Eukaryota; kingdom Metazoa; phylum Chordata; class Actinopteri; order Perciformes; family Channichthyidae; genus Pseudochaenichthys; species Pseudochaenichthys georgianus. Next base: position 20,330,316 of record NC_047524.1, read on the forward strand.
CACATCTTGCCAATTGGGGTCGGGGTGGGCTCGGATACTGCATGGGGAAGGACCCCTTGATGCAGCTGTGGCCCCCGGAGAAAGCCCAGACCAGGAAGTTTTGTGGCTGTAAGAGGGCGGGGGGGGGAGGGGGGTGGGGCTCTCTTGACAGGGGGCTGTTTAGCGGTGGCGGCCCTATTGTGTCCTAAAGGAGGCAAGGGAGCGTATTTGTTCGAAGCTGCAGGAGGCTGATGAGGTGCTAATCTGTTGAGTGGCTGTGTCATTGGGCCCCCTGTTCCCAATAGCCTGTTAGCTGTCAGGGCCTGTAAAAAAAAAAAAGCACAATTTACGGGCCCCAGGCCAGGACTCAGCCATCGGTGACCACGGGTAAGCAAACACAGATTGAGCACTTATGTTGTTGCTCTGGTAGGGCAGGCTTTACCACCGGGCTCCTGGGGTGACACGTAGGCAGCCTCTTTTCAGCCCCTCTTCATGAGCTGTCGGCCCCCTCTCTGCTCCTCTGTAAACACTACAAATTAGCCATCTGCATATGGATGGGCCCTCAGTCCATACAGGAAGGAGACACCCGCCTGGTGGAAGGGAGAAGATACACGCCAGATATACGTTCTCCACTGTTTCATTTCTCATGCATACGAAACACTGAGGGTTTTTTAGAGATATTCCCGCTCGGGAGAGATTTTGTTCCATGGTGCTTTGAAGCATGAGGATAATAAAAGCGCTTGTGTCTGAGATGGGTTCGAGTCAGCAGTCAGAGGTAATCCCAAACTTGAATTTCTCCATCAGCCTGGAATACAGATAAGACGGCGGCAGATATGACCCTCACTCGCTGACTGACTGAGGGACTGATGGAAAAAGGAAATGGAGCAAAAGCCTCTCAGATGTAGAACTGAGATGTGTGTGTTTTCTCAAGAGGCCTGTCAGAGATGGATTTGTATTAAAGCTCGCTGCAACGTCACTACTTTATCATATCTGAAAGACAATAGCGCGTCAGTTAATTTAACGAGAAGGATGCTACGCCCCGAGTCATTTAGGATTAGTAAGGCCATTACAGATACACAACTTTTTAATCACCGGGCAGGTTTGCCCTCCCGTCCGCACTGACGTGGATCTGACAGGCCAACGGCCCGGGTGTGAACGGCAATAGCTCATCATGGATTATGGCGTGGGCCTGATTGTAGTGATATTTAGACTCAGAGCTTCCCATGGGAGCCTGGCACTTTAATTAACATAGCACTACTGGCCCCCCTCCTGTTTTAATTGCCTTCAGTCTGTGATTAAATGTGTATTGACTCTGCAGTTGGTCCACTAATGAATAACAATGTGCTGATTTGGTGATATTAAATCTTTTGGCTCTAATACACATCCCATCTACGTTGCCTTCAAAAGTTCAGACATTGCAAGAAGCATGTGATCTGAGTCAGAGTGGGGGGAATATACAATTTATAGGAGATACCACACATGAAGTGTTTCTCATTTTAATTGGATCAAGTTTTGTTATGTCTGTAGCTTTGAAATGTTTTGAATAAGGTACCCACTTTCTAATAAGATACCAGTTATAAACTGCTTACAAGTTGCAAGTAAACTAACTAATTAAAACAAATGGTTAATAAATCAATATAGGTTATTCTAAGCCATTAAAAAGAACAGATTGTGGGTTGCCAGGATGTGAAAAACCGATTTGGCTAGTGTTAGTCTTTCAATTTGTAGTTATACATATCCATTTATTAACACTCATGGATTTCTCACTTTTCAAATAATCCCTCCAGATGCATTTATAAATTATAAAGTTGTTGATATAGAGATTTGATCCCTGTAATCTGCAGCCCATTTCTAGAATGATGTAGGCTAATTGCAATATTGTAACCCAAAAGCTAGTTTATTATGCACAGAGCTAATCTTAAAGGAATTAGCATAGGATTGATCAGAATCAGAAATCTTTTATTTTTCCAAAAGCAGGGAAATTAGCTTTCTTATAAGAAAGTGGTACATTCATGTGTTTCTAACTCTACAATGTGACCTCCTAAAGACTCTAATTCGTGCACATGCATTCTTCAGTGTCATCTGATCTGGTCATCTCTTGGGATCCCACCATCTCCTCCTGTGGTCTAATAGATAAACTGTCACCTTGTTTGATAAATGAAGGGCAGCGGTCAACATAGGCTCCTTTACCATGACAAGAGACAAGTATTGAATCCGCCCTGGATACAGTCAACATAAACCATATCGAATGGCATTCCCCCAACACATTCCTCTCAATATCAAAAGGTGCGTATTTGAGGATATCCTTAGAGCGTTTACGCCTGTGTTTGCTCCCTGACCCAGTGGGGCCAGTGCAATAAGGTTGGACTCCCCCTCCCACCCTGCGCCCCGTTGCAATGACCACTCTCGGTTTTTATTTAGCCTGGGCTTGTGTGCCTTCCCAGTCCGGCCGCTTTTCAGATTCATTTCCAGGTAAACACAGTGTGGCCAGCCACAAACCTGCGGCCAACAGGCGTTGTCACAGCTGTGGCAGATAATGGCGAGTCCAAACTCCAGCCCGGCTCTGGAATGTTTACTGTCACCACAGGCAAGTTGGCAGCAAACACTTTTTTTCCCTCCAGCACTTTCTAAGAGGAAGACTCTCTCGTTATTAATTTTATTTTGATGAATTTCATGCTTAACCCTTTGCCCTGTGCTGTTTTGTGGCCACTCGAATGGATACAAAGACACCAACAAAAAGGACATTCTTAACTAAAATAAATCCTCACTTTGAAAGTTGAAACTTAACACATTCCTGCCAACAACTCCTGGGTGTTTGAAGGAATGTTCCGCCTTCCTCTCGCAGACCCCTGCACCCAAGAACCCCCCCACCACCTCCAGACAGCATCTGTACCAGGAAACTGTTTCTTTGTGGTGCCATCTTTAGGGCCTTGCTCATGCAGGTGTTTGTGCTTACACTTCTTTAACTGACTCATTAAACTTTAATTCTTCACTGTTTGTACTCATCATAACCGGTAAAGGAATGACGCCTCAATGTGTGAAATGTAACGCTGATCTTCATGGGGGCTAATTGATCAGCAAAGTGGGAAAACTCACCCTGACAAAGGAGACATAGGGCACACTACACTGGTCTGGATACTTCAAGAACACAGTGTGCTATAGGTTATTCAAAGTAGATGCAGATCTGTTCCCAGTGTACGCTCAGGTCTGTGAAAGGATGAGCTGGGACCTAATGATTAACAATTAATGCAGCAGCAGCTTTTAGAATGCTGCAATGAATGTGCTAAACTACAAAAAAAACTGAACATCTTTTAGATTAAATACAAGGGGTACATTTAAATTAGAGGATGAACAGAAGAATGTGAATGTCCATATTTGACCATATTTGGTATACACTTTGTTATTACCTTATTTTCCTTAGAAATAATGGAAGGAGTTCCACATAAATTACCATAATACAATAAGAATATGATTTTACACAACACACCCAACAACAACTTAACGGCAAAGAAAGTAATGCTTTGTTATTTATTTAAAACAAAAAGTTGAATATATGTTTGTCCTAAAATGGCGTTGCAGTTAATTCGACACGTATTTCCATTCCATTACACTCAGTTTGAATCTTTGGCAGGAGTTAAAACTCAATATTTGATCATAACATGACAGGCCTACAAACTGTATTTTGGATTATTAAATATAGATACCTCCAACCATATATGCTCAACACTGTTGCAACTTTCGTAACATCGAGTGCTGTTTTTCTTGGTGATGACTAAATTGCACAATGTTGAAATTGCAATCACAGATGAAAAGCAAATTAATTGCATCTCTTATAGCAACTCCTCAAGGTCTACTTTTTTAGTTAGTTAGTCTATTTGTTATATCTCTAGATATATTCCTGCTAATTTCCAACTTGTATCTGGTGTAGATGTTATTATGTTGTCCTACTTTCGGGTACCACATTTGAAAGAGTATCAGGACAATAATTTCCTGGAGAGACTTCCATTTGCACCTGTTGTATAGGGACACTCAGTCAGGACACAACCCAGAGAATAAATAAAGAACATTACATATAGTGGTAGAGCGGCTGATCAAGGCACCAGTTGATTTCTTTTTGTTTTTGAACAAATCCAAAATGTGACCTTCACCCATGTGGGAGGACTGCGGCCGGTTGATGATTAACTGAGGAATTAGCAACATGTCTCATTCAGAACAGAATGTCATGCGGGTCAAGGACCTTTTGTGAATACTGAGGATTTTGGTGTCTGTAGTTTTGTAATGACGGCATGACATGGTGCAAGCGCACTATTGATTTGGTTGGGAACAGGGGCGTTTGGTTTAAGTAAATATCTAGTATCCTATGTAGGTTTTTTACACACTCAAGTAAAATTGTCCTAGTGTTTTCTCATTGAAATAAACTGTATCCTTATACAAGTAGCCTACTAGATACTTTTATTTTTAGTGAGCAGAATTCTGTAAATATGATGTAAAAGTGATTTGATGTAGATGATTTAGGCAAAGAAATAACCTATGCATAATTCATGATTACATATGTTATGTGAAGATCCACGTTTGATGGCTATGGCCCTGCACTTTTATTTTCAACACCTCCAAATATCTACCCATAAATACATTATATAAATAGCTATATCTATTATCCAAAATGTTAGATGTTTATTTGCTTTAACTGTTTTATCATTATGAATGTATTGTCGTTTTTAATTTTCGAAAATAATAGCCTATAACCAGTGTTGACCGAGGGAATCCGCAGATTTGACATCTCTTCGGTGAAATCCCCAATCCTCAAATATACACACGCTCACACACACAGCTTTTTCTCATGATCTCATTTCCAAGTTAAGCAGACTCTGTTAGTCCCTCGTCAACACGACAGGTTTACTCGCCTTTACTAATGGGCCTCTATACTGATAGTTATGCTCTTGCGTAAATATGCAGTCAAATAGATGTACCACCACTGACACGTGGCTGGCAGCGGACTGCAGCCTCACCTTGATGTTTGTGTCATACAAATATTGTACAGGCTGCGAGAAATAAGGGCCTCCACAGCCGCCTCACTGACTGCAGATATACACATTAGAGTATAAAAAGAGATCCACAAAAAACATAAATCTACGTACAAGCCTGCTTTTTACGCATGCTGTGGCCTGGCACGATGCAGAATTATATAACCTGCAAATTAAAATCTTAAATTAGTTAATTGTTTTTGGTAGCTTCAATTATTTTTTTATCTATGTATTGCTAAAAGCCACGCCAAAAAAGCACATTTACGAAAATTCCATCGATTCTAAAATGTGTCACGGATTTTTAAAAATAATGAGTTTTTGTGCCACTGAACAGCAGAGCCAGATGCAGGCAGTGACCGAGAGAGGGCGCTCTGAAGCTATGCGAGGCATATTCAACACTAATTAAAACATTTGGAAACAGTAATTCTGACATCTGGGTTAGTAAAGCAGAATAAAATATACCCTATTTTGTTTTCTTGCACACATTAGTGAAATATTGTAGATGAAAATACCCTTTAATAGTGACAACGATGTGGAAACTAAGTGGTTAAGAGCATGGTCTGAAAACAGCTGGGGCAAATGGCTTTTATTCTTAATAATATCAAAGGAGCTAACATCATTTAAATGTAGTACTAAAGTGCACGTGCATTTATCCAGGCGAACATCAGGCTTATTTTTTTCCTGGCAGGTTAAAAAACATAATGAATATAAAACAGTTTAATGTGAATTAAACAACTGATAAATACCTGCATTCTATTATTAATGTTTGCCTAGAATCGTTCGTAACGATGGACCACCCTCAACTCATTCATATTTGAAAACTCTTAGGGTTTAAGTGTAACAATGATAAGGTTTCTGATACAAATTCCTTGAACGCAACGCAATAAAAACACTTTATGATTCCAACTCAGTTGAAGTGGAATAAGCACGTCGGAGGAGGATATGCGTAATGAAAAGCACACCAAAGAAGAGCGCCAAACATTCCTCTATAACTTTTTTTTCTTCATAGCCTCAGCCAAAGAAATACAATAAGATTAGTTTATAATGAAGCTTTTCATAAGGAACTGTTCTTTTCAGTCGGTGCAGGTGTACAATTGGGGTGGAGGGGGGGAGCCTGAGGAGTCTCACGCCTAGGTGCGAGGAGATTATTCAAATAGGGCCCAAGGCGTAGAAGTAGGGATTGGAGGCTTGCCTGGCGCTCAGAGCTATATCACAGCGTTAACAGGCAGCACGGAGCGTCATTTCAACTGCACTCACTGACAGACGCGTCTCACGGCTGGCTCCATAAGACACACATCAACGAGAGTGCTTGACGAAGGGACACCGACGACCCACATACACTCGGTGGTCCCCTGTCACGAGAGACTTTTGGCTTTTCCCTCTGCTGGGAGACGCATGGTAAAAGTCCTCCATGATGCTTGGAGCAGTTAAAATGGAAGGACACGAACACACCGACTGGAGCACCTACTACGGAGAGCCCGAGGTGGGTACCTTAAATATATGTTTTCCCCTCGTCTAAAGCCAATCCCATTTTATACAACTCAATATTAGCCCTGAGATAATATTAACTTTGTGATCAAATATTGACTTGAGGCGCCTCCAAATCCTCCCCCATCTCCACGCAGCGCACTATCCTAATAAAGTTGCTTGACATGTAAGGGGGGGAGAGACTTTTAACTCGGATTATGTTTAATAAATCTATATCTTTACTAAATCTGATTATTTTGTAATGTTTCCACTCGACAAACATCCGAGCTGTTTGGATTTGGGGAGATGGGTTTAAACACTTGTGTTACAGTCGCTGTTTAAGGGTGAACACAGTCACATCCCCATCGACATGTGCATTTATTGCAGATCATTTAACTTCATTTAGTGGATAGACATATACATCTGCGTTTTTAGTATTTCACTATTTTACGCAAGAGCAAAAGCCTATGTTACATCTACTTTTACGAACAAGTGCCTACTTGCATAATTGCTGTCTTATTTCCAAAAATATTTTTCTGTATGAGGCTGAAATGGAAACTGTGTTAATATTTATAGTTATTATTTCCTAACTGTTGTGCCACCTGAGACTGATGATCCTCTCTCCCTCACTGACAGTGTTACACCTCGGTTGGCAACATGAACACCGGCCTGGGAATGAATTCTATGAATACCTACATGAGCATGTCCGGCATGGGCAACCCGGCCAACATGACGGCCAACTCCATGAACATGTCATACGTCAACACCGGCATGAGTCCCTCCATGACCGGCATGTCACCGGGCACCGGAGCCATGAACGGCATGGGCGCGGGCATGACGGCCATGAGCGCAGCCCTGAGCCCCAGCATGAGCCCCATGACGGCGCAGCCCTCCTCCATGAACGCGCTGACATCCTACACCAACATGAACGCCATGAGCCCCATTTACGGACAGTCTAACATCAACAGGTCCAGAGACCCGAAGACTTACCGCAGGAGCTACACGCACGCCAAGCCCCCGTACTCCTACATCTCCCTCATCACCATGGCCATCCAGCAGTCCCCCAGCAAGATGCTCACCCTGGCCGAGATCTACCAGTGGATAATGGACCTGTTCCCCTTTTACCGGCAGAACCAGCAGCGCTGGCAGAACTCCATCCGCCACTCTTTGTCATTCAATGACTGTTTCCTCAAAGTGCCCCGGTCCCCGGATAAGCCCGGGAAGGGTTCCTTTTGGACTCTCCACCCGGATTCCGGGAACATGTTTGAGAACGGCTGCTACCTGAGGAGGCAGAAGCGCTTCAAGTGCGATAAGCAGAAGATGAGCTCGAAGGAGGGCGGCCGCAAAGGTGGAGACGGAGGCTCCTCCAACAGCAGCTCAGAGAGCTGCAACGGCAACGAGTCCCCGCACTCCAACTCTTCCTCCGGGGAGCACAAGAGGTCCCTGTCGGACATGAAGGCGAGCCAGGCCCTGAGCCCGGAGCACGCCGCCCCCTCCCCGGTGTCGCAGGCGCAGCACCTCATGGCCCACGCTCAGCATCACTCGGTCCTGGCGCATGACGCGCACCTGAAGCCGGAGCACCACTACTCCTTCAACCACCCGTTCTCCATAAATAACCTCATGTCCTCGGAGCAGCAGCATCACAAAATGGACCTAAAGACTTACGAGCAGGTGATGCATTACTCCGGCTATGGCTCCCCCATGGCCGGGGCTCTTTCCATGGGCTCCATGGCGGGGAAAGCCGGGCTGGATTCTTCCTCCATACCTGATACAACTTACTACCAAGGCGTGTATTCCAGGCCGATCATGAACTCCTCATAAACTCTGAAACCCTCACGTGCGATGCGGACTTTCTTCCCCTTCAATTTGTACATTTGTAAAAATAAATATAGAGTTTGTGTACAATATGTATTTCAAATATTTTTGACGTTTCCCACCGTTTTAGTTGTCGAGTTTGTTAGTAGGCTAATTCTTTTGAGAGAGGATGTTGATGATAATATTAATAATGCAAATTAATGATAATGTGATGAGATCTGTTCAGAAGTCGGCTTCAGGAGTGGACCCCAAAGACAAACAACAACAACAACAACAACAACAACGACTTGCTGTAAAATAGCCTCCATCTGCAACCCTGGATTCCTAAATGAATTTAAAATGCCTCGCAGGATTTCTTCAATCATTTGTGTAATTCCTATTTATGGCTTGTATATGTATTCTTGTAGTGACAAGAACAGAATCTATATTAAAGTGGTATTGGTTTTGTTTTCTGAAAATGCTCGTGTTTGACCTTTATTATTATTCGTATTACTACTATTATTAATATTATTATAATTATTATTATATGCAACAGCAGAATAGGCAAGAAGTGTCTCTACCATGCAACCATTATAGCAATTGTGTTCATATTGATGGTTCACTTATAAACTTATACAACTATAATGACTATTCTGATTATATAAATTAATATAACAGAATGAGAAAAATAGTACGTCAAAATATTTTTTATTTAAGAAAAATATACATTTGAATAAGTTTACATTAAACAAATGATATATAAAAAAATGTAAATGTGTGAGGAAAATACAATTTAAGACAATTATTTATTTGTATTTAAAATCAAGATATAGCTTTGTATTCATATGTATAATGACAAGCACGATCAAATTCCGTGGGCATAAAAGAGTTTCAGGATCTTTTCCTATTTAATTAAAACACATTCTTATCCATGTGCTTTTAAAATAAGGCGCATGTTTTCAGCAGGGATTAATAGATTTGTTGGACAACAACGCGAACAATGCGCCCAATCTGTCATTAGGAAAATGTAAACAAATCAGACAAACGGTTATTAATCCCGAATGCAAAGTGAGATATTTCGGGGGGAAAAGTTTATCCAAACACATCAGCCTAGCAACATGCTGGCACTGAAGTGACGCAAAATAGACGCATTTCAGAAAGAAGAAAGCAGGAAATAAAACGACTCAAATCTACTACTCAAAATGAAAATATGCACACATTTAAATTAAGCCTAAATTAAAACTATTTCAATTAGAAGGAATGGGTGTGTGAGAGTTGCTCAGATCATATTAAATCAGCCATTTAAATTCCCACACATACAGTGAGACACATTCAAATATATCTAGCACTGTCACTCAAACAGCATGCCTGCCTGCCTGCCAGTCACCCAGGTTGATCTCCATCACACACACACACACACACACACACACACACACACACACACACACACACACACACACACACACACACGCACGCACGCACGCGCGCACACACACACACACACACACACACACACACACACACACACACACACACACACACACACACACACACACACACACACACACACGCACACACACACACAAAGTTTAGATCAGTGAATAAGATTAAGTGTCATTGTCACATAAAACAGCCTCCCCATGGAGCAGGAGAATGGTAGCTGGAAAAAGGGGCTGATTTTGGAACAGAGAAGTCTGAATGTGATGCTCTAACTTCTCTCCCCACAATCTGGGGGTCCATTGTCTACTCCCTATTTTAAAGTAGTTGGACCCTCCCCTCTTGTTAGATAAGATAGGCTAGTTGTCGTCCAAAAAAGAATCGAACTCCCCTACTCCTCCCTGCTGAGCTCAAATCCAAGGCCGGGGAGTAATGGTGGGGAAATCTGTTCTCCCCTTATAACCAAATGACACCCCTTCGCCTTCTGAACACGTAGGGCCTAAAGTGCGTTTATTCTCCAGACCCTCTTTACAGATCGTAGACTTTAAACAGCGTGATCTGCGAATAAACAAAGGCAGTAAACAATGGAGTGGAGGCTATGCCCGCGTATAGGTATAGAGTACACACACAAACCAAATTGCACAAGTGTAAACTTTGAATAGGACGCCGCAGCTCTGTAAATTTACACAGACATTACATTTCGTTCTATTCATTTTAGACATATAATGGTAAGCTGATTTTTTTTATAGCACACTGATCGATATCTCTGTAAAATGATCTCTTTTTTTAACTAGCGGGGCAGTGAAATCTTTGCTTTGTGCTAAAGTCAACAGTGACAGAGTTTGAGCTCAAATAAATGCCGTGATGTCTGGAGCCCTTTGCAGTAGGCAGAAGGCGAGCTTCTACAATGGGCTCCTGTGTGGCTTGCCAACAACAAGCACCGGCTATTTTGCACAGGTATGACGCTTTTTCCTTTTTCTATAATGTTCTATATTTTTAAAGATTTGTTAAGCAAGGAGGCAGAAGGGTGGTTGTTCCCGGACATGCATGAGGAGGGGGGGGGGGGGAGTGGTGGTGCTGGGGGAGGGTGGTGGTGGTGGAGGTAGGATGATATCCTAAATTCAGAAGACGTATTGGATTTCACGACAGGGTGGTGCAAATCTGATGGATCTGCAGGTTGTGCGATAGAGGCTGCTGCAAGTTTCTGTGTCTTTGAGTATAGCGAGATGGAGAGGGATCCTGCTGCACTGCAAAAAAAAAAAAACCTGTCACTAGCAGGTGATTTACTCTCATTTAACATGTTACTTAAAAAGTAAAACGAGGATAAGATAATTGAATGAGTGCTATGTACTGGCGATCCCTTAAAATAAGATTATGTGTCAGGATAACTACAGAAAAATATGACTTGATTATAAAAACAATCTAAATTGATTTTACACCGGAAACGTGATTTATGGCTTATTTTTTTTTAAATGGGTATTTTTTGCAGTGTGCGGCTGACTGATATTGTTGCTGCACTGATCTCATGGAAAGCACGCTATGCTGCAGCACTGACCCTTCTCCTGCCTTTATTGTATTTATATTATTATTATTATTATATTGTTATTTTCAAGGTATTTTTTATCAATACATTTTAAATAAAGCCTGAATAAAACAGCTCGTGATTTATGATGGCAAGCCTTTATTAAATTAAGGTTTAACGTTTTTCTTTGTACAAAATCGAAACTTATTACAGCATATTATAGCTATTAAAATGAGCTTTAATAGCGATGCATTGATAATACTTTAAATGTGAATCGTAATTTATCACTGATTTCCCAAATGAAATACATTCTATAATAATAGCCTATTAATACTGCAAATGTAATAATTAATAACTAGCCTTATTATAATAATGATAATAATAATAATAATAATAATAATGAAATAAGGCTTCCATATAATTTCTGCAATTCTTTTGATGCAATATAAATGTGCAAGAAGCCGTATTTGGATAACTTGCTTCTTCACATCTTAAGTAGATGGAGAGTCCTTCAAAATGTCCATTAACCAACATTAAACAATTGTATCCGGACACGGCTCTCTCCGCTCCTTTGAAGGCGGGATAACCCCAGTCAAGCCCTCTCTGGCGCGCACTGAGATGGGAATGGCCTTTTGGAGCGTTGCCGGTTCAAAGGTAACCAACCTCAATCTGTACTGGCGGACAAAAGTGCGCCGAGGGCACATCGCTGCACCTTCCACATCTCCTAACTTTGTACAGGCTTTCCATCAGGGAGGATAGCGTGGCACCATCATCCTATAGCGTGGCACCATATACATCTGTTGTTATAGCAACTGAATAAAGGATGGTGCAGCCTGTTGATCCTCCTAACCTGATTTCTCTGCATTTCTTCGGGTGGTATTTGCATATATCTTGATTAAGGCCTGAAAATCAGACCTTCGTTCCCACCAGGACACAAAGCGATCAGACGCGTCTTTGCACCAGAATGGCTGCTGGGATCTGACAGGAAAAATGCGCAGATGTTTAAAAATAATTATTTTAAAGTTGTTAAAATAGGTCAAAGAGAAATGATATAGCCGATCATCATTATAATTTATTGTTTACAATATCAATGTGTTGCATATTTATAATTTAACAATAGATTATTAACTTTCGTTCCTTTCATGTCTTTAAATAGCATCTAATTGTAGCAGACTTCCGAAGTGAGATATGTAGGCCATACCCTACAGCGATGCATTTTAATGCCAGACGAGTTTGGGCATCTATTTTCATTGAATGACTCAGTACCTTATAAGCCATATAAGCATCCACCCATGGGCGTCAGCTGCATATAGCAGGGAAGGGCCTATTGCAAACAGAAGTTTTACGCACGGAAAAGGGGGGCATTTTATACAAATGTGAGAAATATGATAAAAATGCATTCAGGGGAGTGTTATCGAGCAGTCAGATAGGAGATCATTCCTTTAATAGGATACAACTCATAATCATAATTAATATCTCGGATTTTATTTCCGGGTATTAATGAGGAGTGATTTCCTGCAGTCAGATGGTGTTGAAGCTGCAGCAGGGCGCATGCCACACCTATAGGCTCTGCGCTGCAGCTCGCGGACTGGAACACCCAAGTAGATCTGTCTCCATGGTGACGGCGGGACACCGGTCCAACAAGCTGTAATTCTGTCTCAGCCTTTTGGAGGGGAGGGACCGTCCACACTAGTCCGATTTAACTCCTCTTTCAGCAGAAATACTCCTAATCCCATATTTTAGCAAGGCAAACTGCCGTCCCTCAGTATATTAAAGGGACCACAAAGTCAAAACTCAAAGCCACCCATGGTTTCTCAGCAGGGGCCCGTCCCGGGGTGACGCTCCCGGCAGCCCCTGCGTCCGTACAGCGTCCCAGTGTGGCTCCAATGTTCTGCGCACTTATCTGTCGCTGATAAATACACATTTTCATTGTAAGGGTATTATAATTTGTTTTGTTGCGAAAAAAGTGTGGTTAAACAAAAATACTTGACAATTGATATATATTTTATTATTGATTAATGTATACGGACGATAAGATAACAATTTAAGCCATGGATGACTTATTTGAGTTAGTTGATTCAAACCGAATAATTATTATTTTGGCCTCCATTGCAACTGTAATATTGTTGTTTTATTTTCCTTCTATTATTGACTGTTATTGTATATTATTGATAATTGGCTTACTGGGAATTTAGGATTAAAACTAGAGAAAAATGCACATTTGAAGGCGGCCTATATACTATAAAGATTAACATTAAATGTTAGATTGTAACTTGAGATAACAAAAACAGTACATTTCATTCTAAAGTCTGTTGTCCTTTTATAGGCCTTCACTGGAGAGATGAATACTTATTGCTATGAGTTTTTTTTTTAAAGATACATATATTTAATTAGATGTATGCATTCATGTTAATGTAGCCTATGTTTTGTATTTATTGAGGAAATATTAGTACAACTGCAGAACAAACACATTTTACATTGAACATAATAACAAATAATGTATTTAGCAATGGAATTCAGACTGATGTATTTTCCCCCACATATTTCAACTAAGTTATTGGGCTTCGAACAGGCCTTAAATAAACAGCATGGGCTTACATTTTTGTTTAACTCTTTTCTACATTTAATAAGAAAATAGTTTAACATGTCAAAACAACATATTCCAGAATAAATTAAACTGGAATCCTGAAATGAACTGGTGTTTGACTTCAATGGCCTTTACATGCAATAAAACAAAGAGGTGATGGATTAGTTTACTTTTAATTCATGTTGAAATTATTAGCATTTGCATTAGGCATAAATATAAGACTTACTATTGCCAAATAGCTAAATGCTGGTTAAGTGTATTGCAAAGACAATGTTTAACACAAAGTGTAGACAGATTTGATTTCAGTGAGAGGTTTGTTCTTTCATTTTTCATTGTATAATCAGGGATGTACAGATGTGTACAGAAGCTAAGCTCTTTACTTTGTTTTTGTTGCTACAAAAATGTGACAGTTTTTGCCTTTTTTCTAACATAATTGCATTTTTAATGGTTACTGTTCACTTTATTGAATCTAACACTTTAGTCTTCAAATGTAGACCGATGTGTCTGTTATTTTCTAAATCTGGACATATGGAGGTCAGTCTGGGGTTATGTTATGATGGAAAGAAAAGGTGTGTGTCTGTGTTTAAGAGAGATGGCAGGATGGACAGGGTGAGAATGCGGCCGCTGGCTGTGATGTGTCCGCACTCTTCCGACACCACTATGTGACATTCCAGTGTAGGACTCCTTCATGTCCTGAGAGAGAGAGAGAGAGAGAGAGAGAGAGAGAGAGAGGGAGAGAGGGAGAGAGGGAGAAGGAGAGAGGTCCGCCAACAATGCCCATTGAGTACTGTGAGGCAGCAGCTGGTGGGACGTTCACTGACCTAAAGGCAATCCATTCACGCCCGGACGGGGTGCCTCTCACTACCATGCTGCTTTTATACGCCTGGAAGTGGATGGATGGTCAGTGTTTATCCTGGTAAAGTATTGCAACCCATCTGTCATCATGCTAATAGGACAAGTCAAACCGTTCCTTACAAAACCAATCAAAGTTTCCAATGCGCAATCAAGGGCGAAGGAGATATAAAATGTCTGATGGAGGAAATTTCCACGTAATGTCAATGTGATGGAGATAAAATGGAGATGACAGGCAAGGGCCTTTGTTTCTCGGGAGTGCTGAAGTGAGGCTCAGCCGCACACTGGAGGAGGGGATTAGCTTCTCAAGGAGAAAGCGTACAGAAACACCCCTCCATGCAAGATAATAGATGTGGGATCAACCAGGCAGAAAGATACTATATTGGACGAAGATTAAAGATGCTCAAAATATTGCTCGGGTTGACTACTGGAAACGTTTGTGTGCATGCACGCACTCATGCTCCTCTTTGGTAATTCCACAGGCATTCCCCAGTGGGTGTCAAGCCTGTCTTTGAGATCAAACCTTGTTGGAAAAGCAACCATAAAGCGATGTCAGTCAGCTGTGGTAAAGGGATGCCTGCGTGGCCGTGATTGATCTGCCAGGGTTTTCTTTATTCCCCTCGAGACTCCATACCTCCAGGTTTCAAATTCAGCGCTTGCCAGTGTTGATGAATATCTGGGGATTCTGCTTTGGAAGAGTACCACATTATATCCCCTCTTCTGACCCATTTCCACCCAGTGTGGCACATTCAGCAGCACATGGCCATAATGTGGAAGCCAACACGCTGCAATATCTCCTCACTTCCCCCTCAGCTCCAGTTCCAGGAAGTGAAAGCAGAGTCCTGCCAGCAAATCACAGCGAAGGACACCCAACTCATTAAAAGTTAATGAAACCTATAAACGTGGTGCGCCAGCGATTCATTTAAACCCCCAATCCAATCTCCTCTCCCAGCAAAGGCAAACAAGCCCGTGTGCCCTCGGTGCCGTCCTCAGAATAACAAACTACGGAATATTTTGTCCTGCATATGTTCCCCTATGCAGACATGTGCACTGTGATAGGCTATTTTATATTGGGACATGTCCAATTTAGAGAATGCCAAGATGGTGTTCTGCAGGGGTGAATTCTGTAATCTGCGTCCGAGTTGAATTTAATGCCTTTGCTTTACACCACTCAGCTTGTCCGGAACGCCGGGGATAGATATGCCATTTCAACATTCATGAGAATCACTGACATTCAAATAATGTTCTCATTATAATACCGTATGAGTGGGAGACAAATCTGTGTGAAAAACCAGTATTTACTTCCTCGCGGTCACGCGAGTGTCAAGAACTATTCTTAATCCAAGCAGAGGGAGTAGGCCACATCTCCTTCCCTTCAGACAAGCTCCCTCCTCTCAGGACGCTCTCACCTAATAGCATTTCAGCTCTCAATGCGATAACAACCCATCAACAGCAATAAAGCGCCACCTTACAAGTGTCCAAATCTAAAGTGAGGAACACTTTAGACCCCCTCGTCTTTAAGACCTCCATTTCACCGTGGCCCCATAGTGCTTCCCTTGGGGGTTTCAAATTAAATTCCCCCCATGTATAGCGCCACTGTCAGCCCACTAATGAATTCTCATACCCTGACTTGAATCAAATTAATCCCCAATTTAATCCCATATAAATGGCTGTGTTATTTATAATGGAAAGGCGGATGCTCGGTTGAAGGATGAAGGAAAGCTGGGAGGTGCCTACCGGGCCGTTGAGCAGATTATGATGAAGGATGAGGCCTGTATGTTTTCCCCTCTGCAGAGTAGTCCCCTGATACACACTATTTAACCCTCGACTGCTTGACGCTGACAGAAACATCGCAGCGTTTGTCACTTAATATCCTCTCAGATTAAGGAGTCAACTGGCAGATTTATTGGTCCGAGCTGGGATACCCTTATCTTGAAGTGCCCGTCAGATAATATTGGGGAAAGGGTTATCTCCTATATATCATTCAGGATAAAGGGCCTTGGGAACAGTTAACTGTGGCGGTTTGTTATACCCTTTGAGGCCATACTTGTTACGTACAGTTTATATCCATCCATCCATCTTCTCCCGCTTATCCGTGGTCGAGTCGCGGGGGTAGCAGTTGCAGCAGTTTATATACAGTTGCAAGAAAAAGTATGTGAACCCTTTGGAATTACCTGGATTTCTGCATAAATTGGTCGTAGAATGTGTTCTGATCTTCATCTAAGTCACAACAATAGACAAACACAGTCTGCTTAAACTAATACCACACAAACAATTATATGTTTTCATGTTTTTATTGAACACACCATGTAAACATTCACAGTGCAGGGTGGAAAAAGTATGTGAACCCCAAGGCTAAAGACTTCTTCAAGAGCTAATTGGATTCAGGAGTCAGCCAACCTGGAGTCCAATCAATGAGAGGAGATTGGAGGTGTTGGTTAAAGCTGCCCTGCCCTATACAAAATACACAACAGTTTTGAATTTGCTATTCTTAAGAAGCATTGCCAGATGTGAACCATGCCTCGCACACAAGAGCTCTCAGAAGACCTACGATTAAGAATTGTTGACTTGCATAAAGCTGGAAAGGGTTAAGTATCTCTGAAAGCCTTGATGTTCATCAGTCCACGGTAAGACAAGTTGTCTATAAATGGAGAAAGTTCAGCACTGTTGCTGCTCTCCCTAGGAGTGGCCGTCCTGTCAAGACGACTGCAAGAGCACAGCGCAGAATGCTCAATGAGGTGAAGAAGAATCCTAGAGTGTCAGCTAGAGACTTAAAGACATCTCTGGCACATGCTAACATCTCTGTTGACGAATCTACGATACGTAAAACACTGAACAAGAATGGAGTTCATGGGAGGCCACCACGGAGGAAGCCGCTGCTGTCCAGAAAAAACATTGCTGCACGTTTGAAGTTTGCAAAAGAGCCCCTGGATGTTCCACAGCGCTACTGGCAACATGTTCTGTGGACGGATGAAACCAAAGTTGAGTTGTTTGGAAGGAACGCACAACGCTATGTGGGGAGAATCCAAAGGGTTCTTGCAACTGTATTTATGCAAATGTCACATGGATGTTACTTTCATATGCAAACTTTTCGTGTGAAAGGTAGTCGAAACAGAGGACCACCGCCTTGAGTTGTTGTAGCAGGCGTTGGGTGAATGAAAGGTATTTGTCATCGGGCTTATTTATACAAATAGCACAACCTCATGCGACATGATGAAATATCGCTAATGCTTTTTAGATGCAAATACATTGGCGCGGTACGCTTTCAGATGTATCCGTGAGAAGGAAAAGCAAAGTCCAGATGGTGGCTCCGGGTTCAGTTATTGGTGTGTGAAGAGTGGAACTGTCGGAACGCGCGCCCCTGTGTTGTTTTTGGCCCGTTCATGTAGGAGCCAACAGAGAATGAAAACCCAACATGCAGTTAAGGCAAGATAGTGACGTTTAGAAAAACTGCTGCAATTTTCTCACAAAAAAAAGCCCCAAAACAAATATCAGCATAGGATAAATGGGATATTTGGGATTGATGCGCTGGATCGGAAAGTGTTTAATAAGCAAACAAAAATGTAACTGTATCAACTGGGTTATGTTCTCTATTGAGTAAATTAACTTCAAAAAAATGGACTGTGAAATTTGTCTAAAAAAATTTTTTTAGGTGGAAGTCTATGGAGTTAGGTTGGATTTATAGTTTGCAGGCATATATAGATGTTTTGCATTTCCCAATGGGATATACTGAGTATAGTAATAAAGTAAGCAGTCGCATGGGATGGATAGGAGGATGACAGACGGTTCTGAAATCAGTTTGGCAGTTCAGCGGACAGTTTGGAGCCTTTAAAGCTCCGTCCACCAAATGTCTGAACAGCTATGGTTTATTGAGGCATCTGTACGCTTACTCTCTTTATTGCCAAGCTTGGCTCGTGCACCCACCGTCATGGAGAGAGAAAAAAAACACACACACAAAAGTTTGCTGTTTGCCTTCATTCCACCAAATCCTTGACAGCCGTGCTATAGCCCATCACTATTCACACCATTGTGCTGTCACAACAACTAAACAGATCATTTGTGTTGCAGAAACTCATCCTGCATGTATCAAATACCAAATGTTTGGCGACCAAGAGAGGCGATGCTGGGGTTGGGGGTGGGGGCTGCATAATTTGCTAGGAAACATTTTACCGAACATTTGGTGATAAAAACGGCGGCGTCGGCCCCGAGGCTTAAAGCAATTAATTCAGGATCCTGACATAAACTCTCCAATCCTTTGACAGCTTGGAGCTGAAATAAAAATGCTAGTTCTCCTGGGAACGGCAGGAGATAGCTGGCTCTTTTCTGGACTGTTTGCTCACTGGCCCTGAGAGCAATCTTCCCCAGTCAGAATGAAATGCAAGGACACAAACAATGTACCGGCGAGAGAATGGGAGATGGGGAATGAACAGTTTGGACTATTTGCTCAGCAGAAGGGCAGCCACAATGGCCGGCCCATGGCTTTCCCATGCATCAAGCCTCTTAGTCTTAGGCCTCCCTTTGTTGCCTGGTTTCTTCTTCCCCGGCCAGATAAGAGCCCAGCTGCCCTATACTTTTAAGTCCCATTGTACGCCATACTGTATGGTCATTTATCTGTGCACATTCTGCCTGCCATTACGTTGTTGCTTAATTGAACGGGTTATCGCGTGTGTATCTCTGTTCACCTTAGCATGTGTACTCGTTTAGGGGTTTAATCGCTCTCACGTTGCCATAAAAGGCAGGGTGACGGCTGGGGTGGGGGGATAACGCCTGACCCCGCTACTCTTCTTAGAGGAGGCAGCACAAGTCAAGCACAGCGCGCGATAAGGATGCCCAAATGGCTTTTCGAACAAGACTGAATAATCATTTTAGAGTAGTTTCGAGAAAAAAGTTAGATTTGGGATGCAAGAAATGTTGAAGTGGCGAGCCCCATTTTCAGAATCTGACAGAGATGTACTTTTCCAGCCAAAGGCAGAGAAGCCTCCGAGGGCTCTTGAGGGAGAAATGGGATGTGGTCATTATATGACCTAATGGCAACTCAAGCCAGAAGAGAGGGCAAACAGAGCGAGTGTCGTGCCTCTGGCTGAGAGAAGGATCCATATTGTGCTCTTTTGTTTTGGTTTGTTGGTTTGTGTTTGCATTTACATTGACCAGTTCTCCGCCGAATGTGTATTCACACTCAATACATGTTATGTTGTCTGCATGGCAGGAAATGGAAGCAAGCGTGCCTCCCTGCTGAAGTCTGCCGGGAATATAATAACAATAGTACATTTATCTGAAACCAACAAACAAACAAACAAAAAAGGAAGAGTAGTGGGATGTCAACGGAGGATCAATACACATCAGATGAAGGAGCATATTCATGCATGTGAGCAGACACTTGCCCACACACACACACACACACACACACACACACACACACACACACACACACACACACACACACACACACACACACACACACACACACACACACACACACACACACACACACACACACACACACACACACACACACACACACACACACACACACACACACACACACACACCCATCCCCCTCTGTAAAGGTTGTGGTGTCAGGGACCCCCTGGGTGGTCAGACTGAGGATAATTTCTACACAATATGATGTTGTGAAGGAGCAGCCTTTGAGAAAAGACATTCACTGGCTGTGTCACATTTATATAACCGCTTAGAAATACATATATATTTAGCGATTTTCTTTAAAGTTGCAAAGTCTTTGAAGAGAGTAACATCCTGGTTTATGTGTGCTCTTTCAAAACTACACACAGATACACTGCAATGGTGAAAACACAACCCATGATGATTCCACAATGGTTTATTCTAATGGCTAAGCCCTTAATCTATCAGATCAGATTTCAAAGTGCCAGTAGCTGTGCCAAGACAGGTCCCAGGAAGGAGAACCCTTTTGTTTGGGGCCGAAAATCTTACATTTAAGACCAGACTTTAAGGGCCCGAATCACACACACACATACACACACACTCGTACAAAAAGAAAAGTATGACCCGTTACGGAAGCAATACCTCAAAACGCAACATCATTAAGGAACAGTAAGTGCTTGTTTTCACATCCACCTTTTTTGGTGCACCACCAGCGTTTTGCCAGCATGTCAGACCGCAGGTACGGCAAGAAAAATCTTTTTTTTGCCTGTGAGAGCCCAGCTCCTTGTGGGGTGGTGCTCTCAGCTTCACGCTCCACCAACGCTGAAATAAAGCCCTGTGCGAGGCATTTCAACAGTGCTTAAGGTTGTCGGTGGCCGTGTAATTTATGAGTTGAGAGGACTTCGTTTTTAAGTTCACTGTGACCTACAATCTTCTAGCATTCATGGGTGGAGAAAAGAGCTGTGTGAGTCATACTGTAGGAAACTTACAACACCCCTCCAATTACCTTAAACAAAGGCAGTCTGAGTGATACCTGTAGCGCGGCTCAGTTGCTAAATGTGACCTAAAGTGATTGGACGTACCGGCACTTTTCCAGGTTAGGGGTTTGGTCACCTGTAGGTCAGTATGGAGCTGGTTGTAGCTGTTCTATTCATGGACCTCTCAGTGGGTGGTCATAAAGACAGACTGACAGACAGACTTGTGCTTGCTGGCATTAGGAAAGAAAAGCCTCTACGGAAAATGACAGTGATTGGGTTTTTGGCTTTTTTTGCTGTTTGACATTTTTAATTAAAAGACAGACTCAATATTTCCTTTTCGCATATATATTTGTGTATTGGTTTGGCTACTTCAGACAAATGTATTGTGGGATTTACATATATCTTTCAAAATTAGGAATGATTAAATAACACTTTTTTTTCTTTTTGTCTGCCTAAAAAATATTTAAATAGTTTAAAATATCGATTTTGGATTAAAATACGAGAGGCTTAATTGTTTATCTAAAAAAACACAATCAAAAGAATAAATGAGTATTAAATCCTATTTACAGAGTGCAAACTGTGTTTAACATCAATTTAGAAATGTGATTTATAGTTGCGCAGTTTTACATATCTGGTGTTTGCCCTTTTTACAACGAGTGGATATATGACTTGATAATTGTGTTTTATTGCTAAGCCATCACATAAAATGGAAATTAAACCACACGTTATCAGGCTCGTTTTACTAGTGGTTCCACATGTTGTTCCACATCATAACATTTACAACCAGAGTAATTATACATGTTTGCATTTTAACCACAAAAACTAAAATATCTGAATTACAAAAAGGGTAAATGGTTATTAAAAGGAAAATAATTAAGAAAGACTTGAGACTGACATATTTTATTGCATTTTTAAATTAGTGTCTTATTTGATTGATTTAATTTGTACATAACTTAAAAAAATGATATCTAATTGTCTAAGTAATTATACACAATATGTTGCCGTAAAAAAAAAGAAGCATTTTGCTTGGTTAATATTAATGAACCAACTAATTATGAATTGTCATGCAATTCTGTCAATTTAAAGTAACAGCAATACAAACCTCGTAGGCTGCATTAAAGTGAATGAAAAACATGACTGGTTTTATAATATACAAAACAAAGATACAAACGAATAATTAATCTTCAAATTAAATTATAATAGAAAATATAAATGAAGCTAAATATGTAGATCCAAACATTGTATTATCATTATAGATTTAAATGAATGATTTAATAACTATTTGACAAACCATTAATCTGAAAAATGAAAGCAACAAGCTATTATATACATTTTTTTAAAAAACATTCAAATGTGCTCTTTAAAATGCATATTTCATGATTTAAAATAAAAATAATTTGTATGGCAGTGTGAAAGATATTTTTATTTTAGTGCCGTTGAGCTGAAAATGCTGCTGCAAAAACAAAGTGCATTTTCTTGCATAAATAAAATGAATCGGAGAAGTAAATTGAAGCAGTGTTTTCAGCCTATTTATTTAAATGCCACGGTTCCTGCTTTTTTGACTACAAGTCCACGTTCCATATCAGTTTTTTTGAACGCTTTCAGGGCCCAGCTCAGCCAGACATGGCTGCACCATTCACTTTACCTCTCTGCCAATGTGTGAATGTCAACACCCTGTAAACACCTTTGACACACATGCTTGAATGCGACGGACGAGTTAACTAAACATTCCTGGGTGTTCCCCATAAAGGTCTACCACTCATCCACCAGACTGCACTGACCCATCTCCCACGCTCCAAACTGCACTCATCCACACATTTTTCCCCTCTATATATCCACATATAAAACATCTAAATTGAAGTAAAAACATTAAAGGATATAAAATAGAATTTACAATAATTGCCCAGTCCATATAAGGCAGTTGTCTTCCCGTGTGTGTCTTAAACGCTACGGAACAATGCTCTACAAGGATTTGGGAATTTGGGAGTATAATTCCAGCCCCGTGCTTATCGCCACACCCAGACTATTTGAGTGTTTTGAGATGCGGGCTCCCTGAGGACGGATCGAAGGCGTCCTAGTAGAACTGCACATCAAATAAATAGAAGGATGGGATTTATATGGAGGCTGTGTCTATGTCAAACAGGGCTCTGCTGACTGAAGTGATCCCCACGGCCTGAGTGGAAGAGAGGAGGGAGAGGAAGCCTCAGAGGGAAGAGGGATAGCTGCTGAAGAGCACACACACACTCACTCAAACACTCACACAATGTCCCTCTCAGTCCTGGGTTGTGACCGGCCCATGGCATTGGCCAGGTATGTCAACTATGTTTGCCAAGCCATCCATCACCCATGCACCTTCCCTCCTGAAACAGGAACTTTTGTTTGAAGCATGCACTTGTTAAGCCCATCCTTTGACTGCGTTCAACCTAATTTATATCCTAGCAGAGAAAGAGGATTTATTAGCACCTATGTTTTGTTCTTTATTTTCCCCTTATTGTGGGCTGCACAGTGCAAACGTGTTGGTCGAAGCATGGGCGTTGTTGTCACGAAGAGAGATTGCAAGCTACGGTTTGGGGACGCCAATGGCCCTTATCGTCGGTGACCAGGGTTAGCAAATAAACACACTGCAGTGAAGTCAAGCTGAATGTAAGGGGGGAAAAGATTCATGGCTGTGTGACGCTCACATATGACGAAGAGGGCATAACATGTCTTTATTTTCTGGTCAAATCTCTGCAGAAATAACAGAAAAAATTGATTTCAATATGAGGAAATGCTAATCAATTTAGGGAGTTTGTTTTAGTCTGTGGGCATGTTATCTTATATAGATAACACTTTAAAGAAATGGGTTATTAAATAAAAGAACAAGGAAGTATAAAAAGATTGTGAGTTTTATTTGACATTGGCACGTTAAGAGGTTTCCATAGTTTTCAGGAAGTGCTTTATTGACGCTAATACAAACACATACCTGAGTCATTTGGCTATTGTTGGCCAGCTTGAGAACATTATTGTCTAAGTGAGACTCTGACATGAGGACAGGACCACTAAAACGTTTCAAAGAAACTTATGTGTGGGCTGGTATGTTTGCTAAAGCACCTAAGTCGGAGCCTTACTTCGTTCCCTGAAACACAACCTTCATTTATCTTTTGACTCGTACTCTATCTAAAAGTGCTACGTTAATGATTGACTCCCGGCGCACCAAGCATCCTGCGTTGAGTGGCCACTTTGCCTCCTCTTGTGCTTCATTTTCAGCCATAAATGTTTGTGATCTCACCTCCTCTCCAACTCCCATACAGTATTATTTGGCCTGGGGGGGGGGTTAGTGCGGGGTCATGACTAACTTTCAATAAAGAACCATTGGCATGCTGAGTTAAACGGCAGATAAGAGTTTGTCTCCGAGCCTTTTAGTGCTTTATAAGAATGTGGCTGTGTAAACTTAATCTCCCCTCTAGATAAATTCGACCCTGCTTTGTGAAAGCAAGTTCATGCAATCTTTTTTTCCTCCGCCTGTTCTATAGCCCACTTTGACAGGCGTGAAATGAGTCCTGGACTTTTCATTGACAGTTGAAGATGGAGAGCAAACTGAGATTAGGGCATGTTAATTAATTGTGGGGTCGGCAAAGTGGCCTCCCATACTGGGGAATACTTATTGCCATCCTGCCAATCAGTGACTATAGTGATGTTTTTAATCGACATATAGTCGTAATTATTCCAACTTTGTTTGGAACTTCTGACTTCCAGTGTTATCAAGCAAACTTGTTTAGATATTAATGTTACGTAGCAACTAACCCCGACCAGTTAAAAGCTTATTATATTCTGAAACAACATACAATCAAATACAATGTTATGTAATATTGCCCTCTCTTTACAGATGGACATGGCCAACGCTGAAGGACACTTTTCCTATGCTGATTTCCGTCTACTTTCATCGCCCTGCATCGAGCGACCTGAAAGCACTTCCCCGTCGATGTACTTGGCTATATCTACGTCTGACCTGTCTGCCATATGTAATATCAAAGCCTCTGTCAGCGTGGAGCTGAATGGGAACAAAAGAGAGGCCTCCATTAATGATTAACTGTTCTAAAAGCCCCGGCTTTTGTATTCCCATGGTGCCCAGGCTATCTGGCCACCATGTGACATGCTCACAGCATTTTTCGAGCAGATTGGGGGAAAGCTAGTGAGCAAACACAGGTGCTTTGGAGCAGCGTTGCAGACGCTGTCAGGGACAACCACAAACAAGAGCAGCTATGCCTGGCTAAATGAATCCCCACCCCTCCCAACACTATCACCACCTCCACCCCCCACTGCCCGCTCTCTGTCGCTAGCTAACTTGTTTGATAGCACCCTATAGCTTTCTCCTTGCAAAGCTTTACTTCCACAGAGCCCCCCCCCTGCCAATACAAGTCCAGCGTCCACTACAGCACAACTTCTCACACCCTCCACAGAAACAAACAAATAAAAGTGAGGACGTGCGACCACTTCTTTGAGGTGATGGCATTTGCTGTGGTGACGACTAGTGGGAGAGCAAACAAATTAATGGTGTTGGAGGTTTTCACTTTCCAAACCAAACTAAATGTCTTTTAGTTCAAGTGGGGCAATTCCACTGACCCTGGTGTCAGACGCCGTTTAAGGGTTGCACACTCTTGCACTTGAAATGCAGAGAAGAGGCCGTAAGAACATTAAACAGGGCTTGAGTATTGGTACACATGAGCCATGGTGAGTTGAAACACCTCAAAGTGACAAATACAACTTAAATATAATATAATAAACACTTTATTTTTGCTTTCTAAATGTTGACAACAAAGTCAAAAGGAGGTGTTTGGAGCACTTAACCTTTTCATCAGGCTGACTGATTGTTCACAGTGGCTGGGGGGGGGGCTGGGTAGCTCAACTTTGATAAGACAATCAGATGATAGGATGACGTTATCTTAACATGGCTTTCCGGCTGGGGGACAAATGAACAGTGTGTGATAACAGGAACAAAAGCTTGGCTCTTATTGGCTGACTTCTCCAAAGAAAGGAAAACAAATTATCAGGATGGAAAATTCACAATCGGAGCAGTTTATTTCATTTTCAATTTTCTACTCAACCCAGGTCACAGGAACAGTTTTTCTCTCCCCCTAAATCACTCAAATATTTATATTGTCTCCTGTTGGTTTCACACTCTGCAATTACCTGCGTCTATAAAGCCGGGATTATCGCTGGAAGATGATAAAAAACGTTTTAAAACAAACAAAGGAAATTAAGTTGTAAAAGGGAGAGCGATAGATGCAGAAAAATGGAGGCTGCTAAAGAGTGACTGGAAAATAAATACAGGCATAAACAGAGAGAAATGAAAGAAGAGGAAAAGGTGTGTGAGAGAAGAAGTGATGGAAAGATGGAGAAAGAAGACGGTCAGAAGTGGTTTCTTCAGAGCCCCGCTACTGATGGGTAAAAACGTCACTTCTGTCTGGGTTTTCTGACTTTTGGAGCCAGGGAGGGGTGTGTATACTCAAGGATTCACTCAGGGCTCTGTTTGCTCTATTGCCAAAAAATGATTGGAAAGAATATTGGTGCCCTGGCACGAAATGTTAGAACTTTCTTAGAAATAAAAAAACTCTGTATAAATGGCATGAATAAAATATTTATTTTCAAACCAAAGGTGTCGTGTTTTATTTGAAATGTTGTCTTTAAAGAACTTTAAATGTGCAGTCCTTTAGTTCGTTCAAATGGACATTTTCTTACGTTTAATTAACTTTAGCATTCTTCCAGGGACTAACAGAGAGAGTTTAAATGGGCAGCTCATCCCACCCCCTGTTCTGGGATTTAGCCTCTGCTGGACGTGAGCCGAGTCTGATCAGAGGAGTTACAAATCCTCACTTTTTAGGGGTCTTACTGTAATGCACAGGCCTGTTGGCCACAGTAAAGTGTGGGGGCCCAAACATCTCGAGAGGGATTTGAGACAACATCTTTGTTGCCTCCTCATTGTGTGACGCCGAAAGTCGTCCAGCCCCATTGTCTGACCAAACTCCGCTCAGACCTCGGCTCAACCAAAGAAAAGTTATTCCAGTAATGAGGTAAGACATGAAAGCTCATTGAACACAGCGACATGTTCAAAGGCCCTTTTGATCTGGCCAGGCACAATGGTAACATTTTGAAAAGAGCAAAGCGTGCTTTAAGCAGCAATGCACTGCATTAACCTTGTCTTTTGACAGGCCCACACCTAGACAAAAAGTAATATTCAGGTTCGATGGAAAGCGTAGCTCATGAGTAATGGCCTCCTCGAGTGGAGGGACCTTTGTGCTACCTGCTTCTTTTAGAAAGAGCCGATCAAGAAAAAGATCGAGCTGGCCTGTATCCAAACTTTTCTTTGAATTTGTTTTCTCAAGTATTATATTTTTCTCTTATTTCTCAATATATCAAGGTATTTCTACAAGGATTAGTAGTGATTTGATTGACTGTCTACAAAAAGTTCCATCAAGTGATTTAAGATCTCAGATTTGAGAGAAAGGTCCTTCAAAGTTAACCTCCTTCTTTTATGAAGAGTGATACAAAAGTAATGACAGTGTGCTAGGGCTGACAGATTACCCAGCAGCCAGTGCTGGCGGTCACGGGTCAGTGCAGGGACGGCTCTGTCCCCAGACTCTGTTAACTACGTAAGTGGGCCGGCACTATCTCTGTCCCATCAGCCAGCCTGTCCAGTCCCCAGAACGATAATAAAATATACCTGCCTCCCATTTGGAGATGCTGGTTTATTGTGGAGAGCGGGCATCGAGTAACTTCTGTAGTTTAATTGTAATGATATGCTAAAGACTTTTAAAAATGGTCTACTTTTAGAGGATTTGAAAGCTCTGAAGGTATTGATTTGTAAGCCATGTGACAGGCAGCAATTACATCTACAGTGCTGTTAAATATATTGTTTAAAATATAACGTTATTGTGATGTCAACTTGCATGATAAACATTTCATAAGTTTGGTTATTGTACTCAAAGATTATTTATTTGTTATCAAAAAAGAGGATCAGAAGAAAACTGTAATGTTTTTAATATATTTCTTTTAATTGGCAGCTTTTTCCAGTTCAACATTTCAATTTCTAATAAACTTCCCCCAAGTCTTTTTTTATTTATTCAGCAAGCATGACCTACCTAAACTCTAATTACGCAGTACACTGAATACAGCATAAAAGCAGAACTTCAATAATTGTGATTTAATGCAAGTACCGTATAATTATTATCGCAGTATTGTTATAAACCGGGTAACAGGAGCTCTGCGCCGTCTTACTTTCAGCGTCATACCAAAATGGCGATTTCCCCATAACATTTAAAGTTATGCCAGAACACAATATTTCTGGTATAATTGGTCAACAAATATGAAAATCGTGTCAAATAGACCGTCCGACGGCATAGACAGCTTTGTTTTTAACGGAGCTCAGATGTTGCGTTGTTGTTTACGTCTGCGGCGCCATCTTGTAAACGGGCGGCATGTTCTCGCCAGAATTGATATATCTTATACAAGATCAGAGGCACAGTATTGCCCTCATGCTATATTTTTCTAGAAAAACCTTTGGTATACTTTCCTCATATCTCCTAGCCTCATCATCTTCTTATGATACGATCAGTTGAAGGTAACCAAAGAGCAGATGTTGCTTTCCCATAAAAAAAGGCGCATAACCAGAGAACTTCAACAATGTGCTCGACCTTCACCCTTCCAAAAAAACTGAAAACAACCGACCCACAAACACACACTCCCTGTGACGCCTAGTGTGTATTCATTTTCCACTTGGAGCTATAAGACAAAGGTGGTCCACTCAGGTAATGGAGCGACTTGGAACATAATCTGCTCAGGTGGAAGACCTCTGTGCTGCCATCTTCACGCCTGAACTGCAGTCAATGACAGACATACAGCCTGACGCCTCCAACTGCTAAAGCTCCTCGCCGCGGTTGCAATAACCCTCTATTCAGCGAATTCAGGTGTTCAATTACCTGAGTCAATATGGATGTATTGAACTCCAACATATGAGTCAAATCATAAAGTGTATATACAAGAACAGGGATATTACGGCCACCTCGAAGGGGCAGGGAAAATTACCCAGGAAGTAAACAAAGTGGTAATATATGAGGGTAATAACACACAAATATGGTTCCAGTGTGGCGAGCATCTGTGCAGTGTTGTCCCCAGTTTCACAGGAAGATGTACTTCAGATCGGAGCATCTTGTAAACGGATTTAAATCATGCGATAAAATAAAAAGTCTATATGCCACAATAATGCCTGTGTGAACGGGTTCATATGAGACCATGTGTGCTTTGCGTGTATGAGACAGCTGCTGCTTTTTGGCACACATTCACATCGAACACACACACACACACACACACACACACACACACACACACACACACACACACACACACACACACACACACACACACACACACACACACACACACACACACACACACACACACACACACACACACACACACACACACACACACACACACACACACACACACACACAGGTAGCAGCTGGGCAGGCTCACCTGTCATATTAATAAAAGCAGACAATCCCTTCCATCAGCAGCACCACAGCAGCAGCAGAGGTTAAAGCAGACAGAGACGAACAAAAGAGCGCAACGCGAGGGAGAAAATTAGCAGGATGAGAGGAGGAGTTTGTAACACTTTCTGTAAAACACATATCCTCGGAATATACAGATACCACCTTTTATACTGGCCTCAACCCCTTATAAAGCTTTATCATGCTTAATATCAATGGCACACATATTGATGGTTGTATCCTGTATGTTTGTGAAGTCATCATACACACTCTCCTTTCATCAGGATGAAGAAAAGTACGAGGATGTTATAACACAAGGATTCATCTGCAATGGTTCGAATGATGAGGAATGTTGATATGTACTTTCATGAATAATGAATGTGATGGCTTTAAATACAATTTATTTGGACTGTGTCACTAAGTGCCATAGATAACCATGATATTTAAACATTTAATTTGGATTTCCAGTTAGTAATACACACATGTTGATAATCTAGCACCTCCATTAAAAAAATTAAATAATAAATTGATGAAATGCAAAATAAGAAATAAATGTATTTAATTAAAATGATATTTTAAGTGAAAAACTGTGTTATAGTTATGATTTAAAAAAATACTCTGTCCATTATCGCAATAATATCCCAATCAGTGATTGTTCTGGACACGATATTGGAAAGTGAAAATCGTATATCTTGACAAAATGTGGCAACTTTTTCAATGCAACGGGTATATTATGTGAGTATATATGCATATACAAAGTATAAGTATGGGCTTCATGCAGAGTATTTGTTTTTCATATTAAAATAAATTAAAATAAGTATATTGATTGATTTATTGATTAGTGTATTACTATTTAAATGTGGTAGACAGCTGGTATAGGCTTATAAGACATAAGGCAGCAACAACTAAGATGTAAATCATAATATGAATCTCGTTAAATGAAAACATTTTAAAAGGTTTTATCGACATTTCTGGTGCAAACCGTAAAAAAAAAGAAAAGGATTCTTTAGCAAATAAATCCTAAACACTAAATGAAACTCATCTTCA
The DNA here is from genome assembly GCF_902827115.2 of Pseudochaenichthys georgianus. Taxonomy (NCBI): domain Eukaryota; kingdom Metazoa; phylum Chordata; class Actinopteri; order Perciformes; family Channichthyidae; genus Pseudochaenichthys; species Pseudochaenichthys georgianus. The sequence goes on from NC_047524.1 coordinate 20,360,927, forward strand.
ACACAAAAAAACACCCACTAACCATGTACCTGTCCCCAAATGGGCCCACAAGACACACTCTTTTCATTACATGTTAAGTATGCATCTGTATAATATACGCTTTGATTTGAATGTCATTTTTAAGTTTTGTTTTATTCCAAATCTCCTCTAAATTGCGCTTGTTAGTATAAAATCTACCTTCTTTAGGGGGAGTCACTGGGCAATCAGACAAGAGGATTGTCTGTGGTTGATAGAGCGATGACAATACTGATAAGATAAGAAAGCCTCTTTAGAGGCTTTCTGATTGTGTGGGTGTGTGTGTGTGTGTGTGTCTCCTTTTCAGTCTTGTCCTGCTCCTGTGTGTCTGCCTCAATGAGCGTGTGTCGGTGTGAGGGTGCATGTTGCTGCTTGCTTGTGTGTGTTCTCTTGGCATCAGAAAAGGTCTTGGACGGAGTGAAGAGAAGGCCCAGGGGAGAGAAAGAGGGAGAGGGAGAGAGGCGGTGGAACAATAAGGGGTGGTTGGGAAATGACAAGCCTGGTAAAGGAGGGCTTCCTGAATGCACCACATCTGACAGAGGAGGATGTGCCGCGCAGACGAGACCTTCCTCCTCCTCTTCCATTAACCCCTGGAGCGCCTGCTTGCCCAGGTAGAGGCTGATTCATTGAAGGCCCTGACAGCTGCTCCATGGGTGGGATCCTGCGTGTTTACTTTTACCTGTAGACTCAGCGGACTCATCCTAAAGCCAATGAAAGCTTGAATGTGTCATAACTGACAGCGGAATAAAAACACTGTCATGGACTCACAAGATCATCTGACAACAAGATGAGATTGAAGTTGATTCATCGAAATCTATCGCTGTCAGAACAAAATAAAATTGATTTTTTTTAATTCTGCCCCCGCCTTTATTCGCATAAATTGAATGAGTGGAGCGCCCATGATGCATTGTGGCTGAGTATCCTGGCAGCCTGAAAATGAGCCGAGTGCGATTAGACTGATTACCTACATGGGTGAATTGACAAAACGTGTCGGAGGGAAGAAGTAGGAAATGCTTCATAAAGAATCTTTTCAGACAGACTGACAGGGCCCGGTGAGTGAGTGGCAATTTATGGAAGGGGGCACAAAAAGGAAAGTTCCCAGTGTTCATCGGAGGCCAGTGAATCCAAAATGAACTCTTTTTATGAGGCTGACTTTGCCTCCGTGATGGCGTTTGCACAAAGCAGCCAACAAAGGGCGGCAGTAAAGGGGGAGTTGTGACAAGATAGCGCCACAAAGGGAGAATCAACTTTCACGTGGTTGAATGCAGGCAGGAGCCCGGCCCAGCTGTTTTTAATGGCGACGCATTGACAGGAGGGCAGGCTATTTTTAATCACGTGCACTTCTTTCAGGCACACACACAAAACTACCCTTTCACAGAGCTTTGTCAGTAACCTGCGGTGACCTGCATTCAAGGCTGCAGTCAGGGTCCCCTGCACAAAGCATGCTGGAGGAGACGGGTACAGGCAGGGCATGTCTGCAGTTGGATGTCCAGTCAAGAGTTAGGAACCCCCCCCCCCAAAGACCTCCAGGATGGACAATACCTGGAGAAGAAAATAGAGGAGTAAAACTGCTGGAATAATTGACTAAAGAATGCGTAAAGTGACATGTAAAGCTATCCTTAGTTTGTTACATTTCAAACTAAACAAATGACGATAAAGTCTCTGCAAACACACACCCACACACACACACACACACACACACACACACACACACACACACACACACACACACACACACACACACACACACACACACACACACACACACACACACACACACACACACACACACACACACACACACACACACACACACACACACACACCACACACACACACGCACACAAAAAGAATGTACAAACAAGTCTGAAAACAAAGGGCTCTTGTAACAGGGATTGGGATCTTGATGAAAAATTCAAACAATATTAAATGGGGAGTGTCAACAGCAGACACACTTCTGCTGAGGGCCCTTCAAACAGACGGAGTAACTCGGTACACACATTACGCCGCCACAGTTCAACCCCTTAGCGTAATGATGATGGCAGCTTTAACAGGGGCACAGCTTTTAAAACCCTTCTCCGGCAAACACTCTGCTCCAATGGGGGGGAAAAGCTAAAGTTTCTGGCTTAAAAAAAGAAAAAGAAGAGGAGTGATGAGTCACTGTGTCCAGGCATGTCTTGATTTACCTGCCCGGTGAACGTCACAGGTCACCTGGATTCCCAGCAGCCCCCACCTTTCTTCCGCTAACCTCCTCTTCTAGTGACCACTTCATCAGGAGTCGCACTCCTGAAAGACGCAGATTAAGATATCAGTGCTGAAGGATTCCAACTGTCCTCCTGCACAACGCGGAGCAGTAATGCCTCCTGACAGGCGAGCTTTAAAAGCCAGCTCTCAGATTCTCACTTCCATCAGTGATCCCTCATCTCGGGGGGTCGGGAAAAAAAACAACTCACATAAATATGTGGTGTTCGTTTGCGCATATGAGGAAAGAGTGCACGTTTAAAGGACCATGCTCCTAAAATGGGACGCTTATGAGTCTGTGTTACTCTGTGTTAGTGTAGCTGATTAAATCAATTGTATTTTACACTAAAGAAACCGGATTTCCTCATATTCACTTTCTTATACCAAAGCAAATGCATATTGTGTACTTTTTAGCATGAAGCATCTTGTTTTTGCACTAACTAGTTTTAGTTTTGATCTACATACTTGCCTATTATAAAGAACTATTTATATATAATGCTGTTTTGTGTAGAATAAATGCTTAAATAAAGTTGCATGTTGAACCAACTCGACTATAAGGTTATTAGTTCCACTTTGCCAACATTAAAAAAACATGTATAGGCAGTAAACTTCCTTTCTGGTTTTGACATTTGGCATGTAACCATAAAATGCATTAAGCTAAACAAACACATAAATTATGTGCTGGCTCCTTGGCAAAAGCTATGACTCACTGAGTGCAGTACAAATAATTCATGTTGTTACAAAAAAAGTTAGCTACATTTGGTTGTTGTTGAAATGTTTCACCTACAGGTAAACGGGGGTAAAGAATGGTTGAACACGAAGCAGCAGAAGCAGTTACACTCTTTTAGTTCCTGGTATAAGTCAAGCTCCTAAACCAGACTATACTACACTTCCCATCATTCAAGAATAATTGGGTTATTATTTCCATCTTGGATAGCTCCTCTCAGTGTGTCTCTGTGTACAACTGTTGGAGTGCCCCTTTAAGGACGATTTTGAAACAGCCTCCTTATGCCTGTATGGGAAGAGTACGGTTCAGCTAATCCTAAATAAAAACACAGTCATTATGAGAGCCATTTCGCAGCGTGTGGATCTGTTAGCGCCCCAGAGTCCGCACCTCCACCACCTGTACGCAAAGGACAGCGCTGACTGGGAGGAGCTCTGCTAGCTGGGGTCAGACACAGGAAGTGGAGACAGCAGGTGCACTGTTATCACCTCCATAGAAAGGTAATGAAGCCATATCACAATCAGCAGGAAATGAAGCAACGCAGCTCAGCCCTACAACATCCAACAAATTGTAAACACCTATATGCGACTGTATGTGATCCAAAAAATGAATAGCAGTCACTTCTAGCTCTTTAAAGCTATCACAGAAGGACTTAAAGCTCGTGATAAGGGTACGTTTCACAACTTCTGTGCCTCACAGTTGTATCCCTTTTGTTTATGAGCGCTCCATGTAGACTCAAAGTGGTGTGACATTTACAGGCGCCTGCTTTGAAGAGGAGCCAACTGCTCTCTAAGCAGTAAAAGAGCCACCTGCCTCGCCTCACCTGCCCTTCTGTGGGAGCTTAGTGAATACAAACTCCCAAAGTTCCAGTGTCAGCCAGACCCTGCCCAGTAGCTGCTGTACGGTGCAGCACACCTTTTAAAATCCCCCCACAATGTTGGCTCTTGCAACAGACAGAAAAGAGGATATAAAGAATGAGAGCCGTGTTCTTTTCAGTGTCTCTCCTCGGCTAAGTCTGGGGTAAGCCCACTAATCCTGCCTGGTGTGATGACTCACAACGGGTGTGGCCAATGTGTTCCCAAAGATATCTTTTCCTCAGTGTGAATATCAATAGGAATGTTTATGTTGGCTTTCTAAATCATGTTGTGTGGCATTTAATAGTTTCTAATGGCTGCTGAACACCTCTTCTTATATATCAATACGTTTGAACCTTAGAAAACTACAAAATCAGAACAAAAACGTGTTGTTTCTCCCATTTTTATGTTGAACTTAGGGATATGTGTGTGAGTTCCGACATAGGTGTGTATTTGTGTGAGAGGGAGAGAATTGGGTGTCCCACCTAATTGTTATTGCGTCTGTGTTTGGCCTGGAGACAGTCGATAGGAATCAGCAGTGAGCCTGGTGGTGGTGGTCGGGGGGGTTATGGAGGGTGTGTCTTCCACTTCCCAGTGTCTTAGTTGTAATGCATCCCTCCACTAACAGGGATCAAGGTATTAGGGATTCAGGTTATTTGTATTGATTTTATGTGCTGTCATGCTGGGCTCGAGGACGCCCTCATATTTGTGGAAATTGCAAATTCCACCTCGGAAATGTCACCAGCATTTAATCTCTTTCTGAGTGGTCAATACGGGAACCTTCGCTCCGGTCCGACCACGTTTATTAAACAGAGACCAAGCATTCCCTCGGTTACCATGGTGCAATGCAGCAAATAACGGGATTGGTCCGGGCTGGACGGTAACATGGGAATGAAGAAGTCCAAATTCAATATTAATAACTTTTGATAAGATCTGTCAATGGTTTTTAGATTGTACATGGACAAGGAGAGTGGACTGTGGATTATAGTTGGGTTCTGAAGGGCTGCAAACTAACCTCCTGCGTATAATAAAAGATTCACACTATTGTTCATCGAAAAGGCTTTAGTGTTAGTGTTGAAAATGTGTTCAAAGAAACCTTCCCTTCCTGACATCATCACAAGCCGGCAGCAGTGCTACTCCAGCGTACACACTAAGGTCAGTGTCATTATTCTACGAGGACTCTTCAAGGTCCATAAAAGCAAACTGCTTTGTTGCATCTGCCAACATTTGCATGCTATTATCATCTTTGCTTTATCCGTGTTATAGCAAATGTTTCTCTTTCTCCAGTGTTTACAGGAATGGCCGCGCCACCCCTCCCCTCTCCATTCACCGCAATCAAATTTACTCTGGCTTGAGTACACGTTTAGTGGGGACCATTTGTTTGAGGCAAACACTTCGGGCCCTCGTATGTCATTGACCAGTGTCCACAAATATAATCCTATCAAGTTCAATCTTAGGATGTCCTACGCCATTGTTTTGCTAATGCAATAAATGAAAATAATCCCATCTGTCCTGTTTTAATATAGAGTAATTTATCTCATTTCTTTTTTTGCGCATTATGAACTTCCTCAAGTCCTTCCATTATTTATTTGTTCAAGAGGTTCTGGGCAAACTCCTTGATGATATTCAGATGCTTTCACTAGAAATCCTACTGTTGACACCTACTGGCAGATAAGTATTTACAGTACAAGTGGGGGGCCAGCACAGCTAACAAACATGAACCTGCCAGGGTGGACGGTGTGTGTGCACACATCCTTTTCTTGCTTGTTGATAAACTCCATGCTTCTTCCAAAAGCCCTAAGTTGACATGTAGCTACAGAGAAAGCCTTAACAAAACAAGCAGGACCCTTGTAAATATGCAGTGCCCAACAGTGGCACACGCAGTGTTGGCTTACACTGTTAGTGGTGTTTTCCTTTTTACCTCCAAATTTGCTCGGAAAACTAATCATGGTCTGATAAAGCCCATGGTAAATATGGGAGAGATTGACACCCACATGTCAAAGTTTACATAGCCAGACCAAGTGTACATATAGGGTAAGGGAACCGTGGGGTTGGACTGGCCTGACCTCAGTGTGTCTGCGCCAATGAAAAAGACACTTTGTGAGAAGCCACAGAGGAGGAAGATTACTTTAAGACCCGGGCCAAGAAGGAAGATTGTTTGAGAATATAATTTCTATCTGCAATTTGTGGAATAACAGACTAAAAATGCAAAACATTTAATAATTAGTTCATATATCAGATCTTTTTTTGCTGTTTTATTAATGTGGGTTTACCACTTTAGCTATTTTCCCTTCACCTTTCCTTTGAAAGACATTCAAATGAAGACTGTGGATATCTTCCTTCTAGCCGGTCGCTGTCAGCCTTCCAATTGCTTGATAATCCACAGCAAAGACAGTGCAGCAACAGAAAAGGTTAACCCCTGACTGATGTGTCTGATGTTAATCTATAGATCAATTAGGGAGAGGCACACTGGGTCAAGCTACAGATATTGCAGTGGCTATTAGTTCCCCTATCTGCCATTATTACACAGTCACATGCTCAAACATTGCGCTGGGTTGGTATGCTAGGCACAGATGCCTAGGGTAAACAGACAGGCCTACAAGGCTTGCACAAAATATTGATCTGACAGCAGATGGGAACCTTGATATCAGCCATTCAGCTTTCTCTATACGTTATGTGTGTGTGCATGTGTTAGAACATTTATGGCAATTCTGTTTAGGAAAATATTTTAAAGCACATGACGTTAAATTTGAATTTTTACAATACATTTCAGCTTTAGAATTTGATGGTGTCTTTTGTTGCACGTTAAGTCAAGAAATTAATTCAAAGGGTAATTTAAGTAATAATCATATATACTATGCATAAAAAAATGCTTGGTTCACATAAAATAGGGATAATATGTAGTTCATATTTTCACCTGTTTTCCCACCCTTACCCTCAAATTGCATCATAAAAGTTGCATAATCAATGTTTCAATGGGACCTTAATGTATTTTACTTAATGGGGAATTACATAAAAGCTGTCAGCAGCAACAATTTTCAGTTTTATATTTGATATGATGTTCTTTGGCTCTGTTCCACGTTGAACTTTTGCTCTCACTCATAATAATCCAAACCTAGAGGCATTTTTCTCTCGAAAAAATACCAAGCAAAAGCATGAAACACATGCATCAGCCTCTTTTGTTGCATTAAGCTGCGTCTAAGAGAGGGAAGGGTTGTCAGTGAGAAAAGATGGATTGAAATTCTTCCATTACTTCATTCAAAGCTTCCCTTTCAATTCCAGTGAATTGGCTCAATGGTAAAATAACTGAGGGATACAATTATACCTTGTCTGTCAGCAGTATGATGGAATGAACTTCTTAAATCCTCTTTCTCTGAGTCTGAACTCATTGATATTATGGGTGCTCAAAATGGCGCATGCTGGGAAAAATGTCAACAGGAATGACCCAGTTATTGGCAAGGGATGGTTCTTTCTTTTCTAAAGCTGGCAATAACATTGAAGCATCATGATATAATGAAGAAATGCAAATGCTCTCAGCTGTTATGAATAGGCAATCTCTATATATGAAATTTGGATTTCTGGAGAGGGTTAGGCTGGGTCACATATTTCCTCGGACTATCCCTGTGTGCCACAATGCATCCAACTTGTCTAAATAGCACTGATGGGTAATCCAACATTCCTCAATCCTAAAATCTCAGGATCATCACAGCAGGGGTATGGAGGCATATTCATGACTAATTATGTTTCTATATCTTTCTGCTCCGCCTTTCTGTGTTCACAGCTCCATGTTGTGTTCTGGCCCTGGGGATCAATCACTCTGAGCTGCCTGGCCAAACACCATTGACATGGTGGAAGCAGCGCAAAGCTGGTCCAGGGCCTCCATGGCATGCCACCATTCAATTAGTCTTGGTCAGCGGGAGGCATGATTATTCCAAAATTAGTGATTATTTCCCTGTGTAAACATGCCAGATTGGGGTGTGTCATCCCTTGTGCGCCTCGCTGGTCACTGGGCCTCCACAAAGGAGGCTGGGGCCTGGAAGAGAGGCCAGGGTACAGAAGACTGCCTCCCCTGAAAGAGCAGCCCGTCCCCCCCTTCTCATTGCTGGACCCTGCGGCTCGACACAGCCCTCCCTGATAAAGTGGTATTTCCCGCATACAAAGGCGGCATCGGACTTAATCCTCGGCCAACCCACACCCCCTTCTTTCTTCCCAGCAAGAGAGCACAATGAGCGTGGACCTCGTCTTAATCCAAAGGTGGGCTATCACAGTAATCTGATAATACATGCTGATCAAAGTCTATTCAATGCTAATCAGGACAACAGATCAGCATTATGATCTAATTAGGGACACCCTATGTGCCACTGAAGTGAAATGCCAGAGCATTGTAAATGGTGGAGGATGGCATTGAAATGCGAAAGAAAACAAAAAGCTGAATGTAATACTATGGCATAATCCTGACGCAAAACTGTACTACAGAAATAGCTAGATACCAGTGGCTTCAATGGGATAGAGATAGATTCATTTCAGTATTTAGCGTTAAGATGCGAATGCCAAATATAAAATGATGTACTTTTACAATGACGACTCAAAAAAAGAAGACCTGGCTTCATTTTTCCAGAGGTTGTAAATGTTTTCCTGCAGTCCCATGGCAGCAAGAGGCCGCCCCTGACATAAAGGAAGATGAAAAGGTCGGAGGTCAGCCGTGGTATCACACTGTCTCACAACATGTCTCATGCTCCACCTTCAGTAAGAAAAAGAACAGCGCTCTCTTTATCAGTTGGCAAAGGGTATATTCATCGAGACCTCTTGATAGTTTGGACTTTTGTGGACACATTCTGTACTTGTGTTGATGGTGCCACTCATGGTATGCCCAATTAGCCATGATCTATTTACAAAGCACCGAATCAATTACCCACTTGCCTTTCGGAAGTTGTTGTTCTCCCGTGGGAGGCGCATCAGTCACGCCTTGCCTGCAGAGTCATCCCCTGCAGCTCCAGAAATCTGGGTGGCCACGGCTCTTTCACAACAGCACAATACAGCTCCTACATGTGGATAAACTAAGTCTGCTACAACAAGGCTCCTAGCAATGGCTAATCCTATCGAAATGGACTCCTTTTGGAAAAACAATAAAAGCAAGTGCCCACAAACGACAGGGATATGTTAGGCATGGAATGCAGGGAAGGCACAAATCGGCGTGCGATGAAAAATTCCTCGTTAGGCTACCGCCATTGCTTTCACCTGGGCCTAAAACAACTAAGCGTTTTTTGGATTCAGCACTGTTTAGATACTCCTTAGCTAGGAAAATAAAGGCCAGATGTGCAGGCAGGAGTATCATGTGGCTACATGTAGGCTACTTGTGTGTGACGACGAAAGGCAGCCTTGTCGACAGCCATTGCTTAGCAAACTGACTTTCCCTTTCAGAGAGTGTACAAAGAAAGGTTTAACCCTTTAGTCCTAACTAAATGTACAAACATCACTGACACTGTGAGAGTTGAACTTGGCAGAACTTCAGTTAGACGTTTAGGTGGTTGATAATACACAATATCTATTACATTTTTTTAAATATAAAATTCGAGGCTTCGGCATGTCTAGACAACAAAGAAGATTAACTGGATTAGTCCTCGTACGTATGTGATGACTTCAAATGAGTCAAAAAGAAAAAAGTGTTTGACAGATTAAAAGACAGCCCAACATTTCAGTTTAACCCCTAAGCAGCTTCTGAGTTGCTTGAAGTTTAGATGTTGTCCTGTGTGGGTCAGCTCAAGGCACTGCCCCCACCCCCATCTTTAGTCCCTAGTCCCACACACAGGCAGGGACAAAAAGACCCACCTCAGTGTGGCCCTATCAATGTCACCGCTTTGTGTAGCAGTCTTTCAGGGTACATGAAGTGTCTTTAGCCACACTGAGATCAATAGCGCGGCCAACTGTGCAGCAGCTAGTGGCGGCAGCAGCAGCAGCAGCAGCAGCAGCAGCAGCAGCAGCAGCAGCAGCAGCAGCAGCTCTGAGCTGCAACACAGAGCAGATAAAGCTGATCAGGCTGGACACATTGTCAGATCCTTATCTTTGATCTACTTGTGCGCTCTTTGCTATTATATAGAAATCTGGTTGCATTTAAGTAGGACTACAGGCGCAATATTGATGTGCCATATCTCCATTAAGTTGAAAATGTCCCCAGGGACCTTTCAAAGTTTCTGTGTACTCTGCTGAGCCAGATCTTTCCTGACAGTGACCTCAGTCAGCCTATAGGTACACTGGATTGGACAGGTCAGTTCCATTGATTTCCCATTCCCTCTTGGCACAATAAAGACTGTCAACGAACCACTGAGATGTGTCCTTGACCAAAGTGTAACCCATGCCGTTTTATCATGTCTACTCTGAAGCTTTTAACTCAGTAAAAGGCTTGTTCAAGGTGCAATGATCCATTGAAGAAAACGAAGCTTTAACTGTCCATTACTGCCACTTTGATCCTTCCCTTCTGTAATCATGTAAACTGCAGGTGAATATATCATTATGAATAAATGGGGACCACCAAGTTAGACTTTAGAGGTTTCTCTTCTTTTTCTCAACAAAAAAAAGCCCAAGCCTAATTTGCCATCATCAGCTTCTTTTGTTCAAACAGGGGCTGGTATTTGGGAATAATCCTCCTTCCATAGATGAAGTAGTGTCTCGACAGGCAGCAGCAAGACCCTGTCAAAACCTTTTCCAAAGCGGAATCTTTGTGAGATCTGCAATGTTCTAGGCGGAGAAATGTCTCGTTAATGACAAAACAAGTGATGTTAACTTACCACCTGGCTTTAGATTCAGGACATTTCAAATCACAGCCTAGCAAGCAGTTAGATGTTTGCCGTTGTACTAAATGCTTTCCTCTACCACGGACGTTTATTCATGAATGTATTTTAATATTAATGTTCTATTATTTACAAACAGGATTCGAGGTTGACCCAGCGTGAAAGTGAAATAGCAGCCTATACTTTATATTCAGCGTCTAGTTATCCTTCCAAAATGCCATGTGTAATGTCATGCAATATCTGACAAAATGACCTTAATTTAAAGGGCTGCCATTGATGTCAACACCAGGTAAATACCAAGTTGCAAATGTGCATTGATTGTTTAGATGCTCCAGGTGACACCCTGCCAGTAGAGAGAACTTTTGTTTACCTCTCAAATTTCACAGTGTTGAAGTGGCACTAAAAAATTATTGACGTATTGCTAAAGTGTCTGTGCGAAAAGAGGGGTTGCTGAATAATGATTATGCGTTAAATGTTCTTCCTAAAATGTTCATACAAAACATATTCTTAAAAAATGCTTTTTAAATTTGTAAAAAAACAACAACACAGAATATAAAAAGCCCACTAATAAATGCATTTTTCCAAATATATTGTCAGTAATGTTTACACCATTTGTCAACATGAAACACTGCATTCACACACAGTCTCCAGGCATCTCCGCTATGCCTTTGGCTGTCTTACCAACAACCAAATAGCCAGTGTGTACGGTGCAATTCAATAAGGAAATGAGATGCAAATGACTCCATACATCTACAGCGTATTTAAGGAACGTTATTCAGTGTTTTTGATCTGATCCTTTTGTTAGGTCAAATGTACTAACTATTCAAAAGATTTCTTTTGTTCTTAACCTTTGTGAGAAAGTGGAGAAAATATTTGGAATGCATTAAGTTCTGAAAACCGCCTGTCATAGCCGACAATAAAGGGGTAGGGTAATAGATGTTAGCATTGATGGTAAAGAGGACAAAAAGAAGCAGCTCTATGTTGTGCACAAACTGCCTGGCGCAACTAAAAATTCATCCATTTACTTCAGACTGTTTACTTTGTACTTTTGGCTGTGAAGGCAAAGAAAGAAAAAAAACACAATTCACGAGGTGCAGGAGCCAAGGCCTCAACTCCTCTTTCACTGGCCACGTTTTTTCAGCTTTTAAAAAACTCACACGCCAAGCGCCCTGGCAGCCGGAGCTGACAAGATGCAGGGGGAGAGAGAAAAGACGGACCGAGGGGACAAAACCAAACACAAAAACAGTAACATCTGCAGCCGCTTCCAGCCAGACAGTTTGATGTGAATAACTCAGCACTTTGTGCCCTGACCTTGGCGAACAAAGAGTGGGGGGGGGGGGGGGGGAGATGCCTCAGGAGCGGAGCGAGACGCCCCGGGAGGCGAGCGCCCAGAGAGAACCCCTGGTCGTTTCGCTGAGCTGGAGTTATTGTCCCCCGGCGCGGCGGAGAGGTGCCACAGGGCACCCGGCACTGCATGCCACTTGGACTGTCATAGTATCGGCACAAAGATGGCCGCTTGACAAATTAAGCAGAGCGGTGCAGGAATACAATTTCATTTTCGGAGTTGTGCATTGTTGAAATCCCCATGCCATATGAATGCAGATCAGGGTCAGTCAAATAACTGTAGGAGTGCCTTTTAAACAGATTGGTAAATGTAGGGATAAATCAGTGCAAAGGCGACTGGATGAATATTTATCACTCCTGCCAGATGATGCTAATATATATACAGATTTATTTCACCTCAGTCCGAAGTTAGAAAAGGCAAATTCTTCTTCTTTAAATTAAAGGGAGTCACAACAAAGCAACTGTGTACTTCAAGACTTAAATCTTACAAGTTCCTAATCCTTCTGAAGTCCACACGGGACCTTTGGTCTCCATGGCAACGGCAGGGCATTCAACCAAGTGATTGCCTCCAATGAATTTCAGATAAGACAAAATGGAAGTGAATTGATGTGATTTTAATGCAGAAGTGAGCGGTGGAGGGGAGGTCCACTCGGTTCATATTTGAATAAAGCAAACAGAGCAGACAAAAGGCTGACAGCCGTAAATGACATTGTCAGTACAAAAATTATCAGCCAGTTTACAATCTGTTTGCTCATGTAGAACAAACAGAATGTGTGTGGCATCCCCGGGCTTTGTGAACGGCAGGGCCGGCAGCCGGCGGCGAGAGAAAAGCAGATATCAGCTCCCCCTGCAGCCCTGCAACAATTAGATAGCAATTTGACAGGCACACTCAAAATGTCAGTTTGTTATTCCCTTCCAAGGGCACCACATCTTTTTTCTTTTTGTTGTTATCTCAAAAGGAGATACATAATTGAGGCATTGGGAACAAAGCCAAATTGTGTGACCTATGGCCGGAGGACTCGCAGGGTGGGATATCACAGGCGTAGGGAGACGCATTCCAAACATAAGACCCTCAGTTACCTAGCAGGGACTTGAATCAAGGTCCCCCTTTTTTCTGCCCTGCCCTTCTTTGGTGGTAGGGGACCAACAGGGAGATCCTCCTTAAAGACAGCCCCGTTAGGCCCCGTTCACTCCCCTGCTTCCCTTTGTTGCATTTTGTCACTTGTTTTGTTGCGAGCTTGTTAACTTCTCTATAGCCGCATGGACAACCAGCAGCTGGTGAGCTTGCGGTGGGCTGCGAGGCATCAATTTGATCCAGCGACAAGGAGCGAAAACAGGCCAGGCTTGCTTTTGAGCGCACCTTGAACCTTCTCACTGTAGTGCTGTCTGTTCAAGAAGCCATCATTCTGCTAGAGTCCGGCACACATTAGTGACCAGAGTCGTGCTGAACGAGCGCAAGCAATATCATGTCTCATCGGTAATGTTGTACATTTTTGTAAAATGGCCTAATTTTGAAGAAATATAAATTGAAGTTTTGTGAGTCTTGGTGAGTACTGGCGCTCACTCAAGGTCTAAGGTTATTACATGTATGATTGAAAAGGCAGATGATTTCAAAGATGTCAGCAGCATAGGTGTAAATTCAGCTGCAGCTCTGGAAGACGTCTAGCTAAAAAAGTCCATATAAGTGGAGTCCTTTTTCCTACTGACCCCGCGTGTCCAGGCTGTGGCCTCGTGAATCACTGCTGGCCTGACAGATCTGAAGGCAGCACACAAAGTCAGCAGAATCTTCCTGATACTGTGTCAAACTTCTCCTCGCAGGAAACACAGCATGTCAGAGTGTTAATTGATATTCATCCCAAGATTCTCCTCCCTGTGCTGTGAAGCCCTGCTCTGTTCTCTGGCTGTGGAGATGCCGTTTAGTCTTATTAAAAAGTTGTTTGATTAGCCGGCCCTGGAATGGAGGCTGTGGAAAGGTCTGGCAGCAGCAGATAAAAGGGGAATGATAAATAGGCCAAAAGCCAGCCGATTGCCAGTCAGCCACTAGAGCATCAAAACACATCCATTTCTCTGCAAAGTTGATCCAATTATTGCCAGCCACTCACAGATAGCTACTATGCTTTACTCCTTTCATTCCAGGCTAAATTGGTCTTTTTCGCCGATACGGCAATCGGTCATAAAGAGCCAGCCATCATTAGTGCTGTTTGAATTGGAGCCCTGTAGTGTTTGGTTAAGAGGGTAAATGCAAATTTGATGAAAGAATAAGGCTGTATTTACATATCAGACTCAGCTCACATGGGGAGGGTAAACATTCTGTTTATCTCAAGTGTCATTTTATGATTTCAGTCGAATATAAAACCGACCTTGGCCAAGTCGGAGCAAAAGACCAAGGAAATACTCTGCTGTTTGAAGAAGATTCATTCAAGTATAACTTGTCAACAAATCTTATAGAAGTTGGCAAATAAAAAAAGAAAATCTATATGTTTGTGTTTGTTATTTTCACAGAAATGCATCAGGAAATCCTACATTTCAGGTTCACCTTCTTATTGTTTTTCTATTTTATAATTTCCCATCCTACATTGCGACAATGACTATTGTTAAATAATATTCTTATATAATGTCTGTGAATAAAGGAAAATGTGACGTGCTGTGAAGATAACTCCCATAATTATCGGCAAAATATAAAAAAATAAAAGATTGAAATTTGATAATGTTAATTTAAACGTATTTAAACTAAAACAGGTCACTGTGCCAGATGGGATGCTTAAAAATACATTTAAGAAAAAAGTGGAAACATTTTGCAAGTCATGTGCATGATCTGATTTAGATCAAAAGTGTAAGAAGACATACACCGTATGAGGCACTGAATGTATCGTGTTAAAATACTTTTTTTATTGTTTAATTCATATAATAAATGTACCTAAGGCAGTTTAGAGAATACTAGACATAACTGTCAAATAACATATTAAAATGTAGACTCAAAAAACCTATTCCACAGAAACCTTTTTTTTATATTTCTGCATAGCCACAGAGCTGACAAAAATAAGGCAAAACACTGCCATCTATGGCTATGTTCCGAGGACTGCTGAGGTCCTGTGCACCCAGCACAAAGGCAACAAACTATTCCTAGAAAAAAATAAAACGTATGGCACGATATTTGTAAATTAGATTAATATAATATAATTGTAATCATAAAAAAAGTGTAAACACATGACAATTCTCAATAAAGTAAAGTAAAAAAGTGTTCAGGAACAGTGTTCGCTCCAAAGTTTCCTGCATTGCTTATGAAGCCGACACGTTTTTGGCTTCCGAAATTGACAGATTAGACAGAAACCTAGATTTTCATCCAAATGGGCATCTGGTGGCCATATCCTTTAAGCAACACAATTCTGCACAAATCAGGGGTTCTGTCAGAGCTTTTCGTACCACCTGCTGTGTATCTTCCCCTCAAAATGATTGAGCCTGCCTTTATTGTTTCATCATAATTTTATCTTTACAGTTTGTTGGCCAAAATGCAACACACATTGTACATTTTGTACTTAAATGGGCAATATAATGACGCTGAAGGCATTATATACTTTATGATGGTATACTTTACTTGATATCTTATGGCAGATACCTCATATCCAATACATTGAAATTGGCAAAAAAACACACATCAGGACGGAAATTTTGACTGTGATTCAAGAGCGCATTAAGGCACAATAATGAAGTGCATATAGCTGCCAGACTGGGGTAGCAGGTTGGCGGTGAAGCATAGAAGAAAGCCAGATGTCAGGGCTTCTATAGCTTAGGCCTTGACCAGGCCTTCGTCTGCAGCGGCCCTTTATGTAGCTCTCTGTGTGATGCACTGGTCCCCTATGGGAGCCCCGAGGCTTTACTGGTGATGAGACGCGATCTGTCCCGTCTGTCACCTCTTCTCCAAGTTATTCATACACCATCCATACAGTCAGTCCTCCAAGGCCTCTAATCCCCATCTCCCGAGGTGGAGTACAGACAGTGAAGCAGACAGGCGGCCGGGTTGCAAGTCTGTTCATAAGATGTTAAACACGGCGAGCATGACAGAGCATTTCACATTTACAAAATTTTAGCAGCGGGTCTCGGTGGATTATATCTGCAAGTGGAAATCTGGAATCATACAATAGTGTGCAAATGCACCGGGTAAAAGATGCAGTAAGAGACATATGGGTTTCACACGTGCAGATGCTGAGAGACTGGTTTCAGGGTTAAGGACTGGGACTTTAAATTCTGACTTTGATTTTCAATTTATAGGGAAAAAAAATTGCTAAGTCAATCTCCAAATGGCAATATGCGTTAAAGTGCCTCGCTGTGAGGTGGCATTAGGAATGTGAGCTACTTCAGCACCCCCGTGACCACACAGGAGTATATTTACTCAGCGCGTCATCTCCTGATGTTTACAAACAAATACAGAAAGAGTTTATGTAATGCATTTATTTAAACAAGACCTAAGGAACGAGCAAATAGATCATTCTTAGGGATTCTTTGCTCTGCAAACACGCCTATTATGGATTAAAGTTTGACAGTATGCCAAAGTTATCAAGGTAAACTCGAGCTGTGACTGACAACTGAAAGTGGTTTCTCTTTGTTCCAGTGTGTGTGTGAGGGAGACAGAGAGAGACTCAGTTAGAAAAGCCATACATAAAGAGGTGCCGAAAGTCTCTCGATGTGGCACTTGTCTTACCTCCCTCCTTCCTGGAAGCACCATCAATTTAACACGGGACAACTTGACCACTCCCTTCAAGGATCATCTCGAAAAGGCTGACCTGGGACGGACCCACAGGGTTCACCTCACAGCCCATTAATCAAGTGTCAGCGCTGTGTGTGGATGAGGTCAGATTCTGGCACGTTGTGTTGCAACAGCTAGGTCACACACAGGGCACTGGATCGGATCCACAATATCTTAATAATGCAAAAAAATAGGAAGAAAAATGTGTTGCTGTTTTCCTGTTGAATATTGACTCAGCGTGTGTGATCAGGAATGTTTGTCAAACTCAAATAGTGTTGTTTTTCCTGCAGAGATTAACCTGTTTAATGCAGAGAGCAATCACCCATTGAGGTTGCACCACGGCGGCGTAGGTGGTGTGTGGGTGTGTGGTTGTGTGGTTGTGCGCGTGTGCGAGACAAGGACCACCTGTGCAGTGGAGGGAGCCAGTGAATTCGGAGCCAGAGTGCGCTCTGTCAATTGGCATTTGATTTGTCACTCAGCGTACTCGAGCTCCGGCTGACTCACTTAGCAGGCCCCACCCGCCTCTCTCCATCTCCCCCGCTGCCTTTCCCTTTTCTTCTCCCTCCACACAAGGTGTATCCAAGGGTTCACCCCCAGGCCAGCGCTGTTGACACACATACCTTATTGCGCGTGGCTCACACCCAAGTCTTTCAGTGAATTGTGTTAAGCTTCGGAATTAAAAAAGAAAAATCATCAGAGAATGCAAACTCGTCACTATTGAGATTTACCTTGGAAACGATGCCGTGCGACTAAGACTATAACTGACACAAGTCGTGGGACGATGACCTCATTCTTTTCCCACCAACTTCACACACATGTACAAGTTCCTGTGTTCCTCTGCCACCTTTAGCTGCAGTGTGGCCGTCTGCACTCGGAATTGTGGTGAGATATTTATATTGTTCTCAAATCATGGGAAGGCATCATTCAACGTTTTTTTTTTCTAATTCCATGCCCACCTACCAATGTAAGGCAGGCCCCAGTCTGAAATCCGGAGAGGATCATAGTGCAGGTATTAGTGAAAGCCACATCTGAGCAGCGCCACAGAGATGCAGGTGGCAGTGACAGTAGCAAGCTCAGAAAGAGTGCTGAATGGATACCGCAGCCAAAAAAGAGATCACAGATGCACACAGAAGCCTGTTTATTGTACACATTGTGCCTTTGAAATAGTAAAAAGACCTCCGTGACCAAATAATGTGAAGCAGTGTTGGATAAGTTGCTCTGTGAATCTTTTAGGCTGTATCAAACAGAGGACGAAAAGTGTTCTTCACAGTACTAAAGCCGTAAACACATTTTCACTATTAATCAAAAGCACAACACATGTCCACTTTTCCATATTTTAAGCATGCGATCGCAACCAAAATAGCAGCGCAAATATATCAGTCTTACACGGGATAACAAAAGAAATGTCTGGAAATTCCTGACTGAAGTTGCGTCCTGAAGTTGCAACAACGGGTTCATTCATGAAGGCGTTGAGGGCGTGGAGCACAAAGAGAGGCCAACCACATCAAACGGTTGATTAATTGATGATGCGGTGCCCGATGGGGAGTGCAACATGGATTGTTAGTGTGTAACTCAGGTACTTTGAATCCTACCTGAACCTTCATCCCACGCATCGCAGCGCCAAACCTGATTCCAGCTCGATAAAACAAATAGCCCACCACTCCCTTTATAAAACAAAGCACATCTATCTGTACCAGAGCTAAGTGACAAAAGGGACATATCCTGTCTGAATGAGGTCATAGCAATAGTATTTCCCATGACAGAGAAGTCTTTAAAGACAAGTTTGGAGGCTTAGATTAGACACAAGTATGAGATTATCTGACTGTTAAACATTTCTTAAAAAACTGGTAAGAAAATAAGGGGAACAAAATGGAATTAGCCAAATCGTTGCACACATGCTCAGAATTCAGTGGCTTTCAGGACTAGTTAAAAGAAACAAAGGGTCCATGTTTATTCTTTTTGAGAGAGAAATGGAGACAAGCAATAGGGAAGGTGTCCATTGCAGTATGAAGCTAATCGATAGGGTGGCCCAGAACAATAGGCAGGGTGCCACCCGGTCACATTCCTCACATGCCGCTGGGTCTGTCAGTGACCCTGAAACGGAGCCCACTTTCCCAATTAGGGTCATTAGTGTGAGCCAGTAAGTGCCCCAGTCACACATGGCTGCAAACCAGGCCCACTTTGGCACCGTGGAAAGACCCCAAGCACAACAACACAACACAAGAAAAGGCTAACTCAGTGTTTTCAGCGAGATGTCCATCAAGCCATTCAGGGGTTATTCAGAGTGGATGCGAGCGAGATTTGTTCCCTCATTTGGTGGAACCTGAAAGGGGACGTAAACAACTTTGAGAGCCTGAACATTTTGTAAAAGAAGGAAATGAGCTGCATTAATGATTCTGCACAGGCCGCACGAATGTGAATGAGATGGATGCCGGCAGTTAGAAAGCTGCTCACGGCTGAGTTAAAGGCACCAGACTGACAGTTGTGGCAGTTGCTTCATTTTGTCACTGTTGTAGAAGACCAGCAGACCACATGATTCGCCATTGGGCGTTCTCATGCACCCGACCCAGTGATACACCTCCTAACCGCCGTTTCTTTTCGGAGCATCTGTATGTGAATGAATGTGTGTGAAGGATATTTTCCTATTCCTCACAATAGTCATCGGTCTCATGGAACCATTTCTAAATCCCGCATTTGAAAAAGAAAAGGAGGCATTTACATCTGCGGTCACATCGTTTTTTTGTATTGTCTCTCTGGAAAATAGTGTCACGTTAACATATAGCAGATGTTGTTGCTTATTTGACTGCTAATTTGGTTAAGCACTTTAAATGAAGCTTCTTCACATCCGTTTATGGATATGAGGAGAACCATGTTGCATGGGGCCAGCATCCTCCGAGTGTGTGCGATGTGATTGGCTCATGTGAGGCGGCAGGGAGGCTTTCTGTTTCGGCCTTCTGACATCCAAATGCTAATGCAGAGACACTTCAATATTAAATATTACAATGAATAAAGTACTCTGGACTCTAAAAGCTGTCTCAGAGACACATTTTGACATTACATGTTAGACGCTTTTATCCAAAGCGACATCCATACTCAATACTGTGGACAATCCCCACAGGAGCATTTTGGGGTGTAGTGTAGTTAGAATAAGCAAGCAGTCTTAATGTTAAGATTGTTTGCTATTGCCAGGCAGGCATTTGCAGCACATTCAAATGTTTAAGTATATACAGCGTGCTTTAAGTTTACATCTCTGTGGTTGTAAGGATTAAGCAAAACACGCTTTATTTCTCCCTACTACGATTTGCAATGAGCACTAAGTGCACCTGCATTCCCTTCAACCATTAACAAGCACTGTGTTTTCATCTTGAGATAAGGCTTGCTGAGAGATTTGGAAGGTGGCAGAACACTACAAAAATAATCAGTCATCAACTTTCACATTCAAGAAACAATAAAGAGAAATCAGTAGAGAGAGATTAGCGCCAAAGCTGTTGCCAGGTTCGCTTGTGAAAAGAAGCCTTGCTACCTTGCAGCTGGGAGAAGTGCGGATTCGCCAGGTGAGATTCAGATAGCGAGCAGAGCCGGTTAGCAAGGTGCTGAAAGGTGCTAAAGCCCATGCAGAAAAGATGGCACCTCCCTACGTGCTGTATAAACACTAAATGTTTCTTAATATGACAAGTGTCAAGAGAGGAATAAAGACTCCAGCTTATCATGATAGGGAGAAAATGCATGTTCACACAAATACCAGCGAGGACCAATACTGAAATGTTAGAGTAAATAGTAATAACTTCTCAATACAAAAATTACTTTATTGATTGATAGCAAGCTGTGATATTGTACTTATGTCAATAAATGCTCTAATAACACAAATCAGGTGGTACAGAGTGAGTGTAATCTGCCTTTAGTGTGTTTGTTTGATGAGTTGTCTGGCTTGTAGTGTCTGAAGCCACTCACCTCGCTCTCTGTCATAAAGAGCCTGTTTGCACAGAGATCCTCAGACTTACTGCACATAACGCTGAAAAGCAGAGCACTCAAAAAGCTAGCTGTTGATCTGTTGATCTCAGTGGCATGTTGGTAAATCAGAGCAAAAATAATCAGCCGGCCCCTGTTTGTATAACTGCTAAGCTGACCAAGCAAGTCTGCAAGTGAGCGAGTGTTGTGTACAACTCCAGCGGTGAAAGTGTGCAGATAAGCTAGCAAAATGGACAACAGCGAGGCCATATTTGCAATGTAACCAGACGGTCCTTCATTCTGAGCTTCCCCCTTTGAGGTTCATCTAGAACTTATGAGATTTGAAAGTTTAAATATCTAAAATATACTACTGATCATTTAAAAAAAAAAAAAAAAAAAGTTTATAAATTATAAAGATACAAATAGAAAGAGGGTCCATGTTGTAGTGAGCAACATTGCCCTCAAGTGGACATTTTGGACCATAGCACACACATATTTACCTCGTGTTTGTAATGTAGAAAATCTAAATATATATTTCAGCAAATATAAAGAACACACAGCATATCTTTTGTAACCTAAGCAAACGTAACACACACACACACACACACACACACACACACACACACACACACACACACACACACACACACACACACACACACACACACACACACACACACACACACACACACACACACACACACACACACACACACACACACACACACACACACACACACACACACACACACACACACTTACTTTACTATTATTACTGCAGCAATATCCAGTGCTTGCCAGGCTATCACTACACACAATCCCTCTTATTGTCTTATCTTTGTTCCGACAGGTGGTCTTACCTGGCTGTGGCTGGGAAGCAGGCAGATATGAAGGGGATGTGTAGGGCAATAAAGCTATAACCGGCCGCTTGTATGGAGGGGACGTTACATACAGAGCACCACCTGCTAGATGTGAGGGCCCTTTATCACCAGCTGGCCAGTGTTTTATAGCACTTCTTTTACAGTGGCTTTGATTGGCAAAAAAGGTCAGGAGGAAAATGAAGAAGCTGTCATCGGACGGATGTGCGACACAGGGCTCCTATCTGGGGAAACACTCAGATTATGTCAAGCTTTACTCTGTGTGGCAACAATAGAGACCTAATTCTGTCTGGTTAGAACTTACTCCAGTGAAGGAGTGAAACTTCACACCTTATTATGTGGCGCCACCTTGTGTTTGATATGTTGTATTGCAATTGTTCCTCCATAATTGTCAGTTTCAGACATTTCTACACCTGTGGCAATTCAGCTTTTTGAGGATTTGAATCTGAGTCTCAGGTCAAAACAACTATTTGGAGTTAGGCTTACAGTCTCAGTCATGTCAAATAATAAGTAACGCTCATAAAAGCAGCAAGCTACAGTTCATGCCCATAAATCTTTACCATCTTTCAAATAAATAAGAACAATTACAGCTAACTGCCAATATGCAGCAAAAATATGGAAACATCTACCCCAGGGTGTAACAAAGGAGGCCCTGGGAACATATTTAAACCACAATGGGAAAGAGCAGTTTTGGGATTGACTCTACAAACCAATTCAACAACAAAAAATAAGAGAAGTGGATTGCTGTAATTCCCAGAGACAACTGAAATCCAGATGTATCCAACTTAATTTCAAGTCACATCAAAAATGGCTTAACAGCAACAACATATAACAAAATTGCACAATTCCAATCCATTAAAATGCACAAGGTTGTTTTCTCAGACAAAACCATTATAATTTGCTAGTCAGGGTTTCACCACAAGTAGGCCTCCAACCTGCCAACTTAATTTGCATTTCCTTGCATCAATTAGCCTAGCAGCTTGCAGTATATCCTCGACTTCAGGGATGGGCAACTTGGATGGTGGTGGGGGCCACATAATGTATGTACTGGCCACCAAGATGCTGGAGAGACTGGTCTTGGCCCATCTCAGACCGCAGGTGAGATCATTCCTAGACCATCTTCAATTTGCCTACCAGCCTCACCTGGGGGTGGACGATGCCATTATTTACCTGCTGCAGCGTGCTCACTCATACCTGGATGGATCGGGTTGCACAGTGAGAATCACCTTTTTTGATTTCTCCAGCGCATTCAACACGATCCAGCCACGGCTACTGAGTGACAAGCTGCAGGCTATGAGGGTAAACTCGTCCACCATCTCGTGGATTACCAACTACCTCACAGACAGACCACAGTACGTCCGGTTGGGCAGTGTGCTGTCTGATGTGATGGTTGGTAGTATGCCCGGGCTCTCTCCTTTCCTGTTCACCTTATACATCTCTGACTTTCAATACAACTCAGAGTCATGCCATCTGCAGACGTTTTCAGATGATTCTGCAGTGGTAGGGTATATAAGGGATGGACGGGAGGAGGAGTACAGAGCGCTGGTGGGTGACTTTGTAGAGTGGACTGGAGGAAATCATCTGCTTCTGAATGTGGCCAAGACCAGAGAGTTGGTCATTGATTTCAGGAGGAAGAGGACGTCTCCTCAGCCCCAGTGCATTCTGGGAGAGGATGTGGCTGTTGTGGAGGACTACAAGTACCTGGGAGTGCACTTAGACAATGGGCTGAACTGGAGGATCAACACTGACGCTGTGTACAAGAAAGGGATGAGCAGACTCTATTTTCTGAGGAAGCTGAGATCCTTCCACGTGTGCAGCAAGATGCTGGAGATCTTCTACCAGTCTGTTGTGGCCAGTGCACTCTTCTTTGCTGCGGTCTGCTGGGGGGGGGGCAGCATAAGAGCCGGTGACACCAGCAGGATCAATAAACTGATCAGGAAAGCTGGGTTTGTCATCGGCATCAAGCTGGACCCCTTTGAAGCTGTAGTGGATAGACACTGAACAGGCTGTTGTCCATGATGGATAACCCACCCATCCTCTCCACCTGCAGCTGGACAGACAACGGAGCTCCTTCTCCAACAGACTGCTGCAGCTCCGCTGTCACAAGGACCGATACAGGAAAACATTCCTGCCCACTGCAATAACTCTGTACAGTAAATCACCTCTGGCTGGAAGATAACTCTCTGCTCCATAGCTTCTCTTGTAGATGGGCGTGACTTCGCCACTCTATACGCCCATCTACTTCCGGTCCATAGGACCTTATTTCGGAAAAATAATGTATTGAAGTCAACGGAGAGAGAAAACGTATCTTTCGATCCCGTTTGAATTGTGCCATGAATTACACATATGATGTTTGTCAATCTTAAAAAAATAATGTCCATGTCAAAAAAGTCACAGTTTGTCGTAAAACTGTTGAAATATAAGACTATGAAAAATACGCAACTAGAAAGACTACAAATCCCAGAGTCGCGTAAGTGATGTCACAATTGTTTTCCTCCACGAAGAGATAGCTAAGATCAGCGCCATATAGATATAATCTATCTATATGGCGCCATATAGATATAATCTATGGCGCTGGCTAAAATAAGATAACTTTAACAAGATGCCTGTGTGCTTAGTACCAGGTTGTTATCATACCAGCAATGGGTCTTGCTCGTTCTTTAGCTTCCCGTCTGATGAAAGGACCAGGAGTGGCTGGATCAAGTTAGCTACCTAGCTAGCACGTTAGTTAGCATTACAGTCTTGTCATTTTTTATTAGCCTTAATATGAAGTAACATTAAGTAGCCTAACCCAAAATGTTAAACAGTAAGAGTTGTAGTCATATTTCATGAACCCTTTGAAGAGTACTGTCACCGGTGTGATCATTCTATAATACACAATTTATGCCGGGGGGAGAAATGCTAACGCTAGCATCGGCGATGGCCGATCTTTTCTACTTCATGCTATCTGCACAAATGCCGCCCGGACATGCTATCATGCTAACTAGCTCCCTGAAAGCGGGTGACTCCACTGTAGCAATAGCCTGCATGTGTTCTACAACATACTGTGCAATGGCTTTATCGACTTTTCCCTGGCTAGCAGTCCCTTGGTTAAAATCCAGCCGCTGTTGCTTAGGTGCAGGTGGAGGTGGAGTGGCGTCGGCTGAGTCTCTGTGGTCTTAGCTACTAGCTTCGTCCCAGCATGTTGTTTTTGCAGATGTTTTAAGAGATTTGAATGACTGGTTTGGGCAGTAGATAGGCTCTTTGACCCGCCAGGACACAACTTACATTTAACTAAAACGTTCTTTTCTTTGTGCTCGACAAAAGTGAAATAGTGAGAATATCTCCAGGTGGAGAAACTAGACTTGAGCTCCGCCGCCGCCATGTAGTCTTGTTAGTAAACAACACAAACACGCCCACAGCCCGTCTCCGCATGTGACACAGGAAGTATTTAAGTACATTTACTCAAGTACTGTACTTAAGTACAGTTCTCATCTCTGTTCACCTGGCTGTTGACTATATACAAAAACTAACACAGTAACGGAGTAACGCACCATGTAGTAACGGTAACTGAGTTACTGAATTTGCGTTAGAGTACTAGTTACTGCCAAAAATAACGGCGTTACAGTAACGAGTTACTTTGTAACACGTTAGTCCCAACACCGGTGGTGATAGTAAGGGTAGCCAATCGTTTTGTTGACAAGACAGTAGTGATGGCCATCTTGGTGACGTGTGTTGTTCTGCGAGACCAGATGTAGTTCATTGAGCCTTTCACACAAACAAATGTGTTACTTCACAGTTTTGCGACACATTATCTTTTAAATTGACAAACATCATATGTGTAATTCGTGGTACAATTCAAACGGGATCGAAAGATAATCTTTCTCTCTCCATTGACTTCAATACATTATTTTTTCGAAATAAGGTCCCATGGAGGTCCACCGGAAGGGGAGGGACTTCGCCACTCTATAGATAACACGGCAGGGTCCGTGACTGTTTGTTTTTTCATCTTTTTAGAAGCCAAATTCAGATGATAAATACAACTTTTAGGCGTGTAAAGGCATAATTAAAAGCGGAAATGTAACGTCACAGCAGGCATAACAACAGCCGGTGTTTCTTGTGAGTCTTTCCCTGGGACACAAACAGAATACACACAAACGCGTCACAGATTATTTTGCGGTATTTGGCTGCCGAACGAAATCATGTACGCAGCTCGCGACGTAACTAGGAGTCTAGTAATAAAATAAAAAAAGCCCATCCCAGCTCTACTTGTAGCTTGACAGATTATTATTTATATGTGTGCTCACTGCAGTGCTTACCAGAGATGTTCACAAGTCTTTTTTTGCAAGTCCAAGTCAAGTCTCAAGTCTTTGGTCACGAGTCCAAGTCAAGTCTCAAGTCTTTGTGGGGTGAGACTTGATCAAGTCTCAAGTCTTTGGTCACGAGTCCAAGTCAAGTCTCAAGTCTCTAAAAAAATAAAAGTCTCATGTCTCTTCTGGTTGTAATAAGCCTTCTATTGTCTGCTGCTATCCAGTCTGTTAAGAATACTGCACAGCTATATCTAAGAAATTCAAAGCATTTACTGTGTTATTATCACTCCTATATCTATTAGCATACAGTATCAGTACTGATTAGTTGTTTGTTATATGATCACTTTAAACAGGCTATTGCAATGCAATATGAGGAAAAACATCACACTTTAGCTAAATGCAAACAACTTATAAGCAAAACACTTCAGAATCAGAAATCAGTATCACAAGTACTTTATTAATCCCCCGCAGGGAAACTGTTAAAAGTACTTAAAAGCGGGTAATGATTAACGTTACCGACCTTTTTTATGTCATGTCAAGAGTTGGATGTCAACGCCACTCAACTCAAACAAGTGTGACAAGCAATTCACTAATCTTTTCAAATATTCAGTTACAAAGCTAGTAGCAAGCTAAATTAACATTACATAGCTGATGACGACGCTGAAGTTGGCTTCCGATTCAGAGCATCCGATTCGGCAGTTAAGGGGAAAGTTAAGGGACATTTAATTTACAGCGCTGAGCGAACAATCCTCCGTGTTTTAACCTCTTAAATTGCTGCATAGCCGATTTATTTGGACTGGATTATCCCAGAGTTTAAAGATTCTTTATAACACAGTTTGAGATTTGTGAAACCTTTATTATATTTGTGAAAATACAAAAAGTGAGATTTCAGTGCTTTTTTCACATGTAGACCACATTAGACCAGGTCCTGATCTGAAACCACTAGACCTAGACTCATCAAATCTGGACTGGATTATCCCACGGAGGCTAAAGATTCTTTATAACACAGTTTGAGATTTGTGAAACCTTTATTCTATTTGTGAAAATACAAACAAGGGAGATTTCAGTGCTTTTTTTCGCATCCTGACCACATTAGACCAGGTCCTGATCTGAAACCACTAGACCTAAACTCATCAAATCTGGACTGGATTATCCCAGAGGGTCTAAAGTTTCTTTATAACACAGTTTGAGATTTGTGAAACCTTTATTCTATTTGTGAAAATACAAACAAGGGAGATTTCAGTGCTTTTTTTTTTACATGTATCAAGAATCTTTAGACCCTCTGGGATAATCCAGTCCAGATTTGATGAGTGTAGGTCTAGTGGTTTCAGATCAGGACCTGGTCTAATGTGGTCTACATGTGAAAAAAGCACTGAAATCTCACTTTTTGTATTTTCACAAATAGAATAAAGGTTTCACAAATCTGAAACTGGGTTATAAAGAATCTTTAGCCTCTCTGGGATAATCCAGTCCATATTTGATGAGTCTAGGTCTAGTGGTTTCAGATCAGGACCTGGTCTAATGTGGTCTACATGTAAAAACGCACTGAAATCTCCCTTGTTTGTATTTTCACAAATAGAATAAAGGTTTCACAAATCTCAAACTATGTTATAAAGAATCTTTAGCCTCCGTGGGATAATCCAGTCCAGATTTGATGAGTGTAGGTCTAGTGGTTTCAGATCAGGACCTGGTCTAATGTGGTCTAGATTTAAAAAAGCAGCAAAATCTCCCTTGTTTGTATTTTCACAAATAGAATTAAGGTTTCACAAATCTGAAACTATGTTATAAAGAATCTTTAGACCCTCTGCGATAATCCAGTCCAGATTTGATGAGTGTAGGTCTAGTGGTTTTAGATCAGGACCTGGTCTAATGTGGTCTACATGTGAAAAAAGCACTGAAATCTCCCTTGTTTGTATTTTCACAAATAGAATTAAGGTTTCACAAATCTCAAACTGTGTTATAAAGAATTTTTAGACCCTCTGGGATAATCCAGTCCAAATAAATCGGCTATGCAGCGATTTAAGACGTTCAAACACGGAGGATTGTTCGCTCAGCGCTGTAAATTAAATGTCCCTTAACTTTCCCCTTAACTGCCGAATCGGATGCTCTGAATCGGAAGCCAACTTCAGCGTCGTTAGCTGATGCTGAGCTAAACATGTTTGCTAACCGTCCATATGCGTTAATGTGACTGACCTCTCCGGGTGAGTTTTCAAGTGCCTGATGAAATTCGACGTTGTTGCGCCAGCATCCTTGATTTTGATATTGCAGACTTTGCAGTGTGCGCTCCTTTTGTTGGTGCTGCCGGCGTTTTGTTCGAAGTTTTTGTAGTTGAACCTAATTACAAGCGGTACAACCGCAGGTGTGCCGCCGGTCGCTATTGTGTTACTACGAGGTAGTAACAGAGGCGCGCACGTCTGCGTAATGAGCCCGGCTAAAATAACTGGATGGCCTGCCTGCCTGTCAGCCTTCCATCTGGGCACAAACTGATCTCGTGCCCTCATTGGTCATGTGCGCGTTCGTGTGTGTTGGAGGAGGCGGGCTCTATAAGGAAGTAGCAGCCTCTAGCAGATTATCTCCGGTTGTGTATTTTCAAATTCTAGCGATCTCGAGCCGGTTTCTCTCAAATGTACCTACCCCACCTTTAATACGCCAAAAATAGAAAACACAATGATTGTTCACCAGTCCCAACACACGAGTCCAAGTCGAGTCTGAAGTATTTTGGTCACGAGTCCAAGTCAAGTCTGAAGTCTCTGTGTGTGCGATTTAAAGAGCCTGTGACAGCATCCCAACAACTGTTGTGCAATGAAATATTGGGCTACTAGTAATCTCGAACCGTCAGTTTAAAAAAGAAAAAGCGATACCGTTCCGTTAAATATCAATAATTTCGAACATCGCGGGGAAATTCCTTCGACTCATTTTGAAGTTTTGGGGGAAGCCGGAAGTGACGTCAATGCGGGAACGCTTCGAGAGCCAAACACGGACAAAGTGTGTTGTCATGCGTAGAAATGGTGAATTACTGAGATTAGGCACGTTAATAACGTTTTAATGAAGTTGACTACTGTATATTCATATTTGTCAGTGCTTTCATGTCAATTCGGCGAACATAAACATAGATGATTGTGGTGAAGATGATGATTACGTTAGGATTAAAAATCAGTAGTGAGAGCTGCTGAATTTCCTCCCGTAGGATGTGATATAAAAACAAATCGATTATTTTTGTAGTTGTAAACTCAAGTGGATAAAACTACATTTATTAGTGCTTTCATGTCGATTCGGCGAACATATGATACATTAAATGATCGTGAGGATGATGATTACAAATCGTTTGTTTGAGCCGGTCTGCATTTCCTGATGAGAAAACAAACCGATGCTTTTTGTAGTTGTAGTACACCAACAACATGGATTAAACGTGTGGTTTTTTTACCACAATGTTGGGGAAATTAATGGATAAAATGCACGGATTATTATTATTATTCCCACTCCGATCGGGACACTAGATCCACCGTTTCCCCGCAGCGAGGCTCCCCCCGTTGACAGTTTACGTGGGCTGGGTGCAGTGGCGGACTGGCCAACGGGACGAATCCCGATGGGCCGGTACCGAAGTGGGCCGGTCGGATAAGTAACTAGCACATCCCCCATAGGCGGCGCGTGAGGCTCAGGTTTGAGAAGGCTAAATAACTTTTTTTACCTGACGCTGCCCGCCTCCGGCGTCTATAGAAAAGAGATCAACTCAGTGTGCGGAGTTTAAATCTCTCAAGTCATATTACAGGATAAAGGAAATACAGTTTAAACTGCCGTATGCAGAGAAGACGCCGACGTGTTATCATTCATATCATACTGATATCACATCATCAATCAGATCATCGATCATATAATATCATAATATATCATATATTTCCTTATCTGAGTCAGCTTCTCCAGCCTCATCTGGCCGTGCAACACTCACAGTGTCACAGACTGTATGCAGAAGTATTATTTTAAGCAACACATTATGTTGACGAAACACTCGAGACAAATGTAATTAAAGTCTGATCCACTCGTGTCTTAGACGTGAACGCGCTCTCAGCTGGAGAGAGAAACCCTGGCTTGATTTACCGAGTTGATAACCAGCGTCGTAGGACCGCTTAGCGAGATCTCGTTTGTTAGTTTGTTGTTGTTAGTTTGTTTGTTACTCAAACATATCCAGGGTCTGTTGAACTGGCTTCGTAGCACAGGGCACAGGTGGCTTGCAGCGCTAAGGTCAAAGACACAGACATTATACATTATATTTGTATTTTACCAGGATGCAGTGACACAAATATTTACATATTTACATTTACTATCTACAGCACCCGCCGCCCCTGACATCCCCCACTCCCCCCGTTGACAATTTACTAGCGGTACTGAAGTGGGCCGGTCGAGAGTCCCGGGATGATTTTTAGTCCCAGTCCACCACTGGCTACATGACCTATGATCGCCCATATTGACGCACCTCATTCCTAAACTTCTAACAGATACAACATAAACCGATCCTTCAGCCTCATATGGGCTCTCAGACACGTTCAAAAGTAAACTGTCATCTCTGTCTGAGCTTGCTGCTGTGTGCACCATCGTGCGTTTACATGCAGAAGCTGGGATCCTGAACGGTGCAGCTAGAGCGCTGTGCCCGCAATGACGTCACCCATCATTTGGCGGGACTTGAAGAATCCGCGAGAAGATCCAGAAAATTGTCAACATTGAAGGCAGATTAATGGTTATCAAAGTACAAATATCCAAAATGAGTTCAGTAACGGTTTTCAAGGGGACAATATTTACTCAAATTGATGGGTTTGGATGATGGGGGAAAACCGTGTCACAGGCTCTTTAAGTGCGACTCGAGTCCGAGTCGCAGACTCGAGTCCCCATCTCTGATGCTTACTCACTGTTAGATGGATTCAGGTACCGCTTTTCCAGACAGAAGATGCTCTGGCCTTCCCCATGTTGAAACAGTTCAGCTAGAATGTCAGTATACATGAGGTATGGGGTACCTGATTCTTTGTTTAGTTGGAAGGATCATTGTTGAGTCCAAATGCATTTATAAATTGTTTTCCTCCACTAAGAGATAGCTAAGATCAGCGCCATATAGATAGAAGAGTTACGACAACGGAAGTCCAAAAACGGTTATCGTCACGTGGTTCATGTAGACGAGGATCGTTCTCCAGAAGTTCATGGCGGGCAATGTGAATGCATTGATAACAGGAGATAGAACTACGATGTTTGGTAATTATTAGTGAATAAAGGTTTTGATTTGCAATATTTATACAACAAATCGATATGTGTATGTATTTACATCAATATGTTTTAAAAAATAAAGTCGAATTTGCTAATATTAAGTGATAATATTAGGATTAGTGTGAACAACTAGTTTACATGTTAGGCTAACAGTGCCTTGGTTAAAGAGCCTGTTGCTGTTTATTTATAGCTTTGAATTCTTTCAACCCAATATTATCTTCTTAAACTTGTATGGTAGTCAGGAGCATCACTTTCTAATGTTTATTGATACATTTAGAGGGAGGGGATCTAAAGTAATGCTTTAAAATTCAGATTGGATTCATTTCTACCATTTTCTTAAATTCATGGTAGTAATCCCCTGGTAATTGAGGACACAAGTTATCTAAATGACTAATGTCATCTTTATGGCTTTCAGAAAGGACAGGAGACCGACAGGTGACTATCAAAGGACTAGCAGCAGCAGCAGCAACATGATGATGATGATGTTAAATGTGTTGTTTTAGGAACATCCATTGCAAATACATGGAATTCAATAAACATTGAATAGCATATCATGCAGTTTGTCGGTGCCTTTTCCTCCGTGTTGTCCTGGTTTGCTGTGCTGCCTCCTAGTCGCCACCATGGTTTGCTGTGCTGCCTGGGGATGCTCAAATCGCTCAGAGAAAGGAGTACGGATGTACGGCTTCCCCACTGACACAGAACGGAGGAAAAAATGGCTGGCTCAAGTCAGCAGGAGCAATTTCACGACCAACAGCAACAAAATATGTGATGTAATTATATACAAACAATGCATTTGCACTTTTTCACAAAACGAAAACCACACCATTGGGAAAGCTTAATGTTTTGTTTAATACAAAAAAACAGGGAAAGGCTTGAAAAACACTGAATGTTGAGACTCAGGGTGCAGGGTGAGGGTCTCAGTGCAGGTATTCAGGCTCCATTGAATCCCCCTCTGGTTCTTGTGCTGAAAGAGGGAGTAACAGACAGGAGAAAGGGTTATACACACACAGCACACCTATTGGATAGGAAATGCCTTGGGGAGATAAGGATTTACTTATATAAAACAGTAGTATTAAACTTACCTTGTGTTTTCACTCTCACTTAAGTCCCTCTCCCTTTGCCATCAATCCAAAATCAGCTGAGCTGCAACATTATACAGACAGGTAATACTCAACAGAATCACAAGGACACAATATGGCTCTGCTAAAAACACTCACGGCCCATACACACTGCAGGCGTCAGAAAAGCTTGAAGCTGGGCGTGTCCGAGGCTTGGCGCTTTCTCGCGCCCAAGGCGACCAACAACCAATCAGAAATCTCCCGCCCACCCCCGTCATACAAAGCAAAAAAAAGCCCGGCTCTTCTTCACTATTGCCAAAATGGATGCCGGTTTTGTAGCAACGGTAGCGTTGGTTTATTCAATGTCTCGCAGGAGGCCACGTATAGTGCGTCGCTGTTGGGTACATCCGATACTCGTCTGCAACGGGGGGAATACCACATTCTTGTCCAAGAGCTCCGCCTGGATGGTGAACTGTTTCAGCAGGATGAGCAAAGACGCGTTCGACGAGTTGCTCGGAAAAGTCGGTCCACTGATTGCAAAGGCAAACACCCGTATGCGTTTGTCAATCGGACCCGCCGAGCGACTCGCCATCTGCCTACGGTACGTTTTGTGTATTTCTACTTCTTTAATATGACTATGTATATAAAGAGAGAGAATGCATGCAATGGATGAATAAAGTCTGTGATTTAGTTCAGATGAATGACATTAATTAAGATAGCTAGGTAAACGCAGTATTGCTCCTGTGTGTGTGTGTGTGTGTGTGTGTGTGTGTGTGTCTGCCTGTGGTGTAATTGTGTGTGTGTCTGCCTGTGGTGTAATTATGTGTGTGTCTGTGGTGTGTGTGTGTGTCTGCCTGTGGTGTAATTGTGTGTCTGTGGTGTGTGCGTGTGTCTGCGGTGTAATTGTGTGTCTGTGATGTGTCTGTGGTATGTTGGTGTGTCTGTGATGTGTGTATGTCTGCCTGTGGTGTAATTGTGTGTCTGTGGTATGTTGGTGTGTCTGTGGTGTGTGTGTGTGTCTGCGGTGTGTGTGTCTGCCTGTGGTGTAATTGTGTGTCTGTGATGTGTGTCTGTGGTATGTTGGTGTGTGTGTGTCTGCCTGTGGTGTAATTGTGTGTCTGTGATGTGTGTGTGTCTGTGGTATGTTGGTGTGTGTGTGTGTGTCTGTGGTGTGTGTGTCTGCGTGGCGTATAACTTTTTTTTTTTTTAAATCATGTATATTACTTTTTTCTCAGGTACCTGGCAACCGGTGACTCGTACAGGACCATAGCATTCAGCTATCGGGTCGGGCATACAGCAGTGGCTGTCATCGTCAAGGAGGTTGCGGGTGCCACCTGGACCGCGCTGGTCGAGGAGACCATGCTGGTACCACAGACGGAGGACTGGAGAGCCATCGCTGCTGGGTTCCAGGAGCACTGGAACTTTCCAAATTGCGTTGGTGCCATTGATGGGAAGCACGTGGTGATCCAGGCTCCGGCAAATTCTGGGTCCCTGTACTTCAACTACAAGTCCACCCACTCCTTGGTACTGCTGGCTGTCGTGGATGCCCAGTACCTCTTCAGGGTAGTGGATGTCGGAGGTTTTGGAAGGAGCAGCGACGGTGGAAGCCTGCGGAATTCCGCTTTTGGAGAGAGCCTTCGAGGTGGCAGTCTGCAGCTACCACCTGACACCGTCATCCCAGGAGCAGAGCGGCTCGGCCTTCTTCCCCATGTGTTTGTTGGGGATGAGGCTTTTCCGCTGCTGGACAACCTGCTGCGTCCGTTCCCTGGACGTCACCTCACAGGAGGCTGTTCGACTACCGCCTCGGCCAGGTTGGTGGTTGAATGTGCGTTTGGCATCCTCTCATCTCAGTGGAGAATGTTCCGGCATGTCATCACCACCAGCCCGGAGGTAACAGGGTTGTGTGTGAAGGCCACCTGTGTGTTGCACAACTTCCTCCGCAGGAAGACAATAGGAAGGTCATCATGCACACCTGTCGTCGCAAAGTCGAGTGATGAAGCTCCAACCCTGCGCGATGCACCTATGATGGGCTCAAACAACGCCACACGCCGATCCATCCAACTGCGGGAGACCTTCTGCTCCTATTTGAATGAGGAGGGTGCAGTGTCATGGCAGCATAACGTGGTGTAGGGTCACCATGGCTCCTCCAAACCAAAAGCTCTTTTAAGAGCTACCCATTTTCTTTAAAGAGCAAATATTCCAAATGAGCCATTTTAAAATCAAACATTCCTAATAAACATGTTTCTTGAATTGATATTATTATATTATGATATGACTAACAACTTTTTTCTTTCAGCCCTGTTTTTACTGATAAACCACTCATAATTTCAATATGTTTTCACATGACCAATTACAGAAGAAAGCACATTATATATACCGACATACATGAAGCTTCTGGTATGTTGCAACTGACAAACCACATGAACAAGTGAAGACACAGTATAGCCATAACATACTTGAAATAATGTTTTATTTGGTGAATTTGAGTGAAGTGTGTGTGATGAGTGTAAAAAAATGTAATGTGGATCAGTATGTGTGAAAAAATTATAAAAGTATACATTGTTCTCCTGGTCCACCTCAAAAATGAGCTGGTGTACCCCGAGGCGGACTCTTGCCCTCTGTGCCTTTGTCATCTGCCTCATGGTGGGCAAGAGGCTCTTGAAGAATTGAAAGTCCTCGTCCTCCTCCACCACTGGTGGGGTTGGCTGGGCAATTGGTCACAGCAGACAGCAGACTTCTTTCATCTTTTCTTGCAGACGTTCTCTAATGAAATGAAATGAAATAATAAAGTTAATAAATAATAAAGTGAATTTCTTTAATTTACTAAATTATTCCTCCATTAATGAATGCTATTTTTATGCTACATTCCATGCTGGCTAAATATACTGTCTATGCTTGATAGCTGTGAATCAAATCAAGTTTTATTTATATAGCACATTTATAAACGATTTTTGGTCGAGCCAAAGTGCTGTACATATAATAAAATTAGCCTACAGTAGAGACACTTTACAGCAAATACAACAACACAGATTGTTCAGAATATCAGTATGAGAAAAACGACACCCTCTGCATGTATTATATGTTATATATTATGCTTATACTTATATTATATATAATGTTTTCTTATTAATATATATTATATGTTATGCTACATTACTAGCTGGCTAAATATACTGCCTATGCTTGATAGCTGTGCATGTATTATATGTTATGTTATATATTATGCTTATACTTATTATAATATTTTTTTATTAATATATATGATATTGTAGTGCCGAGAGATATGGGAGTCGGAGGCGATGCATCGAAGGTGGTCACCACAATATGTTATTATGCTACATTACTAGCTGTCTGTTCAATGCTAAAACGAAGTAAACTGGATATAAACTCTCCAAACAGTTGAAAACCTACCAGTTTCACCAACTGTCTCTGCCACCTCCCGCCATGCCTGGTTCCTCCGGTTTAGGTCCCGGTAGGTGAACAGAGTACAGTCATACAAGACTGGGACATTTGCCAAGGAAATTATTAATTTGTCCTCCATTTTCTGACATAAGGAAAATAGTCGAGACCTGCATACACGCGGTTTGATTGGCTAGCGCTTGTAATGACGGGATTTAAAAAACGGGATTTGATTGGCTGACGCCAGCTTCGAGCAAGCCTCGAGCCTCAAAAGTTGAACATTGTTGAACTTTTGACGCCGATAGACGCTCGCGAGGCTTGCAACGCCTTGCCATGCTACCCACAATGCAGTTCGGCGAATTTTGAAAATATCCTACGTCACCCCATTCAAATGAATGGGCGAAGCGTTGGAAGCCTTTTTTGACGCCTGTAGTGTGTACGGGCCGTCACTCTTACACGCACCAAAGTTATATTTATCTAATATTTAACTCCCTCCACCCCCACATACAATCCCGTTTAGAAGCCCCTCTTCTCTAATTCAACATGTTGGACGAAATGACATTAAGAGAACGGAATTTACAATTAAAAGGCTGTTCAACGTGTGTTGCTAACTTGCTTCGGTATCCTAGCATAATCTGTTATCTGTAAACCTTCCCTAAATCTACTAATTTAGGGATAATCCACTGACATCCTTTAATACACATGTTCATTTGAATCAGATGTACTGATAATATCCGCAATATACATCTTTAAACTTCTTCTTACCTTTAAAAGTCCGTCACGAACGGTGTATTATGCTGCAACTCCACAGCTCTGCCAGCCTTGGCGCTAACTTCCGGGGAACGATTGAGAGGCTCCACGATCCGCCATTGCTGTAAAAAAGTGGTCCATTGGAGTGAACGGAGATGTCGTAACTCTTCTATTAAATGGCTCTGGCGCTGGATAAGATAAGATAACTTTAACAAGATGCCTGTGTGCTTAGTACCAGGTTGTTATCATACCAGCAATGGGTCTTGCTCGTTCTTTCGCTTCCCGTCTGATGAAAGGACCAGGAGTGGCTGGATCAAGTTAGCCTAGCTAGTAGCTAGTTTTTTTTAGTTACCTAACTAACAAGAGCCAAGTTACCAGAAGTTGTTTTGTCGTATCGCAGTTCAGTCCGAAGGGGACGTGTTCAGGTGAGAAAGTGATGTCAGCACATGCCTTTTTAAATACGTTTGTATCAAGCATAGATGTTTTATTTATTTTTTAAATACATTCGTTGAATATTCTATTGTTTTTGTTGTTATTGCTTTTGGCTGACTTATTTTGTATAGTTCATTCTTTTGATTGCTTGGTGTAAGCATGCCGTATGTGCCTGTTATTTGTTTAACTAAACTTAATTTGTATTCATTCTCTTTTTTCCACTTTATTGCAAAGCAATTTGAACTACACCCCCCCCCCTGGAGTCGGTGGACGCGCCGGCGCGTCCAGGTGCGCATAATTTTACGTAATTACTCATATATTTTCGATTATAAGGAGTAGAAATATGATTCAGATATCCGCGGAATCGCTGGAAGAGTAGCTTTCCAGTGGTATCTCCTGTGAGACTGTAACCAGGGCAGAGCAGCCAATATGGCCGCTCAAAGCAGCTTGACTTTACACTGTGTGGGATTGGTGGATTCGTGTGTCCGTCAAGGAAATCTCGGCCGGCAGCCATCATGGTCTGAAATGACCAATGGACATCGAGAAATCACTAAGGACCTACCCACTAAGTAAAAAAAACATAAACCACGTGTCTCCCATCAGTTTATGTCTGTGAGGACAGAGAGAGAGAGAGAGAGAGAGAGAGAGACAGAGAGAGGGAGAGAGGGAGAGAGGGAGAGACAGAGAAAATGGCTAAAAAAAACGTTACAGTTGCCGACTTCGCTAGAGATTGTTTTCGTTAGCAGCAGTCAAGATAGAGCCTCAGAACCTGAAGTCTTCGACTTTTCTGAAGAAGAAGAATACAAAGACAACAACAAGGATCCATTTGGACATGGGTAGGTGTAAATATTACAGTAACAGTGTACTGGCAATGTGTGGGGAATACCGCGAAAATGAACAATAGGTTTATTGATATATATTTTGTATCGATAGTCATGAACTTTTGTATGTGTGTGTGTGTGTGTGTGTGTGTGTGTGTGTGTGTGTGTGTGTGTGTGTGTGTGTGTGTGTGTGTGTGTGTGTGCTTCTCCAACCTCCCAAACTTTATTTTTATGTGTGCATTGTTATTTGTGCTTGAGCAACATTTTACTTGAACTTTATTTCAATGAAATTAGTTGTAATGATTGTCCTACATTCTAATTTGTTTTACAGAGATGTTTCACAGCTGTCTGGGCCTAGTGGCCCACAGGCAGCGTTTATCTAGCAGCCACAACATCCATCTGTGCCGGCCCCCAGGTCAAGATCTACTGTGGCTCAAGGGCCTTCACCAGAGCCATCACCACCAAGGACCAGCAGACCAGCAGACCAGCATCACTACAGCTGCCTCCACCTCCATCTGCGGCTGCCACCAGGTCAAGATACACCTCAGCACAAAGGCTCCACCACAGCCATCACCTTCAACCCAGCCAGCAAGGAGGTCTCGTGGAGGTCTCGTATAGCACTTGTACACCCCACCTACACAGCAGCCCATGCACCATCACCCCACCTACACAGCAGCCAGACCCACTGTCTTGGAAGACAGACAAAGACCTTGACACTGTCTTGACATTTATAATGAATAGTTGGTTGAAAGTTCTGATGTTCAATTTTGTAAATAGTTATATTTTCCAGTTTCTTATATTTATATAAATAGTTGGTTGAAAAAAACATATTTATAATAAATTGTTGGTTGAAAAAAAAAGTTTGAATGCTCAATTTGTATTTGTACACATCACATGAACCTTGTTATGTAATATGAAGTCATTATTCAGTCCTGATGTATCTCAGTCCCCGCTGTGGTGAAAGTAGAGTGATAAACACCTGTTTTACTCAAAATTCGAATTGATTTTTTTTCATTTTAGACATGAATTACACATTTATATACAGTGTAATTCAAATATTTCACTGCTTTTGTGATCCTAGGACTTTGGTAACCAAATCTAAAACACCAAAACAATTCGATCACATGAGTACATTTGTGTTTTCACAAGAGTTTTGAAGATTTTCCAAAAATCGGATGTCAGATTTTAAGCTTTTGAGCTACTTATCTCATCAAACAGTGCTGTAAGATGAGCAATTTGCATATATAGCAAGACCAGAGATTGTCCTGAATATTTTGATATTTAACACATGGGGTGCCATGTTAGAAGAAATACATTTAAAAGGTGATTTAAGAAAACATCTAAAAATCGAGAAAATACCCTTAGACTCCGGAGGGTTAAAGGTGCTGAAAACATGTACATTCTTACTATCACCTCGAGTGGGCCTATAGATGAAGCATTTATATTTTTTAACTGACCATGATTGTGAAATATCGAACTGCAACCTGTAATGTCAAACATCACAACATTTTTAACAGCAGTCATCATATATTTGAATCACAAACTCAAGGCCAGCAAATTCACATCAGCTTGTAAATGAATTAAGCAATTATGAAACTATTTTAAAATCCCTTTTTTGTTACTAATAACAATGGCAATATATTTTTACCTACAGAAATTGAACCTCATGTCACACCAAAACAAAATTAACCCTCACTACTGAAACATTTTTACGGTATTGTATGGTATGTCCTGTTGTTTTTAGGCAGTCTCTGCTCACATAACTGGCTGCTTTGTCTCCCCCAGCTGTTTCATTCATGTATTGTAGGACACTTCATTTTGTGTCAGAGTTTAATTATATCAATGTTTTTGTCTCATCTTTTGAAGGTCAAGTAGATGTCTTCAGGCAACAGTAATAGGTTGATTCCTCTCAATTCAGCTGGATAATAAAAACTAGAATAAATACCTGAAAACCGCACACAACTGTTGCTTTTTGCTTTTAACTTTATTTACAATTATTGAAGAACATTGCTTCAAAAAGATAACAAATGTTGACGGACTGCTTCTGAGCATAATATTGCTAAACAGTAAGCAAACTAAATGTTTAAAAGTCTCTGATCATCAACTCAATCAATGTGTTTTCAGTAAGGCTGATTGGAGATTTGCCCAGGAGAGAGTCATATTAATAAAGCACAGTCTGTACACGCCCACTCACACACACCTGAGAAGAGGTCCAATCAGTCAATAAAAACACCTGTGTAGGGCCTGTATTGTGTTGGAACTGAGTTTGGTGAATGATTTGTCATTTTTCTTCTCAATCAGTGGGTGTTTCTCAATGTCGAGGACGCTGGCATGGTAGCAGATGTCTTCCGAGTCAATTACTTCAGAAGCAAGGCAAGAATCCTTTCTAGCCTCGGAACACCAAGAATTGTGGAACAGGCTAACAGGTGTTCAGGTGTGCGTCATATGCGAGGCCCCGCTTTAAATGGAGCGTGATATCCGCCAAAGATTTGGAAATTGGTCCGTGCGCAAAGCATTGTGGGGATTTTAAGACCGCGGAGTCTACACATGTGCAGCCTCGAAATTTCCTGCAACGAAGTACGCCGGCCTTGGTAGATTTCCAAGTATGCTGGACATTGGAACAGTCCTTCGGCGGCACTCGATAACGTAGTATGCTTGAAATAGTGGCTCTGGAGCAGCCTTGGTAGCACATGTCTTTCGAGTCACTTGCTTCAGAAGCAAGGCAAGAATCCTTCCTAGCCTCGGAAAACGTCATATGCGAGGCCCCGCCTTAAATCTAGTCGCCAGAAGCAAAATGCTAACGTTATGCTATAAACGAACTACAGCAGGAACTACAGCAGAACTACAGCAGCTTCAACGTCACGCCAACTTAAGATCCATATTCAAAACTACAGATTCAAAATTGTACAAGTTGAAGCGTTTGTTTTAACAGTTTGCAAGAGCGCAGGTACTTGCTTTCAAGCAGAACAGGGCAAACAAACTTAGCGGGAGTGTTTACGTGTTCGGTGTAATGACGTAAAACGGCTTCGACAACTTCTGTAGTCCTATTCAGCCACATGTTAACAACCATCGTTTTTCAGACACGTCAACTCTTCAAAAATCACCAGTGGGGTCACTGCTGATGTATTTAATGTTGTAGAACAACACGTGATCTGTCTCTTCAATTTGCGTCAACCACAGACCTTATTTCCAGATACTTTCCCAAACCC
This sequence comes from Pseudochaenichthys georgianus, assembly GCF_902827115.2. NCBI lineage: Eukaryota > Metazoa > Chordata > Actinopteri > Perciformes > Channichthyidae > Pseudochaenichthys > Pseudochaenichthys georgianus. The sequence goes on from NC_047524.1 coordinate 20,401,671, forward strand.
TATGGAGAAATCTCATTGCTTTTTGTCGAAGGAACCGGCAGGGTTAAAAATGCTAACTTACTTCCGGGTTTTAGGACGCGTCACTGCGGTTCTCTATTGGAACAGTCCTGAGGCGGGACTCGATGACGTAGTATGCTTGAAATAGTGGCTCTGGAGCAACCTTCCTCGACATTGAGAAACACCCCCAGTCTTTCTGCTAAGATGCTTTTACGTTTAATTAGTCAGGTGAGACAAATGTTACTGTCACGGATGAGTGAAGGAAGCAGGACCCAAATGCAGATAACTCTTGAGAAACCCTTTATTTCAAGGATACAGATAAATACCGAACAGAACACTCTCCGGTGAACTCCGTCACCAACAAACAATGACCCAACACTGAACACAGACAGAGACAAGACTAAATACAAGAAGGGGTAATCATGACAACGAGAAACAGCCGGGCAGGGGAGGAGAAACACAAGGACAACAGGTGAACACAATCGGGTAATCAGGGAGGGAAACAGACAGAAAGCAGACAGGCAGGAAACGGGGGTGAACACTTAACACAATAAGACAGGAAACCCAAAGACAAGAAAAACACCAACACAGACAAAACTACAAACGTGACCTAACATGTGAATTGTGACAGAACCCCCCCCTCAAGGGACGGATTCCAGACGTCCCTAGAAAAACAAAACAAAAAAGTCCAAAACCCCAAGCAGGGTGGGCGGAGGGGGTCCGGAGGACGGGTCTTGGGCTGACAGCCCAGGAACACAGCGGAGGACCAGGAAGGGGTCACGGGCGGACGGCCCAAGGGGCAAGGTACAGTCCAAAAAGGGAGATTCGGGCGGACTGCCCGGGGACAAGGCAGAGAACCAGGAAGGCAGCGGTAGGAAGAGTCAGGGACCCGGGTCCGAGGGCGAAGACCGCGGCTCTCAGGGGGCCGGGCACGAGGGCGAAGACCGCGGCTCTCAGGGGGCCGGGCTCGAGGGCGAAGACCGCGGCTCTCAGGGGGCCGGGCTCGAGGGCGAAGACCGCGGCTCTCAGGGGGCCGGGCACGAGGGCGAAGACCGCGGCTCTCAGGGGGCCGGGCTCGAGGGCGAAGACCGCGGCTCTCAAGGGGCCGGGCTCTCAAGGGGCCGGGCTCAAGGGGCCGGGCTCGAGGGCGAAGACCGCTGCTCTCAGGGGGCCGGGCTCGAGCCGGTGTCGACCGGACAGGATCAGGAGGCCGGGCAGGAAAGCGCTGATGGGCCAGTTCCGGAGATCGGGCAGGACCCGGTGTCGGGCCGGACAGAAACCGGAGCCGGTCGGACAGGCTTCGGCAGGATCCCCCACGGAAAAGGACCAGGAGTTGGCAGGAACCCCGGCGAGACCGGTGATGGACATGGGGCTGGCAGGGCCCCCGGTAGAACCTCCAACGGCACGGGATATAGGGTTGGCAGGACCCCCGGCAGAAGAGTCTTCTGCGGGACCTCCCACGGGACAGGAGAAAAGGTTGGCAGGACCCCCGGCAGGGGAGTAGACGGCGGGACCTCCAACGACACAGGACACAGGGTTGGCAGGACCCCCGGCAGGGGAGTATTCTGCGGGACCTCCAACGGCACAGGACACAGGGTTGGCAGGACCCCCGGCAGGGGAGTAGACGGCGGGACCTCCAACGGCACAGGACACAGAGCTGGCAGGACCCCCGGCAGGGGAGTAGACGGCGGGACCTCCAACGGGACAGGACACAGGGTTGGCAGGACCCCCGGCAGGGGAGTAGACGGCGGGACCTCCAACGGCACAGGACACAGAGCTGGCAGGACCCCCGGCAGAAGAGTATTCTGCGGGACCTCCAACGGGACAGGAGAAAGGGTTGGCAGGACCCCCGGCAGGGGAGTAGACGGCGGGACCTCCAACGACACAGGACACAGGGTTGGCAGGACCCCCGGCAGGGGAGTAGACGGCGGGACCTCCAACGGCACAGGACACAGAGCTGGCAGGACCCCCGGCAGGGGAGTATTCTACGGGACCTCCAACGGCACAGGACACAGGGTTGGCAGGACCCCCGGCAGGGAGTAGACGGCGGGACCTCCAACGGCACAGGACACAGAGCTGGCAGGACCCCCGGCAGGGGAGTAGATGGCGGGACCTTCAAACGGGACAGGACACAGGGTTGGCAGGACCCCCGGCAGGGGAGTAGACGGCGGGACCTCCAACGGCACAGGACACAGAGCTGGCAGGACCCCCGGCAGAAGAGTATTCTGCGGGACCTCCAACGGGACAGGAGAAAGGGTTGGCAGGACCCCCGGCAGGGGAGTAGACGGCGGGACCTGCAACGACACAGGACACAGGGTTTGAATAGGGAATGGAGAGGGAACTCGAGCGGAGACTTGAGAGGGGACTCGAGAGGAGACTGGAGAGGGGACTCCAGAGGGGACTAGAGAGGGGAACACGAGAGGGGATTTGAGAGGGGAACTAAAGAGGGGACTCGAGGAGGGACCAGAGGAGGGACCAGAGGAGGGAACTCGAGAGGGGACTCGAGAGGGGACTCGAGATGGAACTCGAGAAGGGACTACAGAGGGGACTAGAGGAGTAACTAGGGAAGGGAACTCGAGAGGGGAACTAGAGAGGGGACCCGAGGAGGGACTAGAGGGCCTAAAGGAGGGACTAAAGGAGGGAACTCGAGGGGGAATTGGAGAGGGAACTTGAGATGGAAACAGAGAGGGGACTCGAACAGAGACTAAAGAGGGGACTAGAGGAGAGACTAAAGAGGGGACTAGAGGAGAGACTAGAGGAGGGACTAGATGAGTAACTAGAGAAGGGAACTCGAGAGGGAAACTAGAGAGGGGACTCGAGGAGGGACTAGAGGAGGGACTAAAGGAGGGAACTCGAGAGGGAACTGGAGATGGAAACAGAGAGGGGACTCGAGAAGGGACTACAGAGGGGACTAGAGGAGAAACTAGAGGAGGGACTAGAGGAGTAACTAGAGAAGGGAACTCGAGAGGGGAACAAGAGAGGGGACTCGAGGAGGGACTAGAGGAGGGCACTCGAGAGGGGACTCGAGGGGGAACTGGAGAGGGAACTTGAGATGGAAACAGAGAGGGGACTCGAACAGAGACTAAAGAGGGAACTAGAGGAGGGACTAGAGGAGTAACTAGAGAAGGGAACTCGAGAGGGGAACTAGAGAGGGGACTCGAGGAGGGACTAGAGGAGGGCCTAAAGGAGGGACTAAAGGAGGGAACTCGAGAGGGGACTCGAGGGGGAACTGGAGAGGGAACTTGAGATGGAAACAGAGAGGGGACTCGAACAGAGACTAAAGAGGGGACTAGAGGAGAGACTAGAGGAGGGACTAGATAAGGGAACTCGAGAGGGAAACTAGAGAGGGGACTCGAGGAGGAACCAGAGGAGGGAACCCGAGATGGGACCGTGGCAGCCGGGACCAGATCCGGGTCTGGAACCAAGGCAGCTGGGGTCGGGACCATGGCTGCTGGGACCAGAACTGGGGCCGAAACCCTGGCTGCAGGGACCGGAATAGCCGCCAGAAACATGGCTGCTGAAGCCAGAAGCCTGTCTATAAGCTCTAGCTTCGACGCCAGAAACACGGCCGTATAGGGCGCTCCCGGAGCCGGGAGCGTAGCCGCTGGGGCCGGCCCTGGAGCCGGAAACATGGCTGCGGGAGCCTGCACTGGGGCAGGAACCATGGCTGCTGGGGCCCGTACTGGGACTGGAACCATGGCTGCTGGGGCCCGTACCGGGACTGGAACCATGGCTGCTGGGGCCCGTACTGGAACTGGAACCATGGCTGCTGGGGCCCGTACTGGGACTGGAACCATGGCTGCTGGGGCCCGTGCTCCTTGTCTGGCCTTGCGACGACTCTTCTTAGCAGCCGCCTGAATACTCCGTGGGCCTCCATAAGCCTGATGACTTCCAGCACATGACTCCAGAACAGGAGCAGGAACTGGGGAAGAAGCAGAGGTTGACTCCAGACGGAACACGCCGAGACGTATGGTGTCAGGTTGGGAATTGGGAGGTAGGGGACTAGCATGCCTGGAGCTAGCAGGCCGGGAAAAAGGTTTGACCTCAACGCTGCCCAAAAAGTCCTCCACCCACTCGGGGAGCAACTCCCTCAACCAGGGCCTTGAGGTTACCTCCTGGCGTGCCGCAGAAATAACTGACTGCCTCTCTTCCGTACTGGAGGCATATCGAAAGTCATTCCTTAAGCATGTTAACTTGTACTTTACAGCGTACAAGCTGTCTGCTGGGTCCATTCCTGGTTGGGTCATTCTGTCACGGATGAGTGAAGGAAGCAGGACCCAAATGCAGATAACTCTTGAGAAACCCTTTATTTCAAGGATACAGATAAATACCGAACAGAACACTCTCCGGTGAACTCCGTCACCAACAAACAATGACCCAACACTGAACACAGACAGAGACAAGACTAAATACAAGAAGGGGTAATCATGACAACGAGAAACAGCCGGGCAGGGGAGGAGAAACACAAGGACAACAGGTGAACACAATCGGGTAATCAGGGAGGGAAACAGACAGAAAGCAGACAGGCAGGAAACGGGGGTGAACACTTAACACAATAAGACAGGAAACCCAAAGACAAGAACAACACCAACACAGACAAAACTACAAACATAAAATGTGAATTGTGACAGTTACGCCTCTTTTGCAATCTTTAACATGAGCCAATCGATGATCACCAGAGTCTTTATCAGTTGAATGACTAACACAAATGTCAACTTTGAAGCATGAGCTTGTCTACACTATTTTGAAGGGGAATTTTGTGTGTGCAGTTTTTTATCTAAACTGATCATTTTATTTCTGGCAAAAATATGAATGATACAAATAAATGCACTACTGTGGTGAATTTCAACCTATATCTTTTAAGTTAAATGCAGTCATGAAAGGCCCACAAATTCATACAAATGTCCTTAAAATAACTGAAAAACTCTTCTTTACATATACTCCACTGTTAGTGAACAGCTTTTTTTGTTGTTGTAAAAACACAATATATAGTGCCATTCAAACATTGTAAGAAACCAAGTGACCCAGTTTCTCAGTGTGGAACAACCATCTGCTGCTTCAACCATGCCTGTATTGACTCAGTTAAAGAGACACAATGAGCTGCTTCGGCTTCTGAAAGTAACGCTGGTTGAGCTAAAAGCACCTTTGCAGCAGAAACACAAATATGTGAGGGGCATGATATTTTTGGTTATACAGTAGAGAGAAAGTAAACAAAATGTCTCCCAGTAAATTGGCTTACATCTCAGAACACTCTGTTGTCTTAACATAACTAAACATGCTGCAGTGCTCTTCTTTATGCCATTTTGCAACTTCAATCCAATCCAACTTTATTTATAAAGCACTTTAAAACCTCCAGACCAAAGTGCTGTACAGAGAGATACATACAATATAAAATCCCACAGCTCAGCTCACAAAACATAAAAATAAGTATAAAATCATATAAAAGGTACCAACACAAAACAAACCAGAATAAACGTAACAATTACAAAATAAAAATAAAAACAGCCATATAGTAAAAACAATAGACCACTGAAAGCAAATAAAAGCAACAATCTGCTTGCTTTCGAATGCTAAAGAGAAGAGGTGGGTTTTAAGACAGGATTTAAAAACAGACAGTGTGGGAGCGTCTGATTTGCAAGGGCAGGTCGTTCCACAGCTTAGGGGCGGCAGCAGAGAAAGCACGGTCCCCTCTGACTAAACTTGATGTTTAATGTAGGATTGTTCTCAACTGCTTAATTAATTAAATCATGGGGATAGATATATTGGTTTGGTGTTCATGATGAACCATAACACTTCCCAATGAATAGTATTCTTCCACCTAATGTTAAAACAAAGAATGTGTCTATTTATTTTTAAAGCCCTCATTCTGAATCTCAACTAAATGCATGCTGTTTCAAATGTGATTGCAATTATGCATTAAGGTGCATCTTTGCATGAATCAGTAAGAGGCAATTAAAAAGCTCCTTGGTTCCCCTCCCCTTGTTTTCTTTCCTGCTCATGTTCTGCTAATAGCTTGGATCATGGATAAGCCTTACCTCAAATGGCTCTTAATCCAGTGGGCCTGCGTTTGGTTACCTGAGGGAAATACTATCCAGGCTCTCTGCTGTCCCCACTGCAAGCTTCCAGATTAGTCCAATATATATTAATCCCCCCATTTATCTTTGTCAACTAAGAGCCAGAAATAATTTGAGAGTGAGTAAATAAAAGCGAGCGCAATAAGAAAGGCATGCTTCAGACACAAGGCAGGTGCTTGCCAGCTCATACAGGTTGTCGCCGGGATTGGCTCTCTAATGAGCCTCTCCGTACGGTAAATACGCCTCTGCTCATTTTGCTCATCAACATTTCATGGGTTAGGTGATTATCCTTTTCAAGCAAACAAGGGATGTTTCAGAGTTTCTAAAATGGAAAAACAGTCATCAAAAACACATGACTCCACGGAGCCTGAGTGTTTACTTATGAAATGGAGATTATTTGAGAAAAGTGAGGCTGCTCTTGAGGAAAATAGAGGCGAGAGGTTGAACATTGCACTGGAAATCGACATCACACCTTTTTATTAGCTGAACCTTTATATTGCCTGGACAATCTTGTGATGTGCTCGTACACACTGAGCCGCCAAACCCTGTAGGAAACATCCAAGGTTTGACATTTATTGTTAGGTGGGAGACTAATAAATACGATAGCAGAGTATATCACAGTTGGAATGTGTGTGATGTTTTGCCAAGAGATCCACATATGATTTCAGCACGATTTCAGGAGGTTATTAGCTTCAACCTTTATTTTTAAAAGGTGCCGTAAACTTCAGAAATAGGAGGTACAGTCATCAGGGTATTTCTTTACAGGAGAGTTTTTGGGGACGACTCAGCAGGAATGAAAGTCTCTCGGAGTGTACCGCAGGGATGTCCTTCTGCCCTGCTCGTGGAACTCATTACAAGTGGTATGCCTCTGCAACTCACCCACTGAGACGCTGGCCCAGTGCCACGGTTTCCTGACATGGTGCAGATACACCATCAAAGGTAGGGATACCCGTGTAAAAGACCTCATGAGGACCAAATATGCTACTGCTTTCAGCATTTCATTGGCTTCAGGATTTCAAGGGACCTTTGTTGGAAAACTGGAAATGATTTCTTCCCCGACTGATGTTTCTTATTGGTTTATGTGGATGTAAATGATTTCTTCCCCGACTGATGTTTCTTATTGGTTTATGTGGATGTAAATGATTTCTTCCCCGACTGATGTTTCTTATTGGTTTATGGATGTGATTGATTTGCAAAGCAGAACATAACAATGTGACTGTGTTACAGATGTTCAGCACTCATGTACATTTCCACAGACAAGAAGCTATTTTCCAATCATTTAGATTACCTGTGATTCGGATCAGCTCCAATGATTATTGGGTTCTTCCTTGGCCCATGCTACATCCTTATATCCAAGTCCATTACAACTCAAAGATATGCATTTAAAGAAAATAGAACAACTTTTACCTATTTTTCCAGGGAATAAAACTTCTACTGTAATTTATTTTCAGGTTGCACGTGTCCCAAAAGGAATCTTATTTATTTTTTGATCCACGATTTAAAAAGCTACCATCTGCCGTGTGCAACACTCATGAGGAATATTTACCCAAAGAAAATGTAGCGGTGAAAAAGTCATGTCTGCGTGTCAGTCTGACCCTTGGTCAGCTCCTGGATGAGAAAAGCCCCTCAGTGTTGTTGAGTGATGGGGGTTACAGAGGAGCTGGGCCAGATGGTCATCTCTCTGCAGCCTGTGACATCCTCTCCTACTTTCCATTGCCCCATGTTCACCACATCAGAGTGCTGCTGCTGCTGACAACCAAACATGTAGCTTCTCTAAAAGAGCATGTGGTCAAAAGAACCATCACAGCATGTTAATGAATATTTATTCATCCATGTTATCATTTCAAGGAGTCAGAAAATGTAACTTTATAATAACCTGCAATAAAATAACTAATTATTTACCCGTATATTTAGAATTTAAATAATGGCAAATAGTTTCACAATATCTCCCATATGTTTTGTGCTTTGCTAGCTATTTGACTGCTCTTATATCCAGACTTAGTCATTAAGGGGTATAAATACCATATCATATTTGAATTTTTCCTCCACATTTAACAAAACTCTTGTAATACAAGAAAACAGGCTCTTGACATTAATTGATCGTCAACATAATCATTAACATTCCTCTCTTTGGCGGAGATTAAGGGCATTGTGTCACTCCGACTAACAATAACTGTCAGGTTCATCAGGAAGTCAAATATTCAGTGTGAGGGGTGAAAGGAGCGCTGTGCATTTGACCAGCTGAAGGGGGGGGGTTCACCCTGCCAACAGATTTAAGTGGTCGCTGAAGACCCTCTGACGTGATCTGTGTATTTCATATGAAAGCAGTATTTCCATAATCCTACATCTCTCTGTTAACCACTTGTCTAAATAGTCATAAATCAGCGCTGAATTCCTGCTTTTATTTGGAAGGCAACGCTTCCAAAGCTGCTGTAGGAAAAGCTACCGCGAGACTGGGAAAAGGTTCACTACATTATCTCCTTCCCAACAAAGATTGGAACTATATGAACAACACATGAGAATGTCAGTGAAAGATTACAATGATTACAGTAAATCATTGCCTTGTTAAACATAAGCCAATCTCTTTTGAATACTAGAAACCCTTGCACAAAGACAGCAGTTTCTCACCTTCCAGTTCTACAGTAACTGTTAATGTCCTCGGGGAGAGGAAATCACCACCAGTTATAAGAGAGGACTTACTGAGTGATCCATTTTCCCTCCCACAGATGAGAAAGTTAATAGGTTATGTCCTCACCCTCAGCTGGGATTGCCATTTCCTTTTCCTTTGACCTGTACATCAGATGGGAGACTTACAGAAGAACAAACATGAATGCTGGGAACCTGAGGGCTTGGTCTGGGGCTGAAAGGGCTCTCGGTCTGGGGCTGCCTGCTCAACTCTGCCTGCCAGTCTACTGTATATGAGGGAGGATTGGAAAAGTCATCAGCAGGCCTCAGGCCAGGGCCCCGCTTGAACACGGGTGGCCACCAACACAGAGTCTCCGAACAAATGGCTTTACATGATGTGATCACTATCTGATGCGCTGCGAGGCAGGGCGAACGCAACATAAATGGCACTTTCCTGTTGAAAGAGAAATCATGGATGATGTAACTGCGCTGTGTTCGAGGGTGGCCAGAGAAAACAGAGATAAACAGGGCTCTGTTTGTCTGCTACCCAGGCAGGCAGCCTCAGCCTGGGTAGCCTTTCCGTATTCAGAAAGTCAGTCATAAAACTTTTTGGGTGAGGTGAAAGACAGAGGTGGCTTTGCGGCTTTCTTCATGCTGACTTAGCAGAGGTCAGGCATTGTGCTGTAAGTTGACGTCTGTAAGAAATACTATGGAACACATCCACTACGCATTATGCTATATCACCATTTGGAACTAAACAGAACAATTACCATCCTAATTTATGCATTTGGACCATTTCCCATAGGGATGACTCATGCCAGGGAAATACAGAGCAGCTTGAATATGACTGCAATAAATATAATGTTTAGAGCTGGCTCCAGTTCAGTTCCCTTGAATATGACCCTTGCTACAAGATTGACACGATTCCCTAAAATAAGCCAAAAGTGGACTTGGCTTTGTGCAACAAAGGTTTAGATCGTATGATTTGTAGGAAGGGGTTGCCACAACTTGCGCCCAACATGGCCAATATGGTGTGGTGCAGCATATTTAACCGCTGATGTATACCATTTCCATATGGCACAGTAATATGGAGTAAACAGACAGACCACTTGAGGGCGCAACAGCCACAGCACTGATCACATCTGCTCCAGCAGACATGCCTGCAGTGCACACTGGCTTGTGTTACATGACATATTCCTCAGTTCGAGGTCCACCATGGGACATTATTAAATATGCAAGGTTCTGTGAAGGAAAACTCACTGGATGGAGATGAAGGATCATCATTTTCTTTTTTTCTTAGAACAATACTGCTTTACTTATGAAATAAGAATACACTGTCATGTGTACTTTTTACTCGTCTGGGAAGTATCCATTTATTTCACCTGCCACATGTTGCACCCCCCCCCCCCCCCTTCTCCGGCTGGAAGCCTCCTATAAAGACATGGCTCTCTGCCTGCTCTTTGTGGTTCACGTCCCTGACCGTTGGTCCTCAGGTCAGACCGCCAGTCCCTCAGGAGGAAGGTCTTCACCTTTCTTCCTTTAAAACAACAGCGGTGGCCGGGTCAGAGCTCTGTTTTTTAACTGACACTTCCTCAAGATGGCTACCAGCGGGAACAGCTGCAGGTAGAGGAATAACCACAGCTGGTGCAGAAACATTACCACTGGGATGTGAATGCTCCAAAATGATTTGTAAAATAATAATTTTCTCTTGTATATGGTCAATAAAAAAAGATTAATGAGAGGACTTCACAACTCAAATTCAAGTTGTATGGTATGCTAAGTTGCAAGTTGGTTTTACTATAAAATGGCCATTTGTATTTTTAGGTACCAGTGTTACCGGACCAGTATTTCACTCTGTGTCTGTCCGTCTCACACACACACACACACACACACACACACACACACACACACACACACACACACACACACACACACACACACACACACACACACACACACACACACACACACACACACACACACACACACACACACACACACACACACACACACACACACACACACACACACACACACACACACACACACACACACACACACACACACACACACACACACACACACACACACACACACACACACACACACACACACACACACACACACACACACACACACACACACACACACACACACACACACACACACACACACACACACACACACACACACACACACACACACACACACACAGATGCAGACGTAGACAAATATGTTCACCGTCACTCTTATTTTTGGAGGCGCATTGAGGTCTTTTGCCAAATACAGCTTTATACTGTAATGCCCGGCCTCCATTCCAAATGGCTCTATAACAGTTTAGGAACCTCCAGAGCCCACAAAGACCAAAAAGAAACAGAGGAAAAAGTGTAATTGGCAGCCAACCACACATATTCACTGAGCTCATCCCACCAGGCAGCAGTAAATCATTATGAAAGCAAAACACATTGTGGTTGATGCTATCATCTAAGACCAATAAAGCGCACATTTGTAGGAACAGCCTTCTCACATATAGCTGTCATTAACCGTCATGTCAGAAGACCTTTCCCCGTGTGGATCCCAGTGTTGCAGAAATAGGACAAAGGTGCAACAAGGCTGGAACAATTCTCATGTAAAAGGCAGACAAATGAAACTCTTGGCACCAGATTCACCCTTAGAGCCGATTGAAAGGGATTGGCCTGAGGGACATTTACACTCCATTCCCACAAGAAACACGCACGGAGATGATAAATTGGCCGCTAACAAATTGTGAGCTGCACTCCTGATGGTGGTCGTAATCAGCCTTACATTTAGTCAAAATGGACAATTGCGTGTTCCTGTTGTTATAACAGAACTGTGGCCTATTTTAAGACACCAATTGGCTTGGTCGTTTCTGTGCTCCTGGGACTTTATTCCCCCTTGAAAAGTTTAACATCCAAACAGCCCAAATAAACAATAAGAGAGGATATGATTAAGTAGCTCTGGTATTTGTGACACCAGAAGTTTGTTGCTTTTAAACTCTGTATCTCACATTGTATTCAGTCTATGATTGCAGCCTTTTACGGGTTACCAATAGTTTCAATCATAACCATGTGGTGCCCTCCCATGATGCCTGATGTCGTGTATTAAAGGGAAGGAAAGCGAGGGCGTCATCCTGTGACAGGAGCGTCAGTAGGCACCTCATTCCCTCTGGGCCTCACTTCGCCCTTTCGGCTCCAGAGTGGTTTGTCTCCTGCTTGAAAGACATGAGGCTTTGCCAAGTTCAGCTCGGAGACACTGACTACTATTAGCCGGCTTCCTGACCAGGGCTGGGGGAGGGCGGGGGTTCATCCTCTCTGTCTCAAACCTCTGCCCCCGTGATCTGGAGGCAAGCTGAGATAGCAGAGCCCCGCCGCTCGACCACAGTTTACTCTGCGAGCGATGGAAGGGGACGTGGCCATGCAACAGTATTTACTCCATCACTGACTTCATGTGGGTGGTCCACCTCTTTGCTGGAACACAATGACTGCACCAGACACTGCTCACTCACATACTGTCTTGCCTCATTGGAAAAGCCATAAAACACGAGTCGTCCCGGGCTCCCAGGCTGTGCATGATGTATTCTGGGTTTTCTGTTTCCTCACAGATTACCTTACATTTGCTGGTCCTCTGCCAGAACACTGAGTGAAGTTGGTCAATCTCTGTCCGAAATATTGTACGTACAAATTAATGTGATCTGACTGATTTTAATTATAGTTCATTATTAATGGGAAATATCCTAGACCTGATGTTTTGAAAAGCCCAGTGGGACATTTCGTTTCACCTGGAAGTTGCTGATGATACCTAAAACTGCCCCACAGAGTGTGTCTGATATGATTGGGATTTGGATAAGAAAAGAAAATCAGCTTTGTTGAGCACTCTGTGTACGACCTTGCTACGTGACCTGAGGCAGTGGAAATGAAGCAGACCAACTTTGTAATTTTTCTGAATTGACATCTGACCGGAGAGGAAATCTGGTCCAGTATGGCTTAAATTATTTCACTTCCATTTTCATGCCTCAACGGAGATGGGAAGCTACACTGTAAAACAAGGTCAAACAATCAAAGTGTTATGTTCAACATATCCAAATGAGTAACTGTCACTGGCATATCAGATCAGCATTAACAGTGAAACAGGGCTGTGTAAATGTTACACATTACACTGCTGATTTTGCTGTTGATGAATGCTCTAGACGATTTGGTCCAACTTCCTTCAACAAAAACCTACTTCAACATTACATTTTCACAGGCTTCTTCCTTCATTTCCACATGTGCACACACACACACACACACACACACACACACACACACACACACACACACACACACACACACACACACACACACACACACACACACACACACACACACACACACACACACACACACACACACACACACACACACACACACACACACACACACACACACACACACACACACACACACACACACACACACACACACACACACACACACACACACACACACACACACACACACACACACACACACACACACACATTCACACACAGCTGTAATGGAGATGTAACTGGAAGAGTTCTCGCGGCATATGGATGCCATTTGTAAGCTGCACTGAGAATGTGTAGGTCAGTCTAACCCTTTGGTATCTCTCTATCCATCTGTTTTCACATTACTTGCAAATTATAGTGTCCTCCAGACCCAAATGAACATAAATCAGGCCGGTGAAAGTGCAGAAGTTTTCCCATCCGTCATAAAACAATGATTTAAAGTACGGGTTGTCAAAATACGGCACTGTGAATTCGCCCTGCTCCCCGGCAGTAGGAAGACAAAGCACCATCTCATCGGAGTAATTTATGGCCTCTCAGGGAACGCAGGGTGATTAGGGCTTAGGCCACCAACAGCCAGAAAAACAGTAGGAGCTCCAATAAGGATGGCTGGAAAACCTTAGACCAAATGTATCAAACAATTCAGCGAAATCTATTTCTGTTTGGAGAGCAGAGATATATGGCCTGTTTAGTAGACTGGTACATCTCTGGAACATTTGGTCACACTGCATTTGTGAGTTTTGGAGATTCTACATTAAATAGTCGCAGCCCAAGGCATGTGATGTATTGGTCAGCAGAGGAGCCCGGGGCCAAATCAAATATACAACGAGACGTTCTTGGATTTTCAACAACATATTCGTGTAAATGATGTCACCGCTTCTCTATACAATTGTTTCCTTTAAAAGGTGGAGTTTTAGGGTGAAAGCAGCTGTGTTCAACAGTGGCTGTGGGCATTTGGCATCCACAAACAAATGAACTAGTTAAAAAAAATGCTGGTCTTAACCGCCTTTACCTTAAATGGCCTTTAAAAAGTGAAAGGCAGGGTTGGTAAGTAAAACTGCACAGTGGGACACGGCTTCCTGTAAGGTCAGTTTATATATTATGATTAGCTCAGTACCAGAGGAAATGCAGGGGAAAGGCGCTTGGACTAACAACAGGGTACTGTTGAGGTGAGGTTGGGTGGCTCCCAATTAATACTTTTGCTTATTGACACTTTCATGTGTCTCTAAATAAATGCAGCTTTCCGGTGAACCACGAAATTGGTGCAATAAAATGAGCTTATGCTGCTAAGGGGTGGCCACATATCAATCTGTTTTGTTCTGATTTAAGCTTTATATAGAAAGGCTTGTCTTACAGGCCTGAGATGACTTTCTAATTTCTCCAAAAGCCTATTTAGAAATTAGTGTTTGCAAAGATAATGTATTAAACTAAAGACTTTTGTTTACAGAGGTGTGTTTAAGATATATCAGATAAACTCGTCTTCACCTGTTTCTCTCTCAACATGGGGGGCAGGTATTGCTTTTGCATCTATTTTTACAACTGCTCCTGTTGGTCCCTGGCCAGTCATTGGCTCTGTATAGAAGCAGTCATACCCCCGGCCCCCCACACACAGTGTACAAAGTTCAGAGCTTCTGCTCACTGGACCACAGGTGTTTTACTAGTACAGCCGCATTCTAAAGTCAAACTGCTCTCACTGTATCATTCATAACACTTGAATACATGCTGCTTATTGGCCTTATTTCCATCTCTTACTCGTCATCTCTAATGTGAGATTAATAATTGAGTCTGTTGGTTCTTGTAGTACACTAAAGCTTGGCATAAATATGCTGTGCGATGTAGCCTGTTTCTTAGCATTTTTCAGTAGCATGACATATTTGTCGAACCGAACATCACCATCATTGTGGGTTGTTTGCCGTGCAGTGTACATTTGGGAGTGAGGGCAAATCGTATACCAATTACTCGTAGTAAAAAGACTGATGAATTTCTGTGTTACGTAACATTTTGGTGGATTGTTTTGACAATTAAAGAATCCATTCTCTCAGTTTGCACTATTCTCCAATTGTTAAAGATGTACAATAATAACAGTAACATGTAGCTTGCTCTAGAAAACAATATATTAAACTGGACATGCCAAACTGTCCACATCTTCCTAGCCAATTGCGAGCACATACATGAGTCATTTTTTTATATTTAGACATTTAAGCACATATTATTATTATTAGCAAAATTGTGAACCTAACTAGCATGATGTTAGGGATCGGCTAGCAAACAAGTGCCTCCTGCCATGGAGATTTCAAACAAATATGTATTGACAATAATCAAAAGCCAGAATGGTTTTACTCGTAGTGTTAGCATTCAGGTTGTTGCCTGTACATTGGACCATAGAGTTTGATTACATAAATCATGTGCTTTGGGTTTTAATCACAGTCCATTTACTCACTCGTTAATAGTTGGAATTAAACAACAACACATCTGAATTTGTACAGTTTTTACCAACCTTAATGTGCATTTCTTGCGAACTCCCACTACAGTAGATATTATCCATAATTTGTATTCTCAGCAGGGGCCTGATGCACATTAAGTCATTCTCCTCAAGCTTATTTGAGTTAATTGCACGGCTGCCTGGTAATCTCCCGAACCACCCAAGCATCAGCTCCCTGGAGGATGTTCTGCATGTCCGCTGACCAATCAGCAGAAGAGTTCTGCATCGCCGCTGGCGGTCCACCCTCGGATCCAAAGGCTATTCTGGCCAAGTTGCTTATTTCTCAGGAGAACTGCAATGCCCTCGCTGGGACTCTAAAACATCTGAAGTGGAGTGAAGTTCAGGGGCCTTAGCAGCCACGGCCACACAGGCCCTGCTATCTGTTTAAACAGCAGGTAGTCCCCAACTCTCCTCTGTTTGTGTCTATGGCTTCCTCCAACAGTTGGGGGGGATTTTCCCATACACTCCATCGTTCCGAAAGTGCCTAGAAATATGTCTGTTTTCCCGGATGGAGCTTGATGGAAACAAAAACACACATTACGATATGTACCAGAATATTATCATTTATTCTTTAAACCAGAGACAGTGATTCAACTGATGTCAATAAGCCATAATCACACATAGCAGAAATGGGTGAACAATCGTTTGTCCTATATTAAGAACTTTAATTTAAAATAAATGATAGTACATTTCTTGAAAAAATATAGCACAAGAATTAGAGAAATGGAGCAAGCCAGAAAAAAGAAAATAAATGTCCAACATGTCTGGGAGTGAATGTGTACACTGTGTCTATTGATGCTGTCTGCGCTGTCCAACAGGTCTTGCTCCATCAAGGTGGCCTCAGCTGGGGTTCTATTGCATCCCACGTCAACACCACTGACAGCAAAAAGCACTTAGGGACCAACAGATCACTTTACCATTCCTCCAGCAGGAAGGGAAGCCTCATGGTGGGCGGTGGGAGGTTGGGAAAGGGGAAAATATACTGCTGGGCTACACACTGACAGGCACTGGCCAGTAGGTGGGAGTATTGATACTGGTTATGTAGTAACCTGGAATAGGAATGAAAATGTTCAAAAAAGATTGTGACTTAGCTAGAAATGTATAGTCATGGATCTGACTGTTTTATAATTCTATACCATTGAAAATGCAATGAAGTTTCTACTATAAAAATAGTGGATAATGCTTTTATGGAGATGCATGTTCAGAACCGCCATCTCTTTTCGTACGTTCACTTATTTATGTATTTGTGTCCTCCCACCATGTTCACTTCTTTCAAGTTAATAACTTAATTGCCCACATTATGGGTTGTTCTGGGGTACTACCGGAAGACATTATTTCATTGCAATGCTCCATTTGCAACTAGGTAAATATGAAAACACCAATTATAATATTTCCGGACATGTTTGTGTCTGTGGTACAGTTCTGGTAGAATGGGGGTTTCATAGGACAACTGGAATGGGTTAGAATATTAGCATTACAAATACAATTAAATGTACTTCTTTAGGCCTCCATACAAGTCTCCTTCTCTTCTACAAAACATTAAAAATGAGCAATTGTACTGACATTTAAGCCACCTAAACTGATTATTAAATCAAAAATAAAATGTAATGAAACCTATGATATGTTTTCAGCATAAGACCACACATTACGTTCTAAATATACAATCTATCTGGGAGGGGACAGGTAATCTAAATCAACCTAATAATTTAAACCTGTTTTAGCCCTTACGGCAACACAGAAACAAGATCCTATTTGTGTTTTTGCTTTCAACAAGTGGGGTCACCCTCAGTGGATCTCACCAAGCTGTATAATTCAGCCGAGAGCTGCCCAAAGTCTGCGGCCCACCCTGTCTTATGTGGGTTACCAAGAGAAAGCACACAGCACATGCATAAGGAAATGCATTTAAATAGATGCACACCAATATTCTGTCTTACAAAAAACACACATATTAAAAATGTAAAATATAAAGCTTATTTGAACATCGCTTTAATATCAGTGCACTCAATCAACTCAATTTTCTTTTTAATAGAGGGCATTTTGTGTTAAATAATTCTTATTTGAGACTAGGATTCAACTAATAAAAAATACACTGAAGATACATTTAGAAAAGTACAAAAAAAAAGTTTTATTGTAGGAAAAAAATCTGACTGGTGCACAAATGGAAAGTATTAGTGTGAAAGTGTGTGTATTTGGCAGCATTAATATATACACTATGGATTTATGCCTTGTGCCTGGCAATGGACGCTGTTGGCCTTCCACTGGTGAAGTTATGCAGCCAGGTGAGGCCAGGCGCCAGCATTAGTGACAGTCTCACCTCCACTAAGTCTGACTCTGAAGATGTCTTTTAACGTGGGCAAATGGGTCCATTCACGGCCAGCCGAGCGTTGCAATGAGACACATTAGCTGTTGCGCCATTGTTTTTCAAAAGGCAGCTCCGAACTTGCTTTGATGGCCGGGAAGCTGGCCTCCGTTTCACTTTGTCATCCAGACGAGTCTGTCCTTATTCTGATGTGATGAGTCTCACAACCTCACGGTTATTAAAAAGTGAAACAAATTTTATTTTTGAAACGTTAAAAAAATAGTAGTTTCATGCAAAAAATTTAAAAATATGTATTATCACTTTGTAAGGAGGTTACAATTATATTTGATATACATGTTTTGGTATCCTAACAGTAAATTGAAGTTGTGTTCTAACTATATTGGTTGTATATGTTCACTGCATTTTCCTATGCCTCATGAAACCCTTTGAGCCATAATTAATACTCCAAAGGGGATGTCGGCCATCTCTCATGTCCTCCGTCACTCATTCACAGCGAGCCATTTGTAAGTCACACTTTGGCTTTGAAGGGAGTCGGGCACTCACCAGAAAAGGAATTCCCTTCTGAGGGCAAAATGCTCTGGAAGAGACCTATGATTATATCTATATTAATGGCTCTGTAAGTCTAGAAAGATGTTTTGTCTGCTAGATCTCACAAATAGAGTTTTTTTTCCTCAAAAATAAGAGGGTGCATCTTTAACTGATTAGGGTGCAGAAATATCAGGTTCTTTCTGTAAGCTTGTGCTTTGCCTTTGGTCTTGTTGTGCAGACCCTGATGCCAGATGCAATACATTATTAGACTAAATCAGAACAGAATGCCAGCTTTACATCAGGACGGTGATCCATGTCAAGAAAAAAAGAAACCTTATGTTTGAAGCAAAGCAAGGACCTAGTGTCAGGGTCTATCCCAGCTAAATCCAAGGCTATTATTTACTATTTCACTTCGCACAAGGATTTGGGCGGTTCCTGAAAGAGTATTGTATGATAGAGCTTTGTGGAGACTAAAATGATTTAGTATGTTTTATACTCAGCAAAAAATATAAATTGGCCAAGCACTATACAAAAATAAATGGTTAATAAATCACACAGTTTAATTTTTGGCAGTTTATTTTTTCCAAAATACATAAAATACAAGATATATTATTTACCAAATGCTATGCTATAGGGGAAACAGATGCAATACAAATGTTGTGCACGAAATAGTAAAATAAGCGATGCAGCATTTAAAAAATAACAGCAATATCACATTTCAGCCTTGACAACTTCTGTATGGAACCCAATAACTGACTTAATAACCCAAAACAAACCCAACTCATAACGTACAAAGTTAGAATCTGTGTTTTTCTCATTAATTTCCCCCCGCAAGGCCACAAAATATCCAAGCTTCAATAGCCAGCGTGGTCACATGGGTTTTGTTGGTCTTATCTAGAGTGCTGTGTCATCTTCAATATGTCTGCAGACCGTTTACTGCTGCTCTGCTTCTAGCTGCAGCAGCACAGAGAGGGACCAACGGGAGATCCCCATGTCTGCTCTCTTTAAAGATCTATTTAAAATCTCTGCTCATTTTCATTTGACTATTTTCCTTTGTAGAATCCCATAAGACTGAAAAGCAAAAACTGAAGAAAGAACCTCCAATAGAAAGTACCGATATATAACGTTGTTTAGGTCGTTGCTTTTCTATACATTTATTATTAAGGGCGGTTGTAGTGAGTTAAGAACAAAGGTCAGACTTGATTCAAGGATGTTCATTTTAGAAGTATTTAAAGAAGTAGCAGTAGTGACATCCTCCAGGTTTTATTGAAATAACACCAGATTGAAATATTAATACTTTAAATTCATTTTTAATGCTTTGTTTTAAAATGGTGGTATGTTCACAAATAAAGTGGCCCACCACCACTGATTTCTATATTTGATTTTTTAATGTTAAAAAAGGCCTTTATTTATGTAAAGAATAAAATAGAATTCAGACGGCAGGTGACAATTTAAAACATGTCATAAAGTTGCAACATATTATTTAATTGAATGACTCCATTGCTATTAAATATTCTCCAGACAAATCAACTTAATATTTGGCTTTGTACCGCAGTTGCTAAGTCATTGTTAATATTAAGAAACATAGAGCTGAGATCTAGTACATCCTGTTTTGTGACTAAGACAAATACTATTGTACCTTTTTATGAAACAATCCGTTCACATCAAGCAGGCTGAATAAAAGCATACAGTAGCGCTGACACGTTGGCTCCTCACGGTTCACTGACAAGGCAACACCCCGTAGCTCTTATTTGGAACAACGAGTGACTAAATAGCAGGCCTACACAAACAAAACGCAAACTGTTGAACAACTTTCACAAGTGTCATCTTAGTAAGCAATATCCGTGTACACAGAGCACGGCGGCACTGTGCTTCCTGGTCCTGGATGTACCCATGAGCCCCATGGGAGCTGTCAGAGGTCAGCGGGGACTGGGCAGGGGATATATGAACAAGATTTCCAATAAAACAAGGAAACTCTGACCAGCAGGCAAGCTGAAAATCAGAACCAGGTGGGCTGCCCATGTTCGAAACTATCAAATGAACACCAGATCATGATGCACAGAGAGTGTATATGCTTTTCTTCCTTTTCATGAGCCACTAATAGACACAAGTGGTCGGTTGCGTTCAGCAAACACTGTTAGCATGGGAGAAGGATATGTGAAAGTGGAGCAGAGCCAAGTAGAACAAGTTTTTACTGTAAAGAGTCCTGTGTCAGTCAAAGCTCAGATGTGAAAATGCTCGCAGTATGTCAGCTACACCACACCATTACTCTCTCTTATACCGTCGTATATCATGCTGAGCCTTTGGCCTCAAAACATTTCTTTGCATTTTAAGATGTTTTGATATCGCTTCTCTCAATCAGGAAAAATGTGATTTGAATAAGGTGAGGTGAACTGTTTAAGTGATCATGCATTTGCCATGAAATATGTCCTCATTAAGGATAAAAGATTAGGTTACCTTTCTGCAACAAAAGCGGTAAACTGAGTCAGGAAAACAGTCGGCTCCGAAATGTTTTCTTGCCAGGACTGTAATGCAATTTTCTGCACTGAAGAAAGCCTTATTCAGGGAAGGAGCCTGAAGACATGCACACACAGAAACACTTTGCTCGGGGGTCAGGAAGGAAGTACCTTGCCACCGAAAAGTGAGTTAGGAATAATGGAAAATATAAAAACAATCAAAGGAGATCTATTCTGTGTAAGTGTGGCAGGAAACTGTTAGACATTAGTACACTGTTTTGCCCAGGATTATTTCTTTTGAACAGACATTAGGGGAAAGTTAAAGTACCACAGATGTCATGTAATGACACTTTAAATCTCACTCTAAAAGACTCAATGTGAGGCTGGGTGAGTCAGCTCAGTAGTGAATGTGTCTATCGCATAGGTGCTGACAGCTTCTACTAGGATTGCCAGGTTGAACATAGTTCACTGTTGAAGGAGAGACACTCAGTTTCCCAATGATTGGCTGTTAGTCAAATCAACTTATGCATGCAAAGATTATATCTTCATGTGTCTCTGCGAGATTATTCTCTGCTGTACAAACTATCTGTGTTTTTTACAGCTTCAATAGTAGTACTTTAACAACATACGTTTATTTGTAAAGGTTTATTAAATGCTGTACACACATACATAACTATCAGTGCTGAAACAGTTGTGCAACTCATTCATAAACAACAAATGTAGAGCCTTTTTGATGATTGATTGGTTGATGAAGGATGAATCAGCTGATAATATCATTTTCCTACCATCAACATATCCAAACAAAGTATTGTCTGTGTAGTCAATTCTTATTCTTACCTACTGTTGCTGTTAATACTAAAACACACCAAATGTGTGTTAAGCCAGAGCTGAACATTTGTACTTTTACAAAAGTGAAACCTATAGGCCTTTATTGTGAAATGTTTGCAATGATTTACCTCTTTGCTAAGAACCAACACTGAACAACTGATTTCACATAACTGTATTAGGTTAGTTGAAAGCAATACTATTAAGTTCAGATCATAAATATTAGGTTAGACTTAATATCATTGCTTTCAACTAACCTAATACAGTTATGTAACATGTATTGACATAGTACATTTAATTAAAGTCAACTTTTCAGTTCTTTCAGTTAAGTATTACTGTAACATTATAATATATTTATCATATTTATATCAAACAGCACTCCCCAAATGTCATCCTAAAATGTAAATGTTTTGTATATGAGGTTCAAAACTAGAGTAGCATCTTCAGAAAACAGAAAATACACCAATACAATTACGAAAGACAATACAAAACGCTCTTTGAGGCACCCATAAACATTAGATTTTTTACGAGAGCCTTATTTGGATACTTAACCCTGATGTTTTTGAGTGCTACAATTTTACAATAATTGGTCATTCAGTTAAAGCCCAATCATATGTGCAATACAATTAAATATCATTGGCTTATGGCAGTGATTTTTGTTGTTCCAAATGTGTCAATAACTGATTCTCATGTTAACTTTACACAGTTATAATGTAACAATCAACATTTTAAACTTTCTTTATTGGTTTTCTATAAATTATTAATATATGTTATGACACAGATTGTATGACAGATTTCTTCATTGGACTATTTAAAACTCCTCCATATGTTTTCCACTGTACACCATTCAACTATTTTACATCAGCAAGTTGTACTAATGTTATTTTTAGAAATGGTGTGTCACTTTCTTTGACTTGGATAACAGCCTCAGTAAATATTACATTAATTACTTACACTATTTATCCATTGCTGGAAATCACCTATGGTAACTTTGTGTGCACTTCTTTGCAGGAACAAGTTTGTATATTGAATTGCGTTCCTGACAGGATGTAGGAGTTCTGCCCTAAAGCGAGTCGGGGAAAAAAAACGAGCAATCAGATTAGGACGTAGTGACTTCATCATCAAAACAGTTTTTCATGGCTATCAGCGCGCTGGGCGACACAAAGCGTTGAGTCGAGGACATGAAAGGCCTGTGACAGCATTTTCTCATTTGAAGTAACTTAAGCTAAACTTTCACCTCTCACTTGGCCTACAAAAATACCTGTTGTGAGAAGTCTGCCATGGTCTGTTTGTGGTTAAGTCGGCCATGGGTACCCCTGAGGCGATTTCATGTATTTCCTTCACACTTCTGCCAAAGCTCGTAATATGGGACAGACTATACCCCCAAAGAAGCACTGCGAGGAAATGTACAACTTCCCCAAATGTAGACATAAAGTGTGTGTTGGTGTACACATCACTGCCATTGTTATATCATAAAGAGTATAACACTTTTTACTCTGTTGAAGACACCGCAAGATCATTCGTTTTTCTCTTTCCGTTATTAAAGGTGCCCTTATCTGCTCATTTTCAAGGTTTATATTTATATGTTGCGCCTCTGTTGTGACGTGTTTACATGCTTTAAAGTTCAAAAAGCTCTTTATTTTTCTACTGCCTGTGCTGCAGCACCTCTTTTCACCCTCTGTCTTAAACCAGAGCCCAGTCTGCTCTGATTGGTTTGCTGGCAGGATCTGTTTTTGATTGGTCAACCACTTAGTGATGTCCCGCCTCTTAGCATATCACATACAATGTTTTGGAGCGCTAGCCAATAGAAGTGCATGTGTTGATGTCACTATGTTATTGAAGTAAACAAGGGAGTCAAATGGAATCGTTTCAGGCAGGGGGGAGAGTAGTGAGAGAAAGTCCCTCTGGAGGGAACGTTGGGATTTTAGCATTTGAAGACCATTTACACAAACACCTATAACACACTACATGGTGAGAACCCCCAACATCACAATAGGGGCCCTTTAAAGGTTGTATGTGCTCCAGTTCTTTTCCTTTTTGCATTATGTTGCAGTTATACAATACAACATGTCAAATGTCTGCCTTTTTGGTCTCTAAACACTGTTTTTTTATTATTTGTAATGAGATTTGAAGGATAATTTCAAATAACTATCTGTGTCCCTGTTTTAGATTTGTTACTCTTTCTTTCATATCTGTCCATTCAAACCTGATGTTCTGTGATTTAAGCCACTGCCATTTCTGTAGCTTTTGATATGGCATTCGTTAAAATAAACACATCTTTTAAATAACTGGAGCAATATCGTAATTATATTAAACCTCTGCAAGCCACATGTTGGTACTGAAGTAAACTATGCAAGTAACTGGGTAGTTTATGTAAACACGGTGAAAATGGCTGCTTAGCCCAGTAGCAGCAGCAAATCCCTAAGTACTGGAGCCTATGATTAGACCCACTCAACCTCTGGAATAATAAACTTGGACTTCTGGTTGCCCTCAATCGGACATTTAATCAAATGTTTCCCCAGATTGGAGTTGGTTCAAAAGCTTCTAACGGTCCTTTAATGCCCTTTAAGTGTTCATGTTGAGCAGCTGTGCATCATGTGCTAAAGCCAGTGCTGAACATAGTTTAAGATAGAGGATGGATAAAGCAACTTGTGGGAATTCAGAAGATGTTAGGTTACTTTTACTGTGTCAGTTCAACATTAAAACTGTTTACATGTCAGTAGCCACGTGAACTCCAAAAGTACTAAATAATAGCACCATTAATAGCATTTTGAAGTTTTATATTTTCACATTTTCTCTTGAGAGGCAAAGCCAGAAAGTCCCAGAAAGATAGAATATTCCCACCAGACCCGCACATGAAATGTCCACTCTATCATTTCCTGCAGCTGCACACCATCGTAATGATAATTAGCCCTATTGAGATGGGTCCACCTCAGCATTTTGAGCTGATGAACGATAAAGTAAAGCAGTTGCCGTGTTTGTTTGCCTCACTAATGTCTAACGACTGAAGAAATATCTGCTGTCCCAGTCTGCAGCAATCAGGGTGTATTCTGTTTGGCATGCTCGAGTGCTTCTGAAGTCCACTGGGTGAAGGGGAACTACACTGGATCTCAGCCCAGCTGGAAAACTGTCCTGTGAGCGACTCATCAGCTGTGAAATGGACGGTCGGCTATTGACACAGCAAAACTCTATGAGCACAGATGACATGACAAGACGAACTGATGTCTAATCAAATGGAAAGTTTTCAATGTTAGACTTGATCTTTCTGAGTGAAGCGATGACGTTTCCTTCCACTCGTATCATGTTTATTTACACAGCGATCAATCGGTTGCAAAAGTTGCAGTCAGCTACAAATTATGTGTGAGCACGAGTGCTTACCGCTCCGCACTCACACTCAGCTGGTTTTGATGCAGGGATGGGATCATGGGACGAGACTTGGACGGCTGTGAAAAGACTCTGGCGGTTTGCTGCAATGCTCTGTGGGTGGGAACACACACCAGTGTCCTCAGCAACCCAGAAGCAGCCCTATGGTTCTGGAATAAGCAGGCCCGGCCCCTTGGCCCGCGACGCAGTGGTCCAACGGCGCCTGTCGGCCGGGCCCAGAACACCATTTCTTCACCAGATGTATTACTAAGATTTGGTGGTACAACTACTTCAAAGTACCCCTTGATTGTTTTTGATTGTATGATTATTCAATGCTGCCGTGTTTTTCTTTTATTTCTAGGGGGAAAAGATATTATCATTCAACCACACTTATTTAATTGCAGCAATTGGAGCCACTCTAATTGGGCCTTGCCTTTCATCTGTAATGGTAATGATTATGAGATTGCGTTTGTGCTGAGCAGTCTAGTCTGATGAGTAAGAGTGGAATGATATGAGTGCTTTAGCTGCCATATCATTCGTTTTTTAAAAGTATTTTTGCCTCATACGCAGTAAACTATGCTGGAGATAATCTGATTTAATACCGCGTATTTCTGTTTTCGCAGATATCAAACAAACCCTACGTGCACTCACATTGTTCTCCATCTTGATGCTTGTAGCTGATTCCATCTTTGTAATGGTGGTCTTGAAAAAGTAAACAGTGCATGCCTGTTCGCAATGTCTGCCTGCTTTTGTCAGAGCCACGCAGACATTTAAAGAGCATCTTATCATGTTGATTTAAGCAATTAAACATGAAGTTGGCCACTGCAAGCTCCGACTGACTGTATCATCTTAATTATTATCTACAGAACCTTATCCTCAAAGCATTTTCTGTGGTCCGATGACGATGACTTATCACATTCATTACGGGGTTAAACGTCTGGCTACGTGAACAAAAAGTTAGAATTTGGGAAATGTTCAACGCAGTATAACCTAGCCTTTAATGTGTTTACAAATGCTTTCAGGTCGCACTAAGATAAACAGAGTCATTAATCCTTAAATGATACCTTCTACTCTAATCACCTCGTGTGACGAGCAGGTCTCGATTAAAGGCGTGTAAACAGACTTTGCTTTGACCCAGGAAATTGTTAGTGGGGTTTGAAAAGCTGCTTAATAGGCAGATTAACTTTTTTAAGGCATGGTTTAAAAGTTTAAATCAGTGCATTTCTAACTGAGTGATTCAGGACTTGTTTTTTAAGGTTTGTCAGAATCAATTTTAACATCAGTAACATTTTGTTCTCCTTGTTTCTGTTGGTTAAGACAACACTGTAGCTAAAGCTGTGCATTACTAATATCCACCCAATGTGACTGCAGTCGTTTTGCCCCCAAGTCAACCACATCCAGATCACGATCCAATCAAATGTGACAAAGCTTTGCAGAGAAAGATGGGCAGCGATTTGGACTCTGCCCATAGGAGCTGTTTTGACAAGGATTATCACATTCATCACCAGGTAATTTATAACAACCCCCAGCTTCTACAGACCTCATATCTCTCCTAAAGAACGGTGCTTACAAACACCAGAGAAATGCTGGTAGCTCGGTTTCTCACCTTCTGCAGAGGTAGGAGGGGGGGCAAAGGGCAAAACATTCAAACATCACGTTATCTTTGGCCCATATTGCAGGTTTACTCTTGCACAGAAGCCCGGGTCTATGAGTGTCTTGGCACACAGATCACCTGCATGGTGATGCAAAAGCTAAGGAATTCATCCACAAGTCTTCATAAATCATCTCTTTACATTTCAAATAAACTCTGCCCGTGCAGCTTTGACAGGCGGGGAATTACTTCTGGAAATTGTAAAGTTTCGCAAACCCTGATCTTGTTTGATTATTTTTCATAGCTGTCAGTTTGTTCTCAAAATACTCCTACAACCTTTCGTGTGATTGTGAAAGGTATTAGAAGGAA
Organism: Pseudochaenichthys georgianus; assembly: GCF_902827115.2. Taxonomy (NCBI): domain Eukaryota; kingdom Metazoa; phylum Chordata; class Actinopteri; order Perciformes; family Channichthyidae; genus Pseudochaenichthys; species Pseudochaenichthys georgianus. The sequence continues at coordinate 20,428,625 of NC_047524.1, forward strand.
CCTTCTGACATGCTCGTACGCAAGGTAGCATTGCTTGAAAGTGCTACTTATGATAAAGATACAATTAAAAACATACTTAAAATGTGTACAAATCTCATCATAGCGCTGTATAATTATAGTTATAAGCACTCAAAAATGATCATAAGGCTTTATAACAATAACATTGTAAATTATGTTTATAATATATTTATAAGGTCAAGTATCATAAAACTTCAAAACTGACTGACGTTTTTTGTGAGGATAATATTGCATTATATGTCATTATAAATAATAATATGGTGATAATGATAATAGGCTTATTATTATAGTACATCACTAGCTCTTTATCAATCCAAAACGTAGTTGACTAGCGAATATGAAATATTCTAAAACTAGTCCTTATATTATAATGAAATGCTTTTTAATGTGTGCAAGGTTGTGAGGGTTACTTAAAACATGTATTCCGTTAAAACTAATAGTTACCTGTAAAACATTAAACTAATCTCAGTATCCCAATATAAAATGAATGATTACTTTAGGTTACTTTTGGATTACCTCAATATCCAACAGAACAAACATAAACTCCTTAGCCAACATAAAATGTGTTATTATTTAATAGGCTAACCATACAGAATATTAGTTTAAATATGCTGTTTTAGTTTATTACTAAATGAAAAGGGAAATTATGTGTGTCTATTAAATCATGTGTACACCTATTAACCTATAATGTATTTGATCTGCTAGTAATCCCCATTTTTGCAAATGTACCAGTAATTTGAATACACCATTTTGTCATGTGACAGTAAGGGAATACAGTTACCTCGTTATTGTACCCTGAATATGTAATACCCAAGCCTGATTATATATTATAGAATATTATAGCATTATAGAAATGGAGTCATGAAGAAATGGAGTACGGGGAATGGAGTTTAAAACAATGTATGTAAATCTGATGAATAACACCACGCTTCACTTCATAGCAAACCCTGTCTTTAATGAGTTACAAACTGAAGCATTAGGGAATAAGGAAATAACTAATCTGACGAAAGAAATATGAACAGACTTCGCCCACAGTTCATGCAAGAATGCTCAACAATGGAATTACCAGAAGTCCAAATCCAGATGTGCATCTGAAGAGTGTTTATTATGTAAGCAGGCCATCTATTCGGTTTGCGCAATGCAAATGTTTTCAAAGTGCAGTGCTATCATAACAGCATCTGAAACAAGCACCTCCACCCCCTTCTTCAACATTAACAGCACGCTCAGGTAATACAATTAAACCACGGCGCCAGTGGTCTGCAGAGATGAGCAGTTTAGATTATGCTTCACAGTAATGCATGATTTTTAAATTAATTTGGTAAACGTGGGGTAATGAACAACTGAATCCCAGCATTACTGTTATATTTCATGATTTACATATCCACTATATCAGTACCCCCTTAATGTCTCCTTTATCTTCTAAATTGATCTTAAAACATGGAGAATATAAAAATTAATCAGAATTAACAATACAAAAATTACCAATTTGAAAGATTCTTTATTTAAAAAAAAAAGAATTAACAGCTGTTGTTACGGTATTTTTGGCAGATTTTCTCCAATTTCTCGATAGATTACTGTTAAATGTTAACATTTGCAAGATGTCGACTACATTTCAGATCTACTCACCACAGAGTAATAAGACTCAGTCCAGTGGAATCCTTGTTAGAATTCATGTTAACATATATTATACAAAAAAAATCAAGACAGAGTGGCTACCCATCTGTCTCTTCTCTGGCCATGTTCTTGTCAGTCTGCCTGCTTTGGTTAAACAGCACTGGAAGGAGGCTGAGCTGAAGCATTGCAAAGCATATCCTACACATGTTTGTTATACATCAAATTAGAAATGATCACACAGAATGGCCAAGGAGGGAGAGAGAATGAAAGCGGGAGGAAAGAAAACCAAAAATGTGGTCGCACAAGATATTCCCCATTGCTCTTTTTATGTGCTTATACTTCCAAAAAGCCACCCACACTTCACCACGTAGGGAGAAACCAGTCTCAAACTGGCACCTATTTATGGACTTCTCTTCTGCCAGAAAGAAATTCTTACAAAAAAAAAGTGTATGAATGTCATCCGTCATTCAAAGGCCATTAAAACAGAAGCAGCTATTTGGTAATAGTTTGCTTTGATTGGTTCCCCTGTTACACTTTTCACTTCCCTTTTTAACTTTTATCCTTCAAATAAAGCCCTTCCCCTCTTCAATACAACATTTTCATCAGCTGAAATATCATATTAATTCACGTGCTTCCTTCCATGGGTGAGTTTATGACCTTCAAAGACTATGTGTGTTGAGGTTCATCTCATGGCGTGTGAACTCCTCATTGGTGTGCCGAGCCTCAGAGCTGATGTCATGAACTCCGCTTCACCTGCGCAGGCTGCTGCTCATGCAAAGAAACACGTGGTGGCCCCTGCCATACCTGCTTTGATGCCAATTAACTAATCTTTCCACCGTTTTTTAAAGTATGAAAACACTGTTGCACTATCTGTGTGAAAATCAGCACACACAATCAAAACATAAGCATTCCTCCGTGTGTTAGGTTGAGCTTTGAATAACGTTGTGAAATCCATTCACTTTACTATGTATGATCCGCTGAGACACTCATGGCACCCAAAGCAAAAGTGAAAATGCACACTTATTGTTTTAAGGTCTTTTATCCAATTGTAATCGAGACGGTGTTGCTTTACTTTGCAACGTTTTAGGAATTAATTTACTGTTTATTAGAGCAACAAAATGGTTAATGGCTGCCTAGCCAAAGGCCGTTTCGATATAACAGCTGAGGGTATTATAAAATAGACCTGTTAGCTGTTTTTCTGGATATACATTATTTCTAAAGGGGCCATCTGGCCTATTTTTATTTTATGTCTGTCTGGCAAATAGCAAGTCCCCCAGCGACTGTAAGTCACTTTGCAGTTTAGCTGACAGAAAAAATTAAATTGGACTTTGATGCTGACCAATTTGGCTGTGCAGACCAAATGTGCTGGGAATGGTGCAGACAACAACACGGACGCATGATGGGCTTGGCACTGACAGCCAGTGTTGCTTCTGACCTGAATTTCCTAGAGATTACGTCTCTAAAAAAAGGTGGCCAATGTTCTCACAACTGTACTGACAGCAAAAGACAAAGCAGTCAGTAGTTATACATTGTCACGTAGGCTTTAGTCTATGTGAGATACGTTGAAATGTACAGTAGAGCCAAGATCTTAGTGATATTGAACAATAGAAAGCTGAGAAAGGTCATTGTATATTCAACAACTCTCATGTTCCGATTAACCCAGCTTCCCCAAATTTCTTTATTTTTGGTGTCTTTATACGCTGGGATCGGAGTCATGGATGATCCTGCGGTCCTGTGTCCTGGATCTTGAGTCGTGGCTGTGGTCCTGGATCATCGGTCCTGGATGGATATCCTCGTGGATTCATCTTCCTATTATACACACATGCATTTCCAAACATTTGGACTACCTATGTTGCAAATGTATTATCTTTTCAATTTACACACGGCATCTATTGCACGTCTGTCCGTCCTGGGAGAGGGATCCCTCCTCTGTTGCTCTCCCTGAGGTTTCTCCCATTTTCCCCTTTAAACTGGGTTTTCTTCGGAAGTTTTTCCTTGTACGATGTGAGGGTCTAAGGACAGAGGGTGTCGTATTGTCATACTGATATTCTGTACACACTGTGAAGTCCACTGAGACAAATGTAACATTTGTGATATTGGGCTATATAAATAAACATTGATTGATTGATTGATTGATTGATTGATTGATTGATTGATTGATTGATTGATTGACCATAGCCGTAGCCATAGCCACTTTGTGTGTTGTATACAAGGGACAACCAACTGGGTGGAAAAAGTCAAACCAATGCAAAAGTGCCTTGAACCTGACTTTCAATTGTATTTTTCAGGGTTAGGGTTGGTGTTACCCTCTCATGTTTTTTGCTTCCAAAAATTATTAGAACAGAAATGTGTTAGTGATTATGCAAAAGTGAAATAATAATACGCAAAACACATATGAAGGCTCCTATCACCTACTGTATGACTGCATTTTTGGTCGTTTTTCAGGAAGTTCAAATACAACTTCCTGAAAAACTACCAATAATCTTAGATAAAAGTCTATTTGATGACAAGCGAGCCTTTTTGTTTTGTGTCATAGAAATTAACTTGCCCACAGTTTCGTTGTAACTGGAAAAAAAAACCAACAACTTGCGCAGGACAGTAGGTTCATGCTCAAATCATAATCAATAACTTTTAGATATATCAGATGACACTACATAAGCTATATTAAAACCTTCATTCTACGATCAAGACAGAGACAGATGACACAGAAATCTCATCAATCAGGGACGTGTGCAGAGGCTGGGGCTTGTTGGCCGGCTACCAGCAGGGTAATTCCTCCAGTTCACAGCTTTAACAAGTCTGATTTGAGTGACCTGGGGAAACGGTTTAATGACCGTTTTCTTGACTGCGTTTCAACACTGTGTGAGTGGGTGGTCTGATGCAACTGGGCAGGGACCGTACATTGATGTACAATTCTGTAAATGGATGTTTCGGCAGAACAACAAACTATTTTCTTTTCATCATCCCAGGAAAGTACCTCATTAGGTCACAATGTGTATTTATGCGCTCAAACTTGTTTGTTTTTTGAAAGTCGTCAGTCCGATGCATTTTTTCAGATGTTATTTTCAGATCATTTATGATACCTGTAATTAACACATTTCTTCAATTTCTTTTTATACAATATCACATAGGGTTAACCTAAATATCCAGGAGAATTTAACGCAGATTTTGTCCCCTATAGTAACCTGTAGGCTGTCCTCTCAAGATACTGTAATCTGTTTTCACTGGCTGAGTCTTAATAACCATCACAGACTTTTATAGGAGGAGCGGCGCCACCTCTCTCTAGTCAGCTGTGCTCCTTGAGAACATTTCCTCCGAGCCCATTGTCCAAGTGTCATTTGTTTCATCTGCAATTAATCAACCATCATGTTTACTATGTTCTTTGTTAGGTTTACCTCCCCATCTCTCCCCGCAGCTCCTGCCAGGTTTATGGCCAACTCTGAGCCGACGCCAGGATTTAAGAGACTTCTGCCACTCAACATGCTTTTCAAGTTTTTTATTCCCCTGTAACACTCCATTAATAGATGATTGAGAAAGGCTTGAAATCTTCTTTAGATGAAACATCATGTATTGTTTTCTCATTAAATATAAGAACAATTCAATGTAATGATCCAAAAGTAAAGTAAGTAAGTACTCCAGATATTCATAATTAGCTCTACACTTTAAAGCTTCTCTTATCAAAATGTTTTATATGTACGATGGATCAAACATCATTTTGTGACATGGGGCCACACAACACAAGTATGCAGTTCCCTTCAGTTCTAGAGAGCATTTTAGCTTCTTTCAGCTCAATGTTTTGTTTTGAAGGACTACCACTTTACTGTTTTGGTTATGCATCAGCAGTCTCATCGGTAGGTATATGGTTTTCATCAGGAAAGCTACTGTACTTCTTACTTTTTAAAGTCGACCACCTAAAGTATCACAATAGCTCTGTTTTCTAAGGTATTGTTAGCCTAAACCACCACCAGAAATTTGCTTTGGGGAAAAAGAAACTTGTGCACGTCAGCTTCTCAACCAAAGCTATGTTAATTTATTTTCACTTCCCTAATGGAAAAATATTCCCCTAATTACGGTAAACAGAAAGTTGCTATTTCATATGGAATCATTCATGTCTGATGCCTGACTCTGATAAGACACTTTTGAAGTTCCAGTGTATATGTTGTAAATTGTTTCTTTGAGCTTGCTCAAGTACGAAAATCACCCCTGCTTCACCCATGGGAATAGCGAGCAGACCGGGTACCACTCCAGCACTTGGAATCTGGGCCAAGAGTTTCCAAACATCTTTTCCTGGTGCCTAAAATTAGCTACATAATGAGGTAGTGGCTTCCTTTTCTCTGAACTAATACCCCATCCCTGTGGGATAGCCTGATGTGGACTAACGCTTGGGATCAACAGAAAAATCCCACACTGACACTTAAAGGCCCAAGGCTGAACATTTAAAAACTGAAAAGACGGAATTGAAATCCAGTATTCCCCATTGGAAAACTTTAGCATAGATTTAAAAAATAAATATGGTTAATTAAAAAAAGTATGAGCACTTTTTCAATATATACGTTTTTTTCTTTCTGAGCTGCTGTATTAAAACGTGTCAAACAGAACCCAGAGCAGTTAACATTTTCCTCAGTCTCCTTCACCTCTGTTTCCTCCTTCACCTCTGTTTCCAGTGTACACCTTCACTGTAACAGTTTTATGTGGACTCCAGGACGGCTGGGCAGAATGGAAAAGACATGCTTAAGTAGACTCCACTTCATTATTAAACCTATAGGTCACATTTAATTGCACTTGCATTAATCTATTTTATTTCAACTAATGAGTACCGCCATACATTTAACTGAAGGTGAGGAATTTTTATGACCTTCAGCAAACTTTTGATCAGGTGCTGAAGCTGTTCAGTGGAAAACGAGTTGGAGAATCTTTACTGTGTACAGTACAGTGTCCAATTACACAACGGTTTGATTTTCAGCTCTCATTAGGAATTCTCCATCACACATGATAGAGGGCTTTAGGGTTTAGTGGACTGCTTTCTTTGAGGTCCAACTAAAGGGACAGGTAGTCTGGACCAGGGGTTTTCAAAGTGTGGGAAGGTGAGCCTCCCCTCAGGGAACATAAGAACAGCCGTGCCCCACTCCCAATTATTTTATTTTATTTTTATTATTGCTATTATTGTTGTTGTTGTTGTTGTTGTTGTTGTTGTTGTTGTTGTTGTTGTTGTTGCTATAATGCAGGGGTATTATTATCCAGTGGAATGCCCTTACCTACTGGCCTAGTAAATCAAAGTGGTTACTTTTTTTTGGCTGGGCAGTGTAGTTTATTTGACTTTCTCAGGACTTAAAACAGTTTTTTGGAAAAATATATATTTACACACGTAAGGTCATCATCTTAACAATTTGTTATGCTCATCGAGTCATCCGTGAGCAGAGCATCAAGTTGGCATGCCTATTACGGCCCCTACACACGGCGGCGTGCGTTGCCGCTTGACGGTGGGCGTATCTTGAGCTTGGGGAATCAACGCGAGCAGCCGGACCAACAACCAACCACATGAATGTCCCGCCCCGGACATACAAAGCAAAGCATTCATGCTACATCCATGCTGGCTAAATATACTGTCTATGCTTGCTAGCTGTCCATTCAAACGAAATACACTGGATATAAACTCCCCAAACAAGTGAAAACCTACCAGTTTCCCCCACTGTCTTTGCCACCTCCCCCCATGCCTGGCTCCTCCGGTTTGTATCCCTGTATGTTCCCTACCGCCACGATAATTTTCTCCTCCATTTATTGACATATGGGACATAACTGCGGTCTGGCTCTCCCAACATACACCCGGTTTGATTGGCTACTGCTTGTACTGTCAGATTTATATACGCGGGATTTGATTGGCTGACGCCTCCGTTGAGGCGGCAAAAGTAGAACATTGCTCTACTTTTGCAGCGAGCACCTCGAGAGAAGCTATGCTTTGCTCCCACAATGCAGTTCTGCGAATCTTAGGAATGAGGTGCGTCAATATGGGCGATCATATGGTCATGTAGCCAGTGGTGGAATGGGACTATAAATCATCCCGGGACTCTCGACCGGCCCACTTCGGTACCGCTAGTAAATTGTCAACGGGGGGAGTGGGGATGTCAGGGGCGGCGGGTGCTGTAGATAGTAAATGTAAATATGTAAATATTTGTGTCACTGCATCCTGGTAAAATACAAATATAATGTATAATGTCTGTGTCTTTGACATTAGCGCTGCTAGCCACCTGTGCCCTGTACTACGAAGCCAGTTCAACAGACCCTGGATATGTTTGAGTAACAAACAAACTAACAACAACAAACTAACAAACGAGATCTCGCTAAGCGGTCCGACGACGCTGGTTATCAACTCGGTAAATCAAGCCAGGGTTTCTCTCTCCAGCTGAGAGCGCGTTCACGTCTAAGACACGAGTGGATCTGACTTTAATTACATTTGTCTCGAGTGTTTCGTCAACATAATGTGTTAAATAATACTTCTGCATACAGTCTGTGACACTGTGAGTGTTGCACGGCCAGATGAGGCTGGAGAAGCTGACTCAGATAAGAAAATATATGATATATTATGATATTATATGATCGATGATCTGATTGATGATGTAATATGAATGATAAGTGCGACACGTCGGCGTCTTCTCTGCATACGGCAGTTTAAACTGTATTTCCTTTATCCTGTAATATGACTTGAGAGATTTAAACTCCGCACACTGAGTTGATCTCTTTTCTATAGACGCCGGAGGCGGGCAGCGTCAGGTAAAAGAAGTTATTTAGCCTTCTCAAACCTGAGCCTCACGCGCCGCCTATGGGGGATGTGCTGGTGACTTATCCGACCGGCCCACTTCGGTACCGGCCCATCGGGATTCGTCCCGATGGCCAGTCCGCCACTGCACCCAGCCCACGTAAACTGTCAACGGGGGGAGCCTCGCTGCGGGGAAACGGTGGACCTAGTGTCCCGATCGGAGTGGGAATAATAATAATAATCCGTGCATTTTATCCATTAATTTCCCCAACATTGTGGTAAAAAAAACACACGTTTAATCCATGTTGGTGTACTACAACTACAAAAAACATCGGTTTGTTTTCTCATCAGGAAATGCGGACCGGCTCAAACAAACGATCATTTAATGTATCATATGTTCGCCGAATTGACATGAAAGCACTAATAAATGTAGTTTCATCCACTTGAGTTTACAACCACAAAAATAATCGATTTGTTTTTATATCACATCCGACGGGAGGAAATTCAGCAGCTCTCACTCCCGATTTTTAATCCTAATGTGATCATCATCTTCACCACGATCATTTATGTTTATGTCGCCGAATTGACATGAAAGCACTGACAAATATGAATATACTGTAGTCAACTTCATTAAAACGTTATTAACGTGCACAATCTCAGTAATTCACCAATTCTACGCATGACAACACACTTTGTCCGTGTTTGGCTCTCGAAGCGTTCCCGCATTGACGTCACTTCCGGCTTCCCCCAAAACTTCAAAATGAGTCGAAGGAATTTCCCCGCGATGTTCGAAATTATTGATATTTAACGGAACGGTATCGCTTTTTCTTTTTTAAACTGACGGTTCGAGATTACTAGTAGCCCAATATTTCATTGCACAACAGTTGTTGGGATGGTGTCACAGGCTCTTTAAGTCGCACACACAGAGACTTCAGACTTGACTTGGACTCGTGACCAAAAGACTTCAAACTCAACTTGGACTCGTGTGTTGGGACTCGTGAACAATCATTGTGTTTTCTATTTTTGGCGTATTAAAGGTGGAGTAGGTCAATTTGAGAGAAACCGGCTCGAGATCGCTAGAATTTGAAAATACACAACCGGAGATAATCTGCTAGAGGCTGCTACTTCCTTATAGAGCCCGCCTCCTCCAACACACACGAATGCACACATGACCATGAGGGCACGAGATCAGTTTGTGCCCAGATGGAAGGCTGACAGGCAGGCAGGCCATCCAGTTATTTTAGCCGGGCTCATTACGCAGATGTGCGCGCCTCTACAATGGCGACCGGCGGCACACCTGCGGCTGTACCGCTTGTAATTAGGTTCAACTACAAAAACTTCGAACAAAACGCCGGCGGCACCAACAAAAGGAGCGCACACTGCAAAGTCTGCAATATCAAAATCAAGGATGCTGGCGCAACAACATCGAATTTCATCAGGCTCTTAAAAACTCACACAGAGAGGTCAGTCACATTAACGCATATGGACGGTTAGCAAACATGTTTAGCTCAGCATCAGCTATGTAATGTTATTACATGGCTTAGTTGAATACTCGATTCTGATTGGTCAATTCAGAACACGTGACACGTTGTTAATACCGAACAGACAGACCGCTGTCAAGGACTTATTGACCGTTGTTAAGGACGCTCACATCTTCAGAAAGAAGTCCGGTCGATTGAACTGTATACAGTTGGGCCGAAAAGCAAACTGCATGCAGTTTGCTTTTGGAACTGGGACAAGAAAAACTGCGGAGAAGTAACGGGCAGAAACCCTCCTTTTTACGCAGCGGTCCAGACATAGACATCAAACGGCGACACATATTCACTTGCCAGTTACTTTGTCATTAGGGCAGGGATATCTAGATACTTTCCAAGGTTTGACATCATGAATTGTGCTACTTTTAAAGCAAGGAGCGATGTTTTCAAATCTGTAATCAAAAAGCTCCTCAAAAACTCTATCGAAGCCTGCCGTTGCTACGTTAGTTCAAACAGTAACAACGGACTATTTTTCTTCGCGGATGCATGTCAATTTAAATCAATACATACAACTATTTTTTAAATCAATAAAATCATTTTCTAAATCCATAAAAGCATTTCAATTAATATTGGGAGTCATAACGTTACTTTGTTGAGAATGTGGCCATGTAATAAGCGGGATAATGTGCAGCGACTTGGTCATTATGGGGAAAAGAACACCTTCATGCCGATCTAGATCCCTCCGCTTCGCGTCGGGCTCCTGATCAGCCTGTCGGTGTTCTTTTCCCCATAATGACCGCGTCGCAGCACATTATCCCTTACTTAACTTAGCTTGCAACTAGCTTTGTATTTGTGATACTGATTTCTGATTCTGAAGTGTTTTGCTTATAAGTTGTTTGCATTTAGCTAAAGTGTGATGTTTTTCCTCATTGCATTGCAATAGCCTGTTTAAAGTGATCATATAACAAACAACTAATCAGTACTGATACTGTATGCTAATAGATATAGGAGTGATAATAACACAGTAAATGCTTTGAATGTATTAGATATAGCTGTGCAGTATTCTTAACAGACTGGATAGCAGCAGACAATAGAAGTCTTATTACAACCAGAAGAGACATGAGACTTTTATTTTTTTAGAGACTTGACTTGGACTCGTGACCAAAGACTTGAGACTTGATCAAGTCTCACCCCACAAAGACTTGAGACTTGAATTGGACTCGTGACCAAAGACTTGAGACTTGACTTGGACTTGCAAAAAAAGACTTGTGAACATCTCTGGCATGAATGCTTTGCTTTGTATGTCCGGGGCGGGACATTCATGTGGTTGGTTGTTGGTCGGGCTGCTCGCGTTGACTCCCCAAGCTCAAGACACGCCCACCGCCAAGCGGCAACGCTGGATATAAACTCCCCAAACAAGCGAAAACCTACCAGTTTCACCCACTGTCTCTGCCACCTCCCCCCATGACTGGCTCCTCCGGTTTGTATCCCTTTATGTAAAGAGGGACTGGTCATAGAGTACCGGGTGATTCCCTACCGCCACGATCATTTTCTCCTCCATTTGTTGACATATGGGAAATAACTGTGGTCTGGCTCTCCCAACATACACGCGGTTTGATTGGCTAGTGCTTGTACTGTCAGATTTGCATACGCGGGATTTGATTGGCTGACGCCTCCGTCAAGGCGGCAAAAGTAGAACATTGCTCTACTTTTGCAGCGAGCACCGCGAGAGAAGCTACGCTTTGCTCCCACAATGCAGTTCGGCGAATCGTGACGTCACCCCATTCAAAGTGAATGGGCATAAGCGTTAAAGCGGCAACGCACGCCGCCGTGTGTAGGGGCCGTTACAGCTGAATGCGGCGATTACCATCTTGTTCAGCAAAACGCCTCACAAACTTATTAAGATCTGAAGCTTTAGTGCGTTTTGATTCAATGCTGAGTACAGCCAAACTTGACAGTCTCTTCTCTGTCATTGTAGACTGCAAATACCTCATTCCTTCCGTCTACTGGGGTACGAATGCGCCGTCCCGTTCAAATGAAATCGCCGCCAATCACATTTCCTCGCTCGCGCCAGGGCCGGGGGAGGGGTTACAAGGCCGACCGTGTCTTTTGCTGCATTCACTTGCACTCGGACATTAGGGATTTTCTCTCATAAATGTCCGATGAGCCACAACTTTTATTTCAAAACAAAGCTGACGTTTTCTGCCAGACGCTGTCTCCTCTTTCACTTAAGGTAACTTCACTAAAAATCGATCCATGTTGCCACTCGCATAAAGTTAGCTGAAGTTAACTAGCTAGATTTCACTGTTTGTCATTATTTTTTTCTCACGCTGCGCCTCCCCTGAAGCTCTCTGGCGCCTCCCAGGGGAGGCGCGCCTCATACTTTGAAAATCGCTGGTCTAGACAAAAACAGAATGATTGGTTACATGATATTCTTGCCTTAAATTCTTGAAAACGTATTCAAGGGAACTTCTAGCAGGCCAATCAGGCTGCAATTGCTTTTCTTTTATAACTTTGTTGGGTAAAAACGTTTATTGGCTTTAGTTATAATGTTTTTACATCCCGATATATATTTGTTAACAGTTGAAAGTCACTTTTGCTCAAACTCCTTAAACTATTTTCATATCTTAACACATCTTTTATAAAGGTAGTGTGTCGCACATGTTAGCAAACAACTCATATGTATTGTCCCTTTAGCTATGCTTGGATGTCCACCAACACTTGGGAAGAGATCTGGCTATTTGTTGTTGACAACGATGTTGGCCAATTGTCTCTTTTGACAACACTGAATAGAGTGATTAGTTAACTAGTCAAATTGGGATACATAGAACCAAAATAACTAAAAGACGCTAAAACACTCCATGGAGCTGAAGGAAACTGCATTGATAATTATCAGTTAATTTAGTTAGCAAGAAACAGTTTGTCACTATGAGCAACCAATCGGAGGGTTGGGGGTTTGATCCCAGTCCCTGCAGTCAACATGTCGATGTATCCTTAAGCAGGTGGCACATTGCATGGCAGCCTCTGCATGAATGGGTGAATGATGTCTTGTATAAGTAAACACGCTTTCACGCAGAGTTGTAAAGACAGGAAAAGTGTTATATAAATGCGGTCCATTTACCCTTTACTTTTCTGTCCAGTCAATGCAGGAGCAATGCACTTTTAAGCTTAGATGCATCCAGCAAGCTATATTAGCATCTGATGCCCAGACACGCAGCAGCTCTCTGTGAACCCTAGACTTCCTCCCAGCCCATTGACTCCGGGACGCCTCCACAAGAACCGAGCATGTTCTCTAAACAAACTGCACAACCTGTACAGGAGTCCAGACCCGGACCGAGGGAGCCAGACCCTGGGATTGCTTCTGACAGCTGTTTCCTGTTATGTAACTACACACAGCTGCTATTTCTAAGAGAGGGCATCTTGGTGTTGTAGACATTTCCAAGGGTCAAGAGGAAGAAAAATAATGCAGCTTTAATAGTGACCAACGATGGACCACCAAGGTTTCCTCCTCTGGCATGCAATGTTCTGAGTGACCAAAGAGGACACGCGTCTTCACAGGATCTCTCTCTTCTAAGTTGTTGTTTAAAGTGGTTATTATTATCTTTTTATTGTGCTGTAGTTTATGGTAAGAACTGCTAATAGATGGGAGAATTGCTCCTTTTTTTTAAGTCTGTGAACTACTTAAAATAATACAGAGAAAAATATGATAGTGTCCTTCAGGCTTCAGATGCATTGCGTTCCTGTCTACATGTCACTCAGGAGAATAGAAGATAAATGAGGGAGCAGTAATGCCTGGGAAAAAGGTTGCTATTTGGCTACCATTCTCTTTAAATATTGTTCTAGTTTGTTTGAGGTCCCTTCACAAAATAAACATTTTACATATTGAATAGATTATCATACTTGTCCGACCTGGATACTGTATGATAGCATGTGAATATGTCTTTAACCTCCATGCATGGTCGACAGAGAGACCACCCTTAGAAAGAGAGGAGTGCAAGTCACTTAGTGTGGAAGTAATGGTCCCTTTGAAATGCACCAGTTGTGATGGTTATCAGACGCAGCTCAGTTAGCATCACAGTCCAACCTTCACGAAGGACTTCCCTGTGACCCTGTCATGTATGTCATTTTCTACTAGTTTCAAAGTAACTTTTACTACTGATTATACCTTGGATCAGGCCCAAAACACTTGCATTAGGAGAAACCTAACCCACCTGAAACGTGAACATAAACGCTGCAAATACAAAAAAAACTCGTCAAGAAGCTTTTCAAATAATGGAAACGGGGACACTAAAAAGTGATGCACACAGTTGGGACCAGAGCCCTGTTGACATTCGGGGATTATAAAGTTAGCCCAACTGTCACTCTAGCAGAGTTAGTCTGTTTAATAATTGTCAGTGTTTTGTCAGAGCATTTGAAATGACTAGGTTAGCTTTGTTGGCTAGCTTACAGCAGATCTGCAATAACATTGGAAGGAATCATGCCATCACATTGTTAAAATGAGCCAAATAAACTTACATTTGAAGTTTCCAGTGACAGTGATTCATTTGTAAAGCGATCATGGAGCAATGATTTTTTTCTTAGCAGAGAATGTAGTTCATGCTGCTTCTATATGTTCTTAAATCAGAATTTCCTGGTCTTTGTTTAGCGGGCCGGCCACCACTTTGCATTAAGCTTATATGTTCTGAATGCCAATTTAACAGAAAGATAATAAGTGGTGTCCGCACTGTTAGCACTCTTGCTGTTGTAAGCACAGTTAGCACGGCTAGCACGGCTAGCACTGCTAAATGCCGTTAATTCGACTCAGCCACCTTAATGTTTGTTGCGATATCAAAAGGGGAGCGCAGAGTGCAAGTCATCCTGCCCAGACTCTGAATGTTGTATAAAGCACCCTGAGAGAAATAAACAATAAAGCATTTTTCTGCTCTATCATTCTAACCTGCTCCAACATTTTAAATGTTTTTCATTGGACCATGCCGAACCCAAACTAAGTTTAATTAAAGTGGTAATCTTTCCGTTACTCTGTTGATATTCAAACTGAATCAATGAAAAAAGAACAATTGACTCAAACATGCTAACATGGAAATGCCACTTTTTACAGGACTGATATTAGTTTCAAAGCCAATGGAAAACTGAAGACATGTCGCAGTAAAGCACAAGAGGACATGTAAATCTCTCCTGACAGATGTTTGTGGGAATATTAGAATGGCAAGGCGATAGGTCATAACTTAGTAGCAGACCTTGTAACAGGAGGCAGATTGTAGCAGTTCTCACACTGCTCCCACGGGAGCTGGCAATGTGTGTAAGCTAAGCTGTTACTTTACTCAATGAGTTTTTAAGTTTCTCGAACACCTAGTCCTGTGATTACACGAAAAAGAGGCTTTACACATCTATATTGTAAACCTTGCAGTTTGGTCAGGTGTTGACCAGCTAGACAAGCCAGACTAGCATGCTAGAAAAAAGAGGCCTCGATCACACGCTGGAATGCCTCCACGGGTCAGGGGTATTTATTGATGACATCTGTTCTGGGTTAAAGGGCCACAGAAGGTACAAGTACATATGGAAGTCTCTTTTCACAGTAGAGGGGGCTTTTCCTCCATGACAGCGGATGTCTAGGGTGTTTGTCCCCTTTTACCACGTACCCGCTTCTGCCTTACACTTCAACTTCGCGCACATGTCAAGTGACAGCCTTCCATTGAGATTTATCAGGGTAAGATTTATGTTTTTTAGCAGCCAGCTCTCGCTTCTTAGTAGCCGTGCTCACTGCGGGCGGTGTTTTTCTTCCTGCACATTCTTATTAGTTTAGTTTATTACAGCAGCACGTCTGGTGAGGTCATTTATGGCCAACCATGGTGGTATGACAAACTCATTTATAATGGTGAGGCTTCAGCACATTGGGTGAGATCACTTGTACCTTCCTCCCTCTCCTTCTGCCGCCCAGACACCAAGCTCCATAGGTAATGAAATCATCTGTTTGTCTGTATATTTGCGCAGGGATACGATGGACATGGGGATCACTGTTGTTGGTGTGCAATAGCTGGCTGGGGGGCCATTTCACACACTGATGCATTTCTTCACCCACAGGTACTAAACACTATTGAGATAATATGAGAGAAGGGCTGCAGGTTGGAACCACATGCTGTTGATGTAGATCACCAATTGACCGAAAAACACCGATGGAAAACACTGACTGTATGAATAGGTTGATCACAGATGTGTGAATTGTGGCTTATAGTATAGAAGATTTAATATGTGCTTTGTCACGCTTTTTGCAAATATAAGTTAGAACGATCAATTTAATTCATATGACTGAAGACAAAATGTTCTATATGACTAATTTGTTGTTATTAAAAGTAAAAAATGCAAGTAATCATAGCTATTGGAGTAGGAGTTGAAGAAGTGTTGAAGGATAATTAGCAGCTTAACAGCATGTGCACGTCTAAGCACAGGTTCCCCGCTGTTAATGAACTTATGACCCTGATCCCAGAGGGACATGTTCAGACAAAGATAGAGGGCAGCAGAGAGATTTAGACGTGCTTATGGAACCTGTGTGGTCTCCAGATATGCAATGTGCAGTCCAACACACACATTCGGGCCTTGGCTGAAACTTAGCCCTGATTCATATCCATCTGGTAGAATACCCAGCAGTGTTGTACCCAGCTCTCTGCAGTTCCCATCCAGAAGAGAAAGCACGCCGACAGAAGGACGCACAAAGGAATAAAGCTGTCCAACTGTCCAAATCCTGGATGATGAAGATGCCACGTTATTTGCTTATTTTGAAAAGGAAGTGCTTGCTCCAATAGATGTGTATATTTAACATTTTCAAAATGAAAAATGACGGTAAAACAGGCAGTGTGTAATAACTGGAACTTTTCCACGTAAAACACAAGGATCTCTGTTTTGCCACAGTGTTTTTCACATTAATATTGGAAATATATTTCTTCAGTTCAACACACAACTCTACGTCTATGCGCTGTAGTTCAAACTTTGATATATGTTTTCTCTGTAAACATTGCATATAATTCAGTAAAAGGGTTTCATAAAGATGTTGCGTTACATCTGTTTTTCTTTCGATTTCTAAATCTCTAAACACTTTGTTAGAAACCAACAAATTAAATTACATTGCATGCATGTTGTGCGTATACGGCTCTGCTAAGATTGTTCCCTAGTTTAGGTTTCATGTTATGTGTTTATATAGGTATGGAGTCCGATTTGGGTCAATATTCTAGCGCGCAAAACAAGCTACTCACGAGCGGAAAATGTGCTTTTACACACGCATGAAATGACCTTTGCGCGCAGATGAAACCCCCGCGAGCGGCTATGCGCTCGCTCGTGAGAGTGTCAGCCTACGGCCCGTCCACACAGCGGCGTGCGCTGACGCTTGCCGGCGGGCGTGTCTGAAACTCGACCAACAACCAATCACATGAATCTCCCGCCCCTGACACACAAGCAGCGGTTTGATTGGCTAGAGCTTGTACTGGCATATGATTCGATTGGCTGACGCTTCTGCAGAGGCTTCAAAAGTTGAACATTGCTCAACTTTTGCAGCGAGCCACGCCAGCTACGCTCCACGTCGCTTCCCACGATGCATTTCGGCTAGAAGTGACGTCACCCCATTCAAAGTGAATGGGGAAGCGTCAACGCACGCCGCTGTGTGGACGGGCCGTCGCTCGCGGAGTCTGTCTACGCACGCGTGAAAAGTTTCTGGCACTTTGGGGCCGAGCCACTGGACTTTCATTGACAG
The DNA here is from genome assembly GCF_902827115.2 of Pseudochaenichthys georgianus. Lineage (NCBI taxonomy): Eukaryota > Metazoa > Chordata > Actinopteri > Perciformes > Channichthyidae > Pseudochaenichthys > Pseudochaenichthys georgianus. The sequence goes on from NC_047524.1 coordinate 20,446,227, forward strand.
CTGCAAGGAAGCCCGGAGTTGCCAGGTTTGATAAATGCCTGAACTACCAAGAGCCGAGGAGTGAGAGCTGCAAGATCAATTGGACGAGATTGAATGGTAAAGTTGTCCATAAAAAACTATTATATTCGTAAAGTGTACAGCTAATATATATATTAATTAATTTTATATAAAACAATATATTTTTGAGTGGGCTGTATCTGTCGAAAACTGCCACTATACTGTCTCCCTTACGAAATGAACTATAAATGAACTAGTATTACTATAGTATACTATAAGAGTTGTATAGTGTCCTATAGTAAGTTTGTAGTGTTCTGTAGTATTTTTCAGCAGCTATTGTATTACTATAGTTTTTTCTGTAGTGCCATTTTATTAGCTATAGTAGCCCTATAATATTTCAATAGTAATACTCTGTATATCTAGATCTTTGTAGTATTCCTATATTATTTTAAATAGTATAATATATAGTGTTTCTGTAGTTGTTTTTTAAACACACTATAGAACACTATAGCATGATATTGCATAGTGAATGCATATTATTACTATAGTGTTTTTGTTGGTGTTTCCGTATTAAGACTATATTATTTTAAATAGTACTACTATAGTATAATATATAGTGTTTCTGTAGTTGTTTTTTGAACACACTATAGAACACTCCTATAGTAATAGTATGATATTGTCATAATGAATGCATATTATTACTATAGTGTTTGTAAAAGTATTGCACTCCTAGAATTAATGTAATTTTTTTATATCAAATGAATTGATATATATATATATTAGCTGTACACTTTACGAATATAATAGTTTTTTATGGACACCATTCAATCTCGTCCAACTGATCTTGCAGCTGTCACTCCTCGGCTCTTGGTAGTTCAGGCATTTATCAAACCTAGCAACTCCGGGCTTCCTGGCAGCTGTCAATCAAAGTCCAGTGGCTCCGCGCCACAATGCCAGAAACTTTTCACGCGCGCGTAGACAGACTCTGCGAGCGAGTGAGGCTGACACTCCCGCGAGGGAGCAAGAGGGCTGTCTCTCTCGCAAGCGAGCGAGCGAGCGCATAGCCGCTCGTGGGGGTTTAATCTGCGCGCGAGAGTCATTTTATGCACGTGTAAAAGTACATTTTCCGCTCGTGAGTAGCTTGTTTTGCGCGCTAGAATATTGACCCAAATCTGACTCCATAATAGGTTCCTGTTTTATTTTGATAGTCTTGTCTACCCTCATGTGTCTAAAGTACGTTTCCTGCCTTGTCTGTTTTCCCACGGTTGTGATTGTCTAATTGTCTTCACCTGGGGGGTATACTGCGAAGCAGGATTTTCGCTTAGCCGGCTAAATTCAGGGGAAACTCCGGCTTTCCGGTCCTACGAAGCTGGTTCTCTTTTTAGCAAGCTAGATCTCCATGGTAATATATGCTAAGCAGCTAACCTGGTCGGGACCAGGTTAGGTTGCAGGCTAAGAGCTCAACTCAGTGAAAGCACCGCCTGCTGACCAATCAGAGCTCAGTGTGCGGAGTTTAAAGCGATCAAGTCATATTACAGGAGCAAGGAAATACAGAAAAACTGCCGTCGCAGGAAAGACGGCCGGCAAAAATCACCGACTGTGTGAACGTGAACATTAATAGAATATCACCTCCATCTTCAGAGCAATCTGACTATTATAACATTAGCGTTAAGAAAGCTTATTTAAATATCGGCCACAACATAAGTAACCGGATCAAAGTACATTAAGTACAGTCCGCGGCATATCACTTCATAATGTATCATATATCTCCTTATCTGAGTCAGCTTCTTGAGCCGTATCTGGCCGTGCAACACTCACAGCGTCACATACTGTATGCAGAAGTATTATTTTAAGCAACACATTAAGTTGAGGAAACACTGGAGACAAATGCAATTAAAGTCAGATCGTGTTTTAGACGCGCAGTGATATCATAAACCTGTTAATGTACGCATTCAAACACTTTTTCTTTTGCCAGCTGTATTCACCTTGCAGGTGCAGCTATGTGGCTTTTATCCTGGATAAAGTGTTTAAGTAATGGATGTTTAAAGTTTAACTTCTTCATATTTGACTAGTATTAAAGTTCACTTTTCATTCAGGAAGTATGACGCTGCGCTGTCAGTGCGCTTCTCCATGTTTGTGATTGGTCGAATGCTCCAGATACCACCCCTTTCATGTGAACGCGCACCTAACTGGATAGGACACGGCTGGCTTGAGCGATCCACTTGATAACCAGCGTCGTAGTACAGTTTAGGGAGAGCGCGTATGTTTTGGATTAGGCCAACCGGCTAACTCAAACATATCCAGGTTAGGTTGAACCAGCTTCGTAGTATAGGCCCCTGGTGTTGTCTGTCTAGTATATATAGTTCTCGTCTTCCCCTGTCTCGTTGCCAGATTGTCTTGTGTGTTCCAAGCCTTCCAGCGTAAGATCCTTTTGTCATTGTCCATAGAGTTAGATTAGTGTATTAGTAGTTTTTGTTTTGTTGCTTTATGTATTCAGTGTGTTATGACCTGTCTACATTAAAACACTTTATTTTGATACTTTGTTTGTCTCTGCATCGTGCATTTGATTCCACGCCCTTGTACAGCCCTAACAGTACAATCTGGCCAAAACATGGAATTAGCAGATGCAGAACCAGTTAAAACAGCGATACGACTTCAGGGCGAACGTCGACACCATCATGAGGAGAAGTTCTCTGTCATACACCAGGCAGTGAGGGACCTGTCGGAGCAGCAACATGGACTCCAAGCCTCGGTCAACACCCAAATCAGCGACATGGCGGAGGTGGTGCATCGTGTGCTGGCACGCCTGGACGCCGGTGCCACTGCTCCGGCATTACCTGATGCTGCGGCTCATCCTCAACAGCTGGCAGCCCCTCCTACTACAGCGGCGCCGCTTCCTGGATCTCATGCTGTCCCGTTGCCTCGCTTGGCCATGCGCTTGGCCCCTCCAGATAAGTTTTCCGGAGATTCCAATGACTGTAGATCCTTTCTGACTCAGTGCGATCTACACTTTAAGTTAATGCCCTACATATATAGCTCTGATTATGCTCAGATTGCATTTATCATTTCTCATCTGTCCGGCCGTGCGGCTGCATGGGCTACGGCGGAGTGGGAGAAAAATTCTGCAACTTGCAACTCTGTCTCTCAGTTCATCCACTCGTTTAAAAGAGTGTTTGCACATCACACACCAGCTGTAGAGAGCGCACAGAATTTGACATACATTCAGCAAAATCAACGCCGAGTGGCGGATTATGCAATTGAGTTCCGCACTATGGCTATTGATTGCGATTGGAATGATTCAGCGTTAAGGGACATATTTCGGAACGGACTATCAGAGAAAATTAAGGATCATTTATTGCTTAAGGATCCTCCCACAGACTTAGAAAGTATGGTAGCGGCTGCTATTAAGATTGACGCATCTGTGAGAGGGATAGAGATAGAAAGAAGACTACTGCCGTTTCGTCCAGCGGAACCAGAGGGTTCTCAACAGCTTTTCATCCTGTTCGGAGGACATCATTCGACTCGTCACCTACTTCAGAGGCCACAGCGCCCCCCATTGACTCGGAGGAGCCGATGCAGCTCAGCAGGGCCAGAATCTCACCGGAGGAACGATGTCGCCGCCTAATGGAGGCAAGATGTTTCTACTGCGGTCAACAGGGTCATCAACAAGCCATGTGTCCAGTAAAAGAACAGGCTCGCCGGTGAAAGGGAAGACACTGGTGAGCCAATCTGACTTTTTTGACTTCCCTCCACGCACATTAACTCAAGTTATGCTATGTGAAGGTAATCAGGTTATTGAACAGGGGGCACTTGTAGATTCTGGAGCCGATGAGAGTTTTTTGGATAAAGAGTTAGCTCTTCGGCTTAACCTGACGTTGACGCCATTACCTTCGCCGTTAAAAGCGAACGCGTTAGATGGGCGCCTACTATTCACAGTGACTCATTGCACCACACCTGTAAGAATGACACTCATGTTGAGAACATAGTTTTTCATGTGTTTAAATCAGCTCAACACCCGATCATTTTAGGTTACCCTTGGTTACTTTTGCACAATCCTGTCATTGACTGGCGGTCAGGGAAAGTACAAGAGTGGGGAATGTTGTGTAAACAGAAGTGTGTACACGATCAGAGTAAGTTGATACTGAGGAAAATCTCCACTTCTAAAGCAGACTGTCACAACGAACCTCTTTCTGACTATTTTTCTGATTACCCTGATTTATCAAAGGTCCCCACATGTTATCATGATCTAAAGGAAGTCTTTAGTAAAGCTTGGGCGAGTGCACTACCACCCCATCGCCCTTATGATTGTGCTATAGACTTGTTGCCAGGATCCACGATTCCCATGGGCCGTCTGTACTCCCTGTCAGCTCCAGAAAAGGGGTCCATGAAGGATTACATCGACACCTCACTCAAGGCAGGACTCGTCCGACCGCCCCTGCATCGATCATACAGTCCACTGAATGACATCACGGTAAAAAACAGATACCCCCTCCCTCTCATTGACTCTGCTTTAGACCTATTGCAGGATGCAAAAGTGTTCACAAAACTGGATTTACGCAACGCTTATCATCTGGTAAGAATAAGGGAGGGGGATGAGTGGAAAACTGGATTTAATATCCCAACAGGACATTACGAGTACCTCGTAATGCCTTTCGGGTTAGCTAACGCCCCAGCAGTTTTCCAGGCGCTGGTCAATGATGTACTCAGGGAGTTTTTGAACGTGTTTGTCTTTGTGTATTTGGATGACATTTTAATGTTCTCTCCTGATAAGGAGACTCATGTACAACATGTCCACCAAGTACTACAGCGCCTACTGGATAATCACCTGTTCGTAAAAGCAGAGAAGTGTGAGTTCCATGCATCAACTGTCTCATTCCTGAGGTTCATCATTTCTCCTGGACAAATCCTGATGGACCCGGCAAAGGTCAGTGCATCGGCAGACTGGGCCACCCCCACCAATAGGAAGAAGGTACAGCAGTTTTTGGGGTTTGCTAACTTCTACAGACGATTTATTAGGAACTTTAGCTCTGTTGCTGCTCCCCTTCATGCACTGACCTCACCAGGGGTTAACTTTGCGTGGGGCCTCAGGGCCGAGGAGGCTTTTAATGAGTTAAAAAGAAGGTTTACCACAGCTCCCATACTGACTGTTCCTGATCCTCAACAACAGTTTGTTGTGGAGGTGGATGCCTCCAATGATGGGGTGGGGGCCATTCTCTCACAGAAAGCGGCTGGGGATCATAAGATGCATCCTTGTGCCTTTTTGTCTCGCAAACTATCTCCCGCAGAGAGAAACTACGTAGTCGGAAACCGAGAGCTGTTGGCAGTCAAGATGGCTCTGGAGGAGTGGAGGCACTGGCTTGAGGGGGCGCCACAGCCGTTCTTGGTTTGGACCGACCACAAGAACCTTCAATACATCCGCAAAGCTAAGAGGTTGAACTCACGCCAGGCCCGGTGGCAACTTTTTTTTAACCGTTTTGACTTTACATTGTCTTTCAGACCTGGGTCCAAGAATGGCAAACCTGACGTCCTCTCACGCCTCCATGACCCATAGCCCATGGCCAAAGATCCAGAGCCAATCTTTCCACTCTCCCGTGTGGTTGGGGTGGTGACATGGCCTATAGTAGATCAGGTGAAACGTGTCAACGGTGAGGGGCCGAAACCTAGTGGCTGTTCATTGGACAGGCTATTCGTGCCTGAATCCATGCGGTCACAGGTTATTCATTGGTCTCACACATTACTGCTCACTTGTCATCCAGGGGTCAAGCGGACCGTATTAGTCGTTCGACAGAGGTTTTGGTGGCCTTCCTTGGTTAAGGATGTCTCCGAATATGTGGCTGCCTGTGTAGTTTGTGCAAGGAACAAGACGTCATCAAAATCACAGATGGGACTGCTGCAGCCTCTCCCCGTTCCCAGCAGGCCCTGGTCTGACATTTCGTTGGATTTTGTCACGGGTCTTCCTCCATCCAAGGGTGGCAACACCACTGTCCTCACTGTAGTGGACAGGTTATCTAAGATGGTCCATTTTATTGCCATGCCAAAGTTGCCGTCAGCTAAAGAGACTGCTCAGGCGTTATTGACTCATGTTGTCTGTATTCATGGTATTCCCAGAGACATTGTGTCGGATCGAGGTCCTCAGTTTTCCTCCAGGTTCTGGAAGGAGTTTTGCACTCTCCTGGGAGCGTCCGTCAGCCTCACCTCAGGTTATCATCCCCAGTCCAACAGACAGACGGAACGGCTGAATCAGGAGCTGGAGACGTGCCTGTGCTGCCTGGTTTCTCAGAACCCTGCAACATGGAGCGAGCATCTGACATGGGTGGAGTATGCACGCAACTCTTTGCCCACCTCTGCTACCGGTCTGTCTCCCTTTCACTGTGTCTTTGGCTATCAGCCTCCTCTATTCTCAGAAACTGAGAAGGAGGTGGTGGTGCCATCTGCTCACGCCTTAGTCAGAAGATGGCACCGTGTCTGGGCTGCAGCTCGTCGGGTCCTCCTGAGGAATTCGGCTCGGATGAAGACGGTGGCGGATCAACGGCGGCGGGCGGCACCTACATACAGACCGGGCAGTGGGTGTGGTTGTCCACAAAGGATCTGCCACTCAGGGTCTTGTCAAAGAAGCTTGCTCCAAGGTTTCTGGGTCTATTTCCTGTCACTAAAATAATCAATCCTGTATCTGTCCGTCTCTGTCTGCCCAGGTCACTACGGGTTCATCCAACGTTCCACGTCAGCCGAATCAAGCCGGTTCTGGACAGTCCCCTGGTTCCACCCTCCAACCCCCCCCCCCCCCCCCCCCCGGGATGGCGGTCCGGTGTACTCTGTCAAACGTTCCCTATCAGTGAGAAATCAAGGCCGAGGTCAATTTGTCAATTTATGGTTGATTGGGAGGGCTACGGTCCTGAAGAACGGTCCTGGGTCCCGTCCAGTTTTATCGTGGGCAAAGACTTAATCGAGGACTACTACAGGTGTCATCCGGAGGTCCCAGGGCCGTCAGGTGTCGTCCCTAGAGGGGAGGGTACTGTTGTGCGTAGACGGCTCTGCTAAGATTGTTCCCTAGTTTAGGTTTCATGCTATGTGTTTAGATAGGTTCCTGTTTTATTTTGATAGTCTTGTCTACCCTCATGTGTCTAAAGTACGTTTCCTGCCTTGTCTGTTTTCCCACGGTTGTGATTGTCTAATTGTCTTCACCTGGTGTTGTCTGTCTAGTATATATAGTTCTCGTCTTCCCCTGTCTCGTTGCCAGATTGTCTTGTGTGTTCCAAGCCTTCCAGCGTAAGATCCTTTTGTCATTGTCCATAGAGTTATCGTCCATAGAGTTAGATTAGTGTATTAGTAGTTTTTGTTTTGTTGCTTTATGTATTCAGTGTGTTATGACCTGTCTACATTAAAACACTTTATTTTGATACTTTGTTTGTCTCTGCATCGTGCATTTGATTCCACGCCCTTGTACAGCCCTAACAGTACAATCTGGCCAAAACATGGAATTAGCAGATGCAGAACCAGTTAAAACAGCGATACGACTTCAGGGCGAACGTCTACCATCATGAGGAGAAGTTCTCTGTCATACACCAGGCAGTGAGGGACCTGTCGGAGCAGCAACATGGACTCCAAGCCTCGGTCAACACCCAAATCAGCGACATGGCGGAGGTGGTGCATCGTGTGCTGGCACGCCTGGACGCCGGTGCCACTGCTCCGGCATTACCTGATGCTGGGCTCACCCTCAACAGCTGGCAGCCCCTCCTACTACACCGGCGCTGCTTTATGTATTCAGTGTGTTATGACCTGTCTACATTAAAACACTTTATTTTGATACTTTGTTTGTCTCTGCATCGTGCATTTGATTCCACGCCCTTGTACAGCCCTAACAATGCATTGTATTTTGAAGGCAGGGGAAACTTTGCTGTTGTGAGAGAGATTGTGAGATTTCTCATGAGGACTGCAATGCACAATTTCTCTCCTTTGGTCGTAGGATGTAATGAGTCGTATCTGTGGCAAAAACTTCTCACAGTGCAGCACAGGCACAAGCGACAATAAGGAAATGTTACTCATCATTTCATTAGAGTGGATCATACCCAGACTCTTAAAAGATATTTATCTTTTATGAAAAACAGTCTCGCAATTTCACCAGCAGAGTCAGTGATGGGGTCTTCTTTTACCGACCCTGAATGAAGGCAGCTGAAGTGGATTAGGCTAAATGTCCTTGAAAAAAAGGCTCACCACAAGAGCTAAGGAAACATTTTTCAGTACAACACTGACCGCTTGGCGTGTTCCAACAATACCAAGTTTGGCCATCTTGTCATGGATGCAGCAATACACAATTCAAAATATCCTTGTTGGGATTAACAAAAGTGCTCGCCCTTAAACATATAGAACTGATCATAATTTCTGCTCACTTAAACACACTGGGCACAGCTTTACTTTAGTATCCATTGGACTGATGCCATCAACTTGAAACTGTTACCTACCTTGGAATTGACGCACACACACTATAGTGCTTCCCCATGGAGACAAGTGTCAAGGTCAGTGTCAATGTACAGCTGCATTGTCGGCAGCTGGAGAGTCATGTTCCAAAAAGATTGTTGAGATGAAGTAGAAGGTTTTAACACTGGATGAATGACAAAAGGAACAATTCTGCACCAGGAAAAATCTGTGTCATGTGGGGAGTAGAACACATTTTTTTAGTCAACATGTAACCGTCAGTTTGTTTGCATTTTAGAGTGCGGAAAAGCGAGCGTGGATACCATTTCCATTTGCCTCCTTTACCACCCATGTGGATGTTTCTTAGATTGAGATACCTCACTCCACTGCACACAGTCAATGTGCCCTCATGTAGGACAAACCCTGCACAATCAGTTGAACCACAGCCTATTCAGATTTGAGATTGGAGAAAGCACATTTTGGCACTTTTGCATTGGCTGGGTAAAAGAATGACGCTGACAGGGATGAGGATAAGATGCATGTTGCATGGGTGGCATTTTTCCTTCTTTTAATTGATATGCATAAACACAAGATCCCTGTTGAATTGCTTCACAGAATTGCAGATGGCCCTTGAAAAGATTAGGAAAGCACGATAGGTGAAGTAAGAATAAGTGACATGGTTTCATGGATCCTATCACATAGATGGAATGTTTAAATATCTGAGAGAAAATTCCAGCATTCTCTCAGCTGTTCTAAAAAATCAAAACAAAAATGAGCAGGGCACGAGAGATCATGTTATAGAAGTTTGTGGGGATGTGCAAAAGGATTTTTTCGAAAATGATCAGCCCTCATCTTAGCAACATCCATCCAAACCCGTGGAAAATAAATTATATGAGGACGTGCTGACATGTTGAAGTTCACCCTAATTCTCATTTTGGCTCATGCTCCCCTGCTCTAGCCACAGAGAGGATCTTTGCTCCGGTCTGGCTCACTGTGCAGCACTGAAGTACAGGCCAGCTCAGTTCGGTTATTATAAAACGAAATCCTTCTCACAGTAGTAACTGCTGAATGGGTAATATCGATGTAAAGCCTTTAACTGGATTCAGGAGGCTGTCTCTGTTAGGATGCACATTTGACATATTTAAATAATAGCTTTATGACACAATGTAATATAAAATTACATATTTTAACTAGTGCTTATTTCCATTTTTCATAAATAACACATTGTTTCTAAAATTTTTTAACAGTTTCTGCTTCTTAAAATACGCATTTCAAATGTACATCGCATATTGATGTTGAGCCCTGTTTTAGAATAATTACTATGGCGTTGTCACAGACAATAAAGTGTATCTATTTGGTAAAAAAAAACACGATTGGGAAATACATATTAATATCAGATTATTTTCCGTATTTACCTGAGAACTGGGAGTCCCCCCCACCTGCCTGCAGTGTTGATCCTCTAATCCCCTGGATCTGAAGGTAAACAGACAGACTCTGGAATATAAAGAGGGACACTCACAATATTTATTTAAGAGATTCAGGCTGGAGGAGGGTTACTCACCTGAGCACTGGGAATGGCTTTTGTGTGGCAGGACAGGTCAACAACATATCCATTTTCACTAGCGGATGGGAATGTGTTTGCTCAGGCCTATCTCCGGTATCATGGAAGCCCGTTTCATCCTGAATGGATTATCAATCGCTGATGGTATCTTCCACTCATTTTTCACCTGGATTGTCCAAGAAAGGACCAGTTTAATTTTAAATGATTCCTAATGAAGTTTATGTGTTGCCGTGATTATCAGGAGGCAAAATGTGATCATTAGATTAGAGTTTAGTTTAAATAAAACCTCATTAGCTTCAGTTTTTAACTGAGAATTTAAAAACTATTCCTCACCTGTTGAGGGCAGGTCAGCGCCTGTCAGACCCAGTAAAGCTCTTCTCTCATCAGCGTCTCATCTTCTGCTTTATCTGTTCTTTACTTAAGCCAGTCTTAAACAGACATATGAGAAATGTAATATTACTAGGTGAAATGAGAGGAAGTAGATCTGGAGACAAAGTGTTAGAGAGATTGAAATGCTGAAATTAACGATACAGCAAATTATATCGCCCTGTTTTTGCTTTGTCTTTATTACTCTAATATAATATATAGAAATACAAACTACTGGATCAATTGTACAGAAACTTTTTTTCTAAAACTAGTTTTCTCACAATATGTTTTTCATTCTCCCTCAACCATAGAGAAAGAGTTTTTTATGATATGGTATTATGTAGTATGTTGTGACCACAACTCATGCTGGCACACCTTCAGCTGTGGCTAGCTCTGGCTCAAGTATCATTGCAGCCAGATAAATTATAAGCAGAGCAACTAAAGCTACCATAACCATGTATTTTACATTGTAGATTTAACCACAAATGCAGCTGCAGGCCGAGCAATAATCATATCCACAGCCACAGCTTTACCCAGCACAGCCAGGCAGAGCCACTGCAACTGTGCTAACAGTGTTTGTTCAAGCTTGGCCTTTAAAGGAGTAATGAACAATAAATGCTTCATCATTACTTTTATCTGAGTGTTTTCTTTAAAGGTGGGGTAGGTACATTTCAGAAACCGGCTCGAGTGCACTAAAATTTGAAAGTACACAGCCGAAAATAATCCGCCCCTTCCTTCAGACTTCCTAAGAGCACCTCCTCCAACACACATGAACGCGCACATGACGTCAGCAGACTGGTGAAAGTGGCCGCCTGTAGCTGGCGAGTCATTGAAGTACTGCTGCAATGCACGCCCAATGACGGCACGCCCAATGAGGGCACGAGATACATTTGTGCGTGCACGAGATGGAAGGCTGACAGACAGGGCGGCAATCCAATCCGTTTAGCCGGGCCGGCTAAACACATTGGTTGTACTTTTTACAGTATTACGGGTTCCACAGATGACATTTTTTTATGGATTTTTTGTCAAAGCACTTAAGATATTCATTGCTATCGGGATGTTAAGAGCATTCCATGGAATATAACAAAAAGTGTATCTCGAGTCGGTTTCTGAAACTTACCTACCCCACCTTTAACAGGGAGTGTATTAAAACTGGCCTCATAAAGGCCTAAATGTGTTGCTCTAACAATAATAAAGTTGTTCTGCATGCTACACATGTTGCTGTATTTGTACCTTTTGGTGTGTATTATGACTGGATTGCGCCAGCACATTAACTGTATTCCTATGGATAAAGTTAAATGCAAAAGATATGATCACTTAAGTAATGTTGTATACATAATTGAGCGGGAACTCAAAATGAAGAAACTATGGGTTTTGAGCTTATAAGCAAATGTCAGCATGTTAACATGCAAAATTAAGATGATAAACGTTATACCTGTTAAACATCAGCATGTTTTGGTCATTGTCAATCCAAACATGTTAGCATGCAGACGGTAGCATTTTGCTTACTAAAGCCTCACAGAGTTGCTAGCATGAGACTCTTGGACGTGTTAGCTGTCTCATTCTAAATCAGTCCTCAAATCACCACCAGTACACATCTTTTGTACCATGTTGTAATATCTTAACCTGTTAAGCCCCTAGCCTGTTTTTCAGGTCTCAGGCTCGAAAATGACATTCCTAGAACAAATGACTATAACTTAAAGGGGACCTATCATGCAAAATGCACTTTTGTACGTCTTTTACACATGAATATGTGTCCCCGGTGTTCCAGGGAACTCACCAAGTGTCAGAAAACACAACCCTCTCTATTTTCCTCCATACCCAAATCTCTATAAAAAGGGGCTGCAACGGATCTGATACAGACTGATCCAGATTTGAACACTGTCCTGACGGTGGCGCTACGGCTATTGGTAAATTCTCCACCTATCAGGGGAATGAGAGGTTGGGCCACGGCCGGCCATTGCTGCTCGAAAGCGCTGGAGGCGCTGTAGTACATATGCCAGGCCTGTAAGTGGCGCTGTAGTCTGCCACAAAAGCAGCGAAGAAGACTTCCCTTGCATGGTTGCCATGGTTGCCTTTCTGTTTATTCTCCGCTGTGGCTCTTTTTCTCCCTCCCCGAGGCAAGCGTTTGCGCCTCCTGCTTTAAAACAAATGAATAATGACTCTATATAATCATATGTAAGGGATAATGTGCAGCGACGCGGTCATTATGGGGAAAAGAACACATTATGCAATGTGCACATTATTCCGCTTATTACATGGCCACATTCTCAACAAAGTAACGACATGACTCCCAATATTAATTGAAATGCTTTTATGGATTTAGAAAATGATTTTATTGATTTAAAAAATAGTTGTATTGATTTAAATTGACATGCATCCGCTAAGAAAAATAGTCCGTTGTTACTGTTTGAACTAACGTAGCAACGGCAGGAACTGCTTCGATAGTTTTTGAGGAGCTTTTTGATTACAGATTTGAAAACATCGTTGCTTGCTTTAAAAGTATCACAATTCATTATGTCAAACCTTGGAAAGTATCTAGATATCCCTGCCCTAATGCCAAAGTAACTGCCAACTCCCCTCTCCTGCAGGGGGGCGTGGTCAGTTGCAGCTCACAGAATCAGCCCCCTGCAAAAACAGGGCTGGAAAGAGCAAATAGAGCGAAATGAGGCATGGCTAAAATGCAGGATCTGTTTGGTATTTTGAAAAAATATATATATATTTATATACTTTATATAGGTATGGCCCTACAATATGCAGGTGTGCAGCTCTGTTTATTGACCTTTCCAAAGCGTTGATCATCGTTGATCATCGCATCTTAAAGCAGAGGCTACTCAGTATTGGCATATCCAGCCTTGCAATGGGGTGGTTTGTGAACTACCTCTCTGAAAGGTCCCAATGTGTTCATTTTGATGGACTGTCTTCTGAGTGGTTAAACATTTCTAATGGTGTACCAAAAGGTTCTGTTTTAGGACCACTTTTATTCTCCATATTAACAGAGTAGGTGATAATGTGGATGAAGCTACTTTACATTTTTATGCGGATGATACTGTGATGTATTGTGCAGGTCCCACCATTAAGGAGGCTGTTGTTAAATTACAGGCTGTTTTTAACACTATTCAGACTCAGTTCTCTGAATTAAAGCTTCTTTTAAATGTGGATAAAACCAAGGTAATGCTCTTTTCAAAAGCAAAAAAGACACCAGAGCCTGTTTTAGATATTATAACTACGCAAGGAACAAAACTTGAAGTTGTTGCCTGTTACAAATACCTTGGTATCTGGCTTGATGATTGTCTCTCTTTTAAACTTCATGTCAATAACCTGCTAAAAAAACTGAGGGTTAGGCTAGGGTTCTTTTTCAGAAACAAGTCCTGTTTCTCGCTTGAGGCCAGGAAAAGGCTAGTCACTGTGACCTTTTTACCTGTGCTGGACTATGGTGATCTGGTCTATATGAATGCACCTGCCAATTACCTGGTCAAGTTAGATGCTGCGTATCACAGTGCACTGAGATTTCAACCCAGTCTCACGGCATTTCGTGTTCACCAACACGACTTTTAATCTATTGATTCGTGTTCACCAACACGATTTGCCCCTTTTTTTTTCGTGTTGCACAGCACGATTTTAAAAGCAATGTATTTCTACTGGTAATGTGTTTCGTGCCTGCAGGCTGCAGCACGTCTTTTTCTCCGGTCGGGTCGAGGAAGACCGGAAGCTGTGTGGTTCATAAAAACATGTTCTTACTCAATATCAAGCCACAGTTATTGCTTTTATTTTAAATCGTATAATTTCGGACTTTTGTTGCCGTCTGTGAGGAAAATAAATGGGGCTCAGAGCCTCAGGATACTGAAATCTGTATTTTTTAAATCTTTTTTTCCTTCTAATTTGTTATTCTTTTCAAAATAACACACTGTTATTTACTCACCAATAACACACAATTATCCTTGCTTTTATTTATTGGTTTAATTCCATAATCTCGGGCTTTTTTGGCGTCCGTCAGGAACTGAATTTCAAAATAAATATAACCGGAAACAGACGTAGGCATTTCGAGCGATTACCCAAGATCCTCAGCTATGGTTTTAAGCTCGCTGACTGGATGTGTTAGCCGCAATGCATGCTGGGATTTGGTGTTTATATTATATGAAATCCGGAAAACATTTTAAAAGAATAAAATAATACTTAATTCCGAGTGCTCTTGCTTTTCTCTTTGAAGGTCATCACATAACGGCATTGTAATACACGGTTCGGCTGCATTACATATTACAGATCTGCCGTAGTTCTTTATTTAGAGAGCCCTGATGAGAAGACCTTTGGAAAAACTGGAAGAAATGCCGCCGAAACTGAATACTTGACGTGGATCATAAATATATCAACAATTAAACAACATCTTCAATTTCTCTTCACACAATACGTCTCCTTGCAGTATCAACACTAATTCGGCTGACTTTTATATTTGATCTAATTCATAGATAGGTTATATTTACACCATAGCGGTGCACAGCTGATAGAAAAGGACTGTAGTTTTTAAAGATATTACTGATTTTCTTTGAATGTAAATACTGAGTCTGAAATAGTATAGCAATATGCTGTAAAATGATGTGAAAGCATGCATAAAACTATACATCTTCAGATGTTGTACATACACACTAATAATACAAAGTTATTATGGCTGTGTGTACCTTGTGTGCACCTCCTAGTGGTTAAAGCACGTTATTGAATTATTGTTTTTATGTGTTATATTTGATTAAAAAAATATTAAGAG
The DNA here is from genome assembly GCF_902827115.2 of Pseudochaenichthys georgianus. Classification (NCBI taxonomy): domain Eukaryota; kingdom Metazoa; phylum Chordata; class Actinopteri; order Perciformes; family Channichthyidae; genus Pseudochaenichthys; species Pseudochaenichthys georgianus. The sequence goes on from NC_047524.1 coordinate 20,461,322, forward strand.
TACATACTTTCATAGGGGGAAAGTATAAATATAGAAATATAGAATATAAAAATCAAGAAGATACTATAAGTGATCTCTACAATAAAACAGTTTAGTGCAGGATGTACAAAGATATTAATAGGAGGAGGTGCAAAACAGAAAAACGGATTAACCTTTATTTAAACATTAAATAACAGATTAAGGTCTTTGGGGGTATCTATCTACAGATAAATATTAAGCCTGACAAAGTACTTAACGTCTAATATATTGCTTTCCTGCAATGTTAACTATGTTGAAGCACTTATTTTAACTGATATTATACACATTCATTATACTCTTATGTATGTAGATAGAATAAGAAATGTGCAGAATATGACAGTTTAATGGTAGAGGTACACACATATTGATAGATGTCTTGTATGCACTGTTGAGGAACCTGTGACCCAAGTTTTTCATTCATTGCATAACTACACCGTAGTTGTGTATGATATGTCAATAAACCTTTGAAAATCTTGAAAGGGATGTGCAAAATAGCCATAATATACAGTCTTTAATGAACTATTAGTAGAGAATAACGAGTAATGAATATACTTTATTACTCGTTTCCATTCATGTCAATTGCAAATACATGTTTAGTCTTCTCAAGCACCAACTATCAAATATCTCTCCTGATTGTTGGCACTTGACAATCACCTTACCTGAATTTTACTCAGGTGTAACTAAAGTCTGATTTAAGGGTTGTTTATATGTCACATAATTAATCAGAATCTGCAAAGTAACTCAAATAAATGAGTAAAAATACCAGGTTAACCTCTGAACTGTCGTGGAGTAGAATTACAAAGTAACAATGAGCTGTCATGTGGGTATATATTAATGCTGCGCATTATGGACACAAGCGATTTTCACCCATTTATTAATTATATGTTTTACATTTGATAACACCAATGTGTTTAATACTGGCAACTTCTAATTGTGGGAAAAACGAAAACGTTCAGTAGAGACGTCCCATAGAACATTTTGCGAAACACAATAGACAGCATGTGTAGTTCTGGGGGGGTGTTCGATTCCAGTTTTGGATAGGCTGGCGTGGTTTCGTTCCATTTCACACAGCTGTTTGACGCTCTGCGTAACCTTACGGGACTGTAGTCCTAAACGATAGCTGGGGATTATGGGTAGTGTAGTGTCTTCGGCCATCCTAAACTCAGAAATGTTGACAATCGCAATGATGCTCGAAATGTCCCTTATAGGCCTACGTCTGTTTCCGGTTATTTTTATTTTGAAATTCAGTTCCTGACGGACACCAAAAAAGCCAGAGATAATGGAATTAAACCAATAAATAAAAGCAAGGATAATTGTGTGTTATTGGTGAGTAAATAACAGTGTGTTATTTTGAAAAGAATAACAAATTAGAAGGAAAAAATATTTAAAAATACAGATTTCAGTATCCTGAGGCTCTGAGCCCCATTTATTTCCCTCACAGACGGCAACAAAAGTCCGAAATTATACGATTTAAAATAAAAGCAATAATTGTGGCTTGATATTGAGTAAGAACATGTTTTTATGAACCACACAGCTTCCGGTCTCCCACGACCCGACCGGAGAAAAAGACGTGCTGCAGGCAGTAGAAATACATTGCTTTTAAAATCGTGCTGTGCAACACGAAAAAAAGGGGCAAATCGTGTTGGTGAACACGAATCAATAGATTAAAAGTCGTGTTGGTGAACACAAAATGCCGTGAGACTGGGTTGGAGATTTGTGACAAACTGTAAAGCATTAACCCATCACTGTACCCTGTATGCAAGGGCTGGTTTGCTTTCACTAACTGTATGGAGGCTCAGTCACTGGTACATTTTTATATACAAAGCCATGTTAGGGAAACTTCCATCTTATATCTGCTCCCTGATCTCACGGAGAATTGTAAGTGGCTACTGCCTGAGATCGAATGCTGTGGTTTTATTAAATGTGCCAACTGCTAGGACTGTCTTAGGGAAGACAGCTTTTAGATGCGCAGCTCCTCTGTCTTGGAATAGTCTGCAAATTAAATGGAAACTGAACAATCTGAATAGTATTGATTTCGCGATCAAACTGATCAAAATACTACGGAGGGAAGATATTTTCGTTTGGAGGGGAAGCTCGCGAGTGTGTGTGTATACGTGTGTGTGTTTGTGTATTTTTGCGTTTGTGTGTATTGTGTTTGTTTCCCGGAGAAAACCCTCACGAGAAACACCGGCTGTTGTTATGCCTGCTGTGACGTTAAATTACTCCGTTCTCCGCTTGTAATTATGCCGTTACAAGCTTCAAAGTTATATTTATCATCTGAATTTGCCGAAACAAGTTTAATATTCTGAAAGCCAAGACTTTGTTTAATTTAAATCAGATGAAAACAAACTGTAACGGAACCTGCCATGTTATCTATGATTACTATACTCTTACGTTCATAATTTCAGCCGGAGGGAGGGGGGGCGGCGCTGCTGGAAGAGCAGATTGCGAGTGAGAGGTGCTTGTCTTCGTCCCTTTACAAGCTTCAAAAATGTATTTATCGTGTGATTTTGGAAATAAAAGTTTCATATTCTGAAAGCCAAGACTTTGTTTGTTTAAAATCAAACAAAACACCCGAACCCTGAAAAAATAGTTTTTTACGTAAATCCACGTTTATTCTGAAATGAGCCGTTGCGACTTCCGACTGATTTCGATAGAGCGGGTCACATGTAATATGAAAAGCTGAGAGTCCACAGATTATATTGGTATACATGTCATCCCTGTGCGATCAAAACTCACCGTTCTGTATGGTACATTGTACCTTGGAAATCAATAGCGGGTAAACTTTACCCGTTGGCGGATATAGGTATACAGCGACCTCTGGCGGTTCTAGTGTTAAAGTTACTTTGGCCATTAAAATGCGTTTTGATGTCATTTGATGCGAGACATATGAGTTGTTATTTCAGATTATGTATGCAGTGGATGTACATGATCTTTAGTTTGCTAGTTATTACGAAGATTACTTCAGGAAATTGTGTCTATACAACGTTTTCATTGTTACCAAGGTGGTTGCTAGGGACGCTGCTATCGATATTATTTCTGTTATGTTGTGTAACTGTTTAATGGTGTTATCTTTATTGCTACCCCCTTCCCCGTCAAAGTATAGTGTTGGTCCACAGCGCAAACGTATTAGTTTAACAAAATCCGCATCTAAAATGGTGCAGAAACGTTATTTTCCCCTGTGCAATTCCAGTCTCACATCTCACAGCACATCGTCATTAACAAATACCGGAAACAGACCGAAAACACTTTATTCCGAGTGTGCTTGCTTTTCTCTTTGAAAGTCATCACATAACGGCATTGTAATACACGGTTCGGCTGCATTACATATTACATATCTGCTGTAGTTCTCTATTTATAGAGCCCTGATGAGAAGACAAACCAACCTGATCTCACCAGAATGCGTGACTCCACCACGACTCCTTAACACCGCATTGCGTGGTGGACTCACGAACTTTGTTACATTTGCGTGTCGGCACCACGCAAACAAGCCCAATGTAAAGTGAATGAGGCTCCTTTGTCGTGGTGCACACACGCATTTCTACAACGTCCTTCAGGGAGCTTTTATTCTATAAAACGTTTTTAAAATCTACTTTATAGCTTGTAGTAACTCACGGGAGGCTTCTTTTATTTTATTTGTATTCATAATAATTTTTATTTTTCGTCAGAATGTATTATGTTGCATTAGTTACGATTTTTTGTTCTAAAAAAACAGTGCATTGTGTGTAATACAACTGTGATTTGTATTACATTAGTTTGTTTTTAAGGAAGGCCAGAGCTTCAGCTGTGTCCAATAGATTGTTCCCTTTAGTTAACGTTTTTTAAAAGAACATTATATTCCAATTTGATCATGTCCCCTTTATTGTATTACGGAGAGCAATGTGAGCATCTATTCCCATTGGATAACGGAGAATTTTACCCCGGAAGTAAGTATTATCCTTACTGTCGATTGATTTTACAGTCCTATCTGCATTACTGATCAACTCAAAAACACCAGATTATCCTTGTTGATTACACAACATTGATTGGTTTAAGTTGTGTACAATACTTTTGTAATTTTCCCCTTCGATTCGGAGAAACAAAGATTTGTTCAGTTTAGGATGGCCGAAGACACTACACTACCCAGAATCCTCAGCTATTGTTCCGCGTTGCCTCAAGCTCTGTGATTGGTTGACCTCCAACTGCAGATATGAAAAAAACGTTTCGTAAAAGATAAATCATACTTTATTCAGCAGTGCTTTCTTTACTCTTTGAAAGTCATCACATGAATGCATTGTAAATAGTACACATCTGTCGTAGTTCTTTCTTTATCTACAGAGATCTGGCCTCAAAATAGACCGGAAACTATTCTTTTACCGTTCTGTTTTAATTTCACAATAAAGTTAGTAGTAATAATTTGTTTTGATATTATTGTTTTTTATTAACTACTCATATTAAGACTATCTTTTCTGTGTTGCTGTGGGGTTCTTCCATCGCTTTTGTGTTACAAATATCAAAACAATAACAGAATATATCGGTCGTAAACTAAACCAGAAACAGCAGTATATTTTATTTTGTTAACACTGTAAACTTGACAGCTTTTTAACCCAAACCACCTACTGGTTAAAGCACGTTATTACACGTTTAGAGTAATATGGAAATCTTGAAAAGGGATGTCCAAAATAGCAATTATATACAGTTTTTAATTAACTAATTAATTTGTAGAGAATAACGAGTAATGTATATACTTTATAGGGATCTGCAGACAAATAGTCTTCAGTCTTCTTTAGTCTTCAAGCACCAACAATCATTACATTACATTGCATTTAGCTGATGCTTTTATCCACAGCGACTTACAATAAGTGCGTTCGACCAACAAAATACAAGCTTGAAGAAAACAGAATCATATAAGTACATCAGGTTTCATAGAGCCAAACATTTCAAGTACTACTCAACTGGCTTTAGATAAGCCAGTCCTCCAATCAAATATCTCTTCTGATTGTTGGCACTTGACAATCACCTTCCCTGTATTTTACTCAGGTGTAACTAAAGTCTGCTTTAAGGGTTGTTTATATTTCGCATCATTAATCAGAATCTGTAAAGTAACTAAAATAAATGTAGTGGAGTAAAAATACCAGGTTAACCTTAAAGAAAGCCCTCATACTGACGCTGTGTACAAGAAGGGGATGAACAGACTCTATTTTCTGAGGAAGCTGAGATCCTTCCACGTGTGCAGAAAGATGCTGGAGATCTTCTAGTCTGTTGTGGCCAGTGCACTCTTCTTTGCTGCGTTCTGCTGGGGGGGGCAGCATCAGAGCCGGTGACACCAGCGGGATCAATAATCTGATCAGGAAAGCTGGGTCTGTCATCGGCATCAAGCTGGACCCCTTTGAAGCTGTGGTGGAGAGGAGGACACTGAACAGGCTGTTGTCCATGATGGATAACCCACCCATCCTCTCCACCTGCAGCTGGACAGTCAACGGAGCTCCTTCTCCAACAGACTGCTGCAGCTCCGCTGTCACAAGGACCGATACAGGAACACATTCCTGACCACTGCAATAACTCTGTACAACAAATCACCTCTGGCTGGAAGAGAACTCTCTGCTCCATAGTTTCTCTAATACAACATCGCTGTACATTGTACACATATATAATCTGTTCAATATTTGATATTCCATATTCCATTGTCATATATTTTTGAATATGTATATTTGCAAATATAATATCTACATGTATATTTTTTATTTCAACACGTAGCCTATATTTTCTATTTTCTTTTTTTTCTATTCTTGTTTGTTTGTAGTTTTGTTTTATTGTAAAATGCCTTGTCTTTTATGCTGCTGCAACAAAAACAATTTCCCAAATTGGGATCAATAAAGTACCATCTTATCTTATCTTATTTTATCTTACATCCGGACTAAAACCACCAGACTCAGGGACAGTTTCATCCCACAGGCCATAAAACTATTAAACACCTGAACTTTGAAATAACATCCATAGCATTAATCTGGCTGCTACTTAGAAATGATTTGTTTAATATATCATATTCCAATCCCTTGTATAGACTCTTATTGCACTATTTCAATTTTTACTATTTTACTAATTTTCTTTTTGTATTGACTTGCACTATTCTTTCTGTGTATCTGTTTTATTGTGTTGCACCGTTGGAGGAGCCTGTGACCTAAGGGGGGGGGGGGGGGGGGTAGGAGACGTTCGATTCCTGTTTTGAATAGTGTGCCGTCGATGGGTTTCATTCCATTTCAAAATGCTGTTTGTCGCTCAGCATACACTTCGCACTGCCACTCCAACATCCAATCACAGAGGTTGAGGACAAATCACGGGTTCGTCAAGCAAAGCACATGGTGGAGTCCCAAACGATAGCTGAGGATTCTGGGTAGTGTAGTGTCTTCGGCCATCCTAAACTGAACACATATTTGTTTCTCCGAATCGAAGGGGAAAAATACAAAAGCATTGTACACAATTTAAACCAATCAATGTTGTGTAATCAACAAGGACAATCTGGTGTTTTTGAGTTGATGAGTAATGCAGATGGCACTGTAAAATTAATCGACAGTAAGGGGAATACTTACTTCCGGGTGTAAAATCCTCCGTTATCCAATGGGAATGGACGCTCACATTGCTCTCCGTAATACAATAAAGGGGACAAGATCAAATAGGAATATAATGTTCTTTTAAAAAACGTTAACTAAAGGGAACAATCTATTGGACACAGCTTAAGCTCTGGCCTTCCTTAAAAACTAATTTAATAAAAATCCCAGTTGTATTACACACAATGCACTGTTTTTTGAGAACAAAAAATCGTAAATAATGCACCATAATACATTCTGACGAAAAATAAAAATTATTATGAATACAAATAAAAGAAAAGAAGCCTCCCGCGAGTTACTACACGCTATAAAGTATATTTTAAAAACGTTTTATAGAATAAAAGCTCCCTGCAGGACGTTGTAGAAATGCGTGTGTGCACCACGACAAAAGAGCCTCATTCACTTTACATTGGGGTTGTTTGCGTGGTGCAGACACGCAAATGTAACAAAGTTCGTGAGTCCACCACGCAATGCAGTGTTAAGGAGTCGTGGTGGAGTCACGCATTCTGGTGAGATCAGGTTGAGACAAACATGAGGAACTGCCGCCAACACTGGAAACGTGACGTGGATCATAAATATATCAACAATTAAACAACATCTTACATTTCTTTTCACACAATACATCTCCTTGCAGTATCAACACTAAGATGTTTTCTTTTCTGGGAGGAGACTTCAGGTTGTCTCGGAGTACAAGTACTCAGGAGTACATATTGACACAAACCTCAATTTCAAAACCCATATCAAAAAGGTCTGCAATAAAGTAAAGTTCAATCTGTCAAATTACAGATACATTAGAAACTTCCTATCATCTGCAGCAGCTAAGCTATACTTTCACTCAATGGTCCTCTCCCACATCAACTACTGTCTGATCAGCTGGTCGAATGCACACTCTACAGCTCTAAAACCACTGGAATCGCTGTATAAACAAGCACTCAAAACACTAGACAAAAAGCCATTCCGGTATCATCATTGTCACATAGTTAAAAAGTATAATCTGTTCAGCTGGGAAAATCTCATAGTTTACAAAAACATCTGCTTAGTTTATAAGATCACTCGTGGGTTGGCTCCTCCTCCTCTGGCTGGCTTTATCAGCCTAAGGTCCACCTCAACCAGGGTTACTAGAGGTGCGGCTAGGGGAGACTGCACCATGCCATTTAGGAAAAGCGCATTCAGCCAGGCTGTCTTTTCATTCCACGCATCCCATCAATGGAATTCAATACCACAACCAATAAGAGAATCCTCATCCTACTACACATTCAAGCACAGTGTTAAAAAATGGCTCATTAATAATCAACAGTGTCAGCACTGATGTGTGGGTGTAGGTGTGTGTATGAGTGTGTATTGTAAATGTTTTATTTATTTATTATCGTAACTTGCTTCTATCTGTATTCAGTGATGTAATCTATTGTAAATGTGTACAATGGTATAACAATGTTGTGGTATTTTTATTATTGCTTTTAGGATGTCTATCACCATCTGGCAAAGGGACTATCGATGAAAACTAGCCTTTTGGCTAATTCGAGTACTTTTACATGTTTTTAATATGTTGATTAATGTACATTGTCCCTTGTTTTAAATAAATCAATTCAATTCAATTCAATTCAATTCGGCTGACTTTTATATTTGATCCAATTGGTAGATAGGCTGTATTTACACCATAAAGGTGCACAGCTGATAGAAAGGGACACCTAGTGGTTAAAGCATGTTATTGAATTTCATTATTTTTATTATTAGATATTAATAGAATCCCTATAAAGTATGTTCATTACTCGTTATTCTCTACTAATAGTTAATTAAAGACTGTATATAATGACTATTTTGCACATCCCTTTCAAGATTTCAATATTTTCTAAGGTTTATTGACATATCATATAGGCCTACACAACTATGGTGTAGTTATGCAATGAATGAAAAACTTGGGTCGCAGGTTCCTCAACAGTGCATTACAAGACATCTATCAATATTTGTGTATACTTCCAGCAATGTTAACTATGTTGAAGCACTTATTTTAACTGATATTATACATATGTATTATACTCTTATAAGATGTATGTAGATAGTATAAGAAATGTGCAGAATGTGACAATTTAATGGTGTAGGTACACATATGCCTCTCTGAAGAACCAGCACCTTACCGTGGTAGAGAGGTTTGTGTGCCCTGATGAACCTGGGGGCTGTGTTGTCTGGAACCTTGTGTTCCTGGTAGGGTCTCCCATGGCAAATTGGTCTCAGGCAAGGGGCCAGACTAAGATTGGTTCAAAAGACCTCATGAAAGACGACACAAGAAGTGAGGATACCCGGCCCGGAGGAAGACCGGGGTCCCCTTCTGGAGCCAGGCCCAGAAGGAGGACTCGTCGGCGAGCGTCTGGTGGCCGGGCTTGCCACGGAGCCCGGCCGGGCCCAGCCCGAAAAGGCAACGTGGGCAACACCTCCGCTTCTCCGTCCCGCGGGCCCACCACCTACGGGAAACAACGATGGGGTCGGGTGCGCTGCAAGAAGGGTGGCAGTGAAAGCGGAGGGTCTCAACGGACCAGACCCGGGCGGCAGAAGCTGGCTTTGGGGACGTGGAACGTCACCTCTCTGGGGGGAAGGAGCCGGAGCTTGTGCGGGAGGTGGAGCGGTACCAGTTGGATCTGGTTGGGCTCACCTCTACGCACAGCGTCGGCTCTGGAACCTTACTTCTGGATAGGGTTTGGACTCTATTCTTCTCCGGAGTTGCTCAAGGTGTGAGGCACCGGGCGGGTGTGGGGATACTCACAAGTCCCCGGTTAGGTGCTTCGTTGTTGGAGTTTACCCCAGTGGACGAGAGGGTCGCCTCCCTACGCCTGCGGGTTATGGGGGGGGAAACTCTGACTGTTGTGTGTGCTTATGCACCCAACAGCAGCTCAGAGTATACAGCCTTCTTGGAGACCCTGGAAAGAGTCCTGTATGGGGCTCCTGAAGGGGACTCTTTAATCTTGCTGGGAGACTTCAACGCACATGTGGGCAATGATGGAGACACTTGGAGGGGCGTGATTGGGAGGAACGGCCCCCCTGATCTGAACCGGAGTGGTGGTTTGTTACTGGACTTCTGTGCTAGTCATGGATTGGCCATAACAAACACCATGTTCGAGCATAACGATGCTCATAAGTGTACGTGGTACCAGAGCACCCTAGGCAGAAGGTCCATGATCGATTTCGTTATCGTATCATCGGACCTGAGGCCGTATGTTTTGGACACTCGGGTAAAGAGAGGGCCGGAGTTGTCAACTGATCACCATCTGGTGGTGAGTTGGGTCGAGTGGCGGGGGAAGCCTCTGGATAGACCTGGTAAGCCCAAACGTGTAGTTCGGGTGAACTGGGAACGTCTGGAGGAGGCCCAAGTTCAGGAGGCCTTCAACTCACACCTCCGGCGGAGCTTTTCGGGCATTCCTGTGGAGGTTGGGGATATTGAACCAGAGTGGTCGGTGTTCAAAGCCTCTATTGCCAAAGCCGCGGCGGGGAGCTGTGGTCTCAAGGTCCTAGGTGCCTCAAGGGGCGGTAACCCTCGAACCTCCTGGTGGACACCGGTGGTCAGGGAAGCCGTCCGACTGAAGAAGGAGGCCTTCAGAGATTTGTTATCCCAGGGGACTCCCGAGGCAGTTGCAAGGTACCGACAGGCCCAAAGGGCAGCAGCCTCATCCGTGGCCGAGGCAAAGCAGCGGGTGTGGGAGAAGTTCTAATGGCTTCATCGGTCTGCGACCTTCAGCACTCACTGGATCGGTTCGCGTGTGAAGCGGCTGGGATGAGGATCAGCACCTCCAAATCTGAGGCCATGGTTCTCAGCAGGAAACCGATGGACTGTCCACTCCAAGTAGGGAATGAGTCCTTACCCCAAGTGAAGGAGTTCAAGTATCTCGGTGTCTTGTTCTCGAGTGAGGGAACAATGGAGCGTGAGATGGGCCGGAGAATCGGAGCAGCGGGAGAGGTACTGCAGTCGCTTTACCGCACCGTTGTGACGAAAAGGGAGCTGAGCCAGAAGGCAAAGCTCTCTGTCTACCGGGCCATTTTCGTTCCTACCCTCACCTATGGTCATGAAGGATGGGTCATGACCGAAAGAACGAGATCGCGGATACAAGCGGCCGAGATGGGTTTCCTCCGCCGGGTGGCTGGTGTCTCCCTTAGGGATAAGGTGAGAAGTTCGGTCATCAGGGAGGGACTCGGAGTTGAGCCGCTTCTCCTTCGCGTCGAAAGAAGCCAGTTGAGGTGGTTCGGGCACCTAGTTAGGATGCCACCTGGGCGCCTCCCTAGGGAGGTGTTCCAGGCACGTCCAGCTGGGAAGAGACCAAGGGGTAGACCTAGGACCAGGTGGAGGGATTATATCTCTTCGCTGGCCTGGGAGCGCCTTGGGACCCCCCAGTCAGAGCTGGTTGATGTCGCCAGGGAAAAGAAAGTTTGGGGCTCTCTGCTGGAACTGCTACCCCCGCGACCCGACCACGGATAAGCGGGAGAAGATGGATGGATGGATGGATGGTACACATATTGAAAGATGTCTTGTGATACACTGTTGAGGAACCTGTGACCAAAGTTTTTCATCTCCGACCTTGTCAGGTATTGAACAATCAATAAATAAAGAACACATAATTATTAAATATAAAACACAGAATTTGTGTGATTATACTAAATGATTTACAAATAAACACCACTGCATATTTACAACTATACACATGCTGATGTAACGCAAATGTTTCCAACTTGGGATCAATAAAGTATATCTTATCTTAAGATGATCGATGGCTACTGCCATATTTGCACAATGTGCCTCTGAACCTTGACAAGTGCATGTTTCAGGCTCATCAATGAACAACAGGAGGGGTCACAGACATAAGACAGCTGTTAAATAAAGCTCTTCTGACCTTAGCTGTCGTGTGGGTATATATTAATGCTGCCCATTATGGGCACAAGCAATTTTCACCCATTTATTAATTATATGTTTTAAATTTGAGTGTTTCCTATCCCCTAAACCTCCAGGGATGTACACAGTTTAATACTGGCAACTTCTTATTATGGGAAATATGAAAATGTCTTTAAAAACTACAACTCCCAGTAGAGACGTGCCATAGATAGAGAACATGTTGCGAAACACACAATAGCCAGCATGTGTAGTTCTGGGGACGGGGTGGGGGAGGGGGGGACGCGGTGGACCCGTTCAAATCCAGTTTTGAACAGTCTGCCGTGGTTCCATCCCATTTCAAGTGTTGTTCGACGCTCTGCACCCTCTCCAATCACAGAGCTTGAGGATTATCACGGGGTTTGTCAAGCGAAGCGGAGAGAATACTATCTTCCGGGTGTAATATTCTGTAAAGCAAATGAGCTGCTCCGACCCTCGGTCCTGACGGACTCCAACTTGTGTTTATTAATCAAACAAATAAATAAACACAAGGATAATTATGTGTTATTGTTGAGTAAATGGAGAATTGCACAGGGGAAAATAACGTAGCCTATCTATTGTGGTGATTGACATTATTCACCCACGGATCTATGGGTTAGGGTATTGTTCTGCACGGACATTTTAGTGAGCCGGACTTCCTGTCTCCGCCGGTCTTCGCTTCCCGGGCATGAAGCTGTTTACATGTGTTTTGAGATGCTAAATAAAAGTCTAGCTTGTACCTTTGATACCCCGCCTCCGACTCCCATCTCTCGGCACCACACTATGCCACAATTTTAGATGCAGATTTTGTTAAACTAATACGTTTGCACTGTGGACCAACACTATACATTGACGGGGAAGGGGGTAGCAATAAAGATAACACCATTTTACACAACATAACAGAAATAATATCGATAGCAGCATCCCTAGCAACCACCTTGGTAACAATGAAAACGTTGTATAGACACAATTTCTTGAAGTAATCTTCGTAATAACTAGCAAACTAAAGATCATGTACATCCACTGCATACATAATCTGAAATAACAACTCATATTTCTCGCATCAAATGACATCAAAAGGCATTTTAATGGCCAAACTAACCTTAAAATAGGCATTTTCCACCGAGAATAAAACGAATGTCGGCCATGTTTTTTTTTTCTGCAGGGAGAAATGTGAAGATCACGTGACATAGACGCCAGCCATTGGAATGAATGGTGAAAAAAAACATAGGCATCTTACAATTTCAGAGGCGTTTTTGTAGAAATACTACGTCCTACGTTGTGGACCAACGTAGTTATTACACGTTTTATTATGAGACTGGGTTGGTGTTTCTTGTAATCAGCAGTGATGGGACCCACCTGTGGCCCTTGATTCCAGTATATAAGAGGGCTGCAGAACAGGCTCTCGCTGTCTCTCAGCTGCCCTGCTCGGTGCAGCAGGACACCGCTCCTCTGTTTTGTTTTATTGTTGGTTGTAACCACTGTGTGGGGTCAAATAAATGATTGTTTTGGGCAACTCCTGTGTGGAACTGTTGTCCTTATGTTGCAAGCAGAGCCAGCTTGTAACATATGGGGGCTTGTCCGATCCAACAACCAGGTGATATGTGTTGACTTGATTTGTCTGCCTTGATTGTTAGACAGTTTGTTCCTGGTGTAGGGCATTAAGGAGTAGCTTTGGAATTACCTTTCCTGATAGGCATAAGCAACATCTCCTTCAGGGGAGCTTGTTGGTTTGTTATTTTTGTTTGTTATTTTTGTGCATAAACATGATTCGACATTTTTTTGTCATGGGAACACGTCCGTGCAGGGTCGGGTCTAGAACAAATCGAATGGGGGGGCAATAATTTACCACGGGGGGGCACACACTGCCGTCAACAACCAACACACAAACACCAACGCAACTTCAATTAAAAAAAAACATGCTGTAAAGTCTATTGTCTTTCACACACATTGCAGGGGTGTAGTGCTATTGTATAGCGCACCTATGACTTCTGCATACATGCACGGTTGTGGCACGACCACCAAAACAGAAACATATGGACATAGGCCACCATACCCTCCTGGGACCCGAGGAAAAAAAGTGTCTTTATATTTCCTTTTTTTGGTGATTTCCTACCTATTTAGGGTTAAAAAAACATCTTGCAATTTAGACTTTTTTATTTTATTTTATTTTAAAAATGTACAGTATGTCCACTGTAGAGGACGTCGGGACCATATTAGTTTTAAAAGACAGCCAAAATTAACAGATGGACTATGTAAAGTATTATGGTTATAGAGTGATATTAATACAATAATATATTCACCTTTATTTAAAACATGAATAAGTAATTGATCTGAACATTGCTGTTTATTTGGTCAATACAACACTAGCTTGTTTTTTGGTAAATCTTTCCAGATCTTCAAAGACTTTGTAGTCGATGTAGTGGGAAAGTACCTAATTGACTCCAGTCAGCACGGGCTGTAGGGTCATCTTGACTAGTTTTATGGATGTGCTCATAGAAACAAAGCTTGCATTCCAGAAGGCAATTCTCATTTTTCATGCCTCCACTTAAAATAAAAACAACAATAAGACATACGTGCTACTCTTGGCCCACAGGGGGCCATGTCTTTCCAGCTCGTCCCTATCTGTCTCTATTGCCCCTTTCACACCAGCGCCTTTTCAGCTCCGGCTCGGAGCTAGAGCCTGAAAAGCGCCGGGTTTTCCTGTTCACACCGCAGCGGCGCCGGCTCTTAGCTCCGGAATCCGCTTCATTTCCAGCTCCAAAAAATTGTCGGTCTAGAGGCAAGAGCTTTGGAGCTAAGAGGCGACGTCGCTTACGTCTCTCTTACGTCGAGGCGTGCAGGAAACTAAACCCACCTCCCCTGAACATGGGTCGACTGTTATGCAGTAGTGCCTATAAACACACTTTATAAAGTCAGGCAACACTAACCAGGCTTCGTGTGATTCTGTTTATTTGTGCCTTACTTTGACCATCCGTTCACTGTTATCGATCATTGTGGAGAGAGGCAGACGTGTTGTTTTGTATTATTGCAGCTATCGGATGCAAGTAGTCAGTTTAGCTTCGGTTGCTATGCTAACATCACCTGTTTTATACCAGAGAAACGTTCATAACAGCGTTGTGATGCCAAACAGTGTCAATTCAGACTGACACACATTCACTTAGGCTAAGGGGAACTGGGGATATGCATCAGCTGCTTGTGTGAGTCGGACAGTGAATACTTTAGAGCGGCCGCTGCAGTGTGAGCTAACCGGGAGCTAACGGGAGAATAAACTCCCGTAGAACAGCAGCCAATACTGTAGCGGTCGGTAAATGCTGCAGAAACACATTAATAAACAATGAACCACGGCACTCTGGAGCAAAGTATAAGGTTGGAGAAGTCGTTATTCAATTTATTCTGGCTTCGTGTGATTAAAAGCAACACGATCATCGACCCGACGCAGTTGTTGTTGTTGTGAGCGCCGTAATGGCTGCCGTTGAGGAGCAAATCAGCGATGTAAACGGTGACGTCATGACGCAGCAGGGGCAGCTCTGGGGCGCCAGTGGGCGGTGTGAACAGAGCAGGAGCTGAAAAGGGAAACCGGAGCTGAATCAGAAAAGCTCCCGCTCGGAGCTAGAAACTGAAAAGCGCTGGTGTGAAAGCCGCATGTGTATCTATCTGTGCGCTCATGGAGCATCCTGGATCTTCTTCTTGACCCTCTTCTATCCCAGGTGTGACATCCTCATCTCTCTCATAATCTGAGTGCTCAAAATCTTAATCTCCCTGAACTTTCTGGTACAGAAAATGTCTGCTTCAGTTCCGTCTCCTGCAACAATATTGAGTCATAAAGTCCATGAAGATAGTCCTGACGTCCACTAGAATGGACATTTATAAAAGGGCTGTTATTTGAAAACTTGAATTATTTAATTGATTTCAGAACTAATTATATAGTTCTTCACATGATAATAAACAAGAATATATATGATTTTCATGGTAAAAATGACAATTATTCAACAATATTTGACTTCTCCTAGTGCTTCTATACAATTTTGTTTTTCGTATGCCAGCCATTTTGGATGAAAAGAAAGAGGAACTTCCCAGCATGCAATTTTAACCAATGACATATCACTGGAAAGACCAGGATGTCCTCTGTACAGCACATCAGGGATTGATAGAGTAGCTCAAAAGAGTAAAAGGAGATGCATGTTAACAAAATGTCCACTACAGTGGACATTTTCAATGGGCTGGGTCCCAGGAGGATATAAAAAGTGTGCAAATATATTTAGTATCCTATCCATGTGAGCATGTTTTAGGTGGGGCATGCTCCCTCGGAAAGATTCTTTTTAAAATATTGAAGTTAAAAGCATCAATCTGGTGCACGTTGAGAGCAAAATGAAGAGATCTATGGATAGCCTACATCTCTCAGCATCCATATGAAACAGAACTGTAGGCCTACACAGATTTACTTTTTTCTTTATGGATATTTTACTAATCACCCTTTTAAACTGTATTCTTGTGTTACTTACTGTCCTATAGTATTTCATACCCGTTTTTCATTTATTCACTTATTTTTTTAATAACTATAATGATCATATAAAGGTGTTCCTCGCAAATACTTGTTTACATAAATGGTGACCAAACCGTTTGAGACCCACTGAGATAACTTACACTAAAGTGAACTATCTAAACACTGAGAGAGTCCTTACCTCACTGAGCTGAGGTTATACGATCCTCTCAGTCTGACAGGAGAGGACTCTCCTCCACCTTGGTGTAGAAACAGCTCTTTATATCCGTTAGCATAGCTAGCTAACCAGATGCTAACAACAACATTCCGCGTTACCACTCGCGCACTCACAAAATGCGCTCGTGCCACACACACACAGAGCCGAGCTTGAATGAAACACAGAGACCCAGAAGTAGGCTACTTGTACTGTACTGTATATTATGTTCGATGGATTTACTGTATAATCAGTGTATCAGATGAACAGATCGCCACTGGGCTTTCTTCTAAACACACAGCCATGTAATGATAACAAAACAAAGGTCGGGGGTCATTGGTCAAGCAACACACCAATCAGAGAGCAGCAGTGAGCACACCTCAGGCTGTGTTTTATATTTTTATTATTTATTTCTGATGTATTTCACACAAAAAAACTTTAGTGGAAACGTTTTCACATATATGATTACAAAAAAAAAAACGGCAATGTGGCAAGGCTGCGTTGGGGGGGCACAGTGACTCATTTGGGGGGGCATGGCCCGCGAATGACCCCCCATGACGCCGCCCCTGCGTGGCTGTCTTGGTGAGTAACAGCTTCGCTGGGGCTTTACCGGGTCATTGGGTAAGTGTTTAAACACGTCGTTGCATGCATGAAGAAGACTAGGGTGAGACAAGATAGCTAGTATTGGGTAGGCAGTTATAGCTAGGGGAAAGGTATTCCAGAGTGAAACAAAAAAATATATATATTTTTTTTTTTTAGGTGTCTGTGCACCAGGTTCAAGGGAGTTTTCATATGGCTACATTGACAGATTTTGTTAAGTGTCCCAGTGTGGAACTGCTGGAAAAATGTACTAAAGACCAACTGTTAAAGATTGCAGAGCATAGGTAGACGTTCCAAAGCAGGGTCGTAAAGACACCATAGTGACTATGTTACAGGCCCAGTTGGTACTGCAATAAATTCTGCCAGCAGTGGCTGTCGATGATGGTTCCGAGGATGAGTTGGCTGAGAAGGCAGCTATAAGTCCAGAGCGGCAGAGAAGTGCAGGTTTTTCTTTGTTTGACTTTGGGTGAAATGACATTTGAACAGAGAAAGGAAATAATGCTGCTGCAGTACCAACTGCAGAGCCAGCTTGTAACACAGTGCTTGCCTCAACGGGGAGGGATTGCATTGAATTACAGCAGCAGGAGGCGCAAACGCTTGCCTCGTGGAGGGAGAAAAAGAGCCACAGCGGAGAGAATAAACAGAAGGACAACCATGGCAACCATGCGCGGGAAGTCTTCTTCGCTGGTTTTGTGGCAGACTACAGTGCCACTTACAGGCCTGGCATATGTTCTACAGCGTCTCCAGCGCTTTCGAGCGGCAATGGCCGGCCGTGGCCCAACCCCAAATTCCCCTGATAGGTGGAGAGTTGGCCATACAGTATAAGCGGAGCTCCTCGTTCCTGACGTCAGAGAATTCTCAAATCTGTATCAGTCTGTATCAGATCCGTTGCAGCCCCGTTTTTCGAGATTTGGGTATGGAGGAAGAGAGAGAGAGTTGTGTTTTCTGACACTTGGTGAGTTCCCTGACACACCATGGACACATATTCATGTATAAAAGACGTACAAAAGTGCATTTTGCATGATAGGTCCCCTTTAATGTGTTGCTTAAAATAATACTTCTGCATACAGTATGTGACACTGTAAGTGTTGCACGGCCAGATACGGCTCAAGAAGCTGACTCAGATAAGGAAATATATGATACATTATGATGTGACGAGTGATATGATGTGATATGAATGATAATGGGACACATCGACGTCTGCACTCACTGTGCCGCGGACTGCACGTAATGTTACTTTGATCCGGTTACTTATGTTGTGGCAGATATTTAAGTAAGCTTTCTTAACGCTAATGTTTTATTAGTCAGATTGCTCTGAAGATGGGAGGTGATATTCTATTAATTTTCACGTTCACGCAGTCAGTTGATTTTTGCCGGCCGTCTGTCCTGCAACGGCAGTTTTTCTGTATTTCCTTTATCCTGTAATATGACTTGAGAGCTTTAAACTCCGCACACTGAGCTCTGATTGGTCAGCAGGCGGTGCTTTCACTGAGTTGATCTCTTATCCTGGAACCAAACCTGCTCCGGATCAGGTTTGCCGCTCAGCATAAGTTACCATGGAGATCTACCCCGGTAAGAAGAGAACCAGCATTGTAGGACCGTAAACCCAGAGTTTACCCTGAAGTTACCTCGCTAAGCGAAAATCCGGCTTCATTTCATTTCATTTCAAACCTTTATTTAACCAGATTGGTCCCATTGAGATCATAGATCTTTTTTTCAAGGGAGACCTGCAGTACAGGCCTCAGGTTTGGTGTGGATTTGTCTTAAAATTATAGCAGTTTAAGGTAGGCGTGCTTGGCATGATTGATAGCTACGATGACAGCATACAGTAACAAGTCATGTCTTAATTCATTACAATCTTGTATAGGGTTGGGTAAGAAATTAGCTGTGGGTGTTGCCAAACACAGTATTATGGTTGACAGCTTGTCAGAGTGAGACCTGTCTAATTACAGTTTCTTTACCCTGGGGCAAGAAGTCAGTACAGAGCAGTTTTCTTGTGTTTTCATGTCTAATTACATTGCCATACCAGGATGAACAATCCAACAAATATCAGTGAAGTATGACAGCAGACACTCACTGAATGATACTTTGACTTTTCGTTTGAGTTTTTTCTTTTACTTCAAGAAAATGCTCCTGCTACTGGTTATAAAAGACCACAAACATACATTATGAAGCTTAACTGGGCCTAAACTGCTATTAAACCTCATTTGCAGTATCAGCATAGTATTTAGCAAATTATACACATGTCTACTCGGGATCTTGCAGACGATAAGGACTCTCCTTGGAGATTGAGGGAAATGGCTCAATTTGGGCCTTTCAGACGCACTCACAGGGAGCTGTGCCTGTGCCTTCAGTCGCCGGTTCAGTCGCGGTTAGCTGTCCGGTATCTCCAAATGAGATCAGAAAGCACCAACAAAGAGTCAGCGTTCATCGACAGATAGATCCTGGAGCTGGGAGGAGGCCCAGGGTGTTCAGACATGGAGTTGTTGGAGTTGGGCAAGAAAACCTCGCTGGTGCCAAGTTTTATTTCGGTGTAGGTCCATTGCGAGAGCAATCTCAGACTGTGTGGCATTATGGAGGACATCCAAACGGTTAAGATGGAATTCCATGATTATTATTGAGACCTGAACCCCACCGTTGCTGAAATGATCTCTATCTGTCGGCACTCCTTGAAGCACACAGCTATTCATTAAAGATGGTTATCGGCAGGTCTGAGACGAGAGCAGGGTTTTCATGGGCAGTCAACGAGGCAAGATCATTGGTTAGAATCTAAGATTGGGTCGGCTCAACGTTTTTTCTACGTGTTTGCTCACAATTAAGGCGACTTCAAACGTCTCACAGGTATCTTTTTCTTGCTCCTTGGATGTCACTGAGAGAAAGGGGGACTAATGAGCTTGCACTCATAAAGCACACATGGATACGAAATCGGCCAACGTCCCATAAATAAACATAACATAATGCAACAAAGAACAAAGCAGCGCTGCAAGGAATTAGCCTCGCTCAGCTCCTTATGGACCCAGCATAGCGTGAAGCTGCTATTATCGCTGTCAATGTCAATCAGATTTAGAGCCTATATTTTCCATGCCTGAGTCCATCTATCTTGCAGCTGCAGATCTGCAAGATGTGTTCATACAGCAGCTCATACATCAGTGTGGTTTAGCTGGATCCTATTTTTGTTGGTTTCTTTCATGGTCAAGTGATTGGATGTCTTAGTCAGTTGGTTCTAAATGTAAAATATCTCATCTCTGTGCAGCTTGTGTACTCTTACTGACCTAATGAAGCAGCTAACCCTTCCTGGTTCATAACTGCAGGCAATACAATTGAAATCTGTGTGTGTGTCTGTTCAGAGCTGTATTGTGGTTTGACTCAGCAGTAGAGGGCTCCCGTTTCCCACCTACTTAATTTGACACTTCAACAGGAGAGATCACAGGACAAGGACTACTCTTTTAATTTTTAAAATGTAAGTGATTCTTAAATTCCAGTTTTTCAACCCTATCTACAAAATGAGTACAACTTATACAGGACCAATATCCACGTATGCTGCTGGTCTCTTAAAAAAACATACAGTTAATGAAAAGCTATCGTTATTTTTATAATTTTGGTCAGCATGCTCCCTCACATGCTCCCATAAAAAGTAATGCAACCAATTCTGCTTCAGTTCTGTATCTGAGAACAATTTCTCCGACCAAGTTATCTGTTTTGATTGAGTGGGATGTTTGCCAGATAGGAGTTCCCCTGCCATTAATCTTACTGTAGGTCTGAGTGACAGACCGGATGATCAACTAAAACTTTCAGCCACTTGAGACTGCTACTGATGTTTGGCTTTCAAGAAGAAGAAAGAGTGGGAAACTATTCCTCTGTTGGAACAGAGCTGACGCTGGTGTAACTTAAGCATTGTGGAAACCCTCAGCAGCCCCATAGCATTATCTGGACAAACTAATATTTACCCTTAAGACAGAGCAAACACACTCATTTACTCTGGCTTTATTCAGTGCTTGGGCATTGTTGATGGATTAACTCTAATGATGAAATCCAACCTATCTTCTCAGTTTGATCTGAAGGCTTCACTTCTGAGAGTGCTGCGCATCAATCACTTAGAAGTGAAATCAGTAGAAACAGCTCTAAACAAGGAAGCTGACAAAAATGGCAAGTATTGGTTAACTTTACTCAACAATTGATGTCAAAGACATGACCAATTTGAAGACTAAGATAAGATATTTGCTTATTGGTCATCAGCTGCTTCACCATCAATGTGCACATTATTAAGGAGACAGCCTCCCACAAAGATGGAAATCAACAACAGTCTGTGTCTTTTTTCAGCTGGGTTCTGAGGGATTGGAAATGTACAGCAGTCTGCACATGAAAAAGCCAAGTAACAAGTTGGTTTGAAGTCTGACCACAGTGCGGAGCATCTCCGTTTGAGTCAGGTCTGCTTTGAATAAAAACTGATTTGCCTCCCCCCTAAATTTGCTCTCCGAAATTACACACTCCTCAGAGCATTGTTGGAATGCACAAGACTTGAAGGTCCTCCTTTTCTCACCAGAGTGTAATAAGAAACTGCTTGTAGAGGACACTGGTGGTAAAGGCAAACACCTGCGACGATGAGACTGAGGGAATCAATCTTCCTTTATCCCCCCTATCAACACCAAATGGAGAAACTAGATTCTCCTGACCTAGCCGTTAGCTGCATGCGATGAAAGTAAAATAACGGCTTTGCAGATTGAGACAAGAGGACGGATGGTTGTGGAAAGATCCTATTGAATGCTGTAGAAAAACACAAAATAGCACATGCATCATGAATGCTGCAGGGATTGGTTTGGTTGTTGTGAAAGGTCTTGTTTTACTCACAGTTTGGTTGATGTATGAAGCTTAGCCAAGCTCAGTAACAAAAACTATAACAATATTAAAACGGTTTTTTTAAACATTGGATGATTCTAAGACCTTCAGGATTAACTTGATATACTGAAGTGAAGTAAAAAAAATTCAAATCCATTCATAATTTATAAGCTGTTTAGAGCTGGTGTTGGGAAATTAAATATATCATAATTCCCTCTCTAATACATAGTTTACATTTACTTTCACAACTGTTGTTTACTATTTACATTTTTTTAGTACTAATTGTAATCCTTATTTTAGTCAATGCAATCTCACTTAACGCAAGACTGTGCAAAAGAGCTAACGTTAACTAGCTTTCCTCCTGCCGATTTTAACATGAATTTTCTGTTAACAATGTACAGTAGCATCATCACTTTGGACATTTAATGGGCCTTGGGATGGAGACATCTGTACCTTTTGACCCCTCCTGACGGCAGGCCTGGTTAAGGACCTGACATGTTTAATGGTGGTGACATTTGTCTTCATTGTTAATTTACTTTAGGAGCTGCTTTTTATTGTTGAAAATTATTTTTTAAAGCAAGTCTGTTGGTAGCGGGACTGATTCAACCTGCTTGGTGGAATTTGAGTGTAAGCGAGCAGCTGGAGGCGCTTCCCCTTGCTTTCCCCGACGTGTTTACATTGGGACAACCAGTCAGTCTGGCAGGAACAAACTTTTCTTTGGGGGAAATGTGAGCCTTCCTCTTAGAATTTCCCTGTGTGCATTTGCAGGTGGACCCAAGATGGCATGATGGTGTCTCCATACAGTGTCTTGTTTTTAATGGGCAAAGACTCAGTATTCTTTGGCACACATCGGGCCCCGAGTAAAACCTTGACGATTTCACGTGTGTGTTTATTTGTTTTTTCTTTCGTGTGACGGACAGAAAGACAGACCTTGGATTTCACTTATAGAGAAGCGGAGACCTTGTTAACTCAGTAATGGATAGCCCTGGTGTACTCGGAGACATCCTCTTCATTATTGTGCCACTGAGAGCAGGAAGAAAAGACAAGCACTTCCTCTATCACTCTGACACTCACCTTTTGTCCGTCTCAGCTAGCAAGGCACCGAGAGCGGCTTTTTGTGCCGTGGAGATGGCTAATGGCTTTTCTTTGTCATTTCCCATGAAGGGACACATACTACACATTTTTCCTAGATGTTACTGTGGGATAAACAAGATAATACTGTCGAGTTACATAATACAGTACACTGTGTATACCTGTACACTGTGTATACCTATACCTGAAAATGTGAAAAAGCACATATTTATGATATGATTTATGATACCTGTATTGTAATATTTTGCAATCAACCATGGTTCAAACCTTGCATGTTGTTGATTTACAAGGTGGGGATTGATGCTCACAGGGCTCCACATGGCTTTAACTTCAGCTGCGTTATTTTATTTTATTGCCAAAACATACACGCTTTATTCTCTAAGCTACTTATACAGTTCTCAGACTGAGAACAGAACATGATTATGTTTCTCATTGTGGTGTCACACTTTGACAGGCAGAGAATTGGAGCTGAAAGACAGAGGGCTCACGAGACAATTGAATGCAGTTTAAGCATTTCTGCAGCGGCCCACCTGGCTATTGTGGCTTGGAAGTCTGACTGAGAGGATCTCCAGTAAAGAGTAGCCACCTACATGGCTCTCTATCTCGTCTGCAGAGTTCCACGCATTTCATCATTTCTTTTTTGTCTGTGCTTTGATTTCATACCAATCCTTTAACATGTAGCAGATAAGATTGCATTGAAGTAAATGTATTATGCATGACAATATATACTGTTCGTATTATGTGCTTATTAGGTGCCACAAACAGTATCATTTGACTTTGAATGCATCTTTGCCACACACACACACACACACACACACACACACACACACACACACACACACACACACACACACACACACACACACACACACACACACCACACACACACACACACACACACACACACACACACACACACACACACACACACACACACACACACACACACACATTCAATGTTCATGGATAGGGTTAAAGTTATTTACACTAGCGCAAACACTTACTAAATATACCTAATGTCATATTATGGTATTACAGGAATCAATTAAAAATGAATAATAGTGTATAAGAATTTGCCATAACAGGACAGTGGCGTTTTTATATAGTTTTAATATGAAAAATCATTTGGTCAGTACATTACAGACGTTGCATATATATATGTATATCTTTTTTTTCTTTTATGTATATAAATACCCCAAATAGTTGTCTACATGCTCATACATCGGTAAATATGACAATAGGGACCATTGTGCATAATGAGTTTAATTTTGACGATATTACTTATTCACTGTACCCTAGTAAAGGATTGGATATAGAGGACTTTTCCCCTAATGGAGAACATTTTTGTGGTATTGGTATTGGAATAGTAAATAAGCCTTGTTTAGTGCTGCTCTGCAGTACACTCCTTTCATTTTGATTTGATATTTTATTACGTCTAGGCCAACATTATTTGCTTGTTAAATGTCAGTTGAGGAACATTTTCAAAAGTATGCATTTTAAGCTTTCCTCATATGAAAATATAAACATCTGTTTAAACAGCACACCCTTACTGTACTACTGTACTGTTGCTATGATTAAAAAAATAACTAAAACATAATTCTCCTGTGTTGCTTATACCAAGCATATTTCAGCTTCAGACAGACGGTTTTCACAAATTCCTCTTGAAGGCACACCATGTCACCATGTATTTACTTGCACTATATTTTTCTGTTTTTCTGTATTATTGTGTTGCACTGTTGGAGAAGCCTGTGACATCGACATAACTACTCGGTAGCTATGTTCGTATGACAAATAAACAACCTTGAACCTTGAACCTGGTCATGTTGTCCTTCGGTTATTTCCATACTGCTGGTGTGTCATTTGGTCTGGCTTGGGGAGCCGTACTCCCCTCCCGGTGGAGTGGCTGTATCAGACTATTCATTCAGTTTAAACCCATGTTTTTGCCATGCCAAATTAACAGCCACCCTTTGGGTCAATGCTGCGTGCGAGTGTTGAGATGCGAGAGGCGTCTGAGTGCTGAGAAAGCACCAATAACAGCAAGATGCATGCTCTTCCACCACTGGCTCCACTCCGTGCTCTTCAAAGGGTTGACTGCACGACAGAACAGCCTTCTTGGCCTCGCTACATACGGACAGACGGAACAGAAATAGTGGCTGTTTAACCCTGATGACAGTGTCAATATGGGGAAGGTCACACAGTTATGTATATGTTTTATTTAATCCCGGATGTTGCTTAAGTAAATAGGTCATGTAAGGTTGTGTAGACGTGATCCTGTCTTGGTCCTTGGCCAACAAGTTCCTTAAAATCTGACAACTGATAGGGGCATGCAGTGCTGACATGGCGCTGTTGTCACAAACGCACAGGGAGTGGTAGCAGAAGGGACCGGTCAAACGTTGATTGATGACATTGTTGTTTACCTTTCATCTTTTGTTGCATTATCTCTTGAACTCATTGAACTCACTCCGTCTGCTGTACTCATGCAATTTCCAACAACAGGTTCTGCATACTTTAGTCACAGACCAGTGAGCTCTACTTCCTGTTATCTCATCTGAATACTGAGGTGATGTCAACGCAGCTCACACAAACTTGGTTTTATCTTTTAGACTCTGGTCACACACACAATAAACTATCTGAGCTAGCATAATGAAGTTGTTTTATTAAAACCATTTTTAGACCATTTTAGACCCCAATAAAATAATTAGTCAACCTTTTCATTGAGATCACAATCTTCACAAATAACTAAATTTAAAAAACGACATAATTTAACATGATACGTGTTCCTGGTTATTGTTTCTTGTGTTAGTGTGTAAAACGGTCTATGTTGAGCTTCCAGTATAGTCACAGTGAGATGTGTGAATGGTTTTCATGGTGTCTTGTTTTTTATTCAATTAATTATAATCAGTAACTTTCCTACTTTGACTTCAGGCGATCTAGGTCTCTAATATAGATTAGTCTTGATCAAATAACCCAAAGCTGAATGTACAAAAAAACTGTTCAACGGCAAACTGAGTTTGTATTTCCCGTTTTACACAGTTGAATATATTAAATTTAAACAAGCAATGGCTTCTTGACCTCCAATGTGAACGGCTGAACTCTGAACCGTCCTCCTGAAGGTGTACAGTACAGAGGCCGTGTTATGACAATGATAGGAACTATATGGTCATTGACATTGTAATAAAGAACAGAAAAGAGGATGTTGTTTGGAGTTTCACACACTTGTTTGCATACATACAAATATATATCCATATCTATTAATATACATTATTGAAACACAGTTATATGACACACACTTGCTCTGTGTGACAAGGAACACACTGTAGGTTTATTTGAGTCAATCCCACTTTCTGTAATTAGGGTAAATTAACTACAGCACCAAATGTATATTACTCAACAGCTGAAAATAGTCGCTAATAAATGCACAATTTACTACTGTTGACTGTTGATGATTGTGTAGAAATAAATGGGCTTTAACCTTGTGAGATGGAATAATGCATCACTGCTTTTTAGCTTGTCTTGGTCATTTTTGACATTAAGCAAAAATCAAAGTATACATCTTTTGTAAATAAACTAGTATATTCCAGTGCATCTAAACATAGAAACGTCTATTAATTCATTTCAGAGACCCAGCTGAGAGGCTTGCAGGATTTTCCTTTCCAAACCAACAGACAGTCCGGTGGTTTACCACTAGCATTTTTGAGAGAAGAGTCATCGTCCTATTATCACCTAATAAGAATTTGAGCCAACAATTAACTTGAAGGCAACCCTTAAATCCAACTCCACATATTTTTTTCTCTACTGGTTGCCTTTGGCATGTGTGTGGCAACATTTAGCACAGTATATGTTTCAGCACACTTTAAATAAGTCACAGATGGGCAGTAGGGCAGAACATTAATTCTATATTCTCCACAAATTAGAGAGGATCTTCCTGCACGGAGGACTGTCTCTCTCTCTGTCTCACGGAAATAGACTTTGACTACAAAACTGCTGACAAATTTCCATAATGCAAGTTTAGCCTCTCCATTAAAGAACCGACACTAGATGTTGATATTTGCATATACACAAATTACAAGCATTCTTTAAAAAAAAAAAAATGCCTGCTTTCATGCCAGTATCTTCAAGGAGATCATTTTATTTGCAAACATAATTTCATGCTATTTAGGTCATTGGTATACAATAATCAAACTGGGCACTGCAGTTCATTCCATCTTGTGGTTGTTCTCTTTATTGCTGTATCCTTTCAGGACCGAAAACAGCGCTGGAATCTCCTGAGAGCATGTGAAATGATACGTTTTCATTTAGAAAGCCAAATGTCATCATCATGTCTCTGTCCCTTTTGCTTTTAGAGCGTCTGGTTGATGTGGTGAGTTGGCCGAGCAAGTAAGAACATGGGAGGGAGACATTTATCATCCTCGAGACTACAGAGCTGTAACTGCCTGCTTGGAAATCCTGTGGACAGTCAGCGGAAAAAAAAGAAAAAGAAGAAGAAAATTCAATGGTGATTGCATTACAAGGATGACATCGCTGCGAACCCACTGCTTCTGTGTTTAAGTTTAGGGTGCTAAAAAAAAGAGTGAATGCATCACTTACAAATAGGTCCAATAACAATATCCATCTTCTTTTGCTGCTTTTGTCAAATGTTGGTGAGCTTGTATCATTTGTTTCTAGCTGATTCACTGTTCATCAGTTGTGCCTCAAAATCTGTCAAACAATGTAAACATGAAGCTGGCAGCTATGATTCATGGCTCCGTTTCTCAAAAGATGATATCCTGCTTGCCAAAAGCCACGACAAGCACATGTTTCAGCATCGCACATGTTTGCATGCAAAACGTTTCCATGGAAAGAGAATTCATTCGAGATTTCAGACGTGAGAGCTTCTGACTTTCTCTTTAGAATTTGACTGTTTGCCAGCTTGCCACTCTCTTTTTAAAAGGTTTTTTCGTGTGTCTTTCTTTTCTTTTTCCAAGACCTGTCTGGCCAGCCATGTTGCCATGTCCTGTTGTTGACTTTGATTCATGTGAATGCAGAGAAGTGAGTGAGTGATTGAATCCTGGCCAGTCTATAGTTTCCCTCTTGACAAAAATAACAGATAATGTAAAATGTTTTAAATCATGCCCAGCAAAGTGTCTAACACATAAACTGAACTTTGGTCTTTATGTAACACTCAATTCTTCCAGTACACAGGGCAGACATTGATGAATTGTTAGAGATAGGATATACTTTTTCAAGAATCTCTCTCACCATTTCACCTCTGCTCGGATTTTTAATACTGCCTAATATCATATCCATTAGGATCAAGGAGGCCTGGTCTCCTATCCATCTCGCCAAGTGTCTGTTTATGCTTGTGGCATTTGAGAATCCTTTCATGTTTAAGTTGCAGAGGTAGCTCTCTCAAGAACCTGCAGATCAGAGCACTGTACAGTGTTTAAGTCTGGGCATATACACTTCTGTGTTTCAGTACTTTCATGAAAGTCTGGCAGTTACAGTGCAAAACGTCTCCCTGTGTCTCCATTACCTACAACAGGGATTATTTTTAAGATTATTAAATTATATATATATATATATTTGTTTTGCTAAAATATATGTCTAATAAAGATTAATTTCCCAGTCTATTGGATCCAATCCTTACTCCAAAATACATCCATTGCACTGGACACCAGGACATATTAACAATAAACAGTGGATAATAAATTATAGAGACATTCAAAGGGTATTATAGCTATATGTATAAATAGTGTGGGTGTTTATCCTTATGAATTCACAACTTCCTTAGAAATGTATTAAAAAAAGGGCTCAGTGGGAACTATTAGAACTATTGTTCAAAATACACACACATTGAATCCTGGTTTGTGAGATAAAAAACGTTGCCTCACTAGAAAATGTCCCATTGTACCCGTCTCAAAGCACACACATTAAAATTAAAGAAATATTATGTTTTTGAGCTCTGTTTCAATAGGAAACAACGAGCCCACCTGCTGCCCCTCGGACACAGAGGCTCTGCAGAAGACGCAGTGGGGGGTATCACTTTGCGGCCCTGATTGATGACCATAGGTCCCGCAGGAAGTAACCCCGCCACCATGAAGGAGTGTTTTCTGAACCCCAAGTGGTATCCGGGAAAACAGATCGACTCCAGTCAGGGAGCGTGTGTACTCATAGGCCATCTTAATGTTTGGATATACTGAGTCACATGGGATCTTACTGCAAAAGGGGGAAAGGAATCAACGGCTGCAAAATTGAGCCCAGAAAGCAACCAAAATCCAGTGTGTATCCTAATACCTGCTATTCAAACTGATGGGTATGACACATAAATGCTTTGTCTTTTGTTTTAAGCATCATAGTAGCACCTTGTGGATAATTTACTTCCACTTTTTTTGATCCCTCTTTAGAGGTGTTTTTCATATCAATCAAGTCACTGCTGACCTAAAAGCAATTTTGATATGGCTGCACCTTCAATGTCATGATTGCATGTGACATTTGAGGATCACAAAATAAGGAACTTATAAGCCAAACATAACAAAACAAATTCTATAGTTTAGTAAAAACACATATTAAAATAATAATTTCTCCCCCTTTTGGAAAAATATTTTTGTTCTCTTCTATGTTGGTTTTCATTAATATAATCAAGAAACCAGAATCCAAATATAAATACATTATCTTTAAATCAACAAAGTCAGTGAGCCTTACACGTATGCTCATTTAGTTTGGGATGAAGTATGGTTTGAAAATATTAGAAGAAATGTATGTCCATATTTCAAAACCCTTTTTTGTACTTTGTAATACTTATCTTAATATAAATGCAGGGGTTCATTTTTCTTTAAATTGACTGGCACTTTTAAAAAGTGTTAAAACCTTAAAGCTGACATGGCTGATCAATCATTGATAACATTGAATATATACACTCAATAATCTCGAGAATAAACCATGATCAGTGGGAAACAAGTCACAGTATTTATTTGTCTAAATGCACACAGTGTTCTTTAGCATTTGGTTTAATTCATAAAGGTCTCCTGACACCCAAAATGTAAATTAAATCAATTGTTTATTGTGTCTTTCAAAGGCAAAATGTACAACCACTAAATACTTTACTTCCGCTTTACACTGAAGGTGCTGTTACAAAAACACAGAATTGTCTAAACAAACTATACTGGGTCCTCACCGAACCAACCATGCTGCTAATATCCCCCTGACCTCACCATCATCAAGTCACCTTAGAGAAGTGGAACATCATCTGAGTTCATTTCAAATCACACAAATTATATTTAAGTTAAGTGGAAAGAAGCACATTAACTTCTATATAACATATTTGACAAATGTATTAACTTGATTCACTTTGTTCCCATTTGGTAGATATTGCATTTATGTATTGACATCAAAAGGTTAACTGTAACTTCAAATGCAAGAGAAACTAAACGTAAATGTTCGGCTTCTCATGTTGATCAAAAGGAAATCAATAAAGGTATTACTTCAACAAAATAAATATTCAGTCTATTTGTGATAAAACTATATATTTGTATTTATTTATGAGATTTTTTCCAAAGAGTTAATTTGTCGAATTAAAGCCACATAACAGAGCATGGGTATTTAAGGGATCCAATGTTTTCGTTAGAGCACAGGACTAAACGTGTGTGAGAATAGTTTAGGCCTGTATGGAAAAATACTCATAATTTATATACGGGAAAAAACATAACCCTAATGCTGCATGTGGGTGGATTTGGACAGGCAGCTGCTCTCGTGCACATCGTTCATTAACGTGCACGATCACATCTCTGACTTCCATAATGGCAGGTATCATTTACAAGAGAGATAGCATCAGCAGAGGCGCCCAGTCTGTTTAGCTGTGGTAACACCTGAGTCAAGATATTACTTTGCCCAGTAAGTTATGAGAAAAATTACCCAATATATTGAAATGCACTCAGGATCAAAAGTTGTGCCAAAAACTCGCTAATTATAGGACAAATCCAATGCATTATTAAACCAGTTTTAGATTAAAAAGAAACACATTATTCCTTACAAAATCGAACTTTCATTCAGATAAATTATGTCACTTACTTTTATGAAGTTAGGAAACACTTTAAGAAATCGTCAAACATCGCTTCTGGAGTTAAAGTGGCCTAACTGTAGTTTAATGTTTTCTATGTTATTTCTGTTTCTTCAGCGGACATAATCAAAACCTATAACCTCAATGATATAGGCTATAACCAACAGGATGAATCAACAATATGAACAACAAATGGCATTTAAGAAAGCCTTTATTTAGTTAATATTTACAAGGAAATTATAAAAATATATAATTAAAGCTTTGGCAAATATTTTACATTTAGACAATTTATCTCTTTGTTCACATCGTCACTGATAGCATCGAGATCATGGTCACAAATTAAGATAATATTATATACGACAGATTACAGAATAGCCCTTGGTTTTTATAATAAAACATCAATGACAGGTTGGAATAACAAATGTATTCTCCAACAAACAAAAAAGATCCTGCAGTCTCCATGAGAGAATAGCAATATGATTCATGAAGTGTTCAAAAGAAGAAACAGCTTACATTCATGTAGCGAGGAAAGTCGGTCACTGCCCCCACAATGAACGTGAATGGGCCTGTGTTTGACTAAACTGCAAACACTCGGGAAACAAGCCGTTAGTGTTCAGACTTACTGTTGGATTTGTTGAAATTAGTTCAGTTTAATTCTGTCTCGTTATTAAGGTGGTATAGATCTCGGTTATGATGATGAGGTAGGGAGACTGAGTCCATGCACAGTGTTCAAGTCTTCGTGTTGCTGCTGCTGCTGTTGCTGCTGCTGCAGCTGCTGCTGTTGCTGCTGTTGTTGCTGCTGTTGTTGCTGCTGCTGCTGCTTGCTCAGGGGAGTGGGCTGTTTTCTGTCTCCTGCAAAACCCAAATAAGACATTACAATCTGTGTTCACTCCCATAGATAGAAGCAGATTAATTTTCCTACAAGTTCTAGAAAGTTAAGCTCCGCTCTAACAGAAAAAACGTAATTATTAACAAGCAGTCTCAAAAAGGCTTCTCTTCCATTCTATGTATAATGCGTAAACCTTTTCCCAGACCACCTCGCATGCCAAGTCTGGTAGGTCAATATTTAATAACTGACATATAATTAGGCTTCATTTGGGGTTTGGTAAATGTTTACACTCGTTGCGGTCGTTGCTTATTGCGAGAGCGTGTGCGTGCAAAAGGCACGAAGAGAGGGAGAGAAGCTGCGGGAATAACTTGATAAAAAGGGATTGCCAAAAGTTGTCATAATTAATTGATCGAAGTAAATAGTCTAACACTCTGTTTTATATTTTACAAATGTGAGAATATCTTAAGAATATTAAAATATCAAAAACAAATGACATACAAATTGATTTGACTGTTGGTAACGAAAAACAATCAACACAAATAGTTTGGGGAACTTTTGCTGGGTGTTTTAGACACTTCATTGGATTATTGGAATAAATATCGGGAAAATATATGTTATACACCAAATATAGGGTAATTTAAAGCAACATCACCGCAGTGTTCATGTCTTGTTTTAAAGGATTGGACACATCTGTCACCAGTTACCAAATTAAATCGTGGTCCCTATACCTTCTCGGGCCTGGTGCTTGAAGTTCATCGGTGAGTGGATCTCCCCCGCGTGCATGCCCATCCCGCCGCCTGGGTGCGACAGGGCCGGGCTCTGCGACTGCCAGTGGTGGTGTCCCGGGGCCACGTATCCGCCTGCTGCCCCGCTGTACACCCCGTACTGGTTGGAGGGAGAGTACGCACACGCGGAGACATAACCGGACAGTGCGGAGGAAGGCTGCAGAAAACAGATAAGACACGGACAAAATCAGCAAAACCCTGGAAAACGTTCTAATAGAATGTGACAGTGACATGTGGCCTCCAGCTTCTCTAACACTGAGTGGTTTAAAGGAAGACGGGAGAAAATACACCACATTCAGCATTAAAACTAATTGGAGTATACACAGATGTCAGTCCGTCTCATTCCTAAAACATCACACTTAATCAACAGTAATAATAGTCTGCGGAGTCTCAAGGGTACAATCTGATTAAGCAGAGCCCTCTGTGGCCTTACATGACTCTGTTCAGGGTCCCTGATATGACAACTGTTCACATCCATGCCACAGGCCTTTGGAGCGAGAGCACTACTTTACTAAAGGCTACCTGCTCATTGTGGCACTAAACAATTAGAATCATTCCTTTTAAGAAAATACTATGGCGATATTAATACAGAGTAGCCTACACACTTGATGTATACACGTTACATTATGTACACATGAATATTACCTGAGCGTATTTTATGTCAGTGTCAATGGCTGTTTTGTCAATCCCGTTGACAGAGTGAGCGGGGAAAGCTGCTCTGTTGACGCAGCTCCAGTCCTCCATTTTCTGTGCATATCCGTCCGTCCCAGCAAGGGCTGAATTAGAAACAGTCAGTGCATGTCAAAAATGTTTAAAGGTAAAAAAAATGCTACAAAAAAGTGCGGTTCCATTCCTTTATAATGTGTTAAGCAAATTAAATTATCAATGTGTAATTCTTTACACGTAAGTTATTTTTTTATTTAGTTACATGAATGTCATATAGGCTTTGTCTTTTTTTCTGTTTCGCCTATAATACATTTGACAAAAGAAATTGGGCTTTAAAATGTATTTCATTTTCAAAACAGCAGGCTTATCAAAAATAATATAATTGAGAGTTATTTAAACAATGACATCATGAAATTATCATTATAGTAAAGTCCGTAATTGTTTATAAAAAGGTGTGATGCAATATGTGAGTCTATTGAGTGAAAAAAATAAAATAAAAAACAAAACACACAGAAAAACGAGGGGAAACAACAAATGCATATTATATATATATATTATTATAAATATGTGTATATGTGTATACTAATTTAATAATATATGTTAACAATTTTGTATACTGTCTTGTCAATAAAGCCCTATATTGCATCACGTAACATTGTCTTACAAATACAATTATGTCGTCGAGCTGTTTCAATAAAAAAAGGCAAAAAAAAGGCAACATTTATAGAAAATGTGTCTAAGTTAATTTTGGATATCGTTGTAAAAAAAACACTGGGCCAGGTGACTCAACACTAACAATGACTGAAGGACCAGAAAGGCAAAGAGAAATGGCAGTAATGACTACTTGAGGGATTAGTGGGGATAAAGCAGGTGAGCAAGGTGTTTGCAAATGCATCATCCCATGAAAAGGCCTATTGTGAGTGGCCTTACTGCTTTCTGGCTGAATGATGAAACGGAGGCCTGTGTCACTTGTAATGGACACATTGCCCTGCCAGTTTCCAGAACAAGTTGTGCAGAGTAATGTTGCAATTCATCATGCTGGAGAACACAACAATAACCAGCTGTTCGGGTTTATTAAAGCTGTGGTGTGAAAACACAGAGGCCTTTCTCAAAGGGCATACAATGATTGTTTTCCTCACCTGAAGAATCCATAAAGGCTCGTATACCGAGGATGTTGCTGACGGTGTGTGCGGAGGGCCAGGCCCGGGATATGCTCATATGTCCAGCCGTCATCGGTACTCCAGGATGGTTGCCCATTTTAGCGCTAGTGGGCGACATGGCGTTGGGGTAGGAATACGGATAAATGTGGTTGTAGGAGAGCCCGGCCTGCGCGGAGCCTTGTTTACTGCTCTCATACTGGTTGGGCTGGGAGAGATTTCCAATCTTGTTGCGTAAAATCCTGCTGATCGAGCTAACCGACGGGACATTGTACTTGTCACAAACTCCATCTGCCAAAAGCCTGTCCCGGATCTCCCATGCAAAGATCCCGGGGTCTCCTTGTTTGTAATCCCTGATATTTTTCACCACGTTCGGCGTCGTGACTCTCGGTTTGCTTCCACCGATGGCACCGGGTAAGATGGAACCCGTCTCGTTGTACCTCGCCAGAATCTTGCTCACGCAGCCGTGGGAGACTCGGAGTTGCCGGCTTATATCGCAGGGTCTTATCCCCAGCTGGGCCAACTCCACTATTCTTAGCCGTATGGCATTGGGCAGGGGTCGCCCATTGACGAACACACCGCCGAGCTGGTTCACCTCTCCATAGTTTTGCTCTGCAGGAGAATGAAGGCACAAAAGACATATATTTACTCTGCATGAAGTGAGTACACATGCATTTCTGACATGTTACAATGTACTATTATAATGTTGTCATTTTGATGCACTTCCTCTGCCACAAAATATAATTTATTGGAATAATTATATGTATTTATTGTTAAAAGACACAATGTTCAGGCTGCGGACACAGGCCATACAGCTCCTGTAATTTTCACCACAAATTGAGGTTACAGAGTTCTATCCCATAACATGTGTCAGCCTACACAGACAGCTAACCTCAAAGGCTATTTTGCAACTTTATAAACGTTTTTTTTTTTCAACAATTTGACTCATATTTCTCTCCGCCAGCCCTGCATACACAACAAAAAATACAACATAAAATGGCGAAGTTGAGGATTTGACACTCGAGAGCTCTTCAAAGACTCACTCCATGGGATAATTGGCGGTGTGGTTCCATTTAAAGATTTAAAGCTTTAAACAATGCCTGCTGAATAGAGCCGGACAAATCCACCATGGAGTAAACTTGACAAGTTCTCGTGCAAAAAAAAGACAATCTTGATTTGCTAATTATCTGCAGTTGAAGAACATTTCTGTCTTTACGCAGGCGTGGTGAGTGTGGATACGCTTCCATAAGCTCTCTGCCAGTAAAGCATGCAGATGGTAACGCGGGCTTACCCATTTGCCTATACGGGAATATAGGTGCCCCTTCAAATGGCTGAATGCGTCCGGGAGAAGGCAAGAGAAGGAAGGGGAACGGGAGGAATGAGCCCCACAAGAGGAAAAATAGACCTCTTTAAAATCTCCTCCGAGTGCAGCGCGCCCCCTTCTTCTTTTTTTGGAAACAAGTGACCGCAAGGTAGAATGGCACCGAAGTGATCTTCATCCGATAAAAGCAAATTGGAGTTATCCCGGGGAGTCCGTCGTTTGCTGAAATTAATTTGACGCGTCCTCCACGTCAATCTTCGCTGTTATACGCCGAGCCTCTGCTCTGCTTTCATTGGTTCGTCCCGAGCTGGGAACGCTGTCAGCCAATGCAAACTCCACCCGATCGGAGCAGTGCAGCCTCCTTGAATATTTTTGCACAAGGGAAGTAACAGAAAGGGAAACGTTCCATCCAACATGCAGCCTTCTGGTGAGGACTTATACACCATAGTTTTGCACTTGGATGACAGTGGACGGGAACACTTCCTGGAATTGTTAGCGTTTTATATTGGAAACACATGTTTTAGTGCATCGGTTTGATTATAAAAGTAGCATCACCTGAAAGTATCCACCTGTCGATGGGATGTGCAAATATCTGATTAGCTATTCTATTTAAATAATTGTACCGAACATACTCTTTTTGTCTGCATTGTCTTCCATAGTTGAACTGTGTTGAAGCTGAAGGAGTAGTTTGAGAGCAAAGTGGAAAGTTGCTCACTAAAGTTTTTATAAGGCAGTGTTAGAGCATCAAACATGGAGGGGCTCATGTAATCGATACCTCTGTAGAGCCCAGACTATGGCATATCGACTGGATGCCAGAGACATGCATTATCACAGCATGTTTTCGGAATTTCCTGTGCACGTTTAGAAGGTATCGTTTATATGCTCGCAAAACGTTACTTGTAAAACTTAACAGTCGACCCAATGGTAACAAGGTTCAGTGTCCTTATCCCTCACCACCTCCACCTCCACCCTCTCCTCTGTGTCTCCTGGCCACTTCACCATCCAGATCTGGGAGTAGGACACATGGAAAGCATCAGGTCTGGTCAGAGAAGCTGAAGAAGATCGCCTCAATTTGCTATTGATGTCTGGATAGCATTCATATATTTCATATGTATATGCTGTATTTGCATGCACATTGCAGGGTTGTGGTGGCTAAATGGATGTAACTTCATATTTTGCTGATGCTGAGTATGAATAATTGTGGAAACAAGTGATATTTAAGATGTCAGTGCCACTGCTGTCTGACTCACTGCACATTGTTCTGTCTCTCCCTTAGCTGGCAGGACCCCCCTCATCTGGACACCAGAGGAACTGCAGGCTTCTCTCAGCACACACAACCTTTTTGAAATGTAGGACTTCTCGGGGAAGGTAAAAGTATCTCTGAAAATGTCACTAGAAAACAAAGTACCTTTCCCACTTGCATTTAAAATTGACATCAATATATCGAGAAGGTGGTGAATTTTCGCTTAAATTTATCTTTTTGTTTTATAGTTTTTCTCAACGAGTCTGCTTTATTAACTCAGAAACGTTATCAAATACGTCATGTATTGTACCCCTAACTGTTAAACATGCAATAGTTCATCTTAACATGCTTTGGTTGGTCGTTATAATTTATTGTTGGCTGTAACCATTTTCAGATGTAATGTAATTGCACTTAACGAACGATATTTCTGTTTTTAGACCTGAAATAGTTTAAACATTCTGGAAACTAACAATTCATGCAACACTGAAACGTCTCGCTATATATATAGGCTACCTATTGAATTTGCATTAGTTTTATTTTTGTTTTGTATCATCTTCTCCTTTACTAGATGGATGATATATTCAAATGCACACAGTCTCTAAACGTATTCTTACTAATGAAATATAAGTTTATCGCTAAAGTTCAGACAGTTTAGAATATATTAAAAGCCAAAATGTGCGCGGCAGCAGAATGGGTTTTCTACAGTTTAAATAGGTATTAGATAAACAGCAGAGATCCGTATAAGTAAAGCCAATGCGATACTGGTGGCCTGACCCTGACCCTGGCATTTTCTTTTTAAAATGTAAATATATCTAGTGAAAAACGAGATTAATATATAATAACGTTTGATAAAATCATCTCCGTAAACATTACACGCTGCACCAGTCTTAATTGTTATCAGGTGCAACTCTTTAACCGTCACTTTGTTAGCTTGTGTGACAAAACAAAAACAATCTTAAACGGCTCTTCACAGTTTCCAGGATTCAGAGTTTTTCGATACAATATTTGCCCACATAAATACTGCAGTATAAACACTAACGCCAACTCAACAGTTATTATTATTCCAAATGACATGCACCGACTTATTTTATAACTACACAATTCTTTCTTTTCACCGAGGTGCCATTTGATCAGAGGTCTAAACACAAACCTAACACTGCACAGATCTTTATCTTAAAACGACTTCTCGTGGGACTTATGAACTAAAGTCATCGTGCACACGACAGCACAAGAAGTGTTAGAAGGATATTTAAAGGCTGAAAAGTATTACATTATTGATTTCCCAGTAATAACCTGTCGTAGATAAATGCTTATTATTGAGTTTGTTTTGATTAATTACGATCACTCACTTAAAGTCATATGTCTTTACGTTTTTATTTGAATTACTCTTGCTGGTGAAATGAGGGATGGAATCGTGTCACGTATACCATCGATTACTGTTTCTCTATATCAATCATATTATGTAATGACACTATGTTTCCAAATAGATTTTTAGAATGAAGGGATCATATAATTCCAACTGGTACATTGTAATAATTTTGATACAAGAACAATTCACCATTATTTGTATATGGCAATCTTGAATTTCAATTAATTTAATTAAATGGTAAATGCATATTAAAATACCTCAATGTAAGTCAGCCGCTGTTTAGGCCTTTCACTGGTTTCAATATGCCTGATCATCCCGAATATATGTATTATTTCTCTTTATGTTATTGTTTATTCAGTTCAGCAAGATTATTAATAGTCCACAAACAGACGCCGGTCTTCAAAGTTTTTGATGAGACATTTCCTCCCAAATTGCTTTCAGATGAGACACGAGTTAAGTAATCCGATCGACACCTGACGCCCGCAAGGTGCGACGACCCCCGTCGGTAAATATTGATGTTGGTTTTAAGTGTCATCAAAGGATTCACTCCCCCAAGTGTGCGTTTTCTTTAAAGTTTTAAGGCGAATTTAAAAGTTCTAGTCACTGGGCTGAGCGTGTGTTTGTGTGTGTGTGTGTGTGTGTGTGTGTGTGTGTGTGTGTGTGTGTGTGTGTGTGTGTGTGTGTGTGTGTGTGTGTGTGTGTGTGTGTGTGTGTGTGTGTGTGTGTGTGTGTGTGTGTGTGTGTGTGTGTGTGTGTGTGTGTGTGTGTGTGGTGTGTGTGTCTGTATGTCTCTCTGTCTGTCTGTATACACAAAATACAATCAAGGCCTATACCTGGCATAAGGACAACAAGTAAAAATATTAGGTTTATAACTATTTGTATTACAATTGTGCATCAATGTGGACATTACATGTATCTCTTATCATGTTCTTATAAATGTGTCTTCCCCATTTACGACAAAAACAGAATGTGTATTTATTTTTGTCATGGTTTTTTCAACTGGGTGAACCCTAGTGTTTTACTGAAGACCTTTTTTGTGTGCCTATGTTTAGTGTTTATGAGTTTAGTGATCGCAGTGGTCAGGGAATTATTAGATAGTGTCCAGATTGTGTGTATTTAGCACACGAGGTCAGAAAAAAGCCTCCAGCTCCTTATATTTCCGTAAGGATCCGAATAGTAAACCGAATAGAGACATTTAGAGAAGCTATGGTCTTATATTGGTGATATTTTTGTAATGTTAAACCCAATACATTAACTTAAAGTTTCAAATTTAGACTAATTGGTAATAACCCATGCTCATTAGGAAGGGGAATCAATGTTTATTCTGTTGAAAGCAACCCAAGCCCAACCTGTAAAGAAACGATTCCACGGTCAGGTAGCCCCCCTCCTCTACTAAAAAAAGGTTTGTCCACTCCTATCTGATCCAGAGGTGGCAATGTGTAGTTTCTTTGTGCTCCTGCTGGTGAGGTTCTGAGGCTTGGGAGGCACTGAGCTCAGTTCTTTTATAGCCACGAGACCCACTCTGAGCTGCAGAATACGCCTAATGAGTGCGTGCAGTGGTGCCATGTGAAACATGCCAGCTTTTACCAGGCTGAGTAATTGCTTGTGACCTTCACTAAACACGTCTCATGTGTCTTCATGTTCTGAGCAAACTTCTAATTGTTACATAGCGGGAGATGCCTGAGGATAACGCATGTACTTTGACGGTTTTGTGGGGAGAAGCAGACATATCCCCTGTTAAATGTTTAGAGGTGTGTCTATTTGGTCAGCGTTTGTGAAGACATTTCTTCGTGGACCCCTTCTTTAGCCCAAATGTAATATTAAGGCCACTAAAATGTCTCAATGAGACAGCCCATTTGTTTCTGTTTTTTATTGTACCCATTACATAACCTAACAAGTATGGCTCCATCAGAAATGGG
The DNA here is from genome assembly GCF_902827115.2 of Pseudochaenichthys georgianus. Taxonomy (NCBI): domain Eukaryota; kingdom Metazoa; phylum Chordata; class Actinopteri; order Perciformes; family Channichthyidae; genus Pseudochaenichthys; species Pseudochaenichthys georgianus. Next base: position 20,501,364 of record NC_047524.1, read on the forward strand.
TTTATCCTGTTTCAGGACCCTCAAGGTATTCAGAGAATACCCTGGAACACTCAGATAAAACAAACAAAAAATCGATTTAATTGTATAAATAAAACGTATATAAAATGAATAAATGAGAATGGTATCCGTGTTGTTGATCTGTAATATTACAGTGTTACGTTGATGTGTTTGTCCTTCTCGGACCGTGCACTATATATACGCATTTCAGTGGTTTTGTGTTAGAAAAGAAAGCAACCAATCAGATCTTGTTCTGGGTCTCTGGGTAGAATATCCTTCAACCAAGGTATTCTACATCCTTGATAGAATGCCCTGGCCGTTGCACTGAATTAGAGCGTACAGTTTGATCAACCAATCATATATTGAATTGTAGCCAGGGCGTATTCTTTCAGAGTTTCCCTCGGTTCCAGGGTATTCTAGAAGGCCCGCTAGTTAACTGGCTCGAGAGGGTGTGACTAAAAACCGAAGGGCGCGCTGGAGGGCGCGCTGGAGGGCGCCGGAGGGCGCGCTGGATGAGGCCGGAGGGCTCGCTGGATGAGGCCGGAGGGCGCGCTGGATGAGGCCGGAGGGCGCGCTGGATGAGGCCGGAGGGCGCGCTGGATGAGGCCGGAGGGCGCCGGAGGGCGCGCTGGATGTTATTTGGCATAGTGAAAAGCTGCAGTTACCACCTTCGGAACATTGGAAAGATCCGAAAGTACATCACTGGAGATGCGTGCAAGGCAGCAGTCCAGACCCTTGTTGCTTCGCGCATGGATTACTGCTCCACTCTGTTATTAGGAATTCCACAACAACAAATCCATCGCCTGCAATTAGTACAGAACAATGCAGCGCGTCTCATCTCTAGAGCTGCATTAGACGACCACATCTCGCCAGTGCTCGCTGAGCTGCACTGGATTCCCTGTTCCTCCGGCGCCCTCCAGCCCCATCCAGCGCCCTCCCTCCGGCGCCCTCCCTCCGGCGCCCTCCCTCCGGCGCGCGCCTTCCGAGCCCTCCCTCCGGCGCCCTCCGACGCCCTCCGGCGCCCTTCGGTCTTTAGTCACACCGGCTCAAGACAGAGGATCTAGAACGAATGCGACGAAGCAATTCATGCCGTTTTTATTGTTTTTAACGTTGAAATGACAAGTGCAACAGGTGAAGATGAAGTTGTTGCGGAATTGTTGTGAGTACCCTTTTCAAGACGACAATTCAGTGAAAAGACAGACATTATAATGCCGCGGAGGGGGGGAGGGGGGCGGCGGCTGGATGTGTCTACAGAAGGTCCAGTTGTGATAGCCACGGTTCGCCAGTGGTTTGTTGTAATGTTATACTGCTGGATGTCCTTGGGATTCCACGACAACTTTGTTGTGTGTTGGTTAGCAAATCTGGTTTTCATTGTTATTGGAAACATATTAGGAAAATACAAAGGACATTTTTCTCTCTGTTGCTAATACAAAAACGAACTGTCATCCCAAAATATGACCAGACTACAGTGTGAGTAAACATGTTTCAGATCTGGAATTCTGAATTCTGGTATTGTTCACACATGCTGTGCGCTTGTTTGCTTTTTATTGAGATACATTTCATGCACATTTATTTTTGCCTAATCTTAGATTTAATCTTATGCCTCAAAATCAAATACAGAGAGGAAAGATGAGATATATTTCAAATTGTATTTTTTTTTAGGGGGAAGAAGGGTTAGTTATATCATGCCACCTCTTCTGCGTCAGGTTAGGGTTAGGGTCAGGGACCTCTTCCAAGAAGATGACTCTTCAAACTAACTAAATATTATTTTTCCAGATTAGGTTTTAGCTTCCATACCAACTGCAGAGTGTATATTAGTATATTAAGTCATGATATAAACATTAATCTTCTGAATTACAGCAGCTTTTTCTTCCGGAACACGGTAGATTACACACAGTATGATTCTGTAAAACTAAACAGTTTCTTCTTATCATGATGCACCGTATTAAGATAGTATGACCTCTAAAAATAAGCAGTAACCATAAATCCAGGAAGATTAGGATCTGTTCCGGAAATGGAAAAGATAACTGACTCACAATATTAGTGATAAGTACACACATTTAAACATCTGCTATCAGACTGGAGCCTAATGAAAGCTCAAGGTGCTTTATCAGACATGGCTTTAATTTACCATCTCAATCTAGATGACGATCAGGTGACCCAAAAATGATGGATTGGATTTGAAAATGACCATAGCTATATTGCTTGGGACAGATAAAGGAACATTTATTAGGTAATGTGGCTGTTTATTTTTTCAGATTTATAGATTCCACACTTAATTGTTTCAATTACTTTTAAAGAATTATAACTTTTCCCCTATGTGGTATTTTATCTTGTCTGTATGTCGAAAGGTAAGCACCAGGGTTGACTAGGCAGTATTGTGTGCCATGCCTTGATAAATGGTGTTATCATATGTAAGCTTATTGTTTTTTTTACCTTTTTACATTCACTGTGCTCAGATAAACAGATCTTTTATGCTGAACTGAACTCATTGCCATGTTTTAAACCAATGACCAAGGCCGGTCTTCCCCAGTGCTGCATGATATTCAAACTGTGACAAAAGGATGATGAGCTCCCTCTATGGTCATAAACAGAATAGTTCTGCATGTTGAAAAACTGAAACTTACATGGGACCAGAAAGCATGTAAATGTTTTATTCTTTCATGCATGAGACAAATTAATGAATGGTTCTTTGGGGGCAAAGCATCTGAACACATTTCCACCAGTTTTAGGTGGAACCATTGTTTTCAAGGGAGGGCATTTCAAAATGCATACAACAGATAAAAACAGTCACAAGATGGCAAATCGCCTTGGTTACCTCCAAGGTTTTGTTCTGTTATAACAGATATTTGAAAAAATCATGGACCATCTGTTAATAATAAGAAAACGTAAAAGCTAACGAATTCCAACTCTTTGGTGAAGGCTCCATCCTCTTTTCCAATCTGTCGAGAGTGACACGCCCACTGATCTCTTAATGTTTTACACTTCAGTTCAATAAGAACCTCTTTTTGAGTTCCAAACTAATGTATTTCTGGTCAAAATGATCCCAACAAATACAATGTTGATACATCTTCAATGCTACTTTCCTAACGTATTTCCCGAAGGTCAAGAATGTTAAAAAAATAGTGTTCTTCTTTGGGATGGGTGTTGGTTAAAAACATTTCAGAGGGACAAAAATAGCTAGCAACACCTGCAGTTATTACATAAACCTCATTAAAAATAGAAACAACCTTTTTTTAATGGGGTTTACTTTGACCGAGCAACACTACTCATTTGTTTTGTAACTACATCATTAACACTCACGCTCAAAGTCTGTGCAGTGTGTTCAGCCAGAAAGCTGGGCATTATTACGTACAGTAAACTTTTTAATACTCACATACTTGGTTGTTGTTTGGAACGTCGCTGGGCTGGATCTGTTGTCAATTAAGAATATGAACCTTAATTACTTTTGGAGCACTTCAGACTCCATCCACGGCTGCTGCTGATTCATGCCTGCCCTACTTGGAAATGAGCCAAGAGTAAAAACAAGAACATTGGGTTGTATGTGGAAAATTGCATCAAACTTTTATTTTTCAGTTCCCAATTATTCTGTTCATGAATAGCTTTTGGCTTTGGCATCTCCTTTCACTCATTGTGTCTTATCTGTCTTACTTATTAGCCTTTGATTAGTTGCCGTACTTAGATTAAGCTGTGAGAAGGCTGTAATAACAATAAGCAGTAATTTCTCAAATGACCCTCTTGAGCTGTAAATCCAGCTGTGTGTCCTGAATTGCAGTTGTGGTGTAATTCTCTGTTTCTAAGCTTAAGAATGCCAGATCCATGATGGAAAAGTTTGCAAGGAGACATTCAAGGCCTTCTATTGGAGGCGGTGTGATATCATTTTCCGCCAAACCAGAAATCAAGGCCTGGGAAGAGCCTTTTTTATGTCAGGGATAGGGGTGGTGTATGTTTTCTGACAGTTGCTCCTTTTAACATTAATAGGCTTATGAAAACCGTGTGTCTTCTTCCAAAAGCCAAGCTAGATATCAGTCAATGTTACCAGCATAATGCCGTCCTGACAAATAAATCCCAAAGACAGATTGAACATTGTCACAACACGGTGGAATCAGTGTGTGTGTGTGTGTGTGTGTGTGTGTGTGTGTGTGTGTGTGTGTGTGTGTGTGTGTGTGTGTGTGTGTGTGTGTGTGTGTGTGTGTGTGTGTGTGTGTGTGTGTGTGCATATGCGCACAGGGTGAGAGGGCTGGTAGCCATACTGGATTTAATTCCTTACTTCTGGGTCGAAACATATGCCAACTAAATAATGCCTCTTTTTAAACAAAGACTATTATATTTATGGTGCAGCAAATTATACAGCTAAAATCTATGGATTTACTAATAAGGCAGAACACCACACAGTCTACAGGCCATGTCTCCAGGAATATATAGTGGAGCAGGGATCTCTCCTTGTGCTCTATCAGTTCACTGACCTCACTGAACCACAGCCAGATGCTCATAAATACATTCCCTTATTTCTACCATGGTGTGGATGCCAGTCGGGCCAGGAAGTGGGTTTGTTTTGGGTGTTCTCAGTATATTCGAGCCAGAGCAGTGCTTTCACTTTTCTCATAAGAGAGCTGTGCTGACTTCCTGTATTCCTGGTTGTGGTCGTCTGTCATGGTGGCGAGCCTGTTGAAAGCTGCACAACTCGGGTCCAGTGTCTGTATAATGGAGACTTGTTTGTCCCGACACACGTGGATTCATCAAGTGGACGTCTCTCCGGCGTGAATTGTAGTGCGGCACTGTGCGAGTCCACATTCAGGAGTGAAAACGTGCAAACTGACTCCAGGCTCTGGTTAAGTGAGCAGTTAAAGCTGCATCCACCGATGTCAGAAACGCAGCCCACATGATTATTTTTCGGTCACATCTGGACACATTGCCTTTCAGCTTTTTCAAATATGCATGTGTGTTTTACAGTTTGTAGACATTTCAGGAATCCTCCATGTCTCTCATCAGCTTTCCATATTTGTACAGAATAAGCATAAAAGCTAATTATGTAGCATTAACAAATTAACTCTGTTGGGTACAAATCAGGCTTAGAGTGCGAGCTGGAGATCTCTGTAACCTGCAGCGGAGGAATGAGGGACCTCAGCTCACTCATACTGGTGGTGAAAAGTCTGACATGTTTGCGCTGAGTAGGGACAGACAGGCCTGCAACCAAGCCTGGACTTGCTGGCCAAGAAAAAGCCCCTCATAGCTTCCCCATTTTCCTTAGTGTGCCCTTTCCTGAATGAATGCACTGCCTCACCCTGCACACTTAGTCACTGGGTTTACAATAATGAGCGAGTGTGTGAAACTAAGTTGCGTGTTTATCAACTTTTACTGTTCGTTGTTTGTTCCTGTCTTTAGTTAGATGACTGTGAATGTGGAAGTTGGTATGTGTGAATAGAAAGCAGCTGGCAAAAAATGCATTGTGGGAACAATTGAGAGATGAAAGCTGTGGGAGTGAGAGAGCAGGCGAGGTAAGCTGGGGTCAAATTAAAAGCACATGACAACACGTTGCTGTATGTTTAATGATACTGAGAGCAATATGATCTGCTACAAGATATGATGTTCTATCTGTGTTGTTGTGTATGGTTTTCTTGAACGCAGCCCATAGAAGAATCTCAAAATATTGTAGTCAAGTAAACCATTAGTTGTTGTCCTAGGGGTTGGGGCCCCTTGAAATTGTCAGAAGATACATCTCTGTGGTCATGAGGTGTTTAAAGGGGTAGCAAAGACTAAAACACAGAGTTCAGAGTACTTAAATGTGTTCGGTTTTTTCCTTAGCTTGAAGACATATTGGATATATGTTTACCTCTTTGGACACAGGACAACTTTTAATTAAAACCATGTGAGACATTAAGAGTTGATTGATTGAAAAGTTTATTAACAGCTTGTATATTGGGTACAGTACAGTACAGCTCAAAACATACAATTGTTAAGGGGATGCAGACCAGAGAAAGACTTTTGTCTTGTTTACATCAGGGTCCCCCATTTCCAATTCATCATATATATATATATATATATATATATATAGCAACAATCTATAGTTACATCTGTACTGTAACTACGGTTCTATGAGTCCCGGATGACCGCGAGAGGCGGTGCTTTAGCCATGTTTTTTCTTTAGCCATGTTTTTTCTTTAGCCATGTTTTTTCTTTAGCCCCGGACAAATTCTCCCTCAATAATATAATACATTAACCGCACTTTACCTAGAGGACGGCAGAATTGTAATTTCCAGTGTTCAGTGAATGCAACAGAGGCAAGACACCACCAGACCAATCCGAGAGTTGCATGGAAATACACGTGTTATTGGCTGACAGGTACGTACCTCTCCTCTGTGACAGTGTTTAAACTTGTCAGCCGTGGACGCGAAATTTCTGAAGATGGAAATTTTTTTTAATAAAAAAGACGGCAATTCTCAAGTGGTGGCTCACACAACAACCCCAGATCTACCACCTGAACCAGGTGAACAAGGTATGTAAATGTCAGTAAACGTACAAGTTATGCAAACATGTAAGCAAAGTATAAATTATAGCTACGTTGACGTTACTTTGAATTGCGCGGGTAAGCTAAACATTACATTACATTACATTTAGCTGACGCTTTTATCCAAAGTGACTTACAATAAGTGCGTTCGACCAACAAAAGTTAGCCATGGAGTGCCACAGGGCTCAGTGCTCGGACCGATTTTGTTCACATTATATATGCTTCCGTTAGGCAATATTATAAGGAATCATTCTGTAAACTTTCATTGTTATGCGGATGATACTCAACTATATTTATCAATCAAGCCTGATGAAATTAATCATCTAAATAAAATCAAGACTGCCTTAAGGACTTAAAAACATGGATGACCTTAAACTTTTTGATGTTAAACACGACCAAAACTGAAGTTATTGTACTTGGCCCGAAGAATCTACGAAACAAATTATCTAAAGATATACTAACTATGGATGGCATTAATTTGGCCTCCAGTGAGACTGTAAGGAATCTTGGTGTTATATTTGATCAGGATTTAACATTTAACGCCCACATAAAATCAATTTCAAGGACCGCCTACTTCCATTTACATAACATTGCAAAAATCAGGCATATCTTGCCTCAAAACGATGCAGAGAAACTAGTCCATGCATTTGTTACTTCTAGGCTGGATTATTGTAACTCTTTATTATCAGGGAGTACCAAGAAGTCAGTCAAGTCGCTTCAGCTGATTCAAAATGCTGCAGCTCGTGAACTAACCAGAGTTAGGAAAAGGGACCACATTACTCCTGTTCTGGCTGCCTTACACTGGCTCCCTCCCTATAGAACACAGGATAGCATTTAAAATTCTTCTTCTCGCCTACAAAGCCCTTAATGGGCAGGCGTCATCTTACCTTAAAGAACTCATTATACCCTACTGTCCTACTAGGGCATTGCATTCCAAGAATGCAGGTTTGTTGGTTGTTCCGAGAGTCTCTAAAAGTACAATGGGAGCCAGAGCCTTTTCTTATCAAGCTCCAGATTTGTGGAATCAGCTTCCAGTTTGTGTTCGGGTGGCAGACACCCTATCCGTTTTTAAGAGTGCGCTTAAGACCTTCCTTTTTGATAAAGCTTATAGTTAGGGCTGATTAGATTCAGCCCCTAGTTTTGCTGATATAGGCTTAGTTTGTCGGGGGACATCTTACTTCTTCCTTCTCTCTGTCTATACCTGTGTACTCTCATGTTCCGATTAACCCAGCTTCCCCAAATTTCTTTCTTTTTGGTGTCTATATACGCCGGGATCCGGAGTCATGGATGATCCTGCGGTCCTGGATCGCGAGCCCTGGATCGCGAGTCGTGGCTGTGGTCCTGGATCATCGGTCCTGGATGGATATCCTCGTGGATTCATCTTCCTATTATACACACATGCATTTCCAAACATTTGGACTACCTATGTTGCAAATGTATTATCTTTTCAATTTACACACGGCATCTATTGCACGTCTGTCCGTCCTGGGAGAGGGATCCCTCCTCTGTTGCTCTCCCTGAGGTTTCTCCCATTTTTCCCTTAAACTGGGTTTTCTTCGGAAGTTTTTCCTTGTACGATGTGAGGGTCTAAGGACAGAGGGTGTCATATTGTCATACAGATATTCTGTACACACTGTGAAGACCACTGAGACAAATGTAACATTTGTGATATTGGGCTATATAAATAAACATTGATTGATTGATTGAAAATACAAACTTGAAGAAAACAGAATCATATAAGTACATCAGGCTTCATAGAGCAAAAACATTTCAAGTGCTACTCAACTGGCTTTAGATAAGCCAGCCCTTCATTAGTATATAAACCGTTAGCAAGTAGCTATAGCTGTCACGGATGAAGGAAGACTCGAGAGGGGACTCGAGGGGGGAACTGGAGAGGGAACTTGAGATGGGACCGTGGCAGCCGGGACCAGATCCGGGTCTGGAATCAAGGCAGCTGGGGTCGGGACCATGGCTGCTGGGACCAGAACTGGGGCCGAAACCCTGGCTGCAGGGACCGGAATAGCAGCCAGAAACATGGCTGCTGAAGCCAGAATCCTGTCTATAAGCTCCAGCTTCGACGCCGGAAACACGGCCGTATAGGGCGCTCTCGGAGCCGGGACCATAGCCGCTGGGGCCGGCCCCGGAGCCGGGACCATAGCCGCTGGGGCCGGCCCTGGAGCCGGAAACATGGCTGTATGATCCAGCTCTGGAGCCCGGATCATGACTGTGTGGGGCGGACTCGGAGCCGGAAACATGGCTGCGGGAGCCTGCACTGGGGCAGGAACCATGGCTGCTGGGGCCGAAACCGTGGCTGCTGGGGCCGAAACCGTGACTGCTGGAGCCGGGACTGGAATCGTGGCTGCTAGTCTGGACTTACGACTCCCTCTCTTAGGAGCCTTTTGGAGGCTCCGCGGGCCTCCAAAAGCCAGAGTTCCAGAGAACGGCTCCTGGACAGGAGCAGGAACTGGGGAAGAAGCAGAGGTTGACTCCAGACGGAACACGCCGAGACGTCTGGTGTCAGGTTGAGAATTGGGAGGTAGGGAACTAGCATGCCTGGAGCTAGCAGGCCGGGAAAGAGGTTTGACCTCAAAGCTGCACAAAAAGTCCTCCACCCACTCGGGGAGCAACTCCCTCAACCAGGGCCTTGAGGTTACCTCCTGGCGTGCCGCAGAAATAACTGACTGCCTCTCTTCAGTACTGGAGGCATATCGAAAGTCATTCCTCAAGCATGTTAACTTTTACTTCACCGCGTACAAACTGTCTGCTGGGTCCATTCCTGGTTGGGTCATTCTGTCACGGATGAGTGAAGGAAGCAGGAACCAAATGCAGATAACTCTTGAGAAACCCTTTATTCCAAGGATAAATGACAAATACAGAACAGAACACTCTCCGGTGAACTCCGTCACCAACAAACAATGACCCAACACTGAACACAGACAGAGACAAGACTAAATACAAGAAGGGGTAATCATGACAACGAGAAACAGCCGGGCAGGGGAGGAGAAACACAAGGACAACAGGTGAACACAATCGGGTAATCAGGGAGGGAAACAGACAGAAAGCAGACAGGCAGGAAACGGGGGTGAACACTTAACACAATAAGACAGGAAACCCAAAGACAAGAAAAACACCAACACAGACAAAACTACAAACGTGACATAACATGTGAATTGTGACAATAGCTAGCCAGATATATTAAATAAACACTTTGTCATACAATGTAAATGTTGTGTTTTTTAGCGTTACCTGATAATTTCAAAGAAAGCTCTCTGGGAAATGTTGACTTACTGTTCGACATGAAGTTAGAAGCTACCTTACACAGTTGATCCTGAGTTCTGTCAGTTAAAGTGTTTCATAGTTAGCTTAGCTAAGCATCAACCTAGCACTGAAATATATGGATGTTATGTGACAGTATTTCTGAGAAAAAGTCAGCTGAAATGGTGGCATAGTTGCCACTGCTTTACGTGTCGACAGCATGTTTGAACATAGATATATATAAACACTAGATGACTCACCCGCGCTGCTGGCCAATGGAGACCGACGTTGCCACTTGGCCGCCATCTTGCTACAGGGAGTTCTCTCATTCATAACATTATGGTTTCCTATTTAAATAACCATAGCTTGCTCAATTTTCAACCAATTTTCAAACGGTTTGGTTTTTATAAACATCAAAGATGTAGTTATGATACTGCATACTTATAATCATGGACTTTCATATGAAAATAATATGAATCAGATAAAGCAATAGCTATACACACACACACGGTATTTATATTAAATATTTGCCGGTGTAGGCCTATATATTTCCATTTATTTTATTATATTGTTAATATTTAAAATAAATTATAAAATTAAAATACATTTATATTTTATATATAAAAATCGGTCTCATGTTACCACTCTGTAAGCCAAGAGTTGTTAATTTAGCAATGCCTTAGCTTTAAGAACAGGGACACAACTAATGACAATAGCATATGTTGGTATATTATTTAGATATTCACACCTTTATCAGAAGAACCAAACCAACATAAAATGTGCTCACAGACAGGCCAGTTCTGTCTAATTTATCACAATTATTTTTGACATGAGATCTTCATATCATCCTAGTTTTGTATTTAGTTTCTAGATTTGTAAACAAATCCAGAACCTTTGAAATATGTTATTGAAAAAAGACCAAGAATAATATAAACTGTACCATGTGTCCTTTTGTGTCCTTCTGTAGTCCATTTGTGGTTTGTCTTGTCTCATCCCGGCTGATATATCACAAAATACACTGTTTAAATTGTTCCCTATATTGCCCCTATGCAATATAGGGAACAATTTAAACAAACTATCCTATGTGTCCTTGGGTGTTATGAAAGGCGGCCCTCCAAAATAAATGTATTATTATTATTAAGAAGAACACATGGCACACCAACAATCAATCATCGTCCAGCCTCAGCTTTGGTATTCTTTCACAACCATGTTATGGGTTTATTAGACTGAGCAAACATAAACATATGTGGGGAACATAGTGCTGCGTCTCCTGTCCGGTCAAATTCCTCACTCCTGAACTGCTCACTGCAGAGCAGTGTCCTGTCACAGGAAACAAAACCGTCCCTTCTTAGGGCGAGTTCCCACTGCCTCCTCCTCTTTGGTTTTGGGAAACCTTAAAAACATGAGAAAGATAGCCAGATATATAAATTATTGTCAACATGTTCCTCCCTTCTTTCCTTTAACATTAAGGGTAGGACAAAAATACACACCGAAATTATCATATTTTTGGTATGTATGCATGTATGTATAGCCTACTTTAAGAATAAGACAACCACACTAAGAGTAATAAAAAAGGTGTCCAAATAATTGTGTAAAGAAATGGTAACATATTCTAAAGAGGCTGGGTCAACAACAATCTTGCAATACTATTATCTCACATAGCCCCACTGATCCTGTGTAGCAGGACTTGTAATGTACATATGTCGCGAGTGAGCCCTCTATGTAATGGCCCACTTGCTGGCACCCAGTTCTTTTAATCCCCCAATTGACCCACACACACGAGGAGCAGGCAGATATCGGGTAACACAATAATCTTTATTAGAAATTCAATAAATAGTAAGGGACCATATCAGCCAAGCTTCTCACATGGAAATGTATCACAAGGCCAAGTGATGCAGTGCCTATATACCACCCCGTCAATTCAGGCTGCTACTGCTCTACCCACCCCCTGCTGGCCGGAGGGACCATGAATGGTACAACTAAACGTAAAATGTCACAAAGCATGCAAATAACGCAAACACATGGCACTTCTATTAGAGAATCACTACACACATGACACGTCTATTTAAAGAAAGCACTACACACATCACACAATGAACATGCTCTCCCACTCACTGGCTGCTAAGGAGTAAAATGGAACAGTCACTGGAACTGGTGAGCAAATGACTGCAAGTGGCACTATTTGCACCCCATACTCTCCTTGTTCATTTAACCATGCAGTGACAGCCTAGCAAGACATGGCCCGAATTAAAATAGTTATGGGTCCACTCTCGGTCAAGAACACCTCAGACCGAGAGGAGTTAAAAGTTATCTCTTCTCACCCTTCCTTAAGCGCAGCGTGTTTCTGGTCGGAAGAAAGCAGTTGGAGACTTGGCGCGCGTCTCCCAATAGTTCGGAGCGCGTCCGACTCAGATGCGCACTGGCCCTGATAGGAGCAGCGCGCGGTGCGAAAGACAGGAACTTGAGGGCGTTGCAATGATAAGGAACTTGAGAGCGTTGCAATATCAGGAGCTTGAGAGCGTTGCAATATCAGGAGCTTGAGAGCGTTGCAAATCTGCCTTCAACCGACCCGTCGATCAGCAGCTGGCAGCCGTACAGTAAATCGCAGTGCAGCAGTACTTCCACAGTGGACCTTCGCTTCACGGTCACTTCCTCGTCGATCCGTCCAGAGCCTTGCTTCCCGTTCCCTCTTCACCTCGGAGCTTCACCTTTTCCCGTTCTCCCGGTAAATGTCCCGGCTCCTCGCTTTAACCACCCACCGGCCAATCCACGTAGCTCCCTGGAAGGCTGGGCAGGCAGCAGCCAATCACGCTGCCCTCCTCCAGCTGATTCACACCAGCTGCGAAAACACACATACTCCGCCCACCTGACAGGCTAACCCTTTTATGAATGGAAACACACATTTTCCCCCACTTCTGCTTAAAATACATATACACACAGTAAATATAATGCATCATCATATGACATACAAAAATCCCATCCCCACTGGCGACATTTCCCCCCCTCAATATTGGTGGTCGTCCCGACTACCCCTTAGACCTGGTACCTTTGTGGAGGCACCCCAAAGTTTCGACGCTGCGACCTCCTCACAGGGCCTTGTCCTTCCCCTGGCACAAGCCCACCCTCCAATTGAGGCTCAGGGTCCAATTGAGCTGGGACCTGCTCTAGTTCCCCAAACTGCTCTGGCTCCGGCACTAGGCCTAGTATGACTGGAGTAGACTGAGAGCCCCACCTAGCTACAGGGCCAAAAGGCAACAAGAATACAGGCTGGTTAGGCTGGGAATCAATTTCCTGAGGACACACCTGAGACTCAGTCCATAATCCTGCAGGGCAGGGACGCAGGTTGTTGCGGTGCATCGTCCGTATCGGTCCTTCTTTCCCCTCGGGCCGGATGCTATACACTGGATGGCCAGGCCGTACCTGTGAGACAACATAGGGAGAAGGCACCCAATGTGGTTCCAACTTGCCTCTGGCTCTCCGTCTGAAGTTCCTGATCAGCACCCTCCCTCCGGGCAACAAGGGGATAGCATGGGCCTTCTTATCATACCGTGCCTGGTCCCAGTTCTGCCTTTGCTTGGTATGAGCTCGTACCCGGCTATACGCTTCAAGCAGTGTCTGATGGTGTGTTCTCACCCAGCCATTAATTGTTCCCTTATTCTGTGGGGGGACAACACCTACACACAGATCAACAGGCAGTCTGGCGTGACGGCCAAACAGTACAAAGTAGGGAGTCAGTTTAGTGCTACAATGTACAGTGTTGTTGTAAGCTTGAACTAAAGCTGGCAGCTTTTCCCTCCACCGTACCTGCTCTTCTGCACCTAGTGTGCCCAATAATGACAGCAAAGTTCTGTTGAAACGCTCACAGGCCCCATTTCCCTGGGGATGGTATGGGGTAGTGCGGCTCTTTGTACAGCCATACAGTTCACAGAGCTGCCGCATTACCTCAGACTCAAAGGCACCTCCTCGGTCCGTCAAGAACCGTTCTGGGCACCCGAAAGGCTGGATGAGGGCGGTCCACAAATGTCTCGCCGTCGTCTGGGCTGTCTGGTCCTTGGTGGGCACTGCCACAGCATACCTGGAAAACAGGTCGGTCATAACCAGGATATACTGGTGGGTGTCGGCTGGCCGTCCCAATGATAAATAGTCCAGGGCTACAACCTCCCATGGGTAACTGGATACAATGGGCTGAAGAGGGGCCCTCACCTTGGGACCAGCCTTCCCTGTCACACATTGTGGGCATACTACTGTCCTTAGCCATCCCCAGCCAGTAAAATCTGCGCTGCAAGATACTCAAGACCTTTTCTCTGTTGGCATGTCCAGCCGCTTTGTGGTAATCCTCCCACAGCTCCCGGGCATGTTGGGTTGGGACAATCAACTGGAAAGCCTGCTGGCCCGTGTCGGGTTCCTGAATGCAGCGCCCCAAGATTCCGTCACGAAGTTCCAGCCGATCCCATGTCTGCAACCACCCGTGCACTTGGGGAAACTCAGACCGTCGCACCTGAGACACATTTAACCCTTGGTTGATCAATTGTCTCACTTTGTCCAACTCCGGGTCTCCCTGTTGGCGCTCCAGCCAAGACCCTGGATCACAGTCCTGTCCAGCTGGTGGACCCTTCACTCCTAGACCTCCCTGAGCTCCGGGCACGTTGTAGACTGCTTTGATATCTACTTCCCCTGGGAGCCGGGACAAGGCATCTGCATTCCGGTTTTCCACACCGGGTCGATACTTGACTGAAAAGGTGAAGTTTGCCAGCTGGGCTGCCCACCTCTGTTCCACGGCCCCCAGTTTGGCTGTCCCCAGGTGTACCAGGGGATTGTTGTCTGTAAACACTGTGAATTCTGTGCCCCACAAGTAGTGTTTGAACTTCTCTGTGATTGCCCAAAATAGCGCCAGAAACTCTAACTTAAAAGAACTATAGTTCTGGTCATTCTTTTCACCAGGGCTTAGACTACGGCTGGCATATGCAATAACTCGTTCCCTCCCCTGCTGAACCTGTGACAATACTGCACCCAGCCCATCCAAACTGGCATCTGTATACAACAGGAAGGGTAATTTGAAATCTGCATACGCCAACACAGGCGCCTGTAATAGAGCTCGCTTAAGTTCCTCAAATGCACCCTGACACTCTTGAGACCACTTAACTGTTGTTGATTTAACCCCTGCCGTACCCCGAAGCAGAACATTCAGGGGAGCTGCCAGCCGGGAAAAGGCAGGGATGAATCGGCGGTAGTAGCCTGCAAAGCCCAAGAAAGAACGGACTTGAGTGACTGTCTTGGGGACCGGCCATTCCTGCACAGCTGCAGTTTTTTCTGGGTCCGTGGCCACCCCTTTCTTGCTGACCACATGTCCCAAGTACTTCACTTCCTTCTTGAACAGGTGACATTTGTGGGGCTGGAGTTTTAGGCCGTGCTGGTGTAGTCTCTCAAACACTTGTTCCAGGTGCCTGAGATGACTATCAAAGCAGGGAGAATACACAATGATATCATCCAGGTATATCAATAGAAAGTCATTTACTTGCCCTCCCAAACAGCGTTGCATGAGCCGCTGGAATGTGGCTGGAGCATTGCAGAGACCAAACGGCATCCGCTCAAACTGAAAGAGGCCCACTGGTGTTGTGAAGGCGGTCTTCTCCTGGTCTCGGGGGTCCACCGCAACCTGCCAGTACCCGCTAGCCAGATCCAGTGTGGAGTACCAAGCTGACTCCTTGAGGTGGGTGAGCGACTCTTCGACTCTGGGCAAAGGAAAAGCATCTTTGTGAGTTATGGCATTAAGTTTCCGGTAATCTACACAAAAACGCCATGATCCATCCTTTTTCCTTACCAACACTACAGGTGCTGGAACTTTCCTTTACAACCCCATTTTCCAACATACCTTCCAGTAGGGCTCGTAACTCAGCATAGAGTGCTGGTGGAACTGGCCTGTGTCTCTGTCGGATTGGAGGTGCATCACCGGTAGGGATCTGATGCAAGACTGCACTTGTGTGGCCAAAATCATCTTCATTGGCTGCAAAAACCTTGGTCCACCTCTGAAGTAGATCACTTAACCGCTGCTGCTCGTTATGGTTGAGGTCCTCTCCTTGCAATGCCAGGGCCGGATGATCTGGAGGTACAGTAACATTCGGGACTGGAGTGCTGCTTATACTCCTCACCTCTACCTCCACCGCAGATGGCCCTGTGTGGGTCAACACCAACTCCTCCTCGGTCTTCACAGCCTGAGGATCCACCTGGGACACTGTAGCCAGGGCACGACGCTGGGGGCTCTCTATGGAGAAGGGATGGGGGTTACACACTCTTATCGGCACTCTTCCACTCCTTACCCAGCTCAGTGTCCTCGCCACCCTCCACTCCTGGTCATCATTCTGGAGATTTTCCACCATAACACAGCAGTCTGGGGTGCCAACTGCTTGGGGCACCTGGGTCCAGATAATCATTTCTGTCTCTGGGGGAACCAACACAGCAGACTGACGTGGCAGCTTGGCAACCCCCTGCAGTTCGGTGGGGGATCCAACCCGGCCCACTCGTCGACAAACAGCAAAAGCCTTTCCCCAGGCTGTGCTGACCGCAGGTGGCAGTGTTGACCTGAAAGCCGCCTCTCCTTGGTGGCCATCCTGGAAGATAGTTTGCCAACAGTCCCCAATCACATTCATCCCCAATAAGGCACATTCCTGTTGCAGGCAGGAATCTTCAACCACCACCACACCCTTCCCTTCACCCCATTGATCTCAAAGTACAAAAGCGCATATCCAATGTATGGGATGTGAAGCCCATTTGCAGCCTTCAGAGTGAGCCAGGGGATGTCTCCTCGGACAAATCTTTCTCCAAACTTCTCCTGAAACAGAGAATAACCGGGTGTGACCCGCCTGCCCACACTCTAAACAGATTGGCCGACCTTGGGGGTCCCACTGGAACTGAGTCCTGGCTGTGACCAGGGGTGGTTGACGAGGCCTAGGCTGAAATGCGGGCCCTGCTTGTGGGTTTTGCCTCTGTACAGTTGAGTCAGCAGGCCCCAGAGAGAGGTTAGCAATTTTACCACGCATCTCTTCCATGAGAGACTTGCCCAGTGTTAACATCTGGTCTTTAAGGTCCTGTTGGAGCTCTGCCCGCAGGGAGTCCCATAATGCCTGGCTGTCCTGGGCAGGTGGGGGTACTAAGGAACATAAAGGAGTGGCAGGTGGTTGGGTTTGTGGAGGCCTGGGGGCATAAGTGCGACAGGCCCATGTCTCAGTTCCATCTTTAGCCTGCTCCCTTTCAAGCGCTTTGGCCTCGGTGCAGATAGCAGGAAAAGTCATTCCCGGCGTGCGACGAAGAAGTCGTTTCAATTCTTGTTTCACCAGGCTTTCTTGTAGTCCCCTGATGAACTGTGTCCTTAGAAGCTCATCTTCAATGTCCTCAGCTGGTGGTTCCCTCGCTTGCCACTTGTGATAGAGCTCACGAAAGCGTAGAATGAAAGTTCCCATTCCCTCCTCTGCGCCCTGCCTGCATTCATAGAACTGAGCCCTCAGTGTTGCCAGTGACTGACTTCCCACATACAATGAAGTCAGACAATCTAATATTTTTTTCCCAGTGTCCCGCTCACTAAGGGGTAATAGTAACATTTCCCGTTTAGCTTCACCTCCCAGAGCACTTAAGATAAAGTCAACGATCTGATCGTTCGAAAGACCCTGAGCCCGTACAAACATTTCAATTTTTGCCCGCCATTCCCCCACCTTCTCTCCGGTTTTCCCTTCAAATATAGGAAGCCATGGCCCCCCCATGTACCAAGGTAACATAATGTGATTTACAACATTGGGAGCTGGATTAACAGCGCCAGCGACTCCCTCGTTACCCTCAACCGACATGCTGACCGTGTGTGCAAGGGAGATCCTGCCGACAACGCCAACATTTAAGGTGTCGCGAGTGAGCCCTCTATGTAATGGCCCACTTGCTGGCACCCAGTTCTTTTAATCCCCCAATTGACCCACACACACGAGGAGCAGGCAGATATCGGGTAACACAATAATCTTTATTAGAAATTCAATAAATAGTAAGGGACCATATCAGCCAAGCTTCTCACATGGAAATGTATCACAAGGCCAAGTGATGCAGTGCCTATATACCACCCCGTCAATTCAGGCTGCTACTGCTCTACCCACCCCCTGCTGGCCGGAGGGACCATGAATGGTACAACTAAACGTAAAATGTCACAAAGCATGCAAATAACGCAAACACATGGCACTTCTATTAGAGAATCACTACACACATGACACTTCTATTAGGGAATCACTACACACATGACACGTCTATTTAAAGAAAGCACTACACACATCACACAATGAACATGCTCTCCCACTCACTGGCTGCTAAGGAGTAAAATGGAACAGTCACTGGCACTGGTGAGCAAATGACTGCAAGTGGCACTATTTGCACCCCATACTCTCCTTGTTCATTTAACCATGCAGTGACAGCCTAGCAAGACATGGCCCGAATTAAAATAGTTATGGGTCCGCTCTCGGTCAAGAACACCTCAGACCGAGAGGAGTTAAAAGTTATCTCTTCTCACCCTTCCTTAAGCGCAGCGTGTTTCTGGTCGGAAGAAAGCAGTTGGAGACTTGGCGCGCGTCTCCCAATAGTTCGGAGCGCGTCCGACTCAGATGCGCACTGGCCCTGATAGGAGCAGCGCGCGGTGCGAAAGACAGGAACTTGAGGGCGTTGCAATGATAAGGAACTTGAGAGCGTTGCAATATCAGGAGCTTGAGAGCGTTGCAATATCAGGAGCTTGAGAGCGTTGCAATATCAGGAGCTTGAGAGCGTTGCAAATCTGCCTTCAACCGACCCGTCGATCAGCAGCTGGCAGCCGTACAGTAAATCGCAGTGCAGCAGTACTTCCACAGTGGACCTTCGCTTCACGGTCACTTCCTCGTCGATCCGTCCAGAGCCTTGCTTCCCGTTCCCTCTTCACCTCGGAGCTTCACCTTTTCCCGTTCTCCCGGTAAATGTCCCGGCTCCTCGCTTTAACCACCCACCGGCCAATCCACGTAGCTCCCTGGAAGGCTGGGCAGGCAGCAGCCAATCACGCTGCCCTCCTCCAGCTGATTCACACCAGCTGCGAAAACACACATACTCCGCCCACCTGACAGGCTAACCCTTTTATGAATGGAAACACACATTTCCCCCCACTTCTGCTTAAAATACATATACACACAGTAAATATAATGCATCATCATATGACATACAAAAATCCCATCCCCACTGGCGACACATACATCCACTAAGTAATTAACGATTATCCTAATTGTAGTCATAATATTGTCATATCTTACACGTGAAAGGTGATCCCACGGGTTCTTGTTTCCAGACTGCGGTGATTAGAGCATCCGTAGGCTGCACAAAAGTCCGGCATAGTCAGGTACTTCTGTAAACACAAAGCCAGCAAATTCCTGTATCATAATGCAAGATGTTTTTAACAAGCCAAACCACTTGGAAGAAATCATGTGTAACTTAAGTTATGTTGAAAAGAAAGAGCAGTTCTGCCTCTCCCACTGGTGTAAAGTTGCTGGGTCAACTTTGTAATACTAGGTCTCACTGACAGCCTCTTGTTATTAGTCAGCTAATAAATACAACCACATACACAAAGAAAAGCTGCAATTTCAACATGTCCAAGCATCCTGTATCATAGCCATGCTAATCATGTTTATAATAAACTAAACCGTTTGTAAATCAGTCAAGATTTCAGTGAGTTAAGAGTATCTTTGTGCAGATCACTCACCTTACAACAGCTACCATAACGTAAATCAGAGTAACTGTTAACTGTAGCAAGATGGCGGCCGGTCAGCTACGCTGGAAAATCTCCCATGAGCCATCTAGTGTTTATATATATCTATGTGTTTGAACGTATTTGCAGCAGTAAATGTGGCTGTTTGGCCACTGACGTTGCCATAACAACACCTGAATTTAAATGTGCAACCTCTTTTTGTGACAGATTTTTGCATGAATTTATAATTCTTCTGATTGATATTTCTTATTGACAGCTAGTGTCTATGTGAACATTATGAGATGGACAGCCAGCTAACAAGCTTTTTATACAAATATTTCAGATCAAATCTAATCCAGTGGGGCTCCTGAAAGGGGGCAAGGGACACTATGCTCCCAAATATTAAGCCTTGACCCCCATCTTAAAATTGATATGATCAAAAAAGTATCTGCATTGTCGGAGGCCTTTTTTCCTCATTATCCAACCCAGTCTCACGGCATTTCGTGTTCACCAACACGATTTTTAATCTATTGATTCGTGTTCACTAACACGATTTGCCCCTTTTTTCGTGTTGCACAGCACGATTTTAAAAGCAATGTATTTCTACTGGTAATGTGTTTTGTGCCTGCAGGCTGCAGCACGTCTTTTTCTCCGGTCGGGTCGTGGAAGACCGGAAGCTGTGTGGTTCATAAAAACATGTTCTTACTCAATATCAAGCCACAGTTATTGCTTTTATTTTAAATCGTATGATTTCGGACTATTGTTGTCGTCTGTGAGGAAAATAAATGGGGCTCAGAGCCTCAGGATACTGAAATCTGTATTTTTTAAATATTTTTTTCCTTCTAATTTGTTATTCTTTTCAAAATAACACACTGTTATTTACTCACCAATAACACACAATTATCCTTGCTTTTATTTATTGGTTTAATTCCATAATCTCTGGCTTTTTTGGCATCCTTCAGGAGCTGAATTTCAAAAATAAATATAACCGAAAACAGACGTAGGCATTTCGAGCGATTACCAAAGATCCTCAGCTATGGTTTTAAGCTCACTGATTGGATGTGTTAGCCGCAATGCATGCTGGGATTTGGTGTTTATATTATATGAAATCCGGAAAACATTTTAAAAGAATAAAACAATACTTAATTCCGAGTGCTCTTGCTTTTCTCTTTGAAAGTCATCACATAACGGCATTGTAATACACGGTTTGGCTGCATTACATATTACAGATCTGCCGTAGTTCTTTATTTAGAGAGCCCTGATGAGAAGACCTTTGGAAAAACTGGAAGAAATGCCGCCGAAACTGAATACTTGACGTGGATCATAAATATATATATACATCTTCAATTTCTCTTCACACAATACGTCTCCTTGCAGTATCAACACTAATTCGGCTGACTTTTACATTTGATCTAATTCATAGATAGGTTATATTTACACCATAACGGTGCACAGCTGATAGAAAAGGACTGTAGTTTTTAAAGATATTACTGATTTTCTTTGAATGTAAGAATGTAAATACTGAGTCTGAAATAGTATAGCAATATGCTGTAAAATGATGTGAAAGCATGCATAAAACTATACATCTTCAGATGTTGTACATACACACTAATAATACAAAGTTATTATGGCTGTGTGTACCTTGTGTGCACCTCCTAGTGGTTAAAGCACGTTATTGAATTATTGTTTTTATGTGTTATATTTGATTAAAAAAATATTAAGAGTACATACTTTCATAGGGGGAAAGTATAAATATTAGGGCTGTCAAGTTAACGCGTTAATAACGCGTTAACGCAAAAAAAAATTAACGCCACTAATTATTTTAACGCGATTAACGCATGTGTATTTTTTGTCCTCGGCCGCCCCGTAGTTTCAGAACGCATCGAGTTTAAAATACCATCTACAAGCTGATGCTGACAGCCCCGCTGATGCTGACAGCCCCGCTCCTGCCGCCCGCTTGTGGCAGAACACACTTCCACGCTAACCGGCAGGCACCGACTGGCTATTGGGAGGACCGGGAGGGTGTGTGTATGTGTGGCCCGAGCGAGCGAGAGAGAGACCTTACGTGCATTGTTGTTGTTGTTAGCATTTGGTGCTAGCTAGCTGCGCTAATGGATATAAGGAGCTGTTTAAATGAAAACAGAGGAGCGACATTTCGCCACAACTGCGCCGAGCACTTGACTTTATGCAGGAAGCCAGACAGTGGGACATTGTAGGAGAAGTCAGCACACTCATGATTGCAGCAACATGATTGCAGCGTCCAGGCAGCTCCCGTTCGAGCATATGCCTTGAGTTGCACATAGCTCCAACGATCCAACATACACACACACACACACACACACACACACACACACACACACACACACACACACACACACACACACACACACACACACACACACACACACACACACACACACACACACACACACACACACACACACACACACACACACATACACACACACACACACACACATACACACACACACACACACACACACACACACACACACACACACGCACATACACCATTTGTATTGTATGAGAGAGGTTCCAGGTTGAATTGAGGCGAATATTTGTAATGTTCAGAGGTTGTTGTGTTTAATATTCATGAGGATATTTGTCATTGTTCAAATGATAATAAACATTAGCATAAAGCATATTTGTCCACTCATATGTTGATAAGAGTATTAAAAACTTGAAAAATATTCCTCTAAGGTACATTTAGAACAGATAAAAAATGTGCGATTAATTTGCGATTAATCGCGATTAACTATGGACAATTATGCGATTAATCGCGATTAAATATTTTAATCGACTGACAGCCCTAATAAATATAGAAATATAGACTATAAAAAATCAAGAAGATACTATAAGTGATCTCTACAATAAAACAGTTTAGTGCAGGATGTACAAAGATATTAATAGGAGGAGGTGCAAAACAGAAAAACGGATTAACCTTTATTTAAACATTAAATATTAAATATTAAGCCTGACAAAGTAATTAACGTCTAATATATTGCTTTCCTGCAATGTTAACTATGTTGAAGCACTTATTTTAACTGATATTATACACATTAATTATACTCTTATGTATGTAGATAGAATAAGAAATGTGCAGAATATGACAGTTTAATGGTGGAGGTACACACATATTGATAGATGTCTTGTAATGCACTGTTGAGGAACCTGTGACCCAAGTGTTTCATTCATTGCATAACTACACCGTAGTTGTGTATGATATGTCAATAAACCTTTGAAAATCTTGAAAGGGATGTGCAAAATAGCCATAATATACAGTCTTTAATTAATTATTAGTAGAGAATAACGAGTAATGAATATACTTTATTACTTGTTTCCATTCATGTCAATTGCAGATACATGTTTAGTCTTCTCAAGCACCAACTATCAAATATCTCTCCTGATTGTTGGCACTTGACAATCACCTTACCTGAATTTTACTCAGGTGTAACTAAAGTCTGATTTAAGGGTTGTTTATATTTCACATAATTAATCAGAATCTGCAAAGTAGAGAGACGTCCCATAGAACATTTTTGCGAAACACAATAGCCAGCATGTGTAGTTCTGGGGGGGTGTTCGATTCCAATTTTGGATAGTCTGGCGTGGTTTCGTTCCATTTCACACAGCTGTTTGACGCTCTGCGTAACCTTACGGGGATTGTAGTCCTAAACGATAGCTGGGGATTATGGGTAGTGTAGTGTCTTCGGCCATCCTAAACTCAGAAATGTTGACAATCGCAATGATGCTCGAAATGTCCCTTATAGGCCTACGTCTGTTTCCGGTTATTTTTATTTTAAAATTCAGTTCCTGACGGACACCAAAAAAGCCAGAGATTGTGGAATTAAACCAATAAATAAAAGCAAGGATAATTGTGTGTTATTAGTGAGTAAATAACAGTGTGTTATTTTGAAAAGAATAACAAATTAGAAGGAAAAAAATATTTAAAAATACAGATTTCAGTATCCTGAGGCTCTGAGCCCCATTTATTTTCCTCACAGATGGCAACAAAAGTCAGAAATTATACGATTTAAAATAATTGTGGCTTGATATTGAGTAAGAACATGTTTTTATGAACCACACAGCTTCCGGACTTCCACGACCCGACCGGAGCAAAAGACGTGCTGCAGCCTGCAGGCACGAAACACGTTACCAGTAGAAATACATTGCTTTTAAAATCGTGCTGTGCAACACGAAAAAAAGGGGCAAATCGTGTTGGTGAACACGAATCAATAGATTAAAAATCTTGTTGGTGAACACGAAATGCCGTGAGACTGGGTTGCATTATCATGTCAAATTGTACAGCTTTCCTTAGTTTTGAATGCAGAAAGATGACTATATTAGAGTATTAAGTGAAAATGACTATATTAAAGTGTTAAGTGAATATATTAAGTGAATTACTCAAACTGCATTTGTATAGGAATGATTCTGTCCTATTGGCAGATAACTACTCTTAACAGTGATATCTACAAGAGGTTTCCAATGTAAATGTAACTATTTTCAATTGGTTAGTATTACATTTTGTGACAGTGTGGTGACACTCATTTTAATGAAGACACATTTGTGTATCTTGAAATTCATTTATTTGACAGAGCTGGAAACTGATTGACTTACATACTTGTTTGTGTTTATCTACACAGTCATCACAGATGAGCCAAACAGAGTAGAGGATGAAGAAAGGGACACACAAGAAGGAGATACAACAGACAAGAACGACAATGGAGACAACAATGAACAGGAACACCAGAAAAGACAAGAGTCAATGGGTAACATGACTGATTTAGGGACTGCAGATACAGGGCCAAGGCAAGTGAGACATCACTGCTTTCCATCCAGCATGTTTGGCCAGCAAATGAGATCATTTCAACCGCAAACAGCAAGTGATGAGGGAATCAGCAAGTGATGAGGGATACAGCAAGTGATGAGGGAAGCAGCAAGAGATGAGGGAAACTGCAAGAGATGAGGGAAACAGCAAGAGATGAAGGAAACAGCAATTGATAAGGGAAGCAGAAAGTGATGAGGGAAACATCAAGTGATGAAGGAAGCAGCAAGAGATTAGGGAAACAGCAAGAGATGAAGGAAACAGCAAGTGATGAGGGAAACAGCAAGAGATGAGGGAAACAGCAAGAGATGAAGGAAGCAGCAATTGACGAGGGAAGCAGAACGTGATGAGGGAAACAGCAAGTGATGAAGGAAGCAGCAAGTGATGAGGGAAACCGCAAGAGATGAGGGTAACAGCAAGAGATGAAGGAAGCAGCAAGTGAGGAGGGATTATTATTTCCTCCTTCCATCCCTTTTTTCTGTTTAATCTGATTACTAACAACTTCTAATAATTTGACATCGTTTATGATTTAATTGGAAAATGAAGTGTTTTTAAATAATAAACCCGTTTCTGATTCTTTGATTTTTTTTGACATATGGATGTTGAGAGATGTATCCATATCTGGCTCAATTGCGCCCTTGGCCATGAGGACGGACAACTCTTGGGCCAGAATCAAGGCCTCTGCAGGATTGCTGACAACTGTCATTTTGACCCGGCCGAAGGGTAGGGGCCAGAACTGCAGTTCGTACCCCTGGGTTAAGGTGAAAACCACCCAAGGGTCGGAAGTACAGACAGCCCAGTAACTGAGCTGGGGGGGCTGGTAAGGCCGGTGACCACGCAGACGAAAGCCCCCGGGAGGCGGATGAGTGGGCCACTGGGACAGACCACCACTGTAAGCTGGTGGCTGAGTGCAGCTGCTAGAGGGGCCCCTGGGCCCGCTGGGAGTGGGCACAGGCCTATGCAGACCCGAGAGCTGCTGCCTGGTCCGCCTAGCTTGGGCAGCACGCTCCAGTGCCTACAGGGCAGCTGCCCCAAACAGCTCCCCTGGCTCGACTGGCACACTACGGAGGACATGTCTCCGACAGTGGTGACTGAGCAGGCCAAACCTGGTGACGAGTCTGCACCAATAAGGACATAACTCGTCCTGATTCCCTAGACATTAGGGAAAAGGCTTGCAGTGATGCATCACTGAGGCCCAGCAAAGAAGGCTCAGCCGCAGCCTGCTGCAGAGAGATAAAGACAGCCAGCATCAGATGGGAGAGGGAGTTGCCGTTACGACCCGTGCATGCCGCTGTGTCCTAGGCCTTACAGAGCGGCTCGTCTGTGACCCTGCCCTGAGGCCGAGGGCACCTGGCATCGGGAGCCAGAATCTGGGAGGCTATGGCAGGCTCAATGGATGGCAAGCGACCCAGCCCCACCCTCACCGGATCCTGCATGGCAGCAGAGTGGGAGAGGGCCCTGGTGTCTCTCCAGCATACATGGAGCTCCCTCAGGTACGAGAGTGACAAGGGAGGGTTATGCCTGAAGAAGGCGCTAGCCTGAGCCGAGTCGGCCTGCGGAACCTGAGGCTGCAAGCGTGCCAGGGCCGCACGACTAGTGGCCGCCATGGAGGCGTCCTCCATGCCCTGCAGAGAGCTCTGAGCAGAGTAGTGGGAAGCCTCCTCTGGGGTGAGCGGGGCCCCGTCCTCCACCCCTTCATAGAAGAGGTTTAGCCAAAGCAGCTAGCGACATAGCATCCTCAAGCAGAGGTGCGGCAACTGAAGGAGGGCCAGGCGGCAAGCTTGTAGCCCCCACACCGGCCCCTGGCCAAGGCAAGAGGGGCAGCGGTCATGGCCGTCCTCGGGCTCAACACTGCCTTCACCTAGCTGGATTAAATAAAGAAGTTTAACAGGACAGCTTATCCAGGCGGCTTCTGCTAAGAATCAAGCAACACGTCTACCAGGAGCGGGGGCGAGAACACTGCCTTCACTGGTTGAGTTAATAACGAATGCCAGATGCAGCGTAACCGGGAGCGGGTGCGAGAACACAGCCTTCACCGGCTACCTGCTGAATGGAAATAGTAGAGCAATGCTCCTACTCGCCGAACATAGAGAGGGATGTAAATGTCCTACACCCACGTTACCAGCAGAGGGAGCGGGAGCGAGAGCACTGCCTTCACCCGTCTTATCTTTCTTACAGTGCAGACGCTTTTCTGCTTGCTCCTGCCTCTGCTTACTTTTTATGCTGATGTTCCTATTCTTATTCTCTGAAAACTTTGAGCAGCGGCTCCTGGACATTAACTTATCACTGGGACAGTTCATCTTCGTAAATAGACGGAGGGTTTCAGCCATATTTACGACCTCAGTCTTACAGTAGCGTGGCCTAGCAACAGCTAAAGCCTGGTAGGCTACTGCATGCTATTTAGCTTAAGCTAGTTGGTAGCAAAATGCCTCCGTTCTCTACAGATGACTTCCACAAACTTATACAGAAGATGGCTGTGTTAGAAATGAAAATGCAACGGTTGGAAGTTAACGTGGAAGTGAATGGACTATGTCGTGGGAATGACACCACTTTACCAATGTTGCAAAATAATGGAGAAGGGTATGCTAACTCACAGCTAGTTAGCAGCTACAAGGATTCCAAGGAACAGGAGGGCTGTGTACCGGGTAATAAATCTACAAGTGGTAGTCCTCCCTGGAACTCTCTGGGTGCAAAGACTAACAGTAAATCATTTCCATGGGATTTGGGAGGACGGATAACAGGCAGAGCCCAGCGCTCTAAAATCTGTGATGCGACCGGCTGGCCTGCATTGTTATCACCCAGGAAGAGCGCCTCTTCAACCCCTATTCCTACTAGGAAACAGCAGTGGACAGCTGCTAAAGGGAGAATTACAAACAATCCTCCTAAACCACCAAGTGTGCCAATCCAGAACAGATACGCTCCGCTGACCGAGAGCCGGAGATCTCTTTCTGATGACCTGGATAACCCGTCCTCTTCACACAGCAGGGTAAGGACCAATAGCTACTCCAAAAGTAAAAGGCTAGAGGGAAAGCTAACGACTGGGCCTGAAACTCTGATTGTCGGTGACTCTGCTGTAAGAGATGTAAAAGGTCTGTGTAGTAAGAACAACACCAAAGTACTCTGTTTTCCCAAGGATGTGGTCTCTGACTTGGCTGAGAAGATCCTGCATATTGGGGCTGAACATCCGACTGTGAAGAATGTGGTACTACACATTGGAACAAATGATGTTGTGAAACAACAGTCAGAAGTGCTGAAAGAAGACTTAAAATGTTTGTTGGAAACTGTCAGCTCTCTAAATGCGGAGGTGTTCATCAGTGGCCCTCTACCGCCAGTCAGAAGAGGAGTGGAGAGATTCAGCAGATTGTTTGCACTGAACACCTGGCTTTCAACTGCCTTTACTGACCATTCTGTCCATTCTATTGACAATTTTAACTTTTTCTGGGATCGCAGACATCTTTTCAAGGCAAATGAAGTCTGCCTGAACAAGTCAGGAGTGAAATTGTTTATCTCTAACATATTCAACTGCCTGCATCATCAATCTGTTCCCTCTGCCAAGGACAAGCGGCAAGAGGAATCAAAACAGGAGAAAGACACAACACATCGCACAGAAAACCCTGAAGAATTATCACTGCACCCACCTGAGGAATGTTCTGATTATGGGAGACCTATGAAACACATGGAGGACTCTCCACTGCCCATCACCCCCCCCCCCCTGTCAATGCCTTTGAGGATACTCCGTTCACCCTTTCACCCTCGCCCACCCTCATGGAGATCATTGAACACATGAAGGAGATACAGAGGGTTGGCACTGATTCCTTCCTGGAGTTCAATAACCAAACCGAGGCGATACGCAGGGCTGGCAGCATGTCCTTTACCCCCGCTCCTCAACGACGCCCACCAAAATCACCGCAGAGACACGCACCATCTCCCCTGTCTTCATCAAGAAAGCATCTGCAGTCTCCGAAGCCTGATAAGGATGTGTGTGTACAAAATGCAACAAACTCTTACTGATATGTGCTGGGTCCAGGCTCAAGGGCGTATGGCACTCTCAACTCTTTCCAGGACATGCCGGGGCCCTGCCTGCCTATAGCTTTGCCGATATCTGTGTTGATAGGTAATAGATTAAGAGTGGTGAATGATCTTAGATACAGGAAGCGCTCAAACGTTTGTGTGAGTTTATCTAATTTAGCAGTGATTCAGCCACAGCTTGTTACAAAAAACCTGACTGATAGTGTGTTTAACAAACTTAAACTAGCTTTATTAAATGTCAGGTCGTTGGCAGGAAAAACATTTTTAATCAATGATTTTATCACTGAACACAATCTCGATTTTATGTTTTTAACAGAAACTTGGATTGAACAAAATAGCAGTGCAGCTGTTCTTATCGAATCAACCCCTCCCAACTTTAGTTTTATGAGTCAGGAAAGAATGCATAAGAAAGGAGGTGGAGTTGCTATTCTGTTCAATGATTCCCTTCAATGCAGGAGGACATCTTATGGGAACTTTGATTCTTTTGAATATGTGGCCCTTCAGCTGAAATGCTCCTCTCGAGCTTTGTTCCTAAATATCTATTTTTCATTTCATTTCAAACCTTTATTTATACAGATAAAATCCCATTGAGATCATTGATCTCTTTTCCAAGGGAGACCTGTTCAAGTAGTTCCACATGAAACATAAAAGCATAAACAGAACAACAAAAGGACATCATACAGCATCATTTACAAAATTATCCACATAAACAGGTACCAATAGCTTCCGATTGAGTAGCATCCAACCGAGCTTTAAAAACATTTAGTGGCACCGGATTGTTCAGTTTCCATTTAATTTGCAGACTATTCCAAGACAGAGGAGCTGCGCATCTAAAATCTGTCTTCCCTAAGACAGTCCTAGCAGTTGGCACATTTAATAAAACCACAGCATTCGATCTCAGGCAGTAGCCACTTACAATTCTCCGTGAGATCAAGGAGCAGATATAAGATGGAAGTTTCCCTAGCATGGCTTTGTATATAAAAATGTACCAGTGACTGAGCCTCCGTACAGTTAGTGAAAGCAAATCAGCCCTTGCATACAGGGTACAGTGATGGGTTAATGCTTTACAGTTTGTCACACATCTCAGTGCACTGTGATACGCAGCATCTAACTTGACCAGGCAATTGGCAGGTGCATTCATATAGACCAGATCCCCATAGTCCAGCACAGGTAAAAAGGTCACAGTGACTAGCCTTTTCCTGGCCTCAAGCGAGAAACAGGACTTGTTTCTGAAAAAGAACCCTAGCCTAACCCTCAGTTTTTTTAGCAGGTTATTGACATGAAGTTTAAAAGAGAGACAATCATCAATCCAGATACCAAGGTATTTGTAACAGGCAACAACTTCAAGTTTTGTTCCTTGCGTAGTTACAATATCTAAAACAGGCTCTGGTGTCTTTTTAGCTTTAGAAAAGAGCATTACCTTGGTTTTATCCACATTTAAAAGAAGCTTTAATTCAGAGAACTGAGTCTGAATAATGTTAAAAACAGCCTGTAATTTAACAACAGCCTCCTTAATGGTGGGACCTGCACAGTACATCACAGTATCATCCGCATACAAATGTAAAGTAGCTTCATCCACATTATCACCTACGCTGTTAATATATATGGAGAATAAAAGTGGTCCTAAAACAGAACCTTGTGGTACACCTTTAGAAATGTTTAACCACTCAGAAGACAGTCCATCAAAATGAACACATTGGGACCTTTCAGAGAGGTAGTTCACAAACCACCCCACTGCAAGGCTGGATATGCCAATACTGAGTAGCCTCTGCTTTAAGATGAGATGATCAACGGTGTCAAACGCTTTGGAAAGGTCAATAAACAGAGCTGCACAACTCTGCTTATTATCTAAAATACTAGTAATGTCATTCACCACTTTCATTGTGGCAGTGATGGTGCTGTGTTTCTTTCTGAAGCCTGACTGATGTTTAGACAGGATGTCATTTGTACATAAAAACTCCTTTACCTGTTCACTCACTAGGCGTTCAAGAACCTTAGCCAGAACTGACAATTTAGAGATGGGTCTATAATTGTTTAATAAGGTGGCCTCCCCTCCTTTCAGTAAAGGCAAGACATAAGCAGACTTCCATACTTTTGGAATTGTATTTGTGCTGAGGAAGAGGTTAAAAAGAGAAGTAAGAGGTGGAGCAATAAAGTCTGCAGCTATCTTTAAAAAGAAAGGTTCTAAGTAGTCCGGGCCAGCCGGTTTCCTAGGATCTAGCTTAGATAAGGCTTCATGAACAACATCAACAGTAAAAGGGGTAAAACTGAAAGGGTTTTCCAGACCACGTTGTTCAGAGTCACAGACTGTGGTGTTTACAGAAGCAGAGTTAGTGACAGAATCAAATAGAGAACCACAGGACACAAAATGCTCATTAAAGCAATTTAGCATAGTGGCCCTGTCCGATATAGAGCCAGATGCTGTGGTAAGGCACGGAGGTAGCTCATTACGGATCTCACCGGTTGATATCGATTTTATTGCTTTCCAAAATGTCCTAGGATTATTTAGGTTTTCTGTGGTAACTGACAAATAGTACTTCGACTTTGCACTTTTGACATTTGAAGTGAAGCTATTCCTTAGCTGCCTAAAACGCAGCCATTCTATCTCTGAGCCTGATTTCCTAGCCTTTGCCCAGGCCTTGTTTCTCTCATGAAGGAGATAAGACAGTTCAGCAGAAAACCAAGGATTGTCTCGTCCCTTTACTCTAAATTTACGCAGGGGTGCATGTCTATCAATGATCTCCATAAAACCAAGATAAAAATAAGACCATGTGGTTTCTACATCAGCACACAGATCGATTTTACCCCAATCAAAATCAAACAGATCATGCACAAAACCCTGCTCCACAAAATGTTTTATGTCTCTCTTGATGATAATGCGAGGTTTAACCTTTTGGACCTTAATGTCCCTAATTGTGGCTACAACACAGTGATCGCTCAGATCATTTGCAAATACTCCCACAGATGAATATTTATGGGGAACATTAGTTAAAATGAGATCAATTAGGGAGGATTTATTAGGGGACTTAATATTTGGGCGAGTAGGACTGTCCACAATCTGAGTAACATTCAATGAGATACAAAGGTTTTTAAAATCCTCTGACACTGCAGTTAACCAGTCCCAGTTAAAATCTCCAAGTAGCACTATTTCCTTGTAGTCTAGTTGTGATAAAAGATTTGCTAGTGAAGACAAGGAGTCTTTGACAGCTGAGGGGGGTCTGTAGCGGGCCCACCACCATGACCTGTTGACCCTTTGCCACTTCTATATTTAAGGCTAAAAATTCTAATTGCTTACTGATCGATTTGGACACTAATGTGGTTACACTGAACTTATTCTTAACATAAATTGCAACGCCACCACCTTTATTAGGCCGGTCGGTACGATACACATTAAAACCATTTAAGGCAATGTCAGAGGCCAAAATAGACTTATTTAGCCATGTTTCAGATAAGACAATGACGTCAGCGTCAGTCGATTTTGCCCAGATACGGACAAAATCTAGTTTACCTAACAGACTGCGCACATTCAAGTGGATGAAACCCAACCCAGACCTAGCTTTAAAATCAGCAGGAGTAGCGATCTGACTATTACTACTGGGCGGACCAGGGTTAGGTTGTACATTTCCTGACAGTAATAACAACAACAAAAACCAGGCATCTTTTCCTCTTAAATGACACACATACATTGTCATCTAATTTAGAATCACCGGAAAAGTCTGCGAGAGTGTGATTAGAGCTTAAGAAGCAGTCCTGAAGAACCATCATCGCAGGAAAATAAAAAAGACAAACATATTTTGTCCTTAGACCACCCAAATACTGTGCAAGCTTTTTTGATGACTTTACTGAACTGCTGTCTATAGTGTGTATTGACTTTGACCGTCTAGTCATTGTTGGTGATTTTAACATCCATGTTGACAACCCCCAGGACCATCCATCCATCCATCTTCTCCCGCTTATCCGTGGTCGGGTCGCGGGGGTAGCAGTTCCAGCAGAGAGCCCCAAACTTTCTTTTCCCTGGCGACATCAACCAGCTCTGACTGGGGGATCCCAAGGCGCTCCCAGGCCAGCGAAGAGATATAATCCCTCCACCTGGTCCTAGGTCTACCCCTTGGTCTCTTCCCAGCTGGACGTGCCTGGAACACCTCCCTAGGGAGGCGCCCAGGTGGCATCCTAACTAGGTGCCCGAACCACCTCAACTGGCTTCTTTCGACGCGAAGGAGGAGCGGCTCAACTCCGAGTCCCTCCCTGATGACCGAACTTCTCACCTTATCTCTAAGGGAGACACCAGCCACCCGGCGGAGGAAACCCATCTCGGCCGCTTGTATCCGCGATCTCGTTCTTTCGGTCATGACCCATCCTTCATGACCATAGGTGAGGGTAGGAACGAAAATGGCCCGGTAGACAGAGAGCTTTGCCTTCCGGCTCAGCTCCCTTTTCGTCACAACGGTGCGGTAAAGCGACTGCAATACCGCTCCCGCTGCTCCGATTCTCCGGCCCATCTCACGCTCCATTGATCCCTCACTCGAGAACAAGACCCCGAGATACTTGAACTCCTTCACTTGGGGTAAGGACTCATTCCCTACTTGGAGTGGACACCCCAGGACAGAGGGGCAAAATAACTGTTTTGTGTAGCTATGGACTGCGATAGCTATGCACTGACTCAGCATGTGATGGAGCCCACGCACAATAAGGGGCACACTCTGGACTTAATTATCTCAAAGGGTCTGAATATCTCTAAGGTTGTGGTGACTGATGTTGCACTCTCTGACCATTCCTGTGTTTTCTTTGAGTGCTCTATTTCTGTTCACAACATTTTTCAAAAAGAGATAACCACAAAGCGATATTTAACTGAAAATACTAGGGAAATGTTTACTCAGAATTTTTCT
The DNA here is from genome assembly GCF_902827115.2 of Pseudochaenichthys georgianus. NCBI lineage: Eukaryota > Metazoa > Chordata > Actinopteri > Perciformes > Channichthyidae > Pseudochaenichthys > Pseudochaenichthys georgianus. The sequence continues at coordinate 20,534,612 of NC_047524.1, forward strand.
TCCACACTTGCCCCTACTAACATCTCAGTAAATGAGCTAGTAGATCATTTTAATGTTCAAAAATTCAAAATGTTATAGATGCCATTGCTCCAACTAAGGTAAAGGAAGTGTCTGGCAAGAAAATATCTCCATGGAAAAAGGCCATGACCGTGAAAACAGAAAAAAGAGAATGTCGAAAAGCTGAACGCAGGTGGCGAAAAACAAATCTCCAGGTTCACTTTGAAATCTATAAAGAGAGACTTGGCCTTTATAATTTGGAATTGAAAAACGCACGACAATCGTTCTTCTCTGACATCATTACCAAAAATAAAAACAATGCACGTGCCCTGTTTGCTACCGTCGACAGACTAACTAACCCCCCAGTGTCAGTAGCCTCTGAATTTCTATCCACCAGGGCGTGCAATGATTTTGCCTCCTTTTTCACTGACAAAATTCAGAAAATCAGACAAGCAGTCAGTGCCTCTGCATCAGGAACAGCAAAAGTGTTGTCTTTGTGTCCACTTAACATAAATTCAAACACCATGACACAATTCCATCAGATTAATGATAAAAACCTAGAGGACATTATACAACTTCTGAAATCCTCCTCCTGCTGCCTTGATATTATTCCAACAGGATTTTTCAAAGATATTTTCCCTTGCATGGCCTCAGATCTACTTCATATAGTAAACAAATCTCTTCACTCAGGTATTTTTCCACAGGCCCTGAAAACTGCAGTCATTAAACCGCTCTTAAAAAAGAATAATCTAGATGCTCCAGTAATGAACAATTACAGGCCCATATCAAACCTTCCATTCCTAGGTAAAATCATTGAAAAAGTTGTTTTTCAACAGTAATTTCTTGCATTTAAATAACTGTTTCGATGTGTTCCAGTCAGGCTTTCGTCCAAACCACAGCACTGAGACTGCTCTTGTAAAAGTCTTTAATGACATCCACTTAAACACAGACAGTGGCAGAACTTCAGTGTTAGTATTATTAGATCTCAGTGCTGCGTTTGACACTGTTGACCACAGCATATTACTAGACCAACTGGAAAACTGGGTGGGACTTTCGGAAACAGTTCTAAATTGGTTTGAATCCTACTTAAAGGACAGAAACAACTTTGTTTCTATAGGTAAATACACATCTGAGTTGACAAATATGACATGTGGGGTTCCTCAAGGCTCCATCTTGGGGCCTCTTCTCTTTAACATCTACATGCTACCACTGGCTCAGATAATGAAAAACAACAAAATAAGTTACCATAGCTATGCAGATGACACACACATGTACGTAACAATTTCACCAGGAGACTATGCTCCAATTCAAACACTGAGTAAGTGCATTGAACAAATCAATGACTAGATGTTTCAGAACTTTCTCCAATTAAACAAAGATAAAACTGAGGTAATGGTTTTTGGAGCCAAGGCAGAACGTATAAAAGTTAGCGCTGAGCTTCAGTCTGCAATGTTCAAAACAATAGATAAAGCCAGAAATCTAGGTGTAGTCATGGACTCTGACCTGAGTTTCAACAGTCACATTAAAACAGTTGCTAAATCAGCCTACTATCACCTAAAGAATATATCTAGGATTAAAAGAATAATGTCACAGCAGGATTTGGAAAAACTTGTCCATGCTTTTATCTTCAGTAGACTCGACTACTGCAATGGTGTCTTCACAGGTCTCACTAAAACATCTATTAGGAAGCTGCAGCTGATTCAGAACGCCGCTGCTCGAGTCCTCACTAACTGTGAGGAATTGCGGTATCTCCTTCTCCTTTTTTCTGTTTGTCTGTCTTCCTGGCTGGGCGTGGTTGACCTACTTTCCGTTTTCCGCCAACTCACCTCCGCTCCTGTTTCTCATCATCACTGATTACCACCACTCACCTGCTGCTGCTTAAAACTCCGGTTCGATCATCAGTCTTCGCCAGTTCTTCGTATACTCACAGTGGTAAACTCCAGTTCTGGCTGACTAGATTTTCTAGTGCTTTTGTATACTCTTCCTGTTGGATTTTTTCGTATGCTAATCCTGTTCTGTTTTTTGCCTGTTCCAGAAACTCCACATTCCATTCCATCCTGCCTGCCACGTCCAGCCCAACCTCCGTCTCAGCCCTGCTCCACGTTCTCCCCACTCTGTTCAGAGTTTGCTTTGTCCCCTGCCTGGTTTTTTTGTGGACTTATTAAATCCAGTCTATTTGACACTTCACCTAAGTCTCCGTCCCAGTGTTCTTGCATAGCGGGTTCAAGTTTTGTGTCTCTTTACGAGGAGCTTAACAGAAGAACTGGCCAAAAATGAACCCCGCAGGATCCGGAGCGGATTCTACCCCAATCCTTCATGCCCTGTCAAGTCAGGGCTCCCTCCTGGGTGAACACGAAAAGCTCATCCAAGTGTTGGTTGATAGTAACCGGTCCATGGCTCTTCATGTCTCCGAGTTGGCATGCCAGATCTCCGCTCTCACTACCTCAACGGTAGCATCTCAGGCCACTCCCAGTCCAGCTCCTTTGCCCTCCCCTCGCCAGGATTTTCCTATCACCGATCCTGAGCCATTTCACGGAGAAGTGGAGAAATGCAGAAATGCAGAGGTTTTTTGTTTCAATGTAACAAGGTTTTTTGCCAGCGTCCTGTTGCATTTGCTGCTGAAGCAACGAGGATCAATTTTGTTTTGGGTTTGCTCCGCGGGAGAGCTTTAACCTGGGCAGAGGCTTTAAACTCTTCGGTGGATTTTGATACTCTACGTTTTGAAAGCTTCTCTGATCGGTTCTCAGCTGTTTTTGATCATCCCAACTCCTCTGGCTCCGCCGAGAATAAGCTGCTTAGCCTGCAACAAGGAAGCCGGACAGTGGCTGATTACTCCATTGAGTTTCACACACTCGCTGTAGAGGCTCGATGGGACGAGGCGGCTCTCAAGGTGGTGTTTTTGAGAGGATTAAGGGACCAGCTTCGGGACGAATTGGCAGCACGAGACGTTCCAGGGATCTCTCAGAGCTGATTTCCTTAGTGTCTCGTTTGGACGGTCGTCTGCGGGAGCGCCGAGCTGAGCGGACACGGAGGGATCCACCAGCCTCACTCAGTAAGCCCAGTTTTTCCTCCTACTCTGCTCACTCGGTGTCTAGACCTTCCTCTTTTCCCCCGTCGTCCAGCGTGCACACCTCTTCTCAGGAGGAGCCCATGCAACTGGGTCGTGCTAGACTTTCTCCGGAGGAGCGTCAGCGCCGGATATTTGCAGGCCAATGCTTGTATTGTGGAAAGACTGGGCATATCATTCCCAACTGCCCAGTACGGCCAAACTGGGAGGCTCGTCAGTTAGATTGGGGTTCCTGACGAGTCCACAGCAATCATCTCTAACCCCATCCTTGACTCGTTTTCTAATTCCCGCCAAGCTCTGTGTTAGTTCTATGACATTGCCTCTCCAGGCTCTTATTGATTCTGGTGCGGAGGATAGCTTTTTGGACCGGGAGCTAGCTGAACAGCTGGGACTCTGCATGGAGCCTCTAGAGGAACCGTTAACTGCCTATGCTCTAAATGGACAAATCATTTCCTCAGTCACAGCACAGTCACCCCTTGTGACTTTAATCACCTCCGGAAACCACCGTGAACTTATCCAGTTAAATGTAATATCCTCTCCTTCCACACCTCTGGTTTTGGGTTACCCGTGGCTACGTACTCACAACCCACACATTGATTGGGCTATGGCAGTGGTTCTCAAAGTGGGGGGGTGCAGAGGCATGACAGGAGGGGCGCGAGAGACCAGGGGGGAAAATGGTTATTAAAAAAAAAATCATATTTTGAAAAATTATTGATTGAAAATAATATGATACAGCACTATTACATCTGGGTCTCTGTGTTTCATTAAAGCTCGGCTCTGTGTGTGTGTGTGTGTGTGTGTGTGTGTGTGTGTGTGTGTGTGTGTGTGTGTGTGTGTGTGTGTGTGTGTGTGTGTGTGTGTGTGTGTGTGTGTGTGTGTGTGTGTGTGTGTGTGTGTGTGTGTGTGTGTGTGTGTGTGTGTGTGTGTGTGTGTGTGTGTGTGTGTGTGTGTGTGTGTGTGTGTGTGGAACGAGCCATTTTGTGTGTGTGCGCGAGTGAGAGAGAGAGAGAGAGCGCACCGGTACCGGAGATTGTTGTTGTTAGCTTCTGGTGCTAGCGAGCTACGCTAACGGATATAAGGAGTTTTTTCAACAACAAAGTGGAGGAGAGTCCTCTCCTGTCAGACTGAGAGACTCACTGAGCTAAATAACTCTCTCAGTGTTATCTTAGTGAGTCTCAAATGTGTTGGTCACCATTAATGTAAACAATTATTTCCGAGGCACACGTTTATATGATCAATATAGTTATAAAAAAATAAGAGAATACATTAAAAACAGGTATGAAATACTATATGACATTAAAAAAGAATAAAGTTTAAAAGGGGAGTGATTTGTAAAATATCCATAAAGAAATAGAAAATCTGTTTACAGTTCTGTTTCATATGGGTGTTGAGAGATGTATCCATAGATCTCTTAATGTTGCTCTCAAAGTGCACCAGATTGATGCTTTTAACTTCAATATTTAAAAAAAATCTTCCCGGGGAAACATGCCCCCGGACCCCACTAGAGGAGGTGAGGTCCCTCCTAGAGGAGGTGAGGTCCACCCCCCACTTGCAAAAATAGCACTTTACCCCTGCTTACACCTATAGGCCGTGAGCTGATTATCGAGCCTTCATTGTAACAGTCGCGGGTACACTGTGTGTGCATGTGGGGAGTGTTGCAGTAGAAAATTCAACTGTAGCACTGGTGCATTAATGGGAACAATTAATGTTTGAGCACCCTCTATGAAACGTCAAGCTACCCCACACCACCCCCTAGAGAAATTCTCTGGCGCTGCCACTGCTAAAGCACCGCCTCTGGTGGTCAGTAGGGACAAAATAGAACTCTATCTGGTGATACTGCTATCCATTCAGAGGTTGAAGTTGAACCACTGGTTGACTGGTGTTGAATTTAACGAAAAGGTACATGTTAATGAAAGGTCCATTCTCTTCACAATAATACACACATTTATACTGTGTGTTCCTAATTGCTTCCTTTGTAAATGCATTGCCGTGTATTTGTATATTTTACTTTTACTCCACCTATTTTGATCATCAATTAATGTGATAACTATTTTCTTAATTAATCAAATATCAGAAATAACAAACATTTATGGCTTCAAATTCCTTTTTCTGTCCCACCTTCATTCCAAAACACAAAAATGGTTCCATTAACATTGATGTAAAAATAAGAAAGCTTCACATCCTGACATTTTATGAGCAAAACTTTTGCTTGATAATTGATTTAACTTTGTTATCATAAGTTTTGTTCTTCCACTATTGTCATTTATAAATCCCCTTATTGCTAACACTGAGCACTGAATCCATAGGGACAACACATGCGTTAGTTGTATTTGGACTGGTAAAAGTTGATTATGACTATCTAAAATGTACTATTTGCTGTGTTATTTTACAACATGTCAAATAAAATACTAATTTAAAAAACTATCATCCTTGAGAACCGACAGTGAAATCTATAAACTGTTTGTGACTGCGCTCATAAATATCTGTGGTTATAGTTACAAGCGAGATCATGACTCATGTCAGATATTGTTGCCATCAGTTGTATTAATGATGGTGTATGTGGTGGAGCCCACATGTGATGATGTTATTTGTTGGAACAGCTTTGGGAAATGGGAAACGACAAACCATGATTGTCAGTGTTGATATAGCCATATTTGTATTGTGTACACCCATATTACAACTAATTATGGGTTTAGTCGAAGGTGTCAGTAAGTCTCATAGAGAACAAGGAGAGATTACCTTACCTTCATCCGGTGTAATTAGAGGACGTTCTGAGCCTTAGCTGAAATGTCTCTGCCACCACCTCGCTACAAATGTCTTTTCATTAACTCGTTAAATTGAGGACAATTTATCCAAAATGATTAATTAAGTGTTATTCTATGCTGTTTTCAGATTTAGGGTTTTCACCGCAGATTTTTCAATGGAAAGTCTGAAGGGGTGGAGATGTGTTGTCACAACTGTGTTGATAAATCAAAGCGCCCCTGGTCTAATTCATGGTACAATTATCTCAAAGGAGAAGCTTTTGAGGAGGTTTTAAAGTGAGCCCATATGCTGCAGACCACAACCTGTTGCCACAGTTTCAAAACATCTATGGAGATGGAACTCAGTGTTTCCTTCTACAGAGAAAATTAAAACTTGTCCCAGACCCCATGGCCCAGACAGAGAAACAATTACAGTGTACAACATCAAATAAAAAAGAGTGCAGCGCTCTTTCAAGGATCACAGGGTTCTTTGGCAGTGAGCAGGGTTTCTGGCTGAGAGCCACCCTCACTCAAAGATATGGCAAGGATTTCATCATGACACAGATCGCAGGATACTTACCCAAGGATGGAGCCAGTTGTGGATTCAAAAGCTAGGAATCCCTGTTCTTTGTCACTGTAAGGATAATGATTGCTATAATGATGATGATGGTGATAATGATACGTGCATTCTTTCTTGGTGTTTCAATGCTAAAGAATTTAGTTGTTTCTGTTTGGCTTGAAGGATCAGTGACATCACTTTTTAGTTACATGTTTGCATTTCTGAGGAAAATTTCATTCAGCTGAAAAAGACAAGTTAACTTATTATTCTGGAATTCACAATAGGATGAGCACAAGATGATTTTTCAACTTCTTAGTGCACCCCTGATTATTCTCTGATTTATGTCTGTGGCTATCTGACATAGGTTATTTGGATCTGAAAACAGAAGGGTTAGGGTAAGGTTTAGGGTTGGACAGAAAATAGTTCATTCATTAGGGACTATTTTCAGCCGTTGCTTACAACACATGTGATGCTCTGCCACAAATGTCCAGTGGAAGAACATTGCATGTTGGATTGACCCAAAATTCGGCATGATAGAGGAACATGTCATCCAATGGAACGATTTGACTCATTGACGTGTTTTTTTTAAATAAGCCATATCAGGTTTTGCACAGACAATACTTGTTATTAGTTAATTGTTGGTTTTGGAGTATTAATGGAATTTAGAAAAAAATTGAATATCACTAGAGTTCTCCTTAAAGTAACAACCAGAAATGTAATCGGGATGAGCCCACAACCTTCTATAACTAGTTCCCAGAGTTGACTAAGCTTCTTATTTACATATTCAAGGAAAAACAACCTTTTGTATTGATAAAAAAACAATTCCCTTATTTGTTGTTTTTATCATGGTGGAGGCAATGTATAATGCATGACAGTTCCAAATCTCCTACATTCAAGAGAGTCAAGATGCAAGGGCAATAAGTACAAGTATTCGGTGACCTTTCCATGTGGAAGCATCTGCATTTATTATGTTTCTTCACTATTTCTTCATGATTTTCCTATCAATTTTCACCTTTCAACTCTTACCAAAGTTATTACATAAGATCAGAGGTTGTTTTGCAATGAATCTCATCATGGCTGAAAATACCATTCATATTCAAAGAAGTTAGCACCACATGATCCTGATTTCTGCCCCAGCCACCTCCAGTTTCTGTATCATAACTTTACACTTCTTTATAAAGAGTTATTGCTAGGGGAGTTAGGATGGTGTCAGTGCTGTTTTTTCAGCAGGGCTGCGACCTCTCAACAAAGACGGAAAACCTCTGAAAGTGATACTCACTCTGCAGAGGCCGTCTGACTAAACCAAGCGAGACGTTATTAGCATTCTGGAGCTAAAATGTTTGAGTAAAAGCTAAAAATGGATTTGTCACTGTCTCCTTGTCTTCAGATGATTCATCCTGAGCCATTCTCTGCCCTCCTTCTCTTTTTCTGAACTTGAGCCAAGACAAGTGCAAGCAAGTCCCAGGGACAGGTTTGATGGGTGACTTTTAATGGTTTTCTTTCCTCTGCACACCAGGGAAAGACAGGAATCTGTTTTTCCAGCTGATTTGAGGATAAAAGACATCATTTTTTATGACAGTCGTGTTTTGACCTTTTATTTATGATTATTTTAGTTTGAAAAATGGAAAATTGCTATCATATTATAAGTATAATATGTACTTGTTTTGACTTTGCAGTGTAGTGGCCTTCACTTTCACTATGCAATGCGAAGGCACTTCCTTATTTCCTTACAATTTGACAAACTAACATATTTTCCCGCCACTTTTTCCTTCTCTCTATAGCACTCTGAGTCATATCATGTTCTCCAGGAGAATGCGGAAAGCTGCGATAGCATCGACAAGATGGTGCAAAGTGATGACAAATCGGCAGATTCAGCCTGTTTTACGAGGAGTGGGTCACGGGTGACTGAGAACACGTAGTCTGTCGGTAAGGGCTTCATCATTTTGCATTGTAGAGACAAAGCCTTAGTTTATTAGAAAATGACTAAGAGTAGACTGAAGGGTTGGAGGCAGAGCCGCTCTGAAGAGATAGTGAAACTGATTAAATTAAACCTCACCAGATTAGGCCAACAAATCCAAGCAATGTTAATGTGATATAAGGCAGACGCTAAAGGTGTAAAGGGAGTGTTCATGGAGCAGGTATCTTTTGATAATGCATTGTAAGTTATGTAAAGTTGAGACAAGTAAGACAGTTGTGTAGTTTAACTAAGTGGAACTTCCAAGATTAGGAATGTCAAGAAAACTGAAATCACATGTTTCTTCAGACTCAAAGATTCCTCCTCTTTCATTCGTCTTGGTTAAACCTGACAAATGGACTGACGTGGAGTTTATAGAAAACAAGAAATCTGTCTTTTCTTTTCAGTAATGTAAGGGCCCTCCAATTATCATAACAAACTTTAGATTTGCTATTTCCCTTTACAGTGGACAGATTGGTTACAGAATTAATATGTTTATGTAGAAAACAATTGCCACAAATTAATTTAGTCATCAGTACAGTAGAGCAGCCTGAGCATTTTGCCTTGTTTTTCTCAAGCGTTCCAGCACCTTCCACCCAGAGAGAGGGTGAAGTATTGTGAAACATATAGAGGGAAAGATGGGGGGCAAAGAGGGGGAAACAGAGCATGACTGAGCTTAATCACCAGATTGACAGAAGAGAGACCTTGTAGTGTACTGCCTCACTTTTGGGGGAGTTTATATATAAACACCTTGAACATGCAGGTGGTAATACGGGCCAGTAGGAGTAAATAAATAGTCCTGGTCTGGAGGTGTGGACTTTTTGCATACAATGGATTTTTTTTACGTAATCTTGGATTTAGGGGGAAAAAAGAAAGCACTAAATTAAGGAAACTCTGAACAGTATTGTACTGTATTAGGTTAGTTGAAAGAAATAATATTTAGTTTAAATCAAAATGATAGGTTCAACTCAATATTATTGCCCTGGACAGGCTCCAGTATGTGCAGAACTCGGCTGCCAGGGTGCTCACTCACACCAAGCCCTGGCAGCACATTACCCCCACCCTGATCCACCTCCACTGGCTCCCAGTCAAGCACCGTATCACCTATAAACTCCTTCTTCTGACTTACAAATCCCTCCATGCCCTCGCCCCCCAATACCTGTTGTTAGGAGATATAAATGTTAATTAGGCCGCATTTCCAAATCTCCTCGCGTCCCTACACAAGCCATTATCTTACAGGAAGGGAATCCAGATCATACAAGTAACCGTTTAACAATAATCCATTTTAATGGTAATATACAATGCAATACAATCAAATACATTACCATACACAACCATATCGTATCATGTGTACTGTCTGGAGTTTGGCCTACTCCTGGCTCCTGCCCACAGGCCCCCGGACCTCCAGTCCCAGCGACGCGTGAAGAGAGAGGGCGAGCACAGCGGGGTTCCTGTCTATATACTTCGCTGACCAGAGGAGGAGTTATCTGCGCCTCCCTTCCAGACCAGTGATTGGCTGCCCAAATTAGTATCAACAGCTCACATCTTAAGTCCCCAATCCCAGTGGCTCAGCTTCCTTATCACAGGGATCTGAGATGACTGTATGTCAACTCCACACCTTCCCCCTCTTCCTCTGTCCTCACAAAACCAAATGTTCACAGGCCCCGAAAACAGTTCACAGTTTTCTTACTCAAATCATTTTCAAGCTTCTTCACAGTTTGCATGAATACATACAAATATTTCCTTACAATTCCCTCTTTTGCACTCTTAAAAAAGAGAGTGCAATTTACACAAGGCACTTGCAAAAAACGGCATCCTTGTCTGCTGAGTCTCCATACTTTTTATTCTCAGTGTCCACAGTGAAGGGCACTCCGTCCAGGCTCTCGTTGCAGATGACGCAGCGGAAGCAACCGGGGCGGTAAGACTTCCCCAGGGCCTGCATGTCCATGATTAGATGTCCACCTGCGTTGCACTTGTCTGCAGACTGCTGGAACCCAGAGTACAGAAAGTCCTCTTCACAGAAAACCCTTCCTGCGTCATAGTAGAACGCCTTCCCTCTCAGCCTTCGACTACAGGCGCTGCAGGTGAAGCAGCTGTCATGGTAGAGGCTGCCCATAGCTTGGCAGGCCTGGCTGGCTCCATACACCGTCTTGTTGCACTTAACCCACACTCCTGTTTCAGCGGAGAGTGGAGTCCCCTGTGCCATCCTGGCTTGCCGTGTCTTTGTCCCCTCTGATCCGCTGACGGCGGCGAGATGTCTTCCTTCTCCTCCGGCTTGCTGATGGCGGCTTCCGAGTCGATGCTGAATAGATGTCCTCCCGATCTTCCTTCTCCGGTCCGATGATGATGCCTCCCAGTCGACCTCCATGATGAGAGCCCGATCCGTCCTGATGTCGTCTAGGGTCCTCGCAGGTGTTTTCCCCCGCCGCACACTGGCTCCGCACAGTGGTACCAGTTGTCCCCCTTTGATTGTAGGCGGACGACACGGGATGTCCTCTGGGTCACTCGGTCGGGGCCGGAGAGCCTGGGGTTGACAGTCAGCTTCCTGCGTCTCGGGTCCCTCTTTCGGCGTCCGCAACCTGTGTGGAGAAATCTGATACAAATCCCTCAAGCCTACGCTCCGGGCTCTGGGGCCCTCGGCTGTTTAACCCACCAGTGCGTGGCAACTTGGAGCCTGTTGGTGGGGTGTCTTAAAACAACAGACGTGTGTGCACAGGTTTTCTAAATTAATTGTGCTGCTTCAGAATCTTGGACTGTGCCCACTAAATAAGAACCCCAACATCTTTAGGTAAACTAAATAACATATTTCAATAGCTCTGAATTTCTGACAAGCATCTGTATTTATTTTTAAATGAAATCCCTGAGATCCCATTAAAAATCTAAAAATATGATCTGAACTGCTAATGTTTCTGGTAAAGAAACACACTAATCTTATGGATTCAAAAACAACCAAAATCACAATACTAACAAAGTGAATGGCTTCCTGGTGATACTGCTTCTACCCGTCAGTGCTTAGATATTATCCCACTGAAAAATGAATACAGAATTCCCACCAACTGTCATCAAATGTCTTTCTAAATGTAGATGAAATGTATATCCCCATAATGACCTAAACAATAAAGTCTATGGCTTTTACTTCTTTACCAGACTAGTTACATGATGTTGTCCAAATTACATTGTGTCTCATTACATTACTATGTTTTAGCTTAACTGTAAATATGTTCTTTCTACATTTCAAACCTCAGTTACTTTAATACCTGTTGAAACATTAGTTGACACATTACTCACCGGTCAGTCTCTCCAGTATTCCATTCTGGACTTACATCTCTCTGGCAGCCCCTTGGCCACTGATTCTCTACCTGTGTTACCTGCTATAACTCAATCAATACTATAGACATGTCAACATTCACCAAACAGCCTCTTATCCCCAAATATGGAGCAGGTCAATTCTAAAACTGTCAATCAATGGTCAGATTGAACAATGGAGTTGGGCAGCAGGTTCCTTTCAGTCCCTAAATGAAAAATGTACATTGTAAAGTTTACACTGTCTGACCTTCTCCGCTACCACACTCCATCCCGGAAGCTAAGATCATCTGGACAGGATCTCCTCTCCACCCCCCGCACCAGGTTGCGGACTTTTGGTGACAGAGCCTTCAGTGTGGCATCCCCCACCCTCTGGAACTCTCTCCCCCCCGAAATCCGCAGCGCCCCAACCCTGGACATTTTCAAAAAAGCCCTCAAAACGCACCTTTTTACTAAGGCTTTCCCCACTAGTTAGTTTAATAGGTTTATTTTTCCACTACTTCCCCCCCCCCTACCCGACTTGTAAAGCGACCTTGGGTTTCCTGAAAGGCGCTATAAAAATATTATATATTATTATTATTATTATTTAAACTAATCTAATACGCTTATGTGAAATGTGTTGACCTAATACATTTATATATAAAGTCAATGTTTCCATTTGTCATTGAAGGTGGGAAATAATGGTTTCCCTCTTCTTTCTCCTTTCTTGTTTGAAAGTCAGATGAATAAAAGAAAATTACTCCTGAAGATAATCTTTAGAAAAACCTTTTATGTTTACCAATTAAAAAAAAAACAATATTGAGAAGATTATTATTTTTGTGTCCTTTCTTCTGTACTTAGAGGAAAAGTGGTATACCTGCATATGATCAGATCAAATTGGGATCTGAAATTCTAATTTGTACTACCACAACACATTGAAATCAAACTCCTTTGACTTGTTTGCTCAAATGGATTGAAACCCTCTCTCTATGATAGTGGAATGGCTGCAGAAGCTCATCCAGGTCAGGTGAGTGTGTTTGTTTGGTTACGCTATCTGGTGCAGTGGAAGCTGCTGTTTTCACTTTTGAATTTTCTGTCTTTTCCCAGATTTCTACACCTTTTAGACGTGCATCTCAGTGGTTATAAACACCACACTGTTATTGTTAGCATTGGCAAATAAGAAGCTTGAGTTTCAGGGAGTGCAGATATATTGATAAAAGTGTAGTGAGAGTAAAAATGTGGGCTCACAATTAACAATATCTTGCTGTTCAAATTCAGTGCAGATACGTTTTAAGTGCTGCTCAGTTGATTCAGAGGTTCATCTAATTGTACACAACATAATGTCAGTGTATCATCCAGCAGATGGCAGCATAGGCTAACAAAACCACATGTGGATTTGTTCTATATAGAAGCAAGGGTCTCCTTCAATACATTCTTCTCTTTTGACTTGTATTTTTATTAATTTAGCTAATTTCTAAGAACATCCTTTAAATAGGAATTGTTTTTGTAATTATTTTCATACTGGAATAACAAAATGTGTTAATGTTGTAGTCATAAACAAGACATAGAGAGGGGAGCTCAGTTTGTGAGGTTGCCAGATGGTGGCAGTCTTTACCCATCTTTAAGGGAGTGGTCATATTTTATCTCCATCTCTTTATGGGATGAGAAAACAATGATTGAAAACAGCAGGCGTCTTCTCTTGAGAGCCACACTGTGATTGTGCCACTTTTACGATTTAGCTTTTGTGTAATTTACCACCTTTTCTCATTTGGATCGTGTTTTGTTAAACCTTAAATGTGTGTTATTTGGAAATAACTGGCAATTGGTCTAATTTGTAAAGCAAAAACAACTGGAAATGTACTGGAAACATGTTTGTGTCTTAAAAAATACAATAATTGTTTGATTGATTTAAATAATTATATAATTCTAAATATTGTACATTGTACACTATGGAGTTTTAACTTCTTAACCAAGTCTATATAGCAGTCAGAGAGATGGTTCATGCTGCCAAGGTCCTTGTCTGATTAGAATATGATTCAAGTGGGGAAACGTTTTTAGAAGATTTGACCCCACATTGTCATTGTTAATCACTTCACCTCCTTCTATGAGAAATGTCTCTGATGCCGGACAAAGAGCCTCAGAGACCACACATTTAGCTGAGTTCAGGGAATGCAATATCTATATTACGAATGTCTGGGCCGAGCTGCACCGAGAAGTTGCAAAGACACCTCTGATTGATGTGACACTATATGAAAAAAATATTGACAGCCAAGCCAACATTCCTCATCGGGTTCAGCAGTGTCAGCTTCCTTTTCTCTCCATCCTTCATCCGCTCAACCCCGTCCCCTCCACAATGAAAGTCGAACAAATCTGCTGACATTGATCCTGTCTCCTCGCCTGGCCTAATTTCATTTCAGCCTGAGAGAGACGACTATCTCCACAGATCTTGACAGACAATTGTATTTACTATTTTCTTTTCACCAGCCAATAAAGGGGGAGCAGTTATTGCATCAGATTATATGAAAAACCGTTTAATGATTCCAATTTATAACTCTAGACTGAATAATGATACCGTTAAGAGCTGACAGGCCATGATGAATGAAGGCTCATATAAAACATATTTAGTGTGAAGAATGGCTGGAGATGAATTGCACACTGATACAAACTCATGATAAAGAACAGTAAGAGCCACTAGAAGACTTAATAACGTGCTATTCATTTTGAAGTGATTTTGCTGGTTAATAAAAGAGCACAAATTAAAAATATATTTATTGTAGAAAGACGTCTGGGAATATTGCCCCTGTGTCTCCAGACGCCCACCCTCACCCAATCTAATCGCTCCACATCTCTTTAGATTGAACCTATCAAATCCTCAGTTTGCCTCTCCATCACTGCTGACTCTCATGCCTTTCCCTGTCTGTAACTTGCTTGATTTAGTGCACGTATACGATTTCTTCCACAGCATATATTTCCAACTTTTACTCATTGCTCGTGCTGCTGTTTGGACGAAACCCGTGAAATGTAAACCGACAACACACTGACAGTTACACACACCAACGCTAAATAACCAACTAGTTAATGTATCAGCAAGGCTCATAGTGCAAGAAGGGATTGGTTTTCTAAATGAATGGGTTGATTCTTTATTGTTGCATTATCCTTGAACTGCAGCAGTGAAACATATATACATATTATACACATATCACTCCGAGGACAGAACTAATGTGTATCCCCTATAGTTGTATGCAATGAAGAATCCATGGTCAAGTGTTGAACCCCTTTAAAATCATGGTCAAGGACTAGAGTCTATATGCTGGTAGTGGACCAGACAATGTGTCATATCTGAATGGCTCATATCACTGCGCTATAGGGCATTGAATTCACCACATACAATGACTGCTACGATTGAAATACACTGGCATACTACTCGAATGCTCCCAGAAAAGGGTTAAATGGCTGTTTTATTATTGCTATTGAAAAGAAGGTTATAGTAACCCTGTTTGTTTGTTGTGTGAAGCACTGTAAATGTGATTTAAAAGGGTTTAAAAGCAATGTAGTCATACAAAGAATCCACTATTTCTTACTTGCAGCCAACAATTCTGCAACCATCTTTAGGTGGCTTACGATACATACAGTATATACAGACCCTCTACCTGCCCTCTCTTTGTTGCTCAGGTTGACGCACATGGAGAGCGAGGGCGATTGCCTGTCCGTTGTCCTGTACAACATATACGCATTTGAATAATAAAAGTGCAGAACTAATGAGAAAATGTAAATGAGACAAACGACAGGCAGACACTAGCTTTCATTGGATGAACAAGAACATGAGCAGCAAGGTAAATGATCCAAGGATCAGGTTCACACTGACACCTGGGAACAGATGAAGTAGAGGCCATTGTTTGGTCAATGTAGATGCAGCGAGGGCATGGGACGGTGAGAGGAAACGCAGCGGAATAGGTGACCACCAACCTTGTTTGTTGGCAGAAAACGATCTGGATCAAACAGAGGGGTTGAGCTGTCTGCGGTGTATGTGAGAACTCCCTGGGATACAGATACAGACTGATACAGACCAGGCAACAAGGTTGGGGGTCACCTATGAATATTGCATTATTTACAGCGATGCTAATAGTTTTACCATGTGTGTCATTCATATATGTAGGAGGCAGCATGTCACTAATGTATTGCAGGTTCTTGTTATCTATTCAATACGATCATAATTCTCACTTAATACCAAAGGTTCATGGTTTATAGAAACAGTTAATCAAAATATCATGTATTGATATGTTTGTCCGTCGGGCAGGTGGTCGACCACTTTAGTTTTTAGTAAAATATCTCAACAACAACTGCATAGATTACCAAGGAATTAGGCAGATATATGTTAACTATAATGAATATAATTGATCCGCGGACTTTCTGTGATGCTACACCAACATGTAAAAATGACTTGAAGTTGATACTTGGTACACGGCTAATATTATTGACGTCCCCTAACTTCCTCCGTTGTACTTTCTGATT
Source organism: Pseudochaenichthys georgianus (assembly GCF_902827115.2). Lineage (NCBI taxonomy): Eukaryota > Metazoa > Chordata > Actinopteri > Perciformes > Channichthyidae > Pseudochaenichthys > Pseudochaenichthys georgianus. The sequence continues at coordinate 20,550,724 of NC_047524.1, forward strand.
GGTGCTGATTAGCAAATGTTAGCATGCTAGCACACAACTCTTTGATGGTGACCATGCTACCGTAAACATTAGACCAGATAAATACAAAAATGTCAGCATCAAAGTGCAAATTAGCATGCTGACTTTAGCATTTACCTCGGGTTCAACCTCACAGATCCTGGCTACTTCTCAGATGAACTCACATTCACTACGATATGAGAGAATCAGGACAGCAAGTTGTCCAGAGTGTTTCTTTCACACATGTAGCACACGACAAATGACCGAGGAGAAGCTTCTCTCCTACAGGAAACACTCGGTTTGATTCACATGAGGAACAATAAGCGAATTATACCAAGTGACAAAGCCTCCGTTGTTCCTTGAATTTACCTAACAATTTCAGTTTAGACCCATCCGAGGTCAAACAAGTTGCAGTGTATTGAGAATTATGTATTTTTTTGGAGTATACAGTCTTGAAAAACACATATTATCGTTACCTGCAATAGTTTTAAGATACCATCTTTAAGTACATGCTAATGGTGTAACTGGCTATGCTCAGACCATGTGGACCATTGGACCAGTGTTTATGTAGCTGTGGGTTTTAAAAAGTTACATTAGCAACACATTATTCTTCGCATTACCCATAGAGAACCTCCCATACAATGTAGAAAGGTTTAGAACATCTATGATGATTATATATAATAAAATAGATTAGCCTTAACCCTAAAGAGCATAGAGGAGAGTGATTGTCTAATTTGATAGAGATCTTTCCCTCTACAGTATACTCATGGGAGAGAAAGAAAACAGAAGGAAGGGAGTAATAGGTACAGCAAAACAAACCAGGCAGAGGCCTATAAAAATACAGCTTCTTCCTCTCAACAGCCCCTCCTTGAGATGCAGATCATCCGTGATCACCTGATGGTTCCGGACACAGGGAGGGCTAAGCTCTCGTCGACCTCTCAAAGACAGCCTAGCAACACCCTCTGTTCTTATCATCCGGACACCCACACACTGTCTCTCTCTTCTTCACCACCTCCCCCAGGCCTCCCACCCAGACCCTCAGTCCTTGGAGAAGACCCCAGGCCAACGGTGAACAAGGGGCTCCTGAATGGGCCCTGGACTGGCCTTTGTCTGGCCCTACTGCAGAGTCCCTTTATTTACACAGTCTTTAACGCTGTATGTTTTCTTGTCTCTTAATTGCATTGGCCTTTGCTGCCCCTTGGTCAATCAATACCATCTCTCCAATGACATCAGCAACTCTATTCAGCGAGGCCTCACCAGGTGATGGGTGTTTCGTGGGAGAGCTGGTGGGAACGAGCCCTGTAAATGTAGACCCACCGCCCTCTTTCCTTCCATCACTGACCCTGTGTACACATATATATATATCTGTCTATGAAACCCTGTCTGTCTATGTACCCCAACCATATAGCAACAAACAATATCTGTATGTACAGTATGATGGTTTCCTACTATCTATATACAACCCTCTGTCTCTTTGTTAATTCCCAAATGGTGCACTCATGCGGGCACGTGTTTTTTTGGGAGGAGGGTGGGTGGGTCTTCTTCAGCCTCAGGCTCAGCACTCTGGAGTCCATAGGTGAGCTAACGGCATCATAAGTCTGGTTGAAGCGACAATCAGTGCCATCAAAACAATTTTGCCGACCCTTGACTCGATAGAAGAGCAGGAGAGAGAGGGAGTTGACATGCCTTTACCAACCCTGAGTGCGTGTGACCAAGCACATTAATCATAAGAGGTATAACCCTCTCCTGTGTCCAATTCAGCGATGATTCTCTAGTGCCGCACCATGGCAATGTTTAGACAGAGCCGGACATAATTATCTTTTTGTGTACTTTAATAAGGAGACATCCGAGTGTTCAGACGACAGGGACACACACGCCACAAAACTACCGTACAGTGATATTATCCCCTTCATTCCGTGTAATTAAAACATAAATAATTAAATGCCACTAACTAACATAACTGATATGCAAATGTCGATGATTTAGTGAGTAGAAGAACACAGGGATTTTTTTTCGCAAATGGGGACCATTTAAAGTTGACCTTTGGAAATGTTTTTTTTTTAATGCAATGTGATGGTGCTGTTTAATTTGAAGAGGTACTTATCTCAAAGTCAACATCTTACTTCTGTTTTCCTGACGCACACTCAGTCACCATATATTAGGCAGTAGCCTGGCAACCACAAGAGTAGAGTCGTACAAAATGGATATGTTTGCAGTATGACAAGCCCGGTGTGCTCCTCACCGCTGACCCGCCTGCCATTTTGTTTCTGTCCTGCGAAGGTGTCAGTGATAAACGTTACCTTGTCTCAGCAGGTGTGCCTGGATGGAGGGCCCTGCCGCACGGAGGGGGTCACCAACCCCACTGTGTTTCCCCCATTTATTTGAATAATGGGCCATTAGGACGGCTGGATATCCAATGTTAAAGTAGCCGTATGTGGCTCCTACATAAAAGACATAATTACCTGAGAGAGGGAGGATGTGTTGGTGCACACTTTTCCTCAGCTGTGCTCCAGAGCTCAGATTGAACACTCTCTCCTGCCATTAGGTGGCGACAGAGAGAATTTGAAGGCCCTGGCTATGGCTTACACACAAACATGAACACAACTGCTTAACAAAATGTTAGAACAAATTTAGTCAAGAAGTAGATGTTTAAAAAGGTACCCGTGGAATTTCCAATACAAATTCCTGCAATTAGAGTCGTTTTAAGTCAAATCACAACACAGACTGGGGATTTACAACTTGGTGTTAAGTTGATCATCGCAGCTTGACTTTTTTTGGTCAGAAAGCACTTATTCATGTTTCAATTCAAATGTATTCAAATAGGCGAGATACAATCAATTCAGTTTCTAGAGAGAATGTGTCTCTAAAACTACAGTATGTGTCTTTTAAACTATTTTCAGGCAATTACTGTTCTCATTGAATTGCATAGTATCATGGTGAACAGAGAGTGGGCAATTTGTAAACCTTTGCCTTGCTGAGAGATAGTGTTGTCCTTTTTTGTCTGCATTGTGGCTCATTTTGCCTTTTATAATTTTAGTTCAAGAGAGACTTGCAGTGCAGTCGGATTGGATTGGAAATTTGGAGTGGTATTTATATGAACCAAAGAGATTTCCAATTAAGGATGCGTTCTTTATCATTTATTTGCCCTTGGGGTTTTATCCCTCAATTGCTATCACCTTATAAAAGCATCCTTTTAGCGCAAAGAATAGAAGCCCATTTTCATGACCTCCTCTAATGCGTTTCAATCCATCTTCACTGCCTCGAAAAAAGTTTTCACCTCTCCACAAAACATGTTAATTGCTATCGTGGGCCCAGTACAAAGAAAATATCTACACGTTAATTACCCAAATATATTGGCAACCCATCTGCAGGCCAGCTATTGAAATTACTAATTGTTGTTTTCTCCTTTTCGTCTTTCCATTTTGGACACATTGTTAATCAAAAGGCTTTAAAAATGTGCAGATGGGTAATCCTTGTGTCTGCAAGGAGCAGCCTGGTTCAAGGTGAGTGTTTCATGCCCCTATAAGCCCTTCTGTTTCGCTCCATTGTGCTGTTTAGGTTATATCCTGATGGGATGTTCACCATACTTAAATGGGGACTTTTCTTGCACACATGCAGACAAACACACACACACAGACTCCTAGGAAATATTGGCCTTCACTGTACAATGATGGGTCATTAATATAATGTAACTACTAATTGCAATGTGATTTAAAGCGAATAAAATGTATTCCTGTTCAGCATTGTGCAGAAATAGTAATGTGAAAGATTTGAACCTCAAACTTCAAAGATCTACACAGTGTGTGCGCCATAAGAAGACATCCTTAACCTCTGAGGTTTAATGGGGCAAAACTGCGGAGAGTCTCTTGAAGGGCGGTTAAAAGATATTCTTATCGTATTTTATAGCTGTGCCATGACTGGCTATCTTTGTCTGAAATGATTTATCATCATGACAGCCTTGGTCCAAAATGCCATCGGAAAATCATAAAATTAAATCTCACTTTGATTATAACATTTTGTTCGATACCCAGTTTCACTAATGAGTAAGTGTCATTATGTATTCACCTTTTCTCATATTGAGTTGGATGTAGTTGTCAAGAGTGTATATGAAGGATTTTCTTTTTCATTATTAGCTATTCAATGTTTTTTTGTTAATGGTTGTTGAGTCATATTTATTGCAATCTTATCACTTGTACTTCATGTCTTCTTCTGCCCAAAATCAGCAGCCAAACTAAAAACCCTGAATATAGTGATGGGGATAAAGACCTATATACTAGTCAGTACTTTTCTATGTCTTTTTTCACTGCAACAACATTTTCAATTATATTTATTTATTGGTGAATTGGCGGAATTTATATTGGGTGCAACATTATTTTTTCCAATTTTGAAGTAAGTTTATTCCCAAAAAAGCTGCAAAAATCTTTAAATCTGTTGTCAGATCATTGTTGACAAGAAGCCGACATCCTACAGTTCTTGGATACATGAAAGTGGGTGATATACTGTAGAGAGAGCAGAGCTGTAGTGGGCATGAACTTTACTACATGCTATGCAGTTCCGCTGTCATGCATGTCTCAAGGTAAAGTGGCTACAATCACAAGCCACGGAAATATAGAATGTTCTTGTACAGTGAGAATTCCTGTTTCTTATTTCTGTCTCTTGCATCTCTTTGAATGAACATGCATATCTCGATAATACTGTTTGCAGTGTAAATAAAAGGACTAACGCACCACATAGTTCATGTTTTTTTGTCCTCCTGTTAAAATTGTAAGGTTTTTGGAATAGTATGTAAGGTTCTTAAACACAGGTATTTCTTTAGGAAGATACATTTGCAAAATAAAAATAAAACGACCCTGACACTTCCCTCTTGAAGTTCAACTTGTTTTCCCCATGCAGAGTTATATTCTTCCTTTCCTACTTCACCCTGAAGGTAACAGTCGATATTCTTGCAAAGCTTTTGAATCTTTGCTCCGAAGCTGCTCTGTGCAGCTGGAATAAAGGCAAAGACGAGCTCACCCATCTTGGAATGATCTGTCCTTGACCCATGCTTGGATTCATTGTTTCAAAGGATGGAAGAGGTCTTTTAAGACTAAAGCAACCATACCTATTGCTCTCTGCATTTCTTGAGTTCCCTCTTTAGAAATCGTCTCAAGAATCAATACGGTTCTGCACACCGTATGCCTCGAGACACTGTTGCTGCCCTTCCAATATGAGGTGTGCTATTCTTCACTTCTGGGTTTTATTTACCACATGATTCGGTTCTCCAGTCCGCTCCAACGGAGAAACTGTTGAAGTGTTACTCCTTGGATTCACCTTAAACGATGGGTTTTTTCCACAATGGTGAAACTGATCCTGTCTGCTTATTATTCAGACATGCACTTACACAATGGTCCTTGTATATATGTATTAAAGATATGTATCTGGTCTCTGTTTTACACTTTGTAATGTATATATTCACTGTGTGATGGAGTTTCTTCTTTCATGTCTTCGGGTATTACATCGGCATTGGATTCCTTTTCCGATAGTACCTGACTCAGTCGACATATAGTTAAGTGAAAATGTTGATGGGGTGAACATTTCATTACTGGTTGAAGCTAAGCATTCTAAGCGCCTGACCTTGACTGAGTGCTTGTTTTGTAGCCACATGCCACAGGGGCTGAAATGCTAGCCGAGTGTCCACCAAGTACTGTGTTTCTGGCCCTTAGCCTCAGTAGATCAGTTTATAAACAGCTATATGACTTTGCAAGGCCAAGCGCTGGCCTTGCATCAGATGCTTAGCACTGGAGAAAAAGGGGTATTCATGCCTAAAGTTATTTATGTCAGGTTATGTCTACAAAACCCTTCTACGCAACCCACAACTCTGATATGTTGATGGGAATACCAGACATTTCACAAGTGCTCTAAAGCAACTTATTTTTCTTCGACACTCTGACACGTCTCACCATATTCAACGCTGTGTGTTCCCTGCCTTCTCTTCCTCTCCAGTGAGTAACATACCAGGGCAAAAATGTGAACACCTATCGCCCCTTACACTCCAGATCTCCTCGGATTCACAATGCACTGTTGTCACTTAAGAAATGGTAATATTCACCGGTGTGCAGAATTGGATCACTTTGTTAAAAGCAACTCATCTCCTCTACTTTGCTTCACATCTCTTGAAGGGATAAAAACAGCCATTCACTCGCCTTAACACTAAGGGCTTTGCTGATCAAATGCTAAACCTTTCTAAGTGCATGTATTTGTGAAGAAAAATTGTTAAGCCTTTCACATAGGAATGGCTATCATCGTGTATGAGTCTCAACCAGTACAAGTGAGCTCTTAGGTTTAATCAAACTCTTTTTTTAAAGTGTATCTTCCATGAGAATCAGCCCAGGCTCTGTGGCATTTGTGTGTCGAGATGCTCTCCCTCTCTTCGTTCTCCTCGAGTGGTCGATACATTAAAACTTGAACTGATTGATTTCAGAATGCCGTGCCATCAGTGTCCTTACGCTGCCGTTAACTACATCTGAAGTATCTTAGTCATCAAGCTTTAGGCCAGGGATTGATAATAGCTTGACCGGCAGGGCCTATCTTACCCATCCTTTTTCAGGAGACCTTGTATTTAGCACCCAGAGCACTTGTAGCCCATCTCAAACAGCACAAGGGTATTCACAGAGCGGCTGAGTGGAAAGCTTTTTCTCAATCCCCTGAACCTCATGAATACATTCCAACTTTAACTAACTACTTTGCCTTAATGTGGAATTTCAAACAAGGTGTGAGGCCAATTTATTTATTTGTATTCTTAGCGTCTTAGTGATACTCTTGATCACAGCGATGGCAGCGAGGATAATCTCTGTCTTTCATCAGCAAAGTGGCCCTGCACAAAACCCATCAGTAATGTATTCAGTATTGATTGATGGTCGCTCCTGCACTACTAAGCAACACCATTATTACCATGCATAGATTCCACACTGCCCACAATAAAATCATTGTCTTGATTTAGGTTATACACCCCCCTCAAAGGTGTCATAATAGCACAACTGGTGTTTGCTTCATATTGCTTTCTTCCTCAACAATTACTATCATTATCTTTACACCAAACAGATCATCTTTGATACAGGAGAGGATGTTTTCTATATAATGGAAATGTTGCCTGTGTACGTGCAACAGGTGTAAATAGAAAGGGCTGAAAAGAAAGACACTGAAGCGTAAAAACATCAATACAAACTAAATAAATGTTGTTTCGTGGTTAACCAGAGTTGTAAGTGAAATAACTGATTTAAAAAAGAAAAAGTAACACGTTTATACCCCACAAACTTCCAAAATATAAATATATTATTTATAATCTTCATACACCTTCATGTAGACTCTTCTGTGAGCCATGATCTCCTACAATGGAAACATAAAAAGCATATGTTACTTATTATTTATTAATAAGTATATACATTATACTGATTTTTTATGTTAAACGTTGAATTGCAATTATCCAGTAATTAATAACCAAAATGATTCAAGTTTATGTATGAGGCATATTGCTTTTAGTCAAGGTGTGTTTTTATACTACTTTAAATGTAACACCATGTAGTTTATTACATGGTAGTTATTATGATATTTTGGATATTTAGGATATTATTATAAAGCAGTTATAATAAATATTTAGTCCTTTTTGAGTATATGGCTTTCATACAGATCTATAGATCAATGTTTATAAATATATGATAATTTAATTATTACTATAGTAATTATTCTTTGGTGTGTTTTTCTGCACCTTGTTTAAGTTATTCTGGGCAGAGATCTAATAAATTATAGTCGTTATGTTCTGCCTCTTCGTTACTAATATCATTCAGTGTTGTGGCCTTAGCACTCGGGTGTTTCCAGTGTCGACACATGTGGATCTATGTGGCAAACATTATTTGTTAGTAGTCTGCCTCATGGGAGATGCCCGGGTCTCGAATCAATGTGAATTACTTGTGACCTTGGTTATCAATCATTGTATCAGGGTATCTAATGTAAACGCAACTGTGGCGTGGATAACATGCCACATCTGCTCTTTGGACAGCGCTGCTTCTTGGTTACCAAGCGATTTATTAGAGAGCCCTGAGGAATAATAGGTCACAGTATAAAGATCAACCAGCAGCTCTTCCATAGGCGTACAATTATCTCTTAAACAGGCTGTTGTAACATTATCACTCACCTACAATATACTGCAGATAGTTTCGTTTCCCCAAAAAAAACATCTCTCGGAGAGGAAACTATATCTGTGTGGGGTTAACAGCACCGTCCGCAGGGAGCTGTGTTTGCTCTCAAGACCAATTTATTGCCGATGAACATATGGCCAATATTTTGTCTCACGTCATAGCAAGGGGAAAACAAACACCATGCAATGTTAGCCAGTCAGCAAGAGCAGAGCCACTTGGCCAGCTATGCAAACGCTCTTGGACAATATGAGAAGAGGAGCACTTGCTTTCTGGGTATATAAACCACATCAGGCTTATCTCTGCACGCACTCCTGACTCCCATTTGGAGATATTTCATTAACTCTGCGCGCTGTCTTAACGCTGACAACACATTCAGCCCCCCTCCAGTCTAGGTAAGCGCATTTGATGCTCCAGTCAGTTTGCATACAGTATTTTCTCTTTTTACAGGCTAATAGACACTGCTTATTTTCTGTTGCTGATGTTTTACGCGCATCAGTGCGCATCAGTCCTTGAGTGTACAATAATGACCCAAGTGGGTTTTTTTTTAAACTGTGTTTATAATGGGATGTTTATTCAGAGAGGCCTGTGCGTTTTTAGTCTTGGTGATCACACTCACGTGGGTTGTTGGACATGTTGGGTGTGACTGTATACTGTGAACGTGGCCTGCTATTTCATGTCCAAACTCAATCAGGAAAATGTGTGTTCTTATTATGTCAAAAATATTAAAGATAAGCATTTTAAACTAGTTTTGATCTTATAAAATGTTTTTAGAAGATTGACCTCTACAACAACAACAAATGTCACATTAGGTCATAAAGAGCTATAATTTATTAAAGAACATATCCGTATCTGAAGATAGATACAAGGAAAATGACCTGCATATAAAGTACCAACATTTATTTTCCTTATATACCAACATGTGTTAGATTCCTCTGCATGTTTTCTTAATATGATTGGTTAATTTAAGTTCTCTAATTGGGCGCACACAATAAACACCCCCTGTTGTTTCTCAAATGTGCCGGTAGAGACCGCTAGAGCTCTATACAGATGTGAACAGCTGTTAGTGTTATTACTGCACTCACACACAGGCTGCCGAACAAGGGGGACAAGTTGTCTGTACTTGTGTCATCCAGATCGGAGCAGATCAGGTTCTCCTGGAGAGGATGATTTATTTTTCTGTTTATGTATGCATACCATCTTTTTAAGCAAATTTACAAATAATAGTTGTTCTCCTTTGAATTAGCAGCCATGTTCCCCTCCTTCCTTACAATGTCAGTGCGATACTGAAACGGGAAGTGATTAAAAAATAATAAACCCCTTTTTAGCAATTCGTCTTACATTGAAAAAAAGATTAAGGCGAATGGCACTGCGTGGCATGAAATTCACCGTTACAAATAAACTGGTGGTTTAGCAAATGAAGGCATCTCCTCGGGGCATGGGCGCGCTGCTATAATCTCGCCGTGACATGTTTAATCATTAAAGGAAAGGAGACGAATAAAGACTTTTGCCCGGGAGCGAAAGGTGGCTGGATTTCTGTAAGAAGAGAAAAAAGCCAAACGGGATCCAAAATGATTTCTATACCCTGAAGCCAAGTCTCCCCGGGCCATGGCTTAGCCCCCATAATAAATAAACCGGACCCGCTTTACCTGCATATCATATATTCGCTTTTAATCATAGAGGGAGGAAATCGGTCTTGTCACTCTGAACATTTATCATGGGCACCCTGAGGCGGAAAGGGTTACCTTTATCAAAGAAATATCCCTGCCTGAGGCATCCCAACACGCTGAAATTCAGCGATTAAAAGGAGGCAATGATCAACATTATTATGGATTCTCCTGCGGCATTCTTCTTTGTGCATTCAATCGAAAGATTTATTTAATCAAGAATATAAAAAGCTCTTTCTTCACTTATTTGGGAACAATCGTGGGCATGCATTTTTAGGAGGGAATTATAATTAATCAGACGGGGCCCGTTTTTTGGGGTTCATCCGAAAAAATAATTGTTTTTGGATGAGTCCATTCTGCTGAACGTTTGATTGCAAAGCTGGGATCAGAACAAATATAACGAGCTTTAATAATGAGCCAGTCAGCTCTATTGCTTATAATATTAAAATGGGAGCACTAGTGAAACTGGTGATAGCATAATTATAGCAGAAATGATCACATAAAAAGGTTACTGTTGTGCACTGTGCCGTTTTACGCACTAAAGTCAAAAGAGAAATAATATTATAATGGATCATTTTAGAGTCAGAGCGGAAGATTTAGTGTCAACTGAACTCAAATAAGCGGGTGATGGGAAGCACCAGCCTTGCACCCTGCGCGTATTGTCCTATAAATCCTGATGCATCTGCAGCTCAGAGGCCCTTCTTTAGTCCCATCTTCTCTGTGGTTTAACACCCCCAACACACACACACACACACACACACACACACACACACACACACACACACACGCACGCGCGCACACACACGCACACACACACACACTCACACACACACACACACACACACACACACATTTTCACAGCAGATACACAGACCTAACTGGGGATTGGGAATGATTTACCCACAGAAAGGGGAGAGCAGTGGAAACATTTTTGCATCAATGTTTCAACTTTTTTTTTAAAGGGAAAGTTCGTTTTTCATTAACTTCGATATAATTATTATTATTATTACCCAAACAGGGTAATGGTCAAAGTGAAAAAAAGAACTGAAAACCTCTGTACTGAAATAATATTAATAATGATTATTATTATAATCATAATAATAATAAGGGTTATTATAAGGTTTATTATAATATTGTTTCAATGTTCATCCTCTATACAAAATTAGAAACTCTCCAAATTCACTATTTCATTTTACAATACATTTATTTTGCATTTTTGACAACATTTGAGCCTTGATTTATCCTGACCATATACGTGTACTGTAAATAAGTTCCGGTGTTACTCCCGTGAATTCGTCCCGTTCTGCAAAAAACAACAGTGCCCACTGGCCACTGTCAGAGT